>NC_083897.1:123797776-124997776 GCF_032452875.1 Bos javanicus
CTGCAGCACACCAGGCTTCCCTGTCCATCAACAACTCCCGGAACTTACTCAAACTCATGTCCATCGAGTCAGTGATGCCATCCAACAATCTCACCCTCTGTTGTCTCCTTCACCTCCTATCTTCAATCTTGTCCAGCATCAGGGTCTTTTCTAATGAGTCAGTTCTTCATATCAGGTGGCAAAAGTATTGGCGTTTCAGCTTCAGCATCAGTTCTTCCAGTGAATATTCAGGACTGATCTCCTTTAGGATGGACTGGTTGGATTTCCTTGCAGTCCAAGGGACTCTCAAGAGTCTTTTCCAACACCACAGTTCAAAAGCATCAATTCTTCGGCACTCAGCCTTTTTTTATGGTCCAACTCTCACATCCATAAATGACTACTGGAAAAACCATAGCTTTGACTAGACAGACCTTTGTCAACAAAGTAATGTCCCTGCTTTTTAATATGCTGTCTAGGTTGGTCATAACTTTCCTTCCAAGGAGCAAGCGTCTTTTTAATTTCATGGCTGCAATCACCATCTGCAGTGATTTTGGAGGCCCCCAAAATAAAGTCTGTCACTGTTTCCATTGTTTTCCCATCTATTTGCCATGAAGTGATGGGACTGCTTGCCATGATCTTAGTTTTCTGAATGTTGAATTTTAAGCCAACTTTTTCACTCTCCTTTTCACTTTCATCAAAAGACTCTTTAGTTCTTCTTCTCTTTCTGCCATAAGGGTGGTTGTTGATGTTTCTCCCAGCAACCTTGATTCCAGCTTGTGATTCATCCAGCCCAGCATTTCGCATGATGTACTCTGCATAGAAGTTGAATAAGCAGGGTGACAATACACAGCCTTGACATACTCCTTTCCTGATTTGGAACCAGTCTGTTTTTCCATGTCCGGTTCTAACTGTTGCTTCTTGTCCTGCATACAGATTTCTCAGGAGGCAGGTCAGGTGGTCTGGGATTCCTATCTCTTTAAGAATTTTCCACAGTTTGTTGTGATCCACACAGTCAAAGACTTTGGCATAGTCAGTAAAGCAGAGTAGATGTTTTTCTAGAGCTCTCTTACTTTTTCAATGATCCAACAGTTGTTGGCAATTTGATCTCTGGTTCCTCTGCCATTTCTAAATCCAGCTTGAACACCTGGAAGTTCATGGTTCATGTACTGTTGTAGCCTGGCTTGGAGAATTTTGAATATTGCTTTGCTAGTGTGTGGGATGAGTGCAACTGTGCAGTAGTTTGAACGTTCTTTGGCATTGCCTTTCTTTGAGATTGGAATGAAAACTGACCTTTCCAGTTCTATGACCACGGCTGAGTTTTCCAAATTTGTTGGCATATTGAGTGCAGCACTTTCACAGCATCATCTTCTAGGATTTGAAGTAGCTCAACGAATTCCATCACCTCCACTAGCTTTGTCTGCAGTGATGCTTCCTAAAGCCCACTTTACTTCACATTCCCAGGATGTCTGGCTCTAGGTGAGTGATCACACCATCGTGATTAGCTGGGTCATGAAGATATTTTTCGCATAGTTCTGTGTATTCTTGCCACCTCTTCTTAATGTCTTCTGCTTCTGTTAGGTCCATACCATTTCTGTCCTTTTTTTGTGCCCATCTTTGCATGCAATGTTCCCTTGATATCTCTAATTTTCTTGAAGAGATCTCTAGTCTTTCCCATTCTATTGTTTTCCTCTATCTTTGCATTGGTCACTGAGGAAGGCTTTCTTATCTCACCTTGCTATTCTTTGGAATAGCAGTATCCATTGCTTTAGCAGTAGAATTTTCTTTTACTGCTAGGCAAAAACGGGCTGGATTGGAGGGGATACCTTCTTATGGAGACACTAGATGGTGGTGTTCTCTAAGTAGAAATCTACAACTAGTGTTTGCTGCTGAACTATTATTCCAGTTTAGCACACAATTTTAAATCTGTTGGGCTTCAATCAATCAAAAAACATTTACTGAACACCCATTAAGTGCCAGAGTTGGCCCCAAAATAGAAAGGAAAACATTATTAAGAAGAAAGGACCACAAAGCCCCAGACTGAAGCAGCAGCTTTCCAATTATAATCAGCCTGGATTTCTCCTTTCTTTACAGAACCTTTAGAGAATTTATGTAGCGTAAGAATTTTGTTTTATTGTGAGAGAACTTTGTATTAATGGAACAATATTTAGCATCAGTGTTTGACTGTATTACTTATTGAATGCTATATATTCAGTTACTGGTTACCTGTGTTTGCATTCTGACTATGATAAAGTAAAAGCCAGGTTTTCCATTAAATAATATTTTAATATCCTTTTAAAGTATGTGTTCTCCATTAACCTTTACCTGTGAAATCCCACTAGCTTTAATACTTTAAAGTGCAAGTGAAAGTTGCTTAGTCGTGTCTGACTCTGTGTGACCCCATGGGCTATACAGGCCAGAATACTGGAGTGGGTAGCCTTTCCCTTCTCCGGGGATCTTCCCAAACTAGGGATTGAATCCAGGTCTCCAGCATTGCAGGCAGATTCTTTACCAGCTGAGCCACAAGGGAAGCCCAAGAGTATTGGAGTGGGTAGCCTATCCCTTCTCCAGCAGATCTTCCTGACCCAGGAATTGAACCAGGGTCTCCTGCATTACAGGTGGATTCTTCACCAACTGAGCTATGAGAGAAGACCTCATAACTTCAAACTGCTCTTATTTCCCTGAGTAACTCTAGGGCATCCTTGAAGCCATGCTTCTTAAACTTTTCATGTGCATAACATGTACCTGGGATCCAGTTCAAAAGCAGATTTTGAGTCAGTGGTCTGGGGTACTGCTCCATAGACTGTCCTCTGGATTTTCACTGAGAGATACGGTGATTGAATGAGTTTTGCCCCAGTTAGAAACATTGTTTAATTTCCTGTAGGTAGAATACTTTTCCTCCTTTTTGACTCACTTTCCATCTTCAACCTCTTTTACCCCAGCCCCACTATGTTTTTGTAATTGCATAGAGTAGATTGCATACAGTAGGCACTTACTATATGTAGGCAATGCTGGTTTCCTTTCATGTTTGCCCTGGGATGCTGACCTGTGTGGATTTCATCAAGGCATTTTATGTCCTTTGGCTTCCAGGTAGGTTTCGCCCACGGTGTCCTCAGCAAAAGATCAGAGAGAAAGTGAGGTCACATATTCTTTTCTTGGCTCCCTCCCTTCAAGGTCACTTTGGGCTGACTGAGAACTTCTATTGAAGATCAGTGCTCTTCACACAACTCTGTCCTTTTGCTTTCTGAAGACTGTCCCCTTCCATCCTCTCTTGGGCATAGGGGTTATGTAGTTGGCCCTGTGTTATTATCCCCATCTTGCCCCCACCTTTTAAAAAGAGGTCCCTTTAAAATAAATCCTCCTCAAATTAACCTCATTTTAGTGTGCCAGCCCATTTGGACTCTGACTTAAACACTTGGTTACCACTGATTTTGGTAATATAAATTGGCAAAATGTGATGGAGCTGTAGGAAGACATCAGATAACAGAATTTGAGTCAAGCAGAAAAGGCTTGGTTTTGACAAATATTTTATTGCTTTACAATTTCAGGGACACGTCAGTTTTGAGTGACTTTATCAACTCTGTGGGGCAGTGACCAAAATGTGACTTAGGTTTTCCATCATCTCTGTGTTATTTAAAAGATTCATACAAATTCTTCTGTTTTTCAGGTTAGTAAGGGTCAGAATGTAAGTCACATGTAACTGAGCAGGGACGCCTGGCTTGTTAGGGATTTTCCAGACTGCTAGTCTTTATCCTTATTGCCATTGATTATAACTAACAACAGAAAGGATAAATTGAACTTACTCTGCAAAAAAATGGTAGTCATTGTCTCTCTTTGACTTCCCTTTTTATATGAACAGATTAAATTTGCTAATTTCTCATCTGGGTCTTTTTAGTATCTGTGCATTTATATGGAAATATAAAGATAACCAATCCAAATATTTACTTAAAAAAAGAGCTCTATAGGGGTCCAATTACAGGAGATCTCACTTTGTATGAAAGGTACCCATCACCATATTGAATTTGCACCTATTAAAATGTCACAGAATGATCCATTTTGAAGTTGACCTGGAATATTCCAGGGTGATAAAGTTTTGAGTTCTCTTTAAAATGGCAGTGATCTTCTTTTTGGCTGTGTTGACTCCTTCTCCATTAGACTCTAGCACTTGAGGCTGCAAATTCATTCTTCTCCTAAATAAATCGTCATGGCGTTTACCAGAATTTTATTACTATGGCAAAGACCTCATCATTGGGATTTTTTAAATGGGGAAATTTCATGGCCTGTTTTCAAGGTTATTATTCAGAGCACCAGATATGTAAAAAGGTTTTATTTTTCTTTTATAGTTATTGTCCCAATAGATGCCAAGATAGCTGTTTCAGTTGCTCAAATAATCATGGCTAGCAGGAGCTTTTTCATTCAAGACAATTAAGAAGTCTAGTTGGAATGTTTAGAAAAATCAACAGCCATTGATGGCTTACTAATTGATTTCTTCTTCACTTTAATCATTCATCCATTCACTATCTGGTGATTAAGAACAAGTGCTAAGTAGATAGATAGGAATAATAAATAATCTTTCCTCATAGAGCTCATCTTTTTAGATGAGTAGCACCTATACACAATTAATTATAATTTATTTTAGCAATTAGGGTAATAAGTACATGACACAGAGGAAAGAGGGCCTAAGTTGACTGTGGGAAGAGTGATTGGTTGGGAGAGCTTCATAGATAAGTTGACATCTGAGTATGGTTTTGAAGATTGATTAGGAGATAAAAGAGATGGCAGGTAGGTAGGAGTCAATTTATAAAATGTTTGAGGAAATTGGGTTTTACCTTGTAGACAGTGAAAGCCTCTAGAGAATTTTACCTAAAGAAATATGGTCAGGTTTGTATTTTGGAAAAACCTTTTCGGTCAGGATGTAAGGACTGCAGTGGAAGGGAGGGTTGAAATTATGTGTGTGTATGTGAGGAAAAGTGACTAGTTGCTACGGAAAGAGCCTACACAAAAGCTAAAAACAGTCTGGACTAAGGATATAGTGATGAGAATGAACAGAAAGAAGCGGGTTCAAGAGATAATTAGGAGGTAGAATTGGCAAGACAATGTTTGAGAAATTATTGCTAAGATATGGAGTATATATAAGAGAATATGTTGGGGAAATGGTTGGGGAGAGAAGATGAGTTTACTTTTGGAATCTTTGAGTTTGTGGCACCGCTAACTTACAACTAGACTACTAGATAACTCTGGAGCTCAGAAAATAAGTCTGGAGTAGAGCCTCATGTTTGGAAATCAGGAAGTAGTTATTGAGTTGGTCAAAATGTTCGTTCAGGTTTTTTCCATAAGATGTTACAGAAAAACCTGAATGAATCTTTTGACCAATCCAGTAAGAATCAGAGGAGTAGATGGGATGTTCAAGGGGTTGAATGCAGAGTTTGGTTCAGTTCAGTTCAGTCGCTCAGTTGTGTCTGACTCTTTGTGACCCCATGAATTGCAGCACGCCAGGCCTCCCTGTCCATCACCAACTCCCAGAGTTCACTCAAACTCACGTCCATCGAGTCGGTGATGCCATCCAGCCATCTCACCCTCTGTCGTCCCCTTTTCTTCCTGTCCCCAATCCCTCCCAGCATCAGAGTCTTTTCCAATGAGTCAACTCTTCGCATGAGGTGGCCAAAGTACTGGAGTTTCAGCTTTAGCATCACTCCTTCCAAAGAACACCCAGGGCCGATCTCCTTTAGAATGGACTGGTTAGATCTCCTTGCAGTCCAAGGGACTCTCAAGAGTCTTCTCCAACACCACAGTTCAAAAGCATCAATTCTTCGGAGCTCAGCTTTCTTCACCGTCCAATTCTCACATCCATACATGACCACAGGAAAAACCATAGCCTTGACTAGACAGATCTTTCTTGGCAAAGTAATGTCTCTGCTTTTCAATAGGCTATCTAGGTTGGCCATAACTTTTCTTCCAAGGAGTAAGCGTCTTTTAATTTCATGGCTGCAGTCACCATCTGCAGTGATTTTGGAGCCCCCCAAAATAAAGTCTGACTCTGTTTCCACTGTTTCCCCATCTATTTCCCATGAAGTGGTGGGACCGGATGCCATGATCTTCGTTTTCTGAATGTTGAGCTTTAAGCCAACTTTTTCACTCTCCTCTTTCACTTTCATCAAGAGGCTTTTTAGTTCATCTTCACTTTCTGCCATAAGGGTGGTGTCATCTGCATATCTGAGGTTATTGATATTTCAAGAGTGCAGAGTAGAGCCCTCCAAACTGCTTTTACAGGGTGATTCCACCAGGGTGAAGGCTGGGAGGGATGTGCCCTATGCTCAGTTAAGAAGATGGACTGAGAAGTTGCCTGTAAATGTAAGGAAAGAATGAGGAGAAGGCAGAGTTCAGAATCCAAGGAAAGAAAGCAAAACTCAGTTGCTTAATGGGATAGTTTAGTTTAGATTTTTTTAAAAAAGGAACATTAAAGAAAAATTTTTTAGTATAATTTTTTTATTTTAATTGGAGGTTAATTACTTTACAATGTTGTATACATCAACATGAATCTGCCACGGGTGTTTTTAAACATATGCAGTGATAATCATTCTTAAGCCGAGGTCTCATTTTATCATCGACATGGATTACTCTGAAGTCGAAAATAGTTGAGAAAGACCCCTGAGCATTTGCAGTGGTTGTCATAAACTGCTTTGCTGAAACCATATGTCTCTGATAGGCTTATCTTCACTTCACTTTGATCCATCTTTGCTATTTTTAATACCGGCAAGAAGTACTTTGAACACATATATAAAATTATTTTCCTCAGAATCTGCCTGATCATTGTTTCTCTTACTCTAAAAATTTCCTCTGGTAAAATCAGGGGTGCATAGCCTACTTTTCTAGAAACAGAATGAGATGTTCAAACTGCTGAGAGTGATTATTAGAATTCAGGGTCCAAACAAGGACATGACAGTAAAGTTCCTTCTCTAAATGCTGTGACTAACCTTTGGTGGGTCCAACTTGCAAAAAGTGCTCTGTGAGATCCTGAGAGTGCTGCATCCAAGCTCCACTGCTCCTAGTTTTGTGACTGTTTATTCTCTAGCAGGGATGTCAAGCTATGCTATATTTGAATCAACAGAGAATAAAAGAAATTGGTTATCTGTAAAGAGCATCACAGAAATGTTACAGGAAACATGTGCTGGCACATATATACCTGTTTCTGTCTCATTCAGTCTTCTGAAGCAAGTTGGGGAAGGAAAAGCCCCTTCTTTTGGCTGCTTGCTCATAGGGAGGTTCTGGGACCCTGCCAAGTGGTCTGTCGGTGAGCTGCATTGCCACGGTCAGATGAGAAGGCTTGGTAGAATCTAGGTATTAAAACAGAAAGATTATGACTTCTGAAGTCAATGGAATGGGTGGAAAGTACTGAAAACAAGCTCAAAAAGTAATGGAAATGTCCAAATCTGGATAGTCCTTGTTGAGATGAAGCTCACACAGAACTAATGCCGACCTCCTAGAAGCAGGCAGTGGCCAGATGGTTAAAAGCTACATACATCCAACTGAGGGAGTTAGATTTTTTTTTTTTTTAATCCTGAAGGCAATGGGAAGCCATCTGCTATCTCAAATCTTTGGTTTAAATATGGTATAGGATGTCCTAGGATTTCTATGCATTCCTTCTATATAAATGGTTTTCATTCAGGTTTATTGAGATATGATTTACACATGTAGAACTCACTCTTCTTAGTGTACAGTTATAAAAGAATTGATGAACATGTACAGTCCCGTAACAAGTACCACTTTCAAGTTATAGAATAATTACATCAGTCACATTAATTCCCTTGTGACCACTTGTGGCCAGCCCTTCCCGTAACTCAGCCTCTGGCAACCACTGGTCCATTTTTGTCCCCATAGTTGAGCCATTTTGGCATAGCCACTATGGAAAACAATTTGGCATTTCTTCTGAAGTTAAATATACATTTACTATGTGACTCTGCAGTCTCACTCTTAAGTATTCACCCTCAAGAAATCAAAATTTATGTTAACATAAAAATCTGTATGTGAATGTTTATAGGCAGCCTCATTCATAATTGCCCCAGATGGGATTAAAAAAACTGATATATCCATCAAATGGAATACTCTTTGACAATAAAAAGCAACTAACTACATGAGGTAGATGAACCTAGAACCTCTTATACAGAGTGAACTAACTCAGAAAGAGAAAAACAAGTACCGTATATTAATGCATATATATGGAATCTAGAAAAATGGTACTGATGAACCTAGTAGAGAACGGACTTCTGGACACAGTGGGGGAAGGTGAGGGTGGGATGAAATGAGCATTGGCGTGTATACACTAGCATGTATAAAATAGTGGGAAGTTGTTGTATAGCACAGGGAGCGCAGCCTGGTGCTCTGTGATGACCTAGAGGGGTGGGATGTAGGGAGGGAAGGGAGGCTCAGGAGGGAGGGGATATATGTATAGTTAAGACTGATTCGTGTTATTGTACAGTATAAACTAACACAACATTGTAAAGCAATTTTCTACCAGTTAAAAAAAGCAACTAACTATAGATACAAACAACAACATGAATGAATCTCAAATGCATTTATAAGTGAAAGATAAGTGAAAGAAGGCAGCCTCAAAAGGCTACATAGTGAATGATCCACAATGGCTGTGCCATTTTGCTTTCCCACCAGCAATGTAGGAGAGTTCCAGTTACTCTGTAACCTGGTTAGCACTCTTAATTTTAACCATTGTCATAGATTTGTAATTTTATATCATTGTGCTTTTGATTTGCATTTTCCTAATGACTAATGACGGAGAAGGCAATGGCAACCCACTCCAGTACTCTTGCCTGGAAAATCCCATGGGCGGAGGAGCCTGGTAGGCTGCAGTCCATGGGATCACAAAGAGTCGGAGATGACTGAGCGACTTCACTTTCACTTTTCACTTTCATGCATTGGATAAGGAAATGGCAACCCACTCCAGTGTTCTTGCCTGGAGAATCCCAGGGACGGAGAAGCCTGGTGGGCTGCCGTCTATGGGGTCGCACAGAGTCGGACACGACTGAAGCGACTTAGCAGCAGCAGCAATGACTACTGATGTTGAATATTTTTCATGTCTATTTAGTATCCATATATCTTTTCTGGTAAAGTGATTTTCATATCATATGCCCAGTTTTTATTAAGATTTTTATTTGTTATTGATGAGTTTTGAGAGGTCTTAATGTATTCTGGAGCTCCTGCCATTCACCATTAAATGTGACAGTAGTTGCAGGTCTTTTGGTAGGTGCTCTTTAATTTAGATTGAGGATGATTCCTTTTTTCCTAGTTTGATGTTTTTTTTTTTTTCCCTAAACCATGAATAGATGTTGAAATTTGTCAAATATTTTTTCTACATCTGTTGAGATGACCTTTACTCCTTTATTATTCTCTGCATTAACAATGTTTTATGCTTCCCACTCTTATCTAGTTTATTCTTTATAATGTGTAATTCTTGATACCAAAGGATTTTAGTCATTTAAGAACCATATAAAACTTTAGGAGGTATGTTTTGCTTTATTCTGATGAATACTCTCCCAGGCCACAGTTTCTGTAATGGGGATGAGGAAGTAAATAGTATGAAAGCAGTTAAGAATTTGGTATATTTAGATGTAGCTTCATTCTTTTCTTCAAATAATATTTATTTTTCTAGTATATAATGAATACAGAGATGTACACTTCTGCCATCTTTTCTGTGCTTGTCCCTCCGGTGCAGGACTTGAGAGAGGAGAGACGGGGAAAAACAGATGCTTTCTTATATGATTGTTCATGACAAGTTTTCACTTTTACGCATTGGAGAAGGAAATGGCAACCCACTCCAGTGTTCTTGCCTGGAGAATCCCAGGGACGGGGGAGCCTGGTGGGCTGCTGTCTATGGGGTCGCCCAGAGTCGGATACGACTGAAGTGACTTAGCAGCAGCAGCAGCAGCATGACAAGTTGACTGTCTTCTTTATTTTGGTCACAGATGCTTTCCCTAAGCATGAGCAGCAGCACTTTCAGTAGTAGGAAGAGAGGTAGTCCTTTTTGTGTGTCACCCCAGTAGATCTATGGCTTTTGTACGCTTGACATGAACTCATTGTGTCCCTAACAGGCCTGTTGGAGGGGAGCTTAATCCTAAGAACCTCTCCTAGTCTCCTAGGCCTTGTTGGTCCTTTGGGAATTTCACCTACCTCTTCTGACTGGCAACCTCATGCTTCTTTCCTCAGATCTTCTTTGTCCCATGTTGCATCGGTTCACAGAAAGTAAATAGACTCCATCTCTCTTCTCTCAGTCCTTTTTCCAGCTCTGGTGTCATTGGTATATTGCAAGTTCTGTATGTCTTTTGAGACCTGGGATCTTCAAGGGAGCAGTCTTTGCCCGATTTCTACCTGATCATACTATGACGCTATTAGATCTCTCTTCTTTCAACTTCTTTTCGTTTTGAAAATTGCCTAGAATTTTTCCTGATGGGAAGAAAATGAGAAATAGAAAAGATGCTAGAATTTTTCCTGATGGGAAGAAAATGAGAAATTGAAAAGATGTTTAGGGAGGCCCCTCTTCCCAAATGTAATAAATGACACCAAATAAGACAGATATGGCAGCCAGGGCAATAGGCATCTTGTTAATATCATCTGCTGGTATTCTGCCAACTTCAACAACAATTATTTTGTCTCCTTATTTTAGTTTCAAGAGCAGGAATATGTCGACTCCCCTTCTTTCTTATACCCTTACCCTAACCCTTCTTTAAGGTGGAGTGAAGGCTTAGCTTTTCTTTATAAATTCCATATTCTCCTTAAAAGGCACATTTCATTCTCCCTCACAGTCCTGCTTTTTATGGCAGTTTAGCTTGTCTTGTATTGGGTTGGCCAAAAAGTTCATTCAGGATTTTTCCTACAATGTTAAAGAAAACCCCAAATGAACTTTTTGGCCAACCCAATTTCCTGAGGAAGATTAAAAATTTTATCCCAAGGATGAAACATATTAAATTTGAACTTGGAGAAATAAGTAACTTTGCTCTCAACAGGGTTTTAAAAAATCTTTGGTACTATCCTTGAAGTATTTGTCAAACATTGAGGTAAATAACATATTTTAATTATCATCTATGAGATTTTTGTCACACTTTAAATTGTTTTTTTTTTTGCTATGAGTGTTAAGATACTTTGGGGTACAAGGAAAAGAACTTCCGGACTTCTAAAGCAACTTGAACTTGCTTCAGAAATGGAAACTTGCTCAAAGAATACATGTTAGTAGATGTGATTCAAGGCGGGAATGATGGAAAGTCACATTTACAGGTTCTGGGTAAACATGAAGTTTGGTGGGAGGGGGTATACCATGCAACACAGCATATATATGCACTCAAAAAAAAAAAAATAAAGATACCTCCTTATGAAGTATGCTTTTTAGTGGCTGCAGGTTTTTTATTTTTATTTTTTTAATATATTCCAGGGATTGAACCCAAGCCCCCTGCATTGTAAGCATGGAGTCTTAGCCCCTGGACCACCAGGGAAGTCCCTGCAGGTTTTTTTTTATCATATGCAGTAGCTTTTCTTGTTGTAAGCACAGGCTGTAGGTGGGCGGGCTTCAGTTGTTGCAGCATGTGGCCTCTAGAGCACAGGCTCAGTAGTTGTGGCCCACGGGCTTAGCTGCTCCACATCGTGTGGGATCTTCCCAGAAAGAAAGAAAAGTGAAGTCACTCAGTCGTGTCCGACTCTTTGCGACCCCATGGACTGTAGCCTACCAGGCTTCTCCATCCACGGGATTTTCCAGGCAAGAGTACTAGAGTGGGTTGCCATTTCCTTCTCCAGGGGATCTTCCTGACCCAGGGATCGAACCTGTGTCTCCTGTATTGTAGGCAGATGCTTTACCCTCTGAACCACCAGAGAAGGATCTTCCCAGACCAGGGATCAAACCCGTGTCTCCTTCATTGGCAGGTGGATTCTTTACCATACCACTGAGCTACCAGGGAAGCCCTAATGTAATTTGTAATAAGATACTTCTTATAAAAGCATTTTGCAAAAGAAATTCCAGAGAACTTCCTATTCCAAGGCTAGAATTCTAGGTAATATCATTCTTTGTCTTTGAATTAAAAAATAAATACAAAACCTAAAAGGGAAATAGCTCTGCTGAAATAAACACACATACGAATGCACAGCTACCTTTTTGCTTTTTTGACAGACACCTTCTAGCTGGCTTTCTGTATACCTCTTACATGGTTATGCTTAAAACTTGTGTAAGGAAAAGTGGTCAAAACCACATTTTTAAATATTATTTTTCATTATATTACCAAAAACACCAGTCAACCACAAACAGTTCAATGAACTATGCACTGTTTGTTCCTATAGTATCAACCTGTTGTCAATGCAAAGACAGAAGGCCTTTGTGAAATCTTTTTTTTGTTATATTGTCAAAACACAATTTGCATCATAGCACTGTGAGTGTCCACTTATGAGGTGATACTCATGGTAGCTATTGTTGGTTGAAATGTAGTCAGTGCCAAGGGCCAAGCTTTGATGTTTATTTGGAAGGGAAGTTTGTTGCTGTTGAAATTCCTTCTATACAACTTAAGAGAAATACATAGGAAATGCCTGTAACTATTTCTGGTGCCAAGCTGACTTTTTGGCTTGGTTTGCATGTAACAGTCATTTTGGATAAACTTGTTTGATTACTTGAGTATGATTTTTATAGAAGTGTAAGAAAATCTCACTAATTTTTATGTTAATTTCTGGGTCTTTGGCATGTATAAAGCTTTCTGGTGATTCTGTTGTTTGGGAGAAATGATTTATTTAAAATATGATTACTAATTACAGGAAAGTTGTAAAGTGGTATCACTGTTGCTCCCAATGGGATTGTTTTCTGGTGGAGCCAAATGTCATGACCAACAGCTTTGTGATTACTTTTAAAGCATTGCTGACTGGATTGGAAAAAAAAAATTATGTTGGCTTCATTGAGTCTGGATTGGCTTTATCCAGACTGGTTTAAAATTTATAGATAAGCAGTGGCCTGAAGCAAATGCAGTCAACTATATATACAGATTTTGGTATCAGGATTATTCTAGTCTTATAAATCAAATTGAAAGTCTCTTCCTCTTAATAAAAGCAGTTCCTCCTAAAACTGAGTTCCCTTGCATAATTTATGATTAATCTCTTTATTCAAAACTTTATTTCCTTTTTTGCCTCATCCCTGTTCTCCTCAGGATTGAAGAATGTCAAAGAAAAGAGGGGATTGAAATCAAGCATGACTCTGTAGGGCCTTCTAGGGTACAAAAGCTCCTTTGTGCCCCATCTCTTGTTTGTAGAAAAAAAGGTTCAGTCTCCTAGATCTTTGCTGAATTCCAAAGAGCAGACTAAGGAGTGAATGATTAGAACAATAGAGTTACGAGACTTCTAGGTCCTCCTGAAGGGGGTTTCCCTGGTAGCTCAGTTGGTAAAGAATCTGCCTGCAGTGCAGGAGACCTGGGTTCGATCTCCAGTCAGGAAGATCCTGTGGAGAAGGAAATGGCAAACCACTCCAGTATCCTTGCCTGGAAAATCCCATGGACAGAAGAACCTGGTGGGCTGCAATCAATGGGATCACAAAGAGTCGGGCATGACTGAGCGACTAACACTTTCACTTTCACTTTAGTTCCTCCTAAAGGGATATAGTTAGAAAAACTGTTATACAGTTAGAACTAGACATGGAACAAGAGACTGGTTCCAAATTGGGAAAGGAGTACGTCAAGGCTATGTATTGGTACCCTGTTTATTTAACTTATATGCAGAGTACATCATGTGAAATGTAGGGCTGGATGAAGCACAAGCTGGAATCAAGATTGACAGGAGAAATATAAATAACCTCAGTAATGCAGATGATACCACCCTTATGGAAGAAAGTGAAGAAGAACTAAAGAGCCTCTTGATGAAAGTGAAAGAGGAGAGTGAAAAAGTTGGCTTAAAACTCAACATTCAGAAAATGAAAGTCATGGCATCCAGTCCCTTCACTTCATGGCAAATAGATGGGGAAACAATGGAAATAGTGACAGATTTCATTTTCTTGGGCTCCAAAATCACTGCAGATAGTGACTGCTGCCATGAGATTAAAAGACAGTTGCTCCTTGGAAGAAAAGGTATGACCAACCTAGACAGCATATTAAAAAGTAGAGACATTACTTTGCCAACAAAGGTCCATCTAGTCAGAGCTATGGTTTTTCCAGTATTCATGTACAGATGTGAGAGTTGGACTATAAAGGAAGTTGAGTGCTGAAGAACTGATGCTTTTGAACTGTGGTGTTGGAGAAGACTCTTGAGAGTCCCTTGTACTGCAAGGAGATCGAACTAGTCCATCCTAAAGGAAATCAGTCCTGAATATTCATTGGAAGGAGTGATGCTGAAGCTGAAACTCCAATACGTTGGCCACCTGATGCGAAGAACCAATTCATTGGAAAAGACCCTGATGCTGGGAAAGATTGAAGGTGGGAGGAGAAGGGGATGACAGAGGATGAGATGGTTGGCATCACCGACTCGATGGACATGAGTTTGAGTAAGCTCTGGGAGTTGGTGATGGACAGGGAAGCCTGGCAGTGGACCCCATGCAGTCTGTGGGGTTGCAAAGAGTCAGACACGAGTGATCGACTGGACTGAACTGAACTGAACTGAACTGAAAGGGATATAGATGATGCATATCTCTGAGTTGTTCTGCAAAAACTAAGACTCCTTACCATGGAGGATGGTGACTCTGCCGTGGAATGGTGACTCCATACTAATCACAAGCATGTAGACCCCAAACTGGTTGGAACCAGAAGGATGATGATTGAGATTCCCAGAACATAATTCTGTTCCACTGCCAACCAATAGAAGAAGATCTACAAGCTGATCAGGCATTCTTCTATCATTTCTTATTGTTGTTCCAGTTCAGTCATTCAGTCTTATCCAGCTCTTTGCGACCCCATGGACTGCAGCACGCGAGGCCTCCCTGTCCTTCACTATCTCCTGGAGCTTTCTCAAACTCATGTCCATTGAGTCATTGATGCCATCCAACCATCAGGTCTTCTGTCATCCCCTTTCCCTCCCACCTTCATTCTTTCCCAGCATCAGGGTCTTTTCTAATGAGTTAGTTCTTCGCATCAGATGGCCAACGTGTTGGAGTTTCAGCTTCAGCATCACTCCTTCCAATGACTATTCAGGGATTATTTCCTTTAGGATTGACTGGTCTGTTCTCCTTCCAGTCCAGGGGACTCTTAAGAATCTTCTCCAACACCGTAGTTCAGAAACATTAATTCTTCAGCACTCAGGCTTTTTTATGGTACCATTCTCACATCCATACATGACTACTGGAAAAACCATAGCTTTGACTATATGGACCTTTGTTGGCAAAGTAATGTCTCTGCTTTTAAATATTCTGTCTAGGTTGGTCATAGCTTTTCTTCCAAGGAGCAAGCGTCTTTTTAATTTCATGGCAGCAGTCACCATCTGCAGTGATTTTGGAGCCCCCCAAAATAAAGTCTGTCACTGTTTTCACTGTTTCCCCATCTATTTGCCATGAAGTGATGGGACCAGATGCCATGATCTTAGTTTTCTGAATGTTGAGTTTTAAGCCAACTTTTCCACTCTTCTCTTTCACTTTCATCAAGAAGCTCTTTAGTTCTTCTTGGATTTCTGCCGTAAGGGTGGTGTCATCTGCATATCTGGGGTTATTGATATTTCTCCTGGAAATCTTGATTCCAGCTTGTGCTTCATCCAGCCTGGCATTTCCCATGATGTACTCCGCATATAAGTTAAATAAGCAGGGTGACAATGTACACTCTTGACGTACTCCTTTCCCAGTTTGAAACCAGTCTGTTGTTCCATGTCCAGTTCTAACTGTTGCTTCCTGACCTGCATACAGATTTCTCAAGAGACAGGTCAGGTGGTCTGGTATTCCCATCTCTTTAAGAATTTTCTACAGTTTGTTGTGATCCACACAGTCAAAGGGTTTTGCATAGTCAATAAAACAGAAGTAGATGTTTTTTCTGGAACTCTCTTGCTTTTTCAATGATCCAGCAGATGTTGGCAATTTGATCTCTGGTTCCTCTGCCTTTTCTAAAACCAGCTTGAACATCTGGAAGTTCATGGTTCAAGTACTGTTGAAGCCTGGCTTGGAGAATTTTGAGCATTACTTTGCTAGTGTGTGAGATGAGTGCAATTGTGCAGTAGTTTGAACATTCTTTGGCATTGCCTTTCTTTGAGATCGGAATGAAAACTGACCTTTTCCAGTCCTGTGGCTACTGCTGAATTTTCCAAATTTGCTGGCATATTGAGTGCAGCAGTTTTACAGCATCTCTTTTAGTGTTTGAAGTAGCTCAACTGGAATTCTATCACCTCCACTAGCTTTGTTCATAGTGATGCATCCTAAGGCCCACTTGACTTCACATTCCAGGATGTCTGGCTCTAGGTGAGTGATCATACCATCGTAATTATCTGGGTTGTGAAGATCTTTTTTGTACAGTTCTTCTGTGTATTCTTGCCACCTCTTCTTAATGTCTTCTGCTTCTGTTAGGTCCATACCATTTCTGTCATTTATTGTGCCCATCTCTGCATGAAATGTTCCCTTGGTATCTCTGATTTTCTTGAAGAGATCTCTAGTCTTTCCCATTCTGTTGTTTTCCTCTATTTCTTTGCATTGGTCACTGAGGAAGGCTTTATTATATCTCCTTGCTGTTCTTTGGAACTCTGCATTCAAATGGGTATATCTTTCCTTTTCTCCTTTGCCTTTCACTTCTCTTCTTTTCACAGCTATTTGTAAGGCCTCCTTAGACAAATGTTTTGCCTTTTTGCATTTCTTTTTCTTGGGGATGGTCTTGATCCCTGCCTCCTGTCCAATGTCATGAACCTCTGTCCATAGTTCTTCAGGCACTCTGTCTATCAGATCTAATCCCTTGAATCTGTTTTTCACTTTCACTGTATAATGGTAAGGGATTTGATTTAGGTCATACCTGAATGGTCTAATGGTTTTCCCTGTTTTTTCAATTTAAGTCTGAATTTGGCAATAAGGAGTTCATAATCTGAGCCACAGTCTGTCTCTCCCATCAGAAGCTTCCATAAGCCTCTTATCCTTCTCCATCAGAGGGCAGACAGAATGAAAACCACAATCACAGAAAACTAACCAATCTGATCAAATGGACCACAGCCTTGTCTAACTCAATTAAACTATGAGCCGTGCCCTGTAGGGCCACCCAAGACAGGTCAAGGTGAAGACTCTGACAAAACGTGGTCCACTGGAGAAGAGAATGGCAAACCCCTTCAGTATTCTTGCCTTGAGAATGTTAAGGCATTCATGTTAAACCCATGAACAGTATGAAAAGGCAAAAAGGTAGGGCACTGAGAGATGAACTCCCCAGGTTGGTAGGTGCCCAGTGTGCTACTAGAGATCAGTGGAGAAAGAACTGGAGAATGAATGAAGAGATGCAGCCAAAGCAAAAACAACACCCAGTTGTGGATGTGACTGGTGATGGAAGTAAAGTCTGATGCTGTAAGGATCAGTATTGCATAGGAACCTGGAATGTTAGGTCCGTGAATCAAAGCAAATTAGAAGTGGTCAAACAAGAGATGGCAAGAGTGAATGTTGACATTTTAGGAATCAGCAAACTAAGATGGACTGGAACAGGTGAATTTAACTCAGATGACCATTAGATCTACTACTGTGGGCAGGAATCCCTTAGAAGAAATGAAGTAGCCACCATAGTCAAAAAGAGTCCAAAATGCAGTACTTGGATGCAATCTCAAAAATGACATAATGATCTCTGTTGGTTTCCAAGGCAAACCATTCAATATCACAGTAATCCAAGTCTATACCCTAACCAGTAATGCTGAAGAAGCTGAAGTTGAACGGTTCTATGAAGATCTACATACAAGACCTTCTAGAACTAACACCCCAAAAAGATGTGCTTTTCATTTTAGGGGACTGGAATGCAGAAGTAGGAAGTCAAGAAACACCTGGAGTATCAGGCAAATTTGGCCTTGGAGTAAAGAATGAAGCAGGGCAAAGGCTAATAGACTTTTGCCAAGAGAATGCACTGGTCATAGCAAACACCCTCTTCCAACAACACAAGAGAAGACTCTACAAATGGACATCACCAGATGGTCAATACCAAAATCAGACTGATTATATTCTTTGCAGCCAAAGATGGAGAAGCTCTATACAGTCAGCAAAAACAAGACCGGGAGCTGACTGTGGCTCAGATCATGAACTCCTTATTGCCAAATTCAGACTTAAATTGAAGAAAGTAGGGAAAACCACTAGACCATTCAGGTATGACCTAGATCAATCCCTTATGATTATACAGATTTCTCAGGAGGCAGGTAAGGTGGTCTGGTATTCCCATGTGTTTAAGAATTTTCCACAGTTTGTTATGATCCACAGAGTCAAAGGCTTTAGTGTAGTCAATGAAGCAGAAGTAGATGTTTTTATGGAATGTTTCTCTTGCTTTTTCTATGGTCCAATGGACATTAACGATTTGAACTCCAGTTCCTCTGCGTTTTCTAAATCCAGCTTGAACATCTGGAAGTTCTTGGTTCATGTAATGTTGAAGCCTCACTTGGGGAATTTTGAGCATTACTCTGCTAATATGTGCAATGAGTGCAACTGTGCAGTAATTTGAACATTCTTTGGCGTTGCCCTTCTTTGGGACTGGAATGAAAACTGACCTTTTCCAGTCCTGTGGCCACTGCTGAGTTTTCCAAATTTGTTGGCATGCTGAGTGCAACACTTTAACAGCATCATCTTTTAGGATTTAAAATAGCTCATCACCCCCAAGAGCTTTGTTCATAGTGATGCTTCCTATGGACCACTTGATTTCACAGTCAAAGATGTCTGGCTCTAGGTGAGTGATCACACCATCATTGTTATGTGGGTCATGAAGATCTTTTTTGTATAGTCCTTCTGTGTATTCTTGCCACCTCTTCTTAATATCTTCTGCTTCTGTGAGATCCGTATCGTTTCCTTCCTTTATTGTGCCCATCTCTGCATGAAATGTTCCCTTGGTATCGTTTCTCATAACACTGTCTTTAAAAACACCCTGAAAGCAGCAGGATAAACCCAAGCAGGAACCCACTGACATACATATTAATCAAAATAACAAAAATTAGGGACAAAGATACAATATTAAGTGCAACAAGGGAAAAAGAGCAAATGACATCCAAGGGAATTCCCATAAGATTGTCAGCTGATTTCTCAGCAGAGACTCTACAGGCCAGAAGGGGATGGCATGATATATGTAAAATGGTGAAAGGGAAGAACCTACAACAAAGAATACTCTATTCAGCAAAACTGTCATTCATACTTGATGGAGATATCAAAAGGTTTTCAGACATACACAAGTTAAGAGAATTCAGCACCACCAAACCAGCCTTACAATGAATGCTGAAGGAACTTCTCTAGGCAGAAAACACTAGAGAAGGAAAAGACCAACACAGAACAACTAAGAAAATGTTAATCAGTTCAGTTTAGTTCTGTCGCTCAGTTGTGTCCTACTCTTTGCGACCCCATGGACTGAAGCACACCAGGCCTCCCTGTCCATCACCAGCTCCCAGAATTTACTCAAACTCATGTCCATTGAGTCAGTGATGCCATCCAACTATCTCATCCTCTGTCATCCCCTTCTCCTCCTGCCTTCAATCTTTACCAGCATCAGAGTCTTTTCAAATGAGTCAGTTCTTGGCATCAGGTGGCCAAAGTATTGGAGTTTCAGCTTTAGGATCAGTCCTTCCAATGAATATTCAGGACTGATTTCCTTTAGGATGGACTGGGTGGATCTCCTTGCAGTCCAAGGGACTCTCAAGAGTCTTCTCCAACCCCACAGTTCAAAAGCACCAGTTCTTCGGCACTCAGCTTTCTTTATAGTCCAACTCTCACATCTGTACATGACTACTGGAAAAACCATAGCTTTGAGTAGACGGACCTTTGTTGGCAAAGAAAATGTTAATAGGGTCATGCATATTGATAATTACCTTAAATGTAAATGGATTAAATGCACCAACCAAAAGATATAGACTGGCTGGGCTGATGAGAACATTTGTATATGTGCACTTCACTTTCACTTACCTCCTCACTCTACTTAACTTCCCAAATTGTATGTAATTATTTTATATTGTTAGGTTGATCATGCTTTCTTTATGGCTTGCAGTTGTAATTATCTGTTATTTTTGTCTGGCTGTTGATTGTGAAAACTGATAAACATCTTTTACTATTGTGATTATGTAACTCTCATTTGCTTAGTACCATTGTATCATGATTGGTCAACGGAAAATAATAAAATTCTATATCACTAAAACTCCAACAAAACAAAACAAAACAGCCTAAAAACCATTCAGGTGTTCAGATTGAACTGCACATTCTCCTTGCTTGACACTCTTCAGCAACTACTATACTTTCCTTCACCATCACCTGGTTGTCCATAGATTGGCATTGCTGTGTACTGCATGAGCAGACCCGAATTTGGTTTAGTAACACCAAGTTTTCTGAAAGATTTTGTGGAGGATTGCTGTAATTCTTTCTTAAATGTTTGATGGGATCCACTGCTACTGCTAAGTCACTTCAGTCGTGTCCGACTCTGTGTGACCCCATAGACGGCAGCCCACCAGGCTCCCCTGTCCCTGGGATTCCCCAGGCAAGAATACTGGAGTGGGTTGCCATTTCCTTCTCCAATGCACCCACAGGTGAAGCCAAACTTGCTTTCAGTTTCCTTTGTAGAAAAGTTTGTAGTTTCTTTAAAAGATACAAGGCTATTCAGGTTTTCAATTTGTTAGGCTTTATAAATGATAAATTTTCTTTTGTTTCTCAAGGAATTTTGTTCATTTATGTTGTCAAATTTATTGGCATAAAGTTATTCAAATAGTCCCTTGTTGTTCAGTTGCTCAGTTGTGTTCGACTCTTTGTGACTCAGTGGACTGCAACACGCCAGCCTCTGCTGTCCTCCACTGTCTCTGGGAATTTGCTCAAGCTCCTGTCCATTGGGGCTTCCCTGGTGGCTCAGATGGTAGAGAATCTGCCTGTAATGCTGGAGACTCGAGTTCGATCCCTGGATCAGGAAGATCCCCTGGAGAAGGAAATGGCAACCTGCTCCAGTATTCTTGCCTGGGAAATCCCATGGACAGAGGAGCCTGCCAGGCTACAGTCTGTGGGGTCACAAAGAGTCAGATACACTAAGCAACTAGCATTTTCTTACTTTCATGTCCATTGAGTCAGTGATGCCATCCAACCATCTCATCCTCTGTTGCCCCCTTCTCCTACTGCCTTCAGTCTTTCCCAGCATCAGGGTCTTTTCCAATGAATCAGCTCTTTGCATCAGGTGACCAAAGTATTGGAGCTTCAGCTTCAGCACCTGTCCTTCTAATGAGTATTCAGGGTTGATCTCCTTTAGGATTGACTGCTTTGATCTCCTTGCCATCCAAGGCACTCTCAAGAGTCTTTTCAGCCACCACAATTCAAAAACATCAATTCTTCAGTGCTCAGCCTTCTTAATGGTCCAACTCTCACATCTGTACCTGACTACTGTAAAAACCATAGCTTTGACTATGGTTCCTGAGAATCCCGTGAACAGTATGAAAAGGCAAATATTCCCTTATTACATTGTAATACCTGTTGTAGTATCTGCAGTAATGTTTTCACTTTCATCCCTGACATTGGTAATTTATATTTTCCCTCATTTTTCTTCATTAGCTACCTAGAGGTTTATCAATTTATTAACCATGTAGAAGCCAGTATTTAGCTTTTGTTTTTCTGTTTTCTATTTATTTCCCTTTTTATTTTTATTAGTTTCTGTCTTAAACTTACTTTGGGTTTTGTATGCTCCTTTTTAAGTCTAGCATCCTAAGGTGGACATTTTCTTTTTTTCCTAATATAAGCATTTTAAAGCTGTAAGTTTCTTTCTAAATACTGCTTTAGATAAATTGTAAAAATTTTGATATGTTGTGTTTTCATTATCATATAGTTAAAAATATTTTCTAATTTTGTGTGATTACTTTTCACCTATGGCTTCTTTAGAAGTTGTGGCTTAATTTCCAAATATTTGTAGATTCCTTTGTATCTCTTTGTTACTCATTTTAAAATTAATTCAGAAAATAAATTATATTTGATTTTATCTATTGAAAGGCATATTAAAACTGGCTTTGTCACACAGCATATCATGGTGAATGTTACCTCTGCCCTTGAATTATCTGCATTTGTTGAATGCAGCTTTGTATATACTAGATGTGTTAATTAGATCTATTTGGTTGATAGTATTGTTGAAGTCTTCTATGCCTTTACTTATTTCCTTCATTGTGTCTATTACTGACAGGTACATAGACAGAGACAGAGAGATAGAGTCATAGAGAGAGAGGTGTTAAAACTGCAACTATGATTATGTAGCTGACATTGGTAATTTATATTTTCTCTCCTCTTAGTTTGCTTAGTGTTCGCTTCATATAGTTTGAAGTTCTCTTATTAAATGCATAGCAATTTAAAATTGTGTCTCCTTGATGAATATCCTTTTTATCATTGTGAAATGAACCTTTTTACCTTTAGCAGAACTCTTTGTCTTGAAATTCACTTTGTCTGGGTTTGATATAGCTTAGTGTTTGTGTGATCTATCTTTTCCTAGTTTTTTTTTTTACTATTTGTGTCTATATATTTAAGTATTTCTTACAAATACTGTATAGGTGGATCTTGCTTTTTAAAAAAATCTAGTCTGGCAACCTCTGTCTAATTGGAGTGTTTAGTTAATTTTTATTTAATGTATTTTTAAATATGTTTGGGTTTAAATTTATCATCTTGATGTTTGTCTGTGTATCTCTGCCATTGTTCATTCATTTCTCTTTTCCTGTCTCTAAGTTTTTAAAAAACTTTTATTTTTTTAGTATTCCATTCAGTCTCTCAATTGGCTTTTTAAAACCATACCTCTTTGTACTATTTTTTTAAGTGGGTACTCTGTGGATTTCAATATGCAACCTTAACCTATTGCAATCTATCTTAAGTTAATATTATATCACTTCATATATAATGTAAGAAGCTTACAACAATATAATTCCATCTATACCCATCTCATCATTTGTGCTATTGTTGTCATATATTTTCAATATATGTTAGAAAACCTACAATACACTTTAATATTTTTGCTGTTAAAAACTCATATATTTTTGTCATACTAATGTTAATATTAGTATAGTGGCTATTCTAACACCAGACAAAATGGATTTTATGCCAAAAATGGTTACTAGAGACAAAGAAAGACATTTTATGATAAAAGGGTCAACCCATGAGGAATATATAACAATTATAAACAAGAATAATTATAAACAAGGGCTTCCCTAATAGCTCATTTGGTAAAGAATCCACCTGCAATGCAGGAGACCCTGGTTCAATTCTTGGGTTGGGAAGATCCGCTGGAGAATGGATAGGCTACCCACTCCAATATTCTTGGGTTTCCCTTGTGGCTCAGCTGGTGAAGAATCTGCCTGCAATGCGGGAGACCTGGGTTCAATCCCTGGGTTGGGAAGATCCCCTGGAGAAGTGAAAGGCTACCCACTCCAGTATTCTGGCCCAGAGAATTCCATGGGGTTGCAAAGAGTTGAACAGGACTGAGTGACTTTCACTTTCACTTTTATAAAGAAGAATAATAAGTCATTATTTGTGTATTTCTTTCTCACCATTTCTCCCATCATTTACTTCTTTATAACTGTAGTAAAATATCAAAACCAGGAAATGGATGTTGATACAATGCATGTATATGGTTCTATGCCTTTCATCACATGTGTATATTTGTGTAACCACCCCCAGAATCAAGATATAGAACTATTCCATTGCTACAAAGATTTTTTGTTCTACCCCATTATAGTCAGACGCATGCTCTCCTCCCCTGCATGGTTTCTGATGAGAAATCTGTTGTAATTTAAATAGTTTTTTCTCTTTGGGTATTGTTTCTGTCTTTCTGCTTTTAATATTTTTTCCTTTGTCTTTAGTTTTCAGGAGTTTGATTATTATGTGCCTAAGCATGGGTTTGTTTGGGTTTATCCTGTTTTGGATTCACTCAGATTCTTAAATCTATATATAGATTTATGTATTTTCCTAAATTTGGGAAAATTTCTGCCACTCTTTCTTTGAATAATTTTTCTGTCCCACCTTCTTTGCCACTCCTTCTAGGACACCATTGATCAAAATATTAGATCTTTTTATAGTCCTACAAGTCCCCGAGGTTCTGTTCATTTATTTTAAGTCTCTTTTCTCTCTATTGTTATAATAGATCTTTTATTCAAGTTCACTGATTCTTTTTTCAACTTGAAAAAAACTTTTTTTTAATTGTGAAAATATAATAACACATTTACAGGAGACCTGGAAAATACAGAACAAAGTTACATATAGTTCTACTTGATAGTTCAATTATTTTTTAAGTAGGTAAATTATGATTTTTAGTTGGAGTTTCAATATCAAACTCAAAAATAGTAGAATGAATATACAGAGAAGTAGAAGGATATAGTAAACCTGGGAAGCACTATGATCAAGTTCACTAATTCTTTCTTCTGTCATTTCCATTCCACTTTTAAAGTCATCCAGTGAGTTTTTCCTTATAGATTATTGTGTGTGTTTTTTTTTTTTTAGCTCTAAAAGTTTTCTTTGGCTTTCCTCATATGCCTTTTATTTCATTGCTGAGATTTTCTCTTTTATGATTTGTTTCAAGCATGTTCATAGTTATATTTTTATGATGGCTACTTTAAACCCTTGTTGTGTAACTCTAACATCTCTGGCATTCAATGTTGGTGTCTGCTGGTTGTCTTATTGTCATTCAAGTTGAAATATTTCTTGTTCTTGGTGTATCATGGACATTTTGGGTGTCATTTTACGAGAGTTTGGTTCTTAATAAAATTTTGTGTTTTAGCAGGCCTCCTCTGACTCCAAGCAGGCAAAGTGAACAAGCATTACCTCATTATTGTCATGTGAGGGTAGAAGTCCACATTCCCCACTTGGCCTCTTTTGACATTCTAGGCAGAGGTGGAAGTTCAGGCTTCCCATTAGGCTTTCACTGATACCCATCCCTTGCTAGGAGGGGGCACAATGCCTTGTTATTGCTCCCTGTGTGCTTCCCCAGTGGGAGGAGGATGAGGTTTATTATTATCCAGCAGGGATGAAAGTCCTAGCTTCCCACTCAGAGTTCTCTACCATTACTCCAGTTGGGGAAAAGAAGCACCATGTTACTGCTAGGCAAGCATCAAAATCTAGGCTTCCTATTAAGCCTTTGTTGATGGAGGTGGTGGATGATGGGCTTACAGTTTTTTTCTTTGTGGTCTTACTCTAGATCTGGGTGGTTATTGTCTAAAAGTTTTCTGTTCTGTCAGGCTGCCCTTTTCCTTGTCCTTTGGCTAGAGAGTACAAGTTTTTCTTGCTGCTGTTTTTATCTCTGCTTATTGGCATTTCTGGGTTATTGGCTTCTCCAGCACTCAGTACAGGATATAATAAGCAGAAAGAAAACCTAGAGAACTTACTGCTAGGTGGTTTCTTGGTTTCTGAGGAATCTAGCTAGTCTGCTTTCTTTTCACGACATTTCAGAGTCTTATGTTTCTATTATATGGAACGTCCAGAGTATTTAGCTGTACTTACTGGAAAGAATTGGGAAAAGTACACCAACTGTAACCTATTTTGGACCAAAAAAACATTGGATTTTAACTAACTTTTAGCTTTTTAAATCTTACAGAGATTAAATTAGTTGCATTGATGTTTTATTTATATTTATAAATATATTTATACTGAGGTAAAGCAGCCTTTGACTGTGTGGATCACAATAAACTGTGCAAAATTCTGAAAGAGATGGGAATACCAGACCACCTGACCTGCTTCTTGAGAAACCTATATGCAGGTCAGGAAGCAACAGTTAGAACTGGACATGGACCAACAGACTGGTTCCAATAGGAAAAGGAGTACGTCAAGGCTGTATATTGTCACCCTGCTTATTTAACTTATATGCAGAGTACATCATGAGAAACGCTGGACTGGAAGAAGCATAAGATGGAATCAAGATTGCCGGGAGAAATATCAATAACCTCAGATATGCAGATGACACCACCCTTATGGCAGAAAGTGAAGAGGAACTAAAAAGCCTCTTGATGAAAGTGAAAGTGGAGAGTGAAAAAGTTGGCTTAAAGCTCAACATTCAGAAAACGAAGATCATGGCATCTGGTCCCATCACCTCATGGGAAATAGATGGGGAAACAGTGGAAACAGTGTCAGACTTTATTTTTTGGGGCTCCAAAATCACTGCAGATGGTGACTGCAGCCATGAAATTAAAAGACGCTTACTCCTTGGAAGGAAAGTTGTGACCAACCTAGGTAGCATATTAAAAAGCCGAGACATTACTTTGCCAACAAAGGTCCGTCTAGTCAAGGCTATGGTTTTTCCTGTGGTCATGTATGGATGTGAGAATCGGACTGTGAAGAAAGCTGAGCAGCTAAGAATTGATGCTTTTGAACTGTGATGTTGGGGAAGACTCTTGAGAGTCCCTTGGACTGCAAGGAGATCCAACCAGTCCATTCTAAAGGAGATCAGTCCTGGGTGTTCTTTGGAAAAAATGATGCAAAAGCTGAAACTCTAGTACTTTGGCCACCTCATGCGAAGAGTTGACTCATTGGAAAAGACTCTGATGCTGGCAGGGATTGGGGGCAGGAGGAGAAGGGGACGACAGAGGATGAGATGGCTGAATGGCATCACCAACTCGATGGAGGTGAGTTTGAGTGAACTCTGGAAGTTGGTGATGGACAGGGAGGCCTGGCGTGCTGTGGTTCATGAGGTCACAAAGAGTTGGACACGACTGAGCGACTGAACTGAACTGAACTGAGATAAAGCATATTTTGCTATGAACTTGATTATATTTTCTTTTTCTTCAGCTTTCTGTTCATATGCTCTACCTATTTTTCTATATTATTATTCACCTTTTTTATTACATAAAGTAATAAAAGAAGCTGTTTCCTATAGTTAAAAAATATTTTCCCTTGCTGATTATTTCTTGATTTTTTTTGGTTATAATATTTTGTTGCCATGTTGATATTTAATAATTTTTTGTTGTCAGTTTAATCAATATTTTACTTTATGACTTCTGGCTTTTGTATCTCTTTAAGAAAGGTCTTTCTCATACCAAAATTAAAAGTAAATTTACTTTTGAGTTAAATGGTTAAATTCCTTCTAGATCTTTCATTATTTTCTCTTCTATATTTATACTCTTGTTTCATCAATTATTTTGGTGTAGGGTGTTAGCTAGGAATTCAACCTAATATGTTTTGCTTTATGTTTAGTTAGCTATCCTAGTGCAATTTATTAAAAAGATAGCTTCTCCCTCCCACTGATTTGAAATGACACTTTATATAAACTGCTTTACCAAGCAAGCCATGTTCAAGAATAAACTTTCTAAATGTTTTCTGGCACTTTTAAAGTCGACAGATTATATACTAATTAATTATAATTCTCCACTATTTATTAAAAGCAAGTTTCCTGATGTCTTCATTAAGTGACAATTAGTAATTCTATCTATTGTATTTTGAGAAAGATCTATAACTATCTTTAAAAATATTCTAAAATTTAGGTCAACTTTCATCTCATTGCTTAGAATTAGTAGACTCTCCCTGTAACCTTTTTTTTAAAACTTTAAAAAATATTTTATTTTTTTAAATTAGAGAATAATTACTTTACAATATTGTGGTGGTTTTTGCCATGAAAGTGAAGTGAAACTGAAACTTGCTCAGTCGTGTCTGACTCTCTGCGACCTCAGTGGACTATACAGTCCATGGAATTCTCTGGGCCAGAATACTAGAGTGGGTAGCCTTTCCCTTCTCCAGGGGATCTTCCTAACCTAGGGACTGAACCCAGGTCTCCTGCATTGCAGGCAGATTCTTTACCAGCTGAGCCACCAGGGAAGCCCAAGAATACTGGAGTGGGTAGCCTATCCCTTCTCCAGCAGATCTTCCAGGTGCAGGAATTGAACCGGGGTCTCCTGCACTGCAGGTGGATTCTTTACCAACTGAGCTATCAGGGAAGCCATACATCAACATAAATCAGCATGAGGTATACATATGTCCCCTTTCTGTTGAACCTCCCTCTCTCCTACCTCCCTATCCCATCCCTCTAGGTAATCACATAGCACTGGCTTTGCGTTCACTGAGACTTGCATTGAACTCCCACTGGCTATTAGTAGATTCCCCCCATAACCTTTTATTTCTTTATGTTACTATTGTTGTTAGTTACAATATTTTTTTTTACAGCCATTGAAATAACAGAAAAGTCTCGGATAAACTAAATCTCAGTCATTTTTGAGATACCAAACAATTCTATTAGTCTTTATTTTTTATGTTTAAAGATTAATTACATATATGACCGATTGAACTCTTTACAGTTTGACTTTTTATATTTTTCCTGTTTAATGACAGCCTTATTAATGCATTTGGTCAAACGTGTTTGGATTTCTCCCTCAGATATGTTTATACATATATCAAGAAATTCTTGTTAACATGCCCGGCATCTTTGATCAAAAACCTTTTAGATTTCAGCAGTGTTTTTCAACCCTGGCTGCACATCAGAATCACCTGGAAGGTTTTTACAATCCTGATGTCCAGGCCAAAGCCAGGACCAATTAAATCAGAATCTCTGGGATGGGATTTTAAGTCATTTTAAAAGTTCCCCAGGTGATTCCAATATGCAGGCAAGCTAGAGAACTGCTGTGTGAAAGGGAATTGAAATGCTGAAACATCATGCAGAATCTCTCTATACAGAGGCTTTGAATTCTGAAATTCTCAAATAGAGTTGATTGTGTCAGTTTATAGTTATGTTTTCACTACAGAATGCCTTTATTGATTTTTAAAAATTTTGTAAAATTGGTGTGGATGTTCCTTCTGTTTTCTCAATTCTATCATAAGCACCTCAAAGGTAAGCACATTGTTTTTGTTTATTGGTGACTCCTGTACAATTAATACTTAAGTTACAGAAAACTGCATATTATTATCTAGAGCCAAAATCTCCTTAGGGTTATATGTGCACAAATCCTATTTGAGCTGTTGTTTGTTCACTCAAAAAGTGTTTATTTAGAGTACTTATTCTCTTTAATCTGTGGCGTTACTATACTTAGTTGATTTTTAAATATCTCTCTAGGTCTGACCTACCCTCTGAAATCCAGACCCATATATTTAATCACCTATTCAATATTGGCATTTGATTGTATAATAGAATTTTCTAAGTAACATGTTCAAAAGTGAACTCTTGATTTACCTGTCTAAATAGTATTCACCCGACCTTTCCCACCTCAGTTGCTGCTGCTGCTGCTGCTAAGTCACTTTACTCGTGTCCGACTCTGTGCGACCCCATAGATAGCAGCCCACCAGGCTCCCCTGTTCCTGGGATTCTCCAGGCAAGAACACTGGAGTGGGTTGCCATTTCCTTCTCCAATGCATTAAAGTGAAAAGTGAAAGTGAAGTTGCCCAGTCGTGTCCGACTCTTCGCAACCCCATGGACTGCAGCCCACCAGGCTCCTCCATCCATGGGAGTTTCCAGGCAAGAGTACTGGAGTGGGGTGCCATCGCCTTCTCTGTCCCACCTCAGTAAAGGGCACTAAAATATTCATCCACCTGCTTTGTCTAATTCCTTGATTCTTTTCCCATTAACATAACCACATCTAAGCCATTAGCAAGTTTGTCTATTCTACCTTCCAGAGCAGACTTCTCCTTCACCATCTCCACATATACCATCCTTATCTACTAGAGGATGCTAGCCTTTAGGCTTTTGTGACTTTTAAAGAACTCCTTTCACGAGGAAATGTTTTTAAAATTGAGATATAATTGACATGTAACATTATGTTAGTTTCAGGTATATAGCTTAATGATTTGATAGTTGTATATGTTGTGGAATGATCACCATAATTAGTCTAGTTAACATCCATAACCGCTCATAGTTATGAATTTTCCTTTTCTTGTGATGAGAACTCTTCTTTTTTTAAAATTGAGGAATAGTTGATTTACAATGTTGTGTTAGCTACTGCTGTACAGAAGAGTGACTGAATTATATAGACATTCTTTTTCACCTTGTGCTGAGATCTTTTAAAATCTACTTTCCTGCTGCTGCTGCTGCTGCTAAGTTGCTTCAGTCGTGTCTCTGTGCGACCCTACCAGGCTTCCCCGTCCCTGGGATTCTCCAGGCAAGAACACTGGAGTGGGTTGCCATTTCCTTCTCCAGTGCATGAAAGTGAAAAGTGAAAGTGAAGTTGCTCAGTCGTGTCCGATTCTTCGCGACCCCATGGACTGCAGCATACCAGGCTCTTCTGTCCATGGAATTTTCTAGGCAAGAGTACTGGAGGGGGGTGCCATTGCCTTTTCCGCTACTCTCCTGGCAACTTCCAAAGGAAAATTTTATATTAGCACATTATTGCTCAGTCTGAAGTGTTTGGTCCAGAAGTCTTAGATGACCCAAGACATGGCTCAGGAGTGAAGGCAGGGAAGGGGAGAGGGGAATGGAAACTCTCCTTGTTGTGTGCCTGTACATATGTGCTTATATCCTTTCCCAAGTGGGGGCAGGACTGCATGCTTGGAGGGGTCTGTGGAAGAGGAGGCTCTGTCCCCCATTGCTCCAGGACTCAGCCAGGGGTCCTAGAATCTTTACGCCTCCACATCTGCCTACAACTCTTACAAGAGCTCCTCTAGGTCTGTTTTGTGAATAGCACCTTCTTGCAAATGACCCGATTGTGTCATGTTCAAACTAACAACTGAGTATGATTGTCCTCTTTGTCCAGATGTCATCTAGATTACTTCAGTAGCTCTTAACGAGTCTCCTTGCTGCTTCTCTTACTCTCCTAAAGTCTGGCATCCAGAATCATCCCTTTAAAACAAAACATTATGCCACTTTCTCAGTCCAGTCTCTTCATTAGCTTTGTAGTGCACTTAAAATGAAATCTGAAATTCCTACCAAGGCTGACATGATCTGGTCAAGCTACCTCTATGACCTTCTTTTCTACCTTTCCTCTTTGTTCTAGGTGCTTTGGCTTCCTTGCAGCCACTTAGCATATTGGAAGGCTTTGAGCTCAGGTTCTGTGCACTCTCTGTTCCCTCTTCTTCGAATGCTCTTTCTGCAGATACTTGCATGGCGCACTCTCATTTCCTTCAGGTCTGTTCAGATGCCACAGTCTCAGAGAAGCCTAGCTTGGTCACACTCTACTGGAAATACATTTTCTCTTCACCTAACCTTGATTTCTGGAGAAGGCAATGGCAACCCACTCCAGTTCTCTTGCCTGGAGAATCCCATGGATGGAGGAGCCTGGTAGGCTGCAGTCCATGGGGTCGCAAAGAGTCGGACATGACTGAGCAACTTCACTTTCACTTTTCACTTTCATGCATTGGAGAAGGAAATGGCAACCTACTCCAGTGTTCTTTTTTTAAAATTTATTTTATTTTTTAACTTTACAATATTGTATGGGTTTTGCCATTTATCAACATGAATCTGCCACAGGTGTTCCCCATCCTGAACCTTCCTCCCTCCTCCCTCCCAGGGACGGGGGAGCCTGGTGGACTGCCGTCTATGGGGTCACACAGAGTCGGACACGACTGAAGTGACTTAGCAGCAGCAGCAACCTTGATTTCCTTCTATTTGCTTACCCTGCTTTTATATCCTGATTTTTATACATTATATATGTTTATTTGCTTTATTTGTTTTTTGACTATTTCCCACCTTAGAAAATAAGCTCTAAAGGGAAGAGACTTCATCTATTTTAGTCATTTTTGCACTCCCTACAGCTGGGACCATTTGCACAGCTCTCCATGTCTCCATGTGTCCACACACTTGTGTGCATGTGTGTGTGCTCAGTCATGTCCAACTCTTTGTGACCCCGTGGACAGTGGCCCCCCCAGGCTCCTCTGTCCATGAGATTGCCCAGGCAAGAATACTGGAGAGGGTTGTCATTACCTACTGCAGAATAACATAGTTGGCTGTTAATAAATATTTGCTGAATTAATAAAAGAAAGACACTGTCATTTGTAATCTGAGGAACATAAAAATGGATAAGATATGGAAACATGGTATGCTGGTAAATGTATAACAGCTGTGGAGTGGGGAGCCCTGAATTGTAGCATTTTCTGATTTCCATGGTGTAAATACATTCATTGTGATCCATTTCAAGCTACCAATATGACATTAGTGAAAGTGGAGTTAGAGATGCATGCATGGTGCTCAAGAGCTGGTATGTACTGGCTTCAGCACAGTGGTATAGGAATTTAGTGGGAGGGATGTGTCCACAAATGCCCATAATACAGGATGAAATAGAATAAGTGATAAAAGAAATGAGTAACTTAAAAGTTATGAAAATTCAAAGGACAATAGTATTTTTTTCTGGATGTTTTAAGGTGTTTCCACGTTGGTGGAGTCAACATGGATCCTAGGATTAGTCTTCAACTTGCTGAGGAGCTTCAGTTTTTAAGTTTACCCTGAACAAAGAGAGATTGCTGTTTTGTACACAGTCATCCAGCTAGGGTTTGCTGAAGAAGTGACGTTTCAGCAGAGACCTGAAGGAAGTGTGGGAGGGAGCCATGTGAGGATCTTCAGGAAGAGCATTCACGGGAATGGGCAGAGGGCACTCAGACATTGATTTTCAATAACTGTATTAGTTGGAATATTTTTGGCTATGTGTAACTGAATCCAATTCAAACTGGCATAAATAATAAGAAAATTGTATTAGCTCCCATTTGAAGAAGCTCAGTAGGTGCTCAGGGTTGGATAAATCATTGGTTCAGCAGTGTCATCAGGGAAGCAGGTTTTCTGTCCTGTTCTTCCATCCTCAACATTCCAACTTTCACTTCAGGCTTGCTCTCTTGATGCCATTGAAGACAGGTGCCCCAATGCCTGGGATCATATGCAGACCCAGTGATACCCAGTAGAAGAGACACTCTTCATGACTTTTTGGGGGTACTGTTTAAAGTTTAATTGCTCACAAAAGTAGAGAGCATAATATAAAAATTATCCATATCTATCATACTGATACAAACACTGGTATTCTGACATATTTGCTTCATCTTTTTTTCTGATGAATAATTTTAAATTATTCCCATCATGAAATGTCTTGAGACTACATCTCTGACAAAAGATTTTCCCCTAACTAATCACTGTATTATTATTATGCCTAAAATGGAATAATTATTCCTTAGTAGCATCTGATATTCCAGTCTATATTCAGATTTCACAATTTCTCCCAAACTGTCATTTACGGCTGATTTGTTCAAACCAAAATCCAGTCAAGGAACATTCATTACATATTATTGTTATATCGCCTAAATCTCTTTTAATCGTGATTATAGAATATTACTTCCCTCCTGTTTTTCCTGTAAAATTGAAATGTTGAAGAGCCCAGTCTCTGGTCCTGTAGAATGACTCAGATTCACTTTGGTTGTTTCTTTCAGGTACTTTTCTGTCCTCCATATTTTCTGTAAACTGGATGTTAGATTTAAAGAGTTGTATAGATTTGAATTAAGCATTTTAAAGAATACTTCATAGGCAATGTTGTGTACTTACTGCATCATATTAAGTGAAAAAAGTGATGTCACTCAGTCGTGTCCGACTCTTTGCGACCCCATGGACTATAGCCCACCAGGCTTCTCCGTCCATGGGATTTTCCAGGCAAGAGTACTGGAGTGGGTTGCCATTTCCTTCTCCAGGGGATCTTCCTGACCCAGGGATCAAACCTGGGTCTCCCGCATTGCAGGCAGACGCTTTACCATCTGAGCCACCAGGGAAGCCCGTCATATTAAGAGTCTGATTGCTTCATTCTTAATGATGGTAAAACAAGGGGATTTCAGTGTGATCTCTCCATTGTGAAACAATATTGTATAGCAACACTTTCCCTTGCAAAATAGTAAATAATTTGGATTTGGAAATTTGGCACTGAATGTAACTGTTCAGTTTCCCTTTAACTTTCTTTTATGACCTAATGGCTTTAGCTTCCACTGAGGATAGTTGCCTGACTCAATTATTTGATTAGTGTTTTACAAAATGGTATTTATTAACTGAAAGTCTTATGAAAAAGGGAGAATCAATCAGGACTTTTTATTAGGTTACTCTAAAGTACTAGAAAGGCAAGATAAATTGTTGACTCTTAACTTTTAATTACTAATTTTCAAAGTAAGGTTTTGGTGTAATGGTGACAATTGAGTTTGTTTTGACTTTCTTTTAAACATTTATTTTGAGGATTTTTATATATTCAAAAGTTTTCAGTCAATTATAATCCTTATTCTTTTGATTTTCAAATTGTCCTAATTTTGATCTGGGAGAGATTCTTCCTAATGGCTATTGTATATCCTTTGGATAGGGCTCCATTAATCTTTGAAAGCTCTTTTGCTTTCCAACTAAACAAGATTTCCCAGACTTACTTTATATATTCTCTCCCTCAGATCTGAAACTAGTAATTTTTTAAAGGAACCTTAGTCACTGTGTTTCTCATTAAAAGTGAAAAAACTTTTTCTATAAGCCTCTTAGCATATTTCACCTCTCATTTCATTGGTTAGAACTACCTTATGTGCTTGTTCCCCAAACACTCCCTGGTTACAGGAATGGGATTCCTACATTTGATTTAGTGACTATGTAGAGGAGGGTTTTAGAGGTTCTGCTAGAAAGGGAAAAGGGAGGGCAGACAAATTGGAGTTGTTGTTCAGTTGCTAATGAGAGTCATGTCCTAGGCAGGTTGATAGGGAGTCTAGGGGTCCCCAAGGAGAGAGGGGTCTGGAATTCTCAAGGAGGAAGAAAGGACAAACTTTTTTCTTTCTCCACATTCCTTAGGATTATATAACAATAATGTATCCTGCCTGAGGACAGTCTTTGGATTAAACCTTCTGGCTAATTCTGTTATCTTAAAATGTAAATTATGGGAGTAGGTGTGATGAGGTCTTTACAACCTCCAGACATTCTTTGGAATATATAACTTCATTGTTAACACTAGCAAGCGGGTACTCTTTCTGCCCCCTTCGGATGCCTATGTCAGAAGCTTTCTCTATCTCCTTTATACTTTAATAAAACTTTATTACACAAAAGCTCTGAGCGATCAAGCCTCGTCTCTGGCCCCGGATTGAATTCTTCTCTTCCGGGGGCCAAGAATCCCAGTGTATTCACGTGATTCAACTACAACCTTTCACTAAGTTGTGTTCAATTTTTTGTGACCCTCTGGACTGTAACGAGCCAGCCTATTCTCAGTTCAGTTCAGAGGCTCAGTTGTGTCCAGCTCTTTGCAACACCATGGACTGCAGCACACCAGGCCTGCCGTCCATCACCAACAACCAGAGATGACTCAAACTCATGTCCATTGAGTCGGTGATGCCATCCAACCATCTCATCCTCTGTCGTCCCCTTCTCCTCTTGCCTTCAATCTTTCCCAGCATCAGGGTCTTTTCAAATGAGTCAGTTCTTCGCATCGGTGGCCAATGTATTGGAGTTTCAGCCTCAGCATCAGTTCTTCCAATGAATATTCAGGACTGATATCCTTTAGGATGGACTGGTTGGATCTCCTTGCAGTCCAAAGGACTCTCAAGAGTCTTCTACAACCCCACAGTTCAAAAGCATCAATTCTTCGGCACTCAGCTTTCTTTATAGTCCAACTCTCATATCCATACATAACTACTGGAAAAACCATAGCCTTGACTAGACGGACTTTTGTTGGCAAAGTAATGTCTCTGCTTTTTAATATGTTGTCTAGGTTGATCATAAATTTTCTTCCAAGGAGCAAGTGTCTTTTAATTTCATGGCTGCAGTCACCATCTGCAGTGATTTTGGAGCCCCCAAAATAAAGTCAGTCAATGTTTCCACTGTTTCTCCATGTGTTTGCCATGAAGTGATGGGAACTGATGCCATGATCTTTGTTTTCTGAATGTTGAGCTTTAAGCCAACTTTTTCACTCTCCTCTTTCACTTTCATCAAGAGGCTCTTTAGTTCTTCTTCACTTTCTGCCATAAGGGTGGTGTCATCTGCATATCTGAGGTTAGTGATATTTCTCCTGGCAATCTTGATTCCAGCTTATGCTTCATCCAGCCCAGAGTTTCTCATGATGTGCTCTGCATATAAGTTAAATAAGGAGGGTGACAATATACAGCCTTTTCCTATTTGGAACTCCTTTTCCTATTTGGAACTCCTTTTCCTATTTGGAACCAGTCTGTTGTTCCATGTCCAGTTCTAACTGTTGCTTCCTGATCTGCATATAGATTTCTCAAGAGCAAGGTCAGGTGGTCTGGTATTCCCATATCTTTCAGAATTTTCTACAGTTTCTGGTGATGCACACAGTCAAAGGGTTTGGCATAGTCAATAAAGCAGAAATAGATGTTTTTCTGGAACTCTCTTGCTTTTTCAATGATTCATCAGATGTTGGCAGTTTGATCTCTGGTTCCTCTGCCTTTTCTAAAACCAGCTTGAACATCTGGAAGTTCATGGTTCACGTACTGTTAAAGCCTGGCTTGGAGAATTTTGAGCATTACTTTGCTAGCGTGTGAGATGAGTGCAATTGTGCCGTAGTTTGAGCATTCTTTGGCATTGCCTTTCTTTGGGATTGGAATGAAAACTGACCTTTTCTAGTCCTGTGGCTACTGCTGAGTTTCCCAAATTTGCTGGCATATTGCATGCTGCACTTTCACAGCATCATCCTTTAGGATTTGAAATAGTTCAACTGGAATTCCATCATCTCCACTAGCTTTGTTCATAGTGATGCTTCCTAAGGCCCATTTGACTTCACATTCCAGGATGTCTGGTTCTAGATCAGTGATCAGACCATCGTGATTATCTGGGTCATGAAGATCTTTTTGTACAGTTCTTCTGTGTATTCTTGCCACTTCTTCTTAACATCTTCTGCTTCTGTTAGGTCCATACCATTTCTGTCCTTTATCGAGCCCATGTTTGCATGAAATGTTCCCTTGGTATCTCTAATTTTCTTGAAGAGATCTCTAGTCTTTCCTATTCTATTGTTTTCCTCTATTTCTTTGCATTGATCACTGAGGAAGGCTTTCTATCTCTCCTTGCTATTCTTTGGAACTCTGCATTCAAGTGGGTATATCTTTCCTTTTCTCCTATACTTTTGGCTTCTCTTCTTTTCACAGCTATCTGTAAGGCCTCCTCAGTCAGCCATTTTGTGTTTTTGCGTTTCTTTTCCTTTGGGATGGTCTTGCTCCCTGTCTCCTGTACAGTGTCACGAACCTCATTCCGTAGTTCATCAGGCACTCTGTCTATTAGATCTAGTCCCTTAAATATATTTCTCACTTCCACTGTACAATCGTTAGGGATTTGATTTATGTCATACCTGAATGGTCTAGTGGTTTTCCCTACTTTCTTCAACTTAAGTCTGAATTTGGCAATAAGGAGTTCATGATCTGAGCCACAGTCAGCTCCTGGTCTTGTTTTTGCTGACTGTTTAGAGATTCTCCATCTTTGGCTGCAAAGAATATAATCAGTCTGATTTTGGTATTGACCATCTGGTGATGTCCATGTGTAGAGTCTTCTCTTGTGTTGTTGGAAGAGGGTGTTTGCTATGACCAATGCATTCTCTTGGCAGAACTCTATTAGCCTTTGCCCTGTTTCATTCTTTACTCCAAGGCCAAATTTGCCTGTTACTTCAGGTGTTTCTTGACTTCCTACTTTTGCATTCCAGTCCCCTATAATGAAAAGGACATCTTTTTTGGGTGTTGGTTCTAGAAGGTCTTCTAGGTCTTCATAGAACTCTTCAACTTCAGCTTCTCCAGCATTACTGGTTGGGTCATAGACTTGGATTACTGTGATATTGAATGGTTTGCCTTGGAAACGAACAGAGATCATTTTGTTGTTTTTGAGATTGCACCCAATACTGCATTTCGGACTCTTTTGTTGACTATGATTGCTACTCCATTTCTTCTAAGGGATTCCTGCCCACAGTAGTAGATATAATGGTCATCTGAGTTAAATTCACCCATTCCAGTCCATCTTATTTTGCTGATTCCTAAAATGTCGATGTTCACTCTTGCCGTCTCCTGTTTGACCACTTCCAATTTGCCTTGATTCATGGACTTAACAGTCCAAGTTCCTATGCTGTATTGGTCTTTACAGCATCGGACCTTGCTTCTATCACCAGTCACACCCACAACTGTGTGTTGTTTTTGCTTTGGCTCTGTCTCTTCATTCTTTCTGGAATTATTTTCCACTGATCTCCAGTAACATATTGGACACCTACCAACCTGGGGAGTTCATCTTTCAGTGTCCTTTTTGCCTTTTCATACTGTTCATGGGATTCTTAAGGCAGGAGTACTGAAGTGGTTTGCCATTCCCTTTCACAGTGGACCACACTTTGTCAGAACTCTCCAACCATGACCCGTTTGTCTTGGGTCGATGGCATGGCTCATAGTTTCATTGAATTAGACAAGGCTGTGGTCCATGTGATTAGATTGGTTAGTTTTCTGTGATTGTGGCTTTCAGTCTGCCCTCTGATGGAGAAGGATAAGAGGCTTATGAAAGCTTCCTGATGGGATAGGCTGACTGAGGGGGATACTGGGTCTTTTTCTTATGGGTGGGGCTGTGCTCGGTAAATCTTTAATCCAATTTTCTGTTGATGGCTGGAGCTGTGTTCCCTCCCTGCTATTTACTTGGGGCCAAACTATGGTGAAGGTAATAAAGATAATGGTGACCTTCCTCAAAAGATCCCATGCATGTACTATTACAGTCCGTGCTCCCAAATCTGCAGCAGGCCACCACGGACCCCTGCCTTCACTGGAGACTCCTGGACACCCACAGGTAAGTCTCCTGTAGGGTCACCACTGTTCCTTTCTCCTAGGTTCTGGTGCACAAGGCTCTGTTTGTGCCCTCCAAGAGTCTTTCCCCCAGTCCTATGTAAGTTCTGGCAGCTCTATGGTTGGGTTAATGGCGACCTCCTCCAAGAGGACTTATGCCATACCCACACCCAGAGCCTCTGTCCCTGCGGCAGGCCACTGCCAACCCGTACCTCCACAGGAGACACTCAAACACAGTTCTTTCTCAGTCTCTGTGGGGTCCCTGGGTCCTGGTGTGCACAAGGTTTGTTTGAGCCCTCTGACCATCTCTGGCGGGAATGGGGTTTGATTCTAAATGCAAATTTGCCCCTCCTACCATCTTGCTGGGGCTTCTCACTTGCCCTTGGACGTGGGGTATCTCCTCACAGCCGCTCCAGCACCTACTGGGATTTCTCTGACCTTGGACATGGGGTATCTCCACACGACAGGTCCAGCAAAGCACAGGTGCTGCTCCTGACCTTTGACATGGGGTATCTCTCGCTGCTCCAGCACTGTGCAGCAGAGGGGATACCCTATGTCTAAGGTCTAGAGCAGTCAGGAGATACCGCACGTCCAGTCTACTCTATCTTCCACTATTTCCAGGAGTTTGCTCACATCCATGTCTGTTGAATGGGTAATGCTGTCTAGCCATCTCAGCCCCTGCCACTCCTTTCTCCTGTTGCCTTTAATTTTTCCCAGCATCAGGGCCTTTTCCAATGAGTTGGTGCTTTGCATCAGGTGGCCAAAGTATTGGAGCTTCAGCATCAGTCCTTCCAATGAATATTCAGGGTTGATTTCCTTTAGGATTGACTGGTTGGATCTCCTTGCAGTCCAAGAGACTCTCAAGAGTCTTCTCCAGCACCACAGTTTAAAAGCATCAATTCTTTGATGCTCAGCCTTCTTTATGGTCCAACTGTCAAATCTGTGCATGACTACTGGAAAAACTATAGCTTTGACTGCATGGACCTTTGTTGGCAAAGTAGTGTCTCTGCTTTTTAATATGCTGTCTATGTTTGTCATAGCTTTCTTTCCAAGGAGCAAGTGTCTTTTAATTTCATGGCTGCAGTCACCATCCACAGTGATTTTAGAGCCCAAGAAGATCAAATCTGTCAGTGTTTCCACTTTTCCTCCTTCTATTTGCCATGAAGTGATGGAACCAGATGCCATGATCTTTAGTTTTCTGAATGTTGAGCTTTAAGCCAACTTTTTCACTTTCCTCTTTCACTCTCATCAAGAGGCTCTTAAGTTCCTCTTCACTTTCTGCCATTAGTATGGTCTCATCTGCCTATCTGAGGTTGTTGATATTTTTCCTGGCAATATTGATTCCTGCTTGGAATTCACCCAGCCTGGCATTTCGCATGATATACCCTGCATATAAGTTAAATAAGCAGAGTGACAGTATACAGCCTTGTACTCCTTCCTCAATTTTGAACCAGTCCATTGTTCCATGTCTGGTTCTAAGTGTTGCTTCTTGACCTGCATATAGGTTTCTCAGGAGACAAATAAGGTGGTCTGGTACTCCCATCTCTTTAAGAATTTTCCATAGTTTGTTGAGATCCACACAGAGGCTTTAGCATAGTCAATGAAGCAGAAGTAGTTGTTTTTCTGCAAGTCCCTTGCTTTCTCCATAAGTCAGTAGCTGCTAGGTAGCAATCCTGTATCTACTACAGTAATCAAAGCCATAAGTTGCCAGTTTATTTATTTATTTATGGCTGTGCTGGGTTTTCATTGCAGTACACAGGCTTTCTCTTGTGGCACGCAGGGGCTACTCTCTAGTTGGGATGCATGGGCTTTTCATTGTGGTGGCTTCTCTTGTTATGGAGCATGGGCTCTAAGTACTTGGGCTTCAGTAGTTGCAGCTCCTGGGCTCAGTAGTTGTGGCCCATGGGCTTAGTTTCCACACAGCATGTGATATCTTGTTTCATGGGCTAGGAATTGAATCAGTGTCGTCTACACTGGGTGGCAGAGTCTTAACCACTGGACCACCAGGAAAGTCCCCCGTCAGTTTGCTAATTTACACTGCAAACTGTCTCCAGCAGGACAATGGCTCACAGTAATTTATACTGGAGATGCCTATGCAGGAGACATCACACATTTTCTTGATGTGAAAAAGAAATTTCTTGATAAGAAAAATAATTGAATTTCGATCGGCTTTCATTGCCAAGAGTCTGGGCTCAATTCCTGGTTGGGGAACTAAGAGGTCCCGGAAGCTGAGTGGTACGGCCAAAAAAAAAAAAGTAAAAAAAAAAAATTTCAATCTATATAACTGTGGCAGCATTAATAGAATCAGAGCTTTCTCTTCATGGAAATATTTCTGATAAATACTGACATTTTACTGTCCAACACTTTGGAATAAGGCAGTCATGGATTGGAATGCCAGCTTTTCTGCCTGCTGTTTATTACCTCATCTCTCTGAGGGCTCAGTTTCTCTATCTAAAGTGGAAAGAGTAAAATGCATTTCATAGAGTAGTTTGAAGCTTAACTGATACCAAGCTCCTAGTCCAAATACATGCATAGTATTCAATAAACATTAATTTTACCACCATCCTCTTCCTCCATCATTTTTTGATTATCACAATTTTCTGCCTTTGCACACTTCCTTTCCAAGAGTATGGTTTATCCACTGATAGTAATTATATCGTACATTTCATTTTAGAGAAGAACTCAAGCCTCTTTATGAGATTTAGCAAATATTTTCTTTTATCAGCAACAAATGTCTTTAGAAGTTCTCTTTTAAATGAGTTATCTATTGGGGAGGCATCTGTCCTTTATATGCTAGTTCTTATTATCTGTAATTTCAGAGGGACTATTTTGCAACCTTTCACCAAATTCAGGGCCACACCTGTTGGGGCCTTCTGCCTTCTATGTACTGATTACAAACGAGTTCCAGAAAGTGGTGTCTAACAGCTCAACAGATGATCAGAGATGATAAAAGAAGCAACATAGAATTCCCTCTACTTAATGCACTTGGTAATTGCCCTTCACAGCTCTAGACATTTATGGGGAAGTGAATGCACAGTCAGCCTTGATTATCTGAAGCTAGTTATCGTCTCCATCAGCTTGGCCCCTGTTCTCTTTCTCTGCTTGCACCTGCTGATTGACCAGTTCACTGTTCATTAACAGTTTTTAGAAAGATGGGCAGAAAAGGGAAATGTTGTTACATTTTAATGTCTACTTAGATTTTAAAAATCAGTTCATATAAAATAGTTCTGTAAAAGAAAAGGAGAGGGGCAAGGTTAAAAAAAGATTTTTTTGTGTGTATTACTTGTTGATTTGATACTATTCATGAGTCTTCGCTCTAATGGTAATGGCAGATTGCGAGCTGTCACCATATCTATGTAAAAATATTATATAGAATAATGCTAATTTTGCAGAAAAGCTACACACACACACACACACACACACACACGTGCACGCACACACAGACTGTATAGGAATGGGCTTCCCTGATGGCTTGCTTAGTAGTAAAGAATCTGCCTGCCAATGCAGGGATATGGGTGGGTTCGATCCGTGGGTCGGGAAGATCCCCTGGAGGAAGGCATGGCAACCCACTCCAGTATTCTCGGCTGGGAAATCCATGGGGTTGAAAAGAGTCAGACATGACTTATTGACCAAACAACAACAAATATAGGAGTAGAATAAAATACACCAAAATTTAATAGTTGATTTCTTTGGTGATGGAACTCTTATTTTCCGTTTTTTGGTTCAGTATTTTTCAAATTATCTACTATGAGCCTCTATTACTTTTATAATAAGAATAAACCATATTATAGTGATCCTTTTAAAATGGAGTTTGAAAGATAAGGAACAAATGGGTGCAAAGATTTAATATTTGATAAGTGTATGTTAACTACTACTTGAAGCTTTTATGAGATAGACTAGGCAATGTTCCTTTAGGAAACCCATCAGATCCTATGGAACAGACAGAAGAGAAAATGCTGAAGGACCAGGGTAGATGAGGATCTTTTTCAATCTGGAATTGGGTTCAGAAATGTTCCTTTAGATTTTAATTTTTGGTCAATAATCCTGAGGCCTTTGAATCCCAAGGGCTTCCTTTTACCTTCATACTGAACTTTTTAGGAGACAGAATTTAGGAACTTAAGGGTTCCTGTCCTTCTTTGACTGCTTATGTGTTATTTAGGATCCTAGACATTTAGATTTGTTTCTGTTCTCTGTCTTGGCCTGTCTTCCCCTCCAAGTGATTCTGAGGTGAAGATTCCAGGACAAGTAGTTAATTTGGAAGCTGATCCCAGGAAGCAGTGGCAGAAGAGTGGGGGGAGGGTAGGTGAGTTAAGGAAGAGAAGGGTGTGTTGTTAAGTTAGCACCATGGATAACTGGAGGATAATTCTACTGGAAACATTGGGAGCCAGTATAGCATATGTGCTTCAGAGGTGTCTCACCCAGTCACTGGTTGAGGGCTGCTCCTGGGGGCACTCATTCACTGCTGGGTTCCAACAGCCAGGAAAGTTCCTTAGGTGAAGAACTGCAGGTGCAGAGCAGGCAGCAGTGGGCCAGGGGTTCATGACAAGGGTAAGGCCTGAGGTGACAGAGGCGGGCTCTGACATTTCTGCCATACTCCCCCTTTCACAGGACATGGTATATACTGTTATCGTACTTGTCTGCATGGAAACAAAAGCAACTGAGTGTTTCCTTGCTTAAGTGGGCAGCTTGTGTTACAAAATGCAAAAGTGTGTTTGGTAACAGATGCCAATAGAGTGCACACCAGTGAGCAGGTCACCAGCGCGGCTAAATGAAGCTCAGTCTTAACAGGGGCCTTTGAGAGTGAATAGAAAACATACCTCAGAGTTATCCCACCCAGGGAGCAAGGAAGTTTGGGGTTCTATCTTCCAGTTCAATCATTACCAGCTGGGAATGACTGCCTGAGTATCCACTGGGTACCTCCCACCTGCCCCTCTAATAGGCCGAGAGAATGCCCTGAGGTGGTGAGCTGTCGGTGCTGGCAGAGGGCAGAATGGCGAGTCAGGGCACTGGCTGCTCTCTGCATCATCTGCTGGGGCCAGGCCAGCAGTAATGACAGTCATCCGGGTGGTAGGATGAGGAGGTGACCTCTTTGTCTAATTTGCAGTGAGCAGAAGGGCCATGACATGAGCTGAGATTCCAGGGAGAGTAGCAGAGGAGACAAATGCAGAGCCCACGTGAAGCACCCGTTAGAGACATGCCGAGTTTGTGAAGGCATTAAAGAGAGGTTGGATAGAAAGATAGTACTGATGAACCTATGTCCAGGGCAGTGATGCACACGCAGGCATAGAGAATAGAGTTTTGGATGCAGTTTGGGAAGGAGAGGGTGGGACCAATAGAGAGAGTAACATTGAAACATATACATTACCATATGTAAAATAGATAGCCAGTGGGAACTTGCTGTATGATTCAGGGAGCTCAAATCAGTGCTCTGTGACAACCTAGAGGGGTGGGATGCGAGGGAGGTGGCAGGGAGGTTCAAGAGGGAGGGGACATATGTATACCTATGGCTGATTCATGTTGATGTATGGCAGAAACGAACACAGTATTGGAAAGCAATTATCCCCCAATTAAAAATAAATAAATTAAAAAAAAGAGGGATTGGAGAGCCATCACACTTTATTATGGTCCATTTTTGTGTCTAAAGGCTGTGGTGGCCTGGGAAGTCCAGGTTCCAGTAGAATTTTAGTGCTGGAAGATAGCATTGGGCATCCACCTACCCTGTACAGCGTCTGGCTTCTCTTTCTCCATCCGCTGTATGGGCTGTTCATTGTTTAGGTCAATCACCAGATGCTGGAGGGGCCAGGGGCTTGGGCCAGAAGTGGGGATGGTGTAACAGTTATTAAGATCTCTTACTCAGTAGAGCATCTGGAAGACAATCAGACCTTTTCTGTTGCCAAGATTTACTCCCTCTTAAATTGCTACTGTGTGTGGTTATGCTAAAAACATGCCTCTTTCCCAGACTCTTCTGTATATTCTAGTGAGTATTTTTTTCATGTGCTTGTTAATTGCTGCTGCATGTTGGTTCATAAACCTGCTTGGTTCATCCATCCGGGGAAATGTACTCATCACCACTATCGCTTCCATGGTGTGCTTGACTCTGAGGACCCAAGAAAAACTGAAAGTTGTTGTGGAATACAGAGCAAAGTGCTGGACAGGGACTGTGATAAAAACTCAGGAACTCTGCACTAGCTTTCCTGCTCAGTCATTGAGACACACTCAAAAACAATCCTGACTGAATTGCTTGCATGTGTTTCCACTTATATTGTGTATAATATCTTATTAGGAAAACAGTCATTTCCTTTCATGAGATTTAAAATTCTGTTTATATTTCAATATTGGATTTTATTTTGTCTAGGGAAACAAATCCTTCCTCACACCTCCCCAGAAGAATGCAGATATTTTATAATGCTAAATCTCCCAAAATAGTATTAGGTAAACTTTGTTGAGAACCTTTGTGTCTCCTTAATTAATCATTTATTTGATTAATTTATTTGTGCTATGAACAAATATGTGTGGTTGGCCAAAAAGTCCATTCAGGTTTTCAGTAACAGCTTATGGAAAAACCCAGATGAACTTTTGGCCAACCTAGTACCTGGTGCTCTTGCTGTTTGTCCATCATTGTGCTCTGTGCTGAAGTCATCAGAGTAGACACAGGCCACCTTACCCTGAGAGGTGGGATGGGAGAATGGCTGCCACACCTGTGTAGAAAATGCAGCCCGTTTGCCTCCTGGAGAAATGGCAATGCTGAGAGGCAGCTGGCTGAGTTCTTGGCCCGGCCCTGTTTTGTCAGCCCCTGCTTCACTCCCGCTCTGTTCTCTTCTTTCCTGTTATCCCTCCTGTCTCAAAGGGATTTTCTGGGCTGTCTCTTCCTTCTGATGGCTAGGTTTCCCTGGTGCTGACTCTTGTCACGGAGCCAGTTCTTGAAGGTTGTAGAGAGAACATCACCTTGTTTTATTCCCCCAAACTCTCTGTGCATATTTGGAGATTGCTGGTGACTTATGACAGTGATTCATACCCTGCAGCCCTGGGATTGAATGAGTGAATCCTGGGAGCAGAGGAGCAGGGAATGGGCCAAACTCCTCAGATTCAGACATCTAGTTGTCTTAAGCACTTGGGAATTATGCATTCAAGCAACGCTCTCTTTTTCTCACATTTTAGTTGTGTGAGCAGGTGGGCGAAAGCCTGGTAGGTGTCATGGACTAGAAAATGTTGTGAAGAATTCTAACAGCTCCTGCCTGAACCTTCTACAGTGAAGCCGATTTGCAACTGAGCCTGTAGTTCTGGGGCTTGGAGCTTTGTCGAGTATGTGCTTATTTAATCGCCTTTTTCACACTTGGTTCCTTTCTGCAGTTTGAATTTGGTCTGTTCCCTGCAGAACAGACTTGACTATTTTTGAACTAGGTGGCATTAAACACGATGTGATATCTCCTTTAAATTTGTTGACAGGGTAAATTAATTTAGAAAACTGTGGAGATAAACATTTAAGGGAGGATTTTTAGGGAGAGGCTAGGGCTTGACTCACTATATCTTTGAAGGCTGACGTTCATGCAAATGAATTTCTAGTAGTCACATTCCCGGGTTTGTCTCTCTCTGGTCAGAATATTATGAAGTACAGATACTGCCAAAGGGAGGATTTTCTCATCATTTGTTCAGAGAAGTTAGAGAAAAAAGCATGTTCACAGCAAAGAAAAAATAGTCTTTCATACTATATGAAGAATAGAATGGCCTGGACTGCAGGGGGAAAGAAACACATTCAGTGGAGAGAGAGAATATCATTAATTTACTAGCCATTCATTCATATGATTATTCCTGATTGATTAACCATGACAAGAAATTTAACACAGTCCTTCAGACCACCCTACTTACAGGAGAAAAAAGGGTGACGCATTTGTCAATTAATGCGTTGCTCTAAATGCTAGGCTTTTTTTCCACAAGGATTTCTTTTTCAAGGAAGAGACATTTGAGACCAAGAACACAAATAAAATATATATGAAATGGTGCATTGTGCTGACACTCCTGCATGGTTGGTATATCTGCTTTGAATTAAGGGTTTGATGTCATGGAAACAGCTTGTTCATTTGGAAAGCTGCTGACACTGTGCGAAGGGAAAGGACCAGTGTGTGTGTGTGTGTGTGTGTGTGTGTGTGTGTATGTGTGTAACAGTCCCTATCAACTCTCAGCAAAACAAATAACTCATTCCTGCCAGAAAGTATGGAATTATATGGCAAGGTTAGACTTCTTTTTATTTTTGGCATCAGAGTTTAAGAACAGAGCATATGAATCATCTGGAGAAAAGTGTTAGAATGACAGTTCTGATTCAGTGGGTCTGGGGTGGGGACTGAACTTCTGCAGTTCTAAGGAGCACCCAGCTGATGCCAATGATGCTGATGGTCGGAGGAATCTCATGTGGAAAACTACAGCTCTAGAGCTGTTCTCAATTTGGCTAGATATTAGAATCATCTTCCTCTTTGACAATTGTGAATTACTTAATGTCTGGTCAAAATTTTTTTAAAAAATCACAATTTTAAATTCATTTTGCTGACTTCTGTGTCATTTTTTGGAACCAGTCTGTTGTTCCATGTCCAGTTCTAACTGTTGCTTCCTGACCTGCATACAGATTTCTCAAGAGGCAGATCAGGTGGTCTGGTATTCCCATCTCTTTCAGAATTTTCCACAGTTTCTTGTGATCCACACAGTCAAAGGCTTTGGCATAGTCAATAAAGCAGAAATAGATGTTTTTCTGGAACTCTCTTGCTTTTTCCATGATCCAGCAGATGTTGGCAATTTGATCTCTGGTTCCTCTGCCTTTTCTAAAACCAGCTTGAACATCAGGAAGTTCACGGTTCACATATTGCTGAAGCTGGCTTGGAGAATTTTAAGCATTACTTTACTAGCGTGTGAGATGAGTGCAATTGTGCGGTAGTTTGAGCATTCTTTGGCATTGCCTTTCTTTGGGATTGGAATGAAAACTGACCTTTTCCAGTCCTGTGGCCACTGCTGAGTTTTCCAAATTTGCTGGCGTACTGAGTGCAGCACTTTCACAGCATCATCTTTCAGGATTTGAAATAGCTCCACTGGAATGCCATCACCTCCACTAGCTTTGTTTGTAGTGATGCTTTCTAAGGCCCACTTGACTTCACATTCCAGGATGTCTGGCTCTAGGTCAGTGATCACACCATCGTGATTATCTGGGTCGTGAAGATCTTTTTTGTATAGTTCTTCTGTGTATTCTTGCCATCTCTTCTTAATATCTTCTGCTTCTGTTAGGTCCATACCATTTCTGTCCTTTATCGAGCCCATCTTTGCATGAAATGTTCCTTTGGTATCTCTAATTTTCTTGAAGAGATCTCTAGTCTTTCCCATTCTGTTGTTTTCCTCTATTTCTTTGCATTGATCGCTGAAGAAGGCTTTCTTATCTCTTCTTGCTATTCTTTGGAACTCTGCATTCAGATGTTTATATCTTTCCTTTTCTCCTTTGCTTTTTGCTTCTCTTCTTTTCACAGCTATTTGTAAGGCCTCCCCAGAGAGCCATTTTGCTTTTTGCATTTCTTTTCCATGGGGATGGTCTTGATCCCTGTCTCCTGTACAATGTCACGAACCTCATTCCATAGTTCATCAGGCACTCTATCTATCAGATCTAGGCCCTTAAATCTATTTCTCACTTCCACTGTATAATCATAAAGGATTTGATTTAGGTCATACCTGAATGATCTAGTGGTTTTCCCTAGTTTCTTCAATTTAAGTCTGAATTTGGCAATAAGGATTTCATGGTCTGAGCCACAGTCAGCTCCTGGTCTTGTTTTTGCTGACTGTATAGAGCTTCTCCATCTTTGGCTGCAAAGAATATAATCAATCTGATTTCGGTGTTGGCCATCTGGTGATATCCATGTATAGAGTCTTGTCCAGTTAGAACTGGACATGGAACAACAGACTGGTTCCAAATAGGAAAAGGAGTATGTCAAGGCTGTATATTGTCACCCTGTTTATTTAACTTATATGCAGAGTACATCATGAGAAACGCTGGACTGGAAGAAACACAAGCTGGAATCAAGATTTCCAGGAGAAATATCAGTAACCTCAGATATGCAGATGACACCACCCTTATGGCAGAAAGTGAAGAGGAACTAAAAAGCCTCTTGATGAAAGTGAAAGAAGAGAGTGAAGAAGTTGGCTTAAAGCTCAACATTCAGAAAATGAAGATCATGGCATCTGGTCCCATCACTTCATGGGAAATAGATGGGGAAACAGTGGAAACAGAGTCAGACTTTATTTTGGGGGGCTCCAAAATCACTGCAGATGGTGACTGCAGCCATGAAATTAAAAGACGCTTACTCCTTGGAAGGGAAGTTATGACCAACCTAGATAGCATATTCAAAAGCAGAGACATTACCTTGCCAACAAAGGTCCGTCTAGTCAAGGCTATGGTTTTTCCTGTGGTCATGTATGGATGTGAGAGTTGGACTGTGAAGAAGGCTGAGTGCCGAACAATTGATGCTTTTGAACTGTGGCATTGGAGAAGACTCTTGAGAGTCCCTTGGACTGCAAGGAGATCCAACCAGTCCATTCTGAAGGAGGTCAGCCCTGGGATTTCTTTGGACGGAATGATGCTAAAGCTGAAACTCCAGTTTTGGCCACCTCATGCGAAGAGTTGACTCATTGGAAAAGACTCTGATGCTGGCAGGGATTGGGGGCAGGAGGAGAAGGGGACGACAGAGGATAAGATGGCTGGATGGCATCACTAACTCGATGGACGTGAGTCTGAGTGAACTCCGGGTGTTGGTGATAGACAGAGAGGCCTGGCGGGCTGCGATTCACGGGCTCGCAGAGTCAGACACTACTGAGCAACTGATCTGATCTGATCTGATGTCATTTTTTAAAAGTTAATTTGTATCATTTATTTATCTGTCTTTGGTTTTGCTGGGTCTTTGTTGCTGCACGTGGGCTTTTCTAGTTGTGGCAAGTAGGGGCTGTTTTCTAGTTTTGGTGCGCAGACTTACTGCAGTGGCTTCTCTTGTTTTGGAGCATGGGCTCTGTGGCACATGGGCTTCAGTAGTTGTGATGTGTGAGCTCAGTAGTCGTGGCTCACAGGCTCTAGAGGACAGGCTCAGTAGCTGTGGTACATGGTCTTAGTTGCCCCATGGTATATGGGATCTTCCTGGACCAGGAATCAAACATGTGTAACCTGCATTGGCAGGCGGATTCTTAAACACTGGACCACCAGGGAAGTCCCTTCTATGTCAGTTTTAACTCTTATCTAGAGCTAGATGTCTTTGAAAATAAAAGAAGACAAAAACTGCATTCATTATTTCGAAGTGGACATTGTTTGTAGACTATCAAATTATGCTGGAGTTTGGAGACCTGGAAGGAAAATGGTTTATAGTCACCTACCCATAAATAGAACCAAGAAGCCACATAGGAGATTGGTCTGGTAAGAGCAGTGACTCTTTGGCAAATTGAAAATACCCAGTGTAGTGGGCTGAATAGTGTCCTTCAGAAATTCATGTCTACCTTATAACTTTGGAATGTGACCTTATTTGGAAATAAGGTTTTTGCCAATGTAGCTATTTAAGTTGGTACAAAAGTAATTGTGGTTTTGCACTGTTGAACTTTGCTATTTGATATTGGAATACATTCTTAAATAAATGTGGTTGTGTTGTTTATGATTTTAATGCACATTCATCAATTTTATTTTTTTTGCTAATGACTTATTACTTGCTGTTTATTTTATATTTATTTTATTACTTTTTTCTTTTTTTCATTATTTTTTATTGAAGTATAATTGACTTGTAACACTCTGTTAGTTCTAGGTACACAACATAATGATTTGGTATTTCTATACATCACAATATGATCACAATACGTCAATAGCAAATTTAGGGCAGTTTTCAAAGACCAAAGTCACCATACAAAGTTATTATAAAGTTGTTGACTGTATTTCCCATGCTGTATCTTTCATTCCCTTAAGTCATTTATTTTGTAACTGGAAGTTTGTACCTCTCCCTCACCTATTTCACTCATCCCCTCCCAACCCTCCCCTCTGGAAACCTCCTGGTTGTTCTCTGTGTCTCTGAGTTTGTTTCTGTTTTGTTATGTTTGTTCATTTGTTTTGCTTTCCATATGCCATATATAAATGAAATCATTGTATTTCTTTCTCTGACTTACTTTACTTAGCATAATACCTTCTAGGTCCATTGATATTGTTGGAAATAGACAATAAACATATAAAAATAATATAAATAATAAAAATATTGTTTATTTTTTTGTGACTTGAGTAATATTCCATGGTGTGTGTGTGTATAAACCACATCTTCTTTATCTGTGTATCAGCGGACACTTAGGTTGCTTCTGTTATAAATAATGCTGCAGTGACAATAGGGGTGCAGATATCTTTTTGAATTGCTGTTTTCATTTTTCTGAAAAATACCCAGGAATGAAACTGCTGGATTGTATGGTGGTTCTATTTTTCTTTTAATTTTTATTTATTTTTAAAAAATTAATTAATTTATTTTAATTGGAGGCTATAGGCCTGGCATGCTGTGATTCATGGGGTCGCAAAGAGTTGGACACGACTGAGCGACTGAACTGAACTGAACTGAATTACTTTACAATATTGTATTGGTTTTTGCCATACATTGACATGAATCAGCCATGGGTGTACATGTGTTCCCCATCCTGAATCCGCTTCCCACCTCTTTCCCCATCCCATCCCTCAGGGTCGTCACAGGGCACCAGCCCTGAGCACCCTGTCTCATGCATCAAAATCTGGACTGGGGATCTATTTCACATATGGTAATATACATGTTTCAATGCTATTCTCTCAAATCATCCCACCCTCGCCTTCTCCCACAGAGTCCAAAAGTCTGTTCTTTACATCCGTGTCTCATTTCCTGTCTCACATATAGGGTCATTGTTACCATCTTCCTAAATTCCACATTATGCGTTAGTATACTATACTGGTGTTTTTTTTTTTTCTGGCTTACTTCACTCTGTATAATAGGCTCCAGTTTCATCCACCTCATTAGAACTGATTCAAAAGCATTCTTTTTAATTGTTGAGTAATATTCCATTGTGTATATGTACTACTGCTTTTTTAATCCATTCATCTGCCGATGGACATCTAGGTTGCTTCCATGTCCTAGCTATTGTAAACAGTGCTGTGATGAACGTTGGGGTACATGTGTCTCTTTCAATTCTGGTTTCCTCGGTATATATGCCCAGCAGTGGGATTGCTGGGTCATAAGGCAGTTCTATTTCCAGTTTTTTAAGGAATCTCCACACTGTTCTCCATAGTGGCTGTACTAGTTTACATTCCCACCAACAGTGTAAGAGGGTTCCCTTTTCTCCGCACCCTCTTGAGCATTTATTGTTTGTAGACTTTTGGATAGCAGTCATTCTGACCAGCATGAGATGGTACCTCATTGTGGTTTTGATTTGTATTTCTCTGATAATGAGTGATGTTGAGCATCTTTTCATGTGTTTGTTAGCCATCTATATGTCTTCTTTGGAGAAATGTCTATTTAGTTCTTTGGCCCATTTTTTGATTGGGTCATTTATTTTTCTGGAATTGAGCTTCAGGAGCTGCTTGTATATTTTTGAGATTAATTCTTTGTCAGTTGCTTCATTTGCTATTATTTTCTCCCATTCTGAAGGCTGTCTTTTCACCTTGCTTATAGTTTCCTTCGTTGTGCAGAAGCTTTTAAGTTTAATTAGGTCCCATTTGTTTATTTTTGTTTTTATTTCCATTACTCTTGGGGTGGGTCATAGAGGATCCTGCTGTGATTTATGTCAGAGAGTGTTTTGCTTATGTTCTCCTCTAGGAGTTTTATAGTTTCTGGTCTCACGTTTAGACCTTTAATCCATTTTGAGTTTATTTTTGTGTATGGTGTTACAAAGTGTTCTAGTTTCATTCTTTTACAAGTAGTTGACCAATTTTCCCAGCACCACTTGTTAAAGAGATTGTCTTTTCTCCATTGTATATTCTTGCCTCCTTTGTCAAAGATAAGGTGTCTATAGGCATGTGGATTTATCTCTGGGCTTTCTGTTTTGTTCCATTGATCTATATTTCTGTCTTTGTGCCAGTACCATATTGTTTTGATGACTGTAGCTTTGTAGTATAGCCTGAAGTCAGGCAGGTTGATTCCTCTAGTTCCATTCTTCTTTCTCAAGATTCCTTTGGCTATTTGAGTTTTTTTGTATTTCCATACAAATTGTGAAGGTGTGTGTTCTAGTTCTCTGAACAATACCATTGGGAGCTTGATAGGGATTGCATTGAATCTATAGATTGCTTTGGGTAGTATACTCATTTTCACTATATTGATTTTTCCTATCCATAAACATGGTATATTTCTCCATCTATTTGTGTCATCTTTGATTTCTTTCATCAGTGTTTTATAGTTTTCTGTATATAGGTCTTTTGTTTCATTAGGCAGATTTATTCCTAAGTATTTTATTCTTTTCATTGCAATGGTGAATGGAATTGTTTCCTTAATTTCTCTTTCTGTTTTCTCATTGTTAGTGTATAGGAATGCAAGGGATTTCTGTGTGTTAATTTTATATCCTGCAACTTTACTATATTCATTGATAAGCTCTAGTAATTTTCTGGTGGTGTCTTTAGAGGATCATGTCATTTGCAAACGGTGAGAGTTTTACTTCTTCTTTTCCAATCTGGATTCCTTTTATTTCTTTTTCTTCTCTGATTTTTGTGGCTAAAACTTCCAAAACTATGTTAAATAGAAGTGGTTAGAGTGGGCACCTTTGTCTTGTTCCTGACTTTAGGGGAAATGCTTTCAATTTTTCACCATTGAGGATAATGTTTGCTGTGGGTTTATCATATATGGCTTTTATTATGTTGAGGTATGTTCCTTCTATTCCTGCTTTCTGGAGTGTTTTTTTTTTTTAAATCATAAATGGATGTTTAATTTTGTCAGAGGCTTTCTCTGCATCTATTGAGATAATCATATGGTTTTTATCTTTCAATTTGTCAATGTTGTGTATCACATTCTCTGCATCTATTGAGATAATCATATGGTTTTCATCTTTCAATTTGTCAATGTGGTGTATCACATTGATTGATTTGTGAATATTGAAGAATCCTTGCATCCCTGGGATAAAGCCCACTTGGTCATGATGTATGATATTTTTAATATGTTGTTGGATTCTGTTTTCTAGAATGTTGTTAAGGATTTTTGCATCTATGTTCATCTGTGATATTGGCCTGTGGTTTTCTTTTTTTGTGGCATCTTTGTCTGGTTTTGTATTAGGGTGATGGTGGACTCATAGAGTGAGTTTGGAAGTTTTCCTTCCTCTGCAAGTTTCTGGAAGAGTTTGAGTAGGATAGGTGTTAGCTCTTCTCTAAATTTTTGGTAGAATTCACCTGTAAAGCCGTCTGGTCCTGGGCGTTAGTTTGCTGGAAGATTTCTGATTACAGTTTCGATTTCCATGCTTGTGATGGGTCTGTTAAGATTTTCTATTTCTTCCTGGTTCAGTTTTGGAAAGTTGTACTTTTCTAAGAATTTGTCCATTTCTTCCAAGGTGTCCATTTTATTGGCATATAGCTGCTGATAGTAGTCTCTTATGATCCTTTGTATTTCTTTGTTGTCTGTTCTTCATTTTCATTTCTAATTTTGTTGATTTGCTTTTTCTCCCTTTGTTTCGTGTTGAGTCTGGCTAATGGTTTGTCTATTTTATTTATCTTCTCAAAGAACCAGCTTTTCGTTTTATTGATTTTTGCTTTGGTCTCCTTTGTCTCTTTTTCATTTATTTATGCCCTAATTTTTTATGATTTCTTTCCTTCTACTAACCCTGGGGTTCTTCAGTTCTTTTTCTAGTTGCTTTAGGCTTTAGGTTTAGAGTTAGGTTATTTATTTGATTTTTCTCTTGTTTCCTGAGGTAAGCTTGTATTGCTCTGAACCTTCCCATTAGGTCTGCTTTTACTGAATCACATAGATTTTGGGTTGTTGTGTTTTCATTTTCATTCATTTCTATGAATGTTTTGATTTCTTTTTTTATTTCTTGTATGATTTGTTGGTTATTCAGAAGCATGTTGTTTAGCCTCTATGTGTTTGTATTTTCAATGTTTTTTTTTCCCCCCTGTAGTTGACATCTAATCTTCCTGCATTGTGATCAGAAAAGAGGCTTGGAATGATTTAATTTTTTTTTAAATTTACCAAGGCTAGGTTTATGTCCCAGGATGTGGTCTATCCTGGAGAAGGTTCCGTTTTTACTTGAGAAAAAGGTAAAATTCTTTGTTTTGGGGTGAAATGTCCTATAGATATTAGATTGGTCTAATTGGTCCATTGTATCATTTGTGTTTCCTTGCTAATTTTCTGTTTAGTTGATCTATCCATAGGTGTGAATGGGGTATTAAAGTCTCCCAGTATTATTGTGTTACTGTTAATTTCCCCTTTCATACTTGTTAGCATTTGCTTTACATATTGTGGTGCTCCTATGTTGGGTGCATATATATTTATAATTATTACATCTTCTTCCTGGATTGATCCTATGATCATTATGTAGTATCCTTCTTTGTCTCTTTCCATGGCCTTTATTTCAAAGTCTATTTTATCTGATATGAGTATTGCTACTCCTGCTTTCTTTTGGTCCCCATTTGCGTGGAATATCTTTTTCCAGCCCTTCACTTTCAGTCTACATGTGTCCCTTGTTTTTGGTGGGTCTCTTGTACAAGACAGCATATATAGGGGACTTGTTTTTGTATCCATTCAGACAGTCTTTGTCTTTTGGTTGGGGCATTCAACCCATTTACATTTAAGGTAATTATTGATAAGTATGATCCTATTACTTTTTACTTTGTTGTTTTGGGTTCGAGTTTATGCACCTTTTCTGTGTTTCCTGTCTAGAGAAGATCCTTTAGCATTTGTTGAAGAGCTGGTTTGGTGGTGCTGAATTCTCTGAGCTTTTGCTTGTCTGTAAAGCTTTTGATTCCTCCTTCATATTTGAATGAGATCCTTGCTGGGTATAGTAATCTGGGTTGTAGTTTTTTCTCTTTCATCACTTTAAGTATGTCCTACCATTCCCTTCTGGCCTGAAGAGTTTCTATTGAAAGATCAGCTGTTTCCTCATGGGAATCCCCTTGTGGGTTATTTGTTGTTTTTCCCTTGGTGCTTTTAGTATTTGTTCTTTGTGTTTGATCTTCGTTAACTTGATTGATATGTGTGTTGGGGTGTTTCACCTTGGGTTTACACTGTTTGGGACTCTCTGGGTTTCTTGAACTTGGGTGGCTATTTCCTTCTCCATTTTAGGGAAGTTTTCAACTATTATCTCCTCAAGTATTTTCTCATGGCCTTTCTTTTAGTGTTCTTCTTCTGGGACTCCTTTGATTCGAATGTTGGGGCATTTGACATTGTCCCAGAGGTTTCTGAGGTTGTCCTCATTTCTTTTAATTCTTTTTTCTTTTTTCCTCTCTGCTTCATTTATTTCCACCATTCTATCTTCTACCTCACTTATCCTATCTTCTGCCTCAGTTATTCTACTGTTGGTTCCCTCCAGACAGTTTTTGATCTCAGTTATGCATTATTCATTATCGATTGACTCTTCTTTGTTTCTTCTAGGTCCTTGTTAAACATTTCTTGCATCTTCTCAATCCTTGTCTCCAGTCTATTTATCTGTAACTCCATTTTGTTTTCAAGATTTTGGATTATTTTTACTATCATTATTCTGAATTCTTTTTCAGGTAGATTCTCTATCTCCTCCTTTTTGGTTTGGTGGGCATTTATCATGTTCCTTTACCTGCTGAATATTTCTCTGCCTTTTCATTTTGTTTAGATTTCTGTGTTTGGGGTGGCCTTTCTGTATGCTGGAAGTTTGTGATTCCTCTTTATTGTATAGGTTCCTCCCTGTGGGTGGGGTTGGATGAGTGGCTTGTCAAGGTTTCCTAGTTAGGGAAGCTTGTGTCAGTGTTCTGGTGAGTAGAACTGGATGTCTTCTCTCTGGAGTGCAATGAAGTGTCCAGTAGTGAGTTTTGAGTTGTCTATGGGTTTGCTGTGACTTTTGGCCAACTGTGTTTTAATGCTCAGGGTTATGGTCCTGAGTTGTTGGAGAATTATCTTGGTATGTCTTGCTCTGAAACTTTTTGGCTCTTGGGTGGAACTTGGTTTCAGTGTAGGTCTGGAGGCTTTTGGATGAGCTCTTGTCGATTAATCTTCCTTGGAGTCAGGAGTTTTCTGATGTTTCACGTTTTGGATTTAAGCCTCCTGCCTCTGGCTTTCAGTCTTATTCTTACAGTAGCCTGAAGACTTCTCCATCCATATTGCACTGATGATGAAACATCTAGGTTAATGGTGAAAAGATTCTCCACAGTGAGGGACACTGAGAGAAGTTCATAGAGTTACATGGAGAAGAGAAGAGGGAGGAGGGAGATAGAGGTGACCAGGAGGAGAAGAGGGGGAATCAAAAGGGGAAAGGGCAAGCTAGCCAGTTATCAATTCCCTATGTGCTCTCCACAGTCTGCAACACTCAGAGAGGTTCACAGAGTTACATAGAGAAGAGAAGAGGGAGGAAAGAGATAGAGGTGACCAGGAGGAGAAGAGGGGGAGTCAAAAGAGAGAGACAGATCTAGCCAGTAATCAGTTCCCTAAGTTTTCTCCACAGCCCAGAACAGCCAAAGAGATTCACAGAGTTGGGTAGAGAAGAGAAGGGGAGGGAGGAGATAGAGGTAACCTGGGGGAGAAAAAGGAGAGTCAAAAGGGGGAGCAGCAATCAAGCCAGTAATCACACTCCTAAGTAAAAATGGGTACTGAAGATTAGATTCTTAAAGGTACAAAATTGATAACAAATACAAAAAAGCAAAGATTAAAAATATAGAGTAGATGTTAGACTCTCAAAAATACAATATTAAAAAAACTAAAAAAAATCACAAAAATTATAAAATATATATATATGAAATTTGCTTTAAAAATAGGGTCTTTTTTTCAAGGTAATAGTAGATTATAAAAATGAAAATTAAAGTAGTAATAAAGAACTTGAAAAAAATTTAAAAAATGATAATAGTAAAATATATCTAGGAATTTCTGGAGCTGTTGAGGGCAGTGTGGAGTCAGTTCAGTTTCAGATAGTTCCTTGTCCCAGCTTATACTTTTTCTCAAGGTCCATAGGCCCCTTCCAATGTAGTCAGTTATATTTATTTTAGACTATAGAAAAGATACTAGACAAGTGGCAAATTTGAGCAGTTTTCTTATTTGAGTTCCAATTGTGTTGAAAAGCAGCAGATACAACTCAGAACATCAACAATACATTTGGCCCAGGAACTGCTAACGAATGTACAGTGCAGTGGTGGTTCAAGAAGTTTTGCAAAGGATACGAGAACCTTGAAGATGAAGAGTGCAGTGACTGGCCGTTGGAAGTTGACAGTGATAACTGAGATCTATCATCAAAGAGGATCCTCTTACAACTACACAAGAAGTTGCCGAAGAACTCAATGTCAACCATTCTTTGGTCATTTGGCATTTGAAGGAAACTGGAAAGGTGAAAAAGCTCAAAAAATGGATGCCTTATGAGCTGACCGAAAATGAAAAAAACCCATCATTTTGAAGTGTCATCTTCTCTTTTTCTGTGCAACAACCATGAACCATTTTGGATCGGATGGTGATGTGTGACAAAAAGTGTATTTTATCCAACAACTGGTGGTCACCAGCTCGGTGAGTGGACCGAGAAGAGGCTCCAAAGTACTTCCCAACACCAAACTTGCACCAAAAAAAGGTTATAGTCACTGTTTGGTAGTCTGCTGCCAGTCTGATCCACTACATCATTCTGAATTCCAGGAAACCATTATATCTGAGAACTATGCTCAGCAAATTGATGAGATGCAGCAATTACCGCAACACCTGCAGCTGGCCTTGGTTAACAGAAAGGGCCCAATTCTTCTCCACGACAATACCCAACTGCATGTCACACAACCACTGCTTCAAAAGTTGAATGAATTGGGCTACAAAGTTTTGCCTCATCCTCCGTCTTCATCTGACCTCTCGCCAATCGACTACCACTTCTTGAAACATCTTGACAGCTTTTTGCAGGGAAAGCGCTCTCACAACTAGCAAGAGGCAGAAAATGCTTTCCAAGAGTTCATTCAATCCTGAAGCACAGATATTTATGCTACAGGAATAAACAAACTTATTTCTCATTGGCAAAAATATATTGATTGTAATGGCTTCTATTTTGATGAATAAAGATATTTGAGCCTAATTATAATGATTTAAAACTCAGATCAGATCAGATCACTCACTCAGTCGTGTCCGACTCTTTGCGACCCCATGAATCACAGCACGCCAGGCCTCCCTGTCCATCACCAACTCCCGGAGTTCACTGAGACTCACGTCCATCGAGTTGGTGATGCCATCCAGCCATCTCATCCTCTGTCGTCCCCTTCTCCTCCTGTCCCCAATCCTTCCCAGCATCAGAGTCTTTTCCAGTGAGTCAACTCTTCACATGAGGTGGCCAAAGTACTTGGTCTGATCTGATCTGAAAACTCACAGTCTGAAACCACAATTACTTTTCATACTTAATTCGGGTGGACTAAATTCAGTGACTGGTGTCCTTATAAGATGAGGAGTTCTCTCTCTCTCTTTCTCTCTCACACACACATACAAACACAAAGGGAAAAAGGCCATGTGAAAATGGAGGCAGAGTTTGGAGTGATACAGATGCAACTCAAGGAACTCAATGGATTGCCAAGAGCCACCAGAAGATAGGAAAAGGCAATGAAGAATTCTTCTTTAGAGACTTCATAGGGAGCATGGCTTCTCTGACACCTTGATTTCAGACTCCTGATCTTCAGAACTATGAGAGAATAAATTTCTGTTGTTTTAATCCATCAAGTTAGTTGTAATTTTTACAGCAGCCCTAGGAAGGTGACATATCCACCATAGAAAATGAGCTATACTGAAACCTGTTTTTTTTTTTTTCAGATAATACATGGATAATGCATGCTATTCTTTACTTGAGATGGACAGGCACTCTATTTCCTAAGGGAAGTGTGTGATTTCCATTCTTTCAAGCCATAAATTTAAATCCCTCAACAAATTCAGGGATCTTCTATTGTCCTATAATTTAAAAAAATGTTTATTTGTCTGCATAGGGTCTTAGTTGCAGCACACAGGATCTTCATTGTATCATGTGGATCTTTTGTTGCAGTTCACAAACTCTCTAGTTGTGATGCACAGGCTCAGTAGTTATGGTGCATGGGCTGAGTTGCTCCACGGCATGTGGGATCTTAGTTTCCTGACCAGGGATCGAACCTGCATCCCCTGCATTGCAAGACAGATTCTTAACTACTGGATCACCAGGGAAGTCCCTGTCCTATAATTCTTGATTAGGCTGTAGTTAAGTACTTGGTTCCAATTTCCATTATGAAAAGGTAATGATAAAATAGTCCATCTTTCACCCAGCTTTCTTCAGCATCCTTAGGTTATACTTGAGGAGCTCTGTAGTAGTTGTATTGCTGATTTCTGCATGATTCATTATGACTGCTTAGATACTTATGGGGTCATGGTCATGGGTTCAATTCCCTGGTAAAACAGTTGGCTATTTCTTGACCATAGACTACTCATTTAACCCTAGGTAGTGTCTTTGAAAATGTTGATCAGAATTGCAATTGAGTGAAGATGTCTAGAGAAAGTTCAATACTCTAATAGACAAAACATTTCAAGATCATAGCCTACTAATAGTGGGTCACTAGCTGTCAAATTTTGATGCAGAGGATAGTATGATGATGAAGATAGTAATAGTGATGAAATTTAATCTGATAGGTATATATAAGTCAACAGTTTAATCCTCCATCAACGTTTGGTACATAGTTTGGAAAATTGGATTGTGTCTCAGGTTTGATATCTATCTGTGCTGGATTTGTAGGCACAATTGAGATGGATTTGAAATTTATTAAGTTAATTATTAACACAGCTGCTTTGATATTTGAGGGTGAAATTAGTTCCATGGATTTTTATAGTTGCATCAGATATAGCTTTGGGAGTTCGAGGGAGACACTGAAAACATTGTCCATTAATTTTTCTTAAGTCTTAGAGTCTTATCCCATCCCATTGTCCCAAACTGACAAATTTGATCTGGGTTTCATAATGATTTCTAGCAAGGTGTAAGCAACTTAATGTACACGGTATTTGCATCAGTTCAAGTTTGATCTTCTGATTTACATTCTAATAGAGGTTATGAAAAAAGATCCTGGGAGTTATTTTCTTTATGGCAGGATGCTGTGTTCTCAGGAAAATAGTGTAATGAAAAGCTTTTCTGGATGCAGCACTTCAACAGGCTCACTCTTTACAATATATATGAGTTGATAAGATTGTCTTGGTAGAGTCAGGGGGCAAGGACAGGATACACATCCCTTTCCAGTGTTTGAATAACAATTTTATTATCTTAAGGTGAAAGAAGGTAGTAGATTTGTCTTAAAGCATTTGGGATTTGAGATTAAAAATTTTTTTTTAATTCTCTATCATAATGCAGCATTTCATAGTTTTTCAGAGTTTAAATATACTGTGCAGTGGGTTTAGTCAGAAAAAGGGATATTTGGCAGAATACCAGCAGATGATATTAACAAGATGCCTATTGCTTTGGCTGCCCTGTCTGTCTTATTTGATGTCATTTATTACATTTGGGAAGAGGAGCCTCCCTAGACATCTTTTCTATTTCTCATTTTCTTCCCATCAGGAAAAATTCTATGAAATTTTCAAAAAAAAAACAAGGGGTACTATGCCTGATGAGTTTTATTTGTACTGTTTGTTTGTCACTTTAGGTTGTTAGAGGGGAGAAAGGCTTAGAGTTTTAGTACACTCATAGAGGAACAATTTCAAGGCTCTACATTTACCTGATTAGGGAAAGGATTAAAACTAATGTTTTATCTAAGCCCCCATCAAATGCCAGGTGTGATGCAGGTAGGTTTGGCTATCCCAGCAGCCTCTGACATAGGGATTGTGATTTCAATTTCACTTTTAGGAAACAGGCTCAAAGAGATTATGTATTTTCCCAAGATTGCACAGCAATTAAATGGGATTCAGATTAATCTGACTCCAAAGCTCAAGTTTGTTACGTATTGTGTCCCACCTCCATTTTTACCAGGCATTTTCACTTCCTGGAAGATGATAGAGCTTGGTGGTTAAGAGGGCAGGCCCTGGAGCCAGGTTGCCTGGGTTTGAGCCTTGTATTCACTACTAATTAGCTGTGTGACCCTGGGCAGGTTGCATACCTTCTCTGTGCCTCATTTCTTCCTATATATGAAGGGTAGTAATATTAGCACCTACCCAGCAGGGTTGTGGTGAATTTGGATTAAGCAGATAGAGCAATGCCTGACACATGGTGGGGACCAGGTGAATATTTGTCATTCAGCCTTGTGATGACAGTATTTGACAGGTGAAGAACTGACTGACTTGCCTGGTGTGGTATAGCTAGAATGGAATAGCACAGCCGAAACCACTCTTTTCACTATATCTCAAGGGAAAATTATCAAGAGTCATTAGGAATTAGAATTAGGGGAAAAATATATTCTTCTCAGCCTTTGAAACCTTTGCATTGGTTCCTGAGTGTACTCATGTGTACACACACACACTCTCAGAAAAAAGTGCGTGGGACATCTGTTTCCAGGGGTATGTGAAATTCAGCATCTGTAACCAGAGGGCTCTGATTTCCAGTTCCAGCTCAGGAAGCTAGTTATTAAGAAGGCAATCACAGCTTCCTCACTCAGTGTTTCTCCCTAGAATTCTGACTCACTGCACCCTGCATCCTGTCTCCCTGCCCAACACAAACCCTGGGATTGCCATGAAGGCAACAAGGATCTGATGACTATGAAGGGAGCATGATTTGGGCCTCCTTCCAGAGCCAGTCCTCACATTGATTGCTGGGTTGTAAAACGGTTAGAGCAGACGGTGCTAGTATGGACTGCTAAGCGCCTCCTGACTGTTGGTTGAAATGTGAATGTGTGAGGCAGAGGCATTTTATAAGCTTCTCAGCAGGAAGGACCAAGTGTCATGTTGCCACCCCTACCATTACTACCCTGTCTCCTCTTTGTTCTCTCTCCTTGGTGGGCAGAGTCATTTTTTTCTTTACATGTAGATGGACTACAATTCACAGAAGAATTGTGTTAAGTTTAACACAGATGTCTCTAAACGTTTTTGATGGTGTTTGATTTGAGATCACAGTGTGTTCCCAAATCTCCATTTCTCCTGCTTGACACAGTTTTTTCTCTATTTCACTGGAACTGAGAATAATAGTGCCATGAAGAGATATGCTCCAACGAACCTTGTTTTCTTCTCATCTGTTGAGCATCCCTTACACATACCCAGCCCTCGGACTTGACTCATGCCATGCCTCTCCATTTTGCCATTTAGAGTATTAGGACACTCAGAAGAGCAATTTCAAGACTCTCCTTATTCTTGACTATGGAGAGGAGCAAAACTAACCTTTTCTGAACACTCATCAAGGGCTAGGTGTGATGCTGATAAATTCACATATGCCAGGAGCCTTCTTTCATAGGGATTTCCATTCATATCCTGCTGCTCCTTTAAGGATTAGTTCTACTGCCTCTGCAGCTGGGTTGATCTCTCTGTGCTGCCTTTTGGCATCTATCATGTAGCCCCATTGGCAGACACTGTCTGTGCTTCGGTCATACAGCCCCTCAACACACATCAGTGATTTGTGTAAATATAAATACTGGCTTCTCACTAGGAACACTTGCTACTTCCTCCCTATGAGGTTTTTCTGATGAAATGATGATCGACCTGTGTTTAGGGCAAATGAATGCCCTGAAAGCAGGGCTCTGCAAATGATAAATGAGAAGTTGGTGGATAAAGTCTGCTGCTTGCTCACCCTTTCTTGAGTATAACTCTGAGATATGTTCTACAGTATCTCAGAGGTCCCCAGCAGGATTGAGCCTCAGTTGCCCACAGCAATAACCTGCTCAATAGTGAACCATTTTTTGGCTTCTTTCCCTTCCCTTGCTTACTTCCTGTCACCCTTACCAGAGCTTTTGGGATCATCTCCAAAGTAATCTACTTATACCTGGATCCTTGTGTCAGGATTCTCCTTCTGGTAGAATCTAGCCCAAACAAAGCCTTTAGATTCATTCATTTAATGTGGCTGTTTTCTGTAAGACTATTGCAGAGTCTTTTGTGGAGTGGGGTGGGAACTGTTCTTTCTCTTAGTTCAACAGTATTTATGGGGCACTTAATATATAGAAGACACTGTGTTGGATTATACAGAGGATTAAAAATTGAATGAACTGAATAGTTAAAAATAGTTTCTGACTTCTAGGAATTGTGATATAAAAATAAATTTCAAACTGGTAATTGCAAGTTTTCTTTACAGTTTCTTTTTCTTGGTTTTCAATTGGTATGCTAACAGAAACAAAAGACATGATGTTATGGTAACACTGATATTCAGAAATGGCACACTGTCATCCTCCAAATTAAAAAATACTCATAGTCCTGCATTGCTAAAGCATCAAATGTCATTTTATCTCATGTTCTTTTCCAATCTTTATAGTCGTATTAGTATAACAGATGGCAATCAGAGCATAGTTACAATTTTGAATCCTGCTTTTAAATTATCACTCTGCTATGTATCTTTCCATTTTTTAGATAGTCTTCGTAATTATTGTAACTGAGAGTACTATACTGAGCTGATGTATCATAACTTACAAAACTGTTTTCATAATATGTAACTTGTAGACTATTTATAAATTTTTATTATTATGTATAATACTCTAGTGAAAATCTGTTGACAGCTTTTTTTTCCTGTTGGAATATTTCCTTTTTATAAATTCTCAAAAGCAGGATTACTAGCCCCTAAGAGGCTGAATATTTTGGTAGCTTTTCTTGTCTCTGACACTTTTTTTCTTTGCAGTACCTAGAGTAGAGAGAATTGTTTAAATGTATGTGTTAGAAAAAGTGGATAGATGAGAAAAGATGCTAGGTGTCACTTAAAACTTTTTCCTACTACCCCAGTAGCATGTAAGAGGCCAGTTAATGATCATGTTGGCAGTCACCAAGAGTCTAACCCTAAGAAGCCACGATACAAAGCATCTGAGCACGATTGTTCTTTGGACTTGGAAGTGAGGGTCCAAGTACACTTCCCAGTGAGTTAAGTGGAGTGCTCTGAGTAATGTCTGGCAGGTTTTGACTAGGGCTGTTCTTGACTTCATGGGCCTGGTGGACTTGCTTAGGTCAGCCAGGAATTCTTAGCAACTGCTGCTTTCCTAGAGCTGGGCTGTGATTTGAATGTGTCATCATCTGCTCCAGTGGTACCTGATTCATTTGGCATTATAGTGACTGATGGTCAGAAGGAGTTCTGGGTATTCCTTGCCTACTAGTTTATAGCTGAGGACTATAGTCTGCTTCAGAAATTCCCTGATATCCCCAACTATATGGTTTTAATTTAAGCAATGCAGAGGACATATATACAGTTCAAGACGGTTTCTAGATACACATTTGAGTGGGTAATTAGTTAATTACTTTATTCATTATTAGTTAACAAATGCCTATAAGCACTTTTTGAGGGGTTACCCTATGCTTGTCATTATTTCACATGCTAGAAATATAAAGACCAGTAAGACTTGGTATTAACCCTTGCAAAAGTGGTCTGTGACACAGTATTATACTGTAACTATTATTCTTCAGGATAGGAACATGTCAAAACTCCAAATTTGTTTTGTAGTTTATAATCATGCATTTCCAAAAAGGATTTAAGGATCATAACCCAGGCCATGTCATGACTAGCCCTTCTAAACATACACTGTTTCTCTCATTTGAAAGCATCTTTTTAATAGCCCTGAACTCACCATCCTAACATCATTGCAATTTGTAATCTCTTCCTTCACTATATGGTTCAAAGTTTACTTACCTTGAGATATTTTCTTAGTTATATCCTGTCTGATTCTGATTTGTATATTTTACTACAGGATTCCTTGGTATTTATGATGGACTGTTAGATTATCCTGAATGCTTTTGGATTTTAGTGTCTATAAATGTGTTTATTTTAATATGTTTTATTGAAATAGAATATACTTATAGAAGAGGGCACATATTATAAGTATACAGCTCAATTAATTTCCACAAAGTGGACATACCCACATAACCAGTACCCGAACCAAGAAACAGTGCCCCTGTAGACCCATCACATGCCCCTATACTTGATGCCATGTACCACTAGAGCCACAGCCACAGCACACTCCAGCATGACCCTACCCATACCATAGGTGAAGGTCTTTCTTTACTGAAATTAGTCTATAAAGTCTGGAAGAGATGACTGTTTCCTCAAAAGAGCAGACACTCAAGACTACAAGGATCAAGAAGAATTGGGAAAACACAACACCACCAAAGGAACATAGTAAGCTTACATCACTGACCCCAAAGAAATTGAGATACCCGAGTTGTCTGACAAAGGATTCAAAGTAATTGTTTTAAAGATGCTCAGAGATCTACAAGAGAACACAGATAAACAATTCAATTGAGTTAGGAAAACTCTACAAGTACAAAATGAGCTGTTCAACAGACAGGTAGAAAAGATAAAAAAGAACCATACAGAAATCTTGGAGCTGGCGAATACAAAGGCTGAATTGAATTCACAGAACTTAAATAGCAGACTGGACCATGCAAAAGAAAGATCATTTAAAATAATACAATCAAAGAAGCAAAAAGGAAAAAAAATGAAAAGGAAAGAAGAAAGCCTATGGGACTTAGATATACCATTAAGAATAATAATCTGTGTCATTGGAGTCTTAGAAGGGGTAAAGGGGGAAGAAAGCTTATTTAAAGAAATAATGGTTGAGAGCTTCCTAAACCTGGGGAGAGATTTGAACATCTAAGTTCTTGAAGTTAATTGGTCACCTTCAAATTTCAGTTCAAAACAATCTTCTCCAAGTCACATTCTAACGCAACTGTCAAAAATAAAAGGAAGGAGAATTTTAAAGGCAATAAGAGAAAAAATTTTCTAATTCAGGCCAACTCTTATAAGGCAGTCAGCAGATTTCTCAGCAAAAGCCTTGCAAGCCAGGAGACAGTGAAATAATATATTCAAAGTGCTGAAACAAAAAAAAATCTGCCAACCAAGAATATTTAACTAGTAAACTTGTCCTTCACAAATCAAGGTGAGTTGAAGACTTTCCCAAACAAACAAAAGTTGCAAGGGTTCATCACCACTAGACTTGCCTTACAAGGAATAGTGAAAGGAGTTCTTCAAGCTAAAATGAAAGGATACTAATGAGTAACATGAAAACATAAAAAATATACAACACACTGGTAGATGTACATATATAGTCAAATTTAGAATACTCTAATACGGTTATGTATTAAGCACTTAACTCTGCTGCTTCTGCTACTAAGTTGCTTCAGTCGTGTCTGACTCTGTGCAACCCCATAGATGGCAGCCCACCAGGCTCCCCCATTCCTGGGGTTCTCCAGGCAAGAACATTGGAGTGGATTGCCATTTCCTTCTCCAATGCATGAAAGTGAAAAGTTAAAGTGAAGTCACTCAGTCGTGTCCAACTCTTAGCAACCCCATGGACTGTAGCCTACCAGGATCCTCCATCCATGGGATTTTCCAGGCAAGAGTACTGGAGTGGGTTGCCATTGCCTTCTCTAGCACTTAACTCTAGTATAAATGTTAAAGGATAGGAGTATTAAAAATAGCTACAGTAATTTCATAATAGATATATAAGAAGGTATAAATTGTTTAATCAAAAACATATAATATGTGAAGGCAAGTAAGAGGATAGAGTTTTTATATGAAATCAAAATCAAGTTGAAATTGGCTTAAAATTGACTGTTTTATCTGTAAGATGTTTCAAGTAAGCCTCAGGGTAACCACAAAATAAAAACCCATAGTAGATACATACAAGGTAAAGAGAAGGAAATCAGAGTAGACCATTACAGAAAAATTATCATTTCACAAAGGAATACAACAGAGAGGAAAAGAAGAACTGCAAAACAGTCAGAAAACAATTAACAATATGACAACAGTAAGTTCTTACTTATTAATAATTAATTTAAATAGGTTCATTTGTCCAGTCAAAAGACATACAGTGACTGAATATGTTAAAAATGTCAGGGTTCAACTGTATGATGCCTATAAAGGAGTTATGTCAGCCCCAAGTCCATATGTAGATTTAAAATGAGTCAATGGAAAAGATAGTCCATGCAAATGAAAACCAAAGACAGCAAATTTACCTATACTTGCAGCATATAAAATAGACTTTCAGTCTAAAACTGTAGTAAGAGATGAAGGTTATTATATAATTATAAAGGGTTGAATTCATCAAGAGGATTAAACAATTGTAAATATATATGTACCCAACGTTGTGGCACCTAATATATTAAGCAAATACTAACAGATCTGACAGGAATAATAGATGGAGGCATAATAATATTGTTGCAGGAAGGGGGACCCCTTCCAGGGCCTGAAACTGGGCTCTTGTCTAACACTCAGAAATGAATTGTCCGAGGAGACACATGTGCTGACAAAGCAAGAGATTTTATTGGGAAAGGGCACCTGGGTGGAGAGCAGTAGGGTAAGGGAACCCAGGAGAACAGCTCTGTCACATGGCTTGCAGTCTCGGGTTTTATGGTGATGGGATTAGTTTCTGGGTTGTCCTTAGCCAATCATTCTGACTCAGAGTCCTTCCTGGTGGTGCATGCCTTGTTCAACCAAAATGGATGAAAAAGAGAAGGATTCTGGGAGGTGGTCAGACAAGTGGTGTCTCCTTTTGACCTTTCCTGAACTCTTCTGGTTGGTGGAGGCTTATTAGTCCCATGTTCCTTACCAGGACCTCCTGCCATAAAACAACTCATGTAAATAGTTACTATGGTGCCTGGCCAGGGTACATGGGGTTGTTCATCCCCATGAACAGTATGAAAAGGCAAAATGATAGGATACTGAAAGAGGAACTCCCCAGGTCGGTAGGTGCCCAATATGCTACAGGAGATCAGTGGAGAAATAACTCTAGAAAGAATGAAGGGATGGAGCCAAAGCAAAAACAATACCCAGTTGTGGATGTGACTGCTGATAGGAGCAAGGTCCGATGCTGTAAAGAGCAATATTGCATAGGAACCTGGAATGTTAGGTCCATGAATCAAGGCAAATTGGAAGTGGTCAAACAGGAGATGGCAAGAGTGAGCATCGACATTCTAGGAATCAGCGAACTAAAATGGGCTGGAATGGGTGAATTTAACTCAGATGGCCATTATATTTACTACTGTGGGCAGGAATCCATTAGAAGAAATGGAGTAGCCATCATGGTCAACAAGAGAGTCTGAAATGCAGTACTTGGATGCAATCTCAAAAACGACAGAATGATCTCTGTTCGTTTTCAAGGCAAACCATTCAATATCACGGTGATCCAAGCCTATGCCCCAACCAATAATGCTGAAAAAGCTGAAGTTGAATGGTTCTATGAAGACCTACAAGACCTTTTAGAACTAACATGCAAAAAAGAGGTCCTTTTCATTATAGGGGACTGGAATGCAAAAGTAGGAAGTCAAGAAACACCTGGAGTAACAGGCAAATTTGGCCTTAGAGTACAGAATGAAGCAGGGCAAAGGCTAGTAGAGTTTTGCCAAGAGAACGCACTGGTCATATTAGACCTAGGTACAATGAAAATATTCTACTTAATGTTAATTACTCTAAAACATGTCTGTATTAGATAGGTCTGCAAACAAACATTAATATCAGGGATGTAATACTGAATATTTACCAGTTCATATGAACCTGTAATTTATTGTTTAATTTAGAATTATTTGATTTGTTAGCACTTACTTTTCTTTAAGCCAATTAAAATAGAGCTCATTTACAAATTAACCTCAAAAATATTATCCAGAGACAAAGACATACCAAGACATATTTAGACAGATACAAATTCTAGCTTCATTTTCTAAGCTTAGTCATGAATTAGATATTGCAATATAAAGTTTACTAGTTTATAAAAAAACAGTTGGAATAAATAAAACTTTTAAAGGTTTTTCCCATTTTTCCTTAGTCTCAGGAGTTAGAGATGGTCTAGATAAGTGTTCCTGAGAACAGAGCCAGAGCCCTGGTTTCAAGGCACAGGGGAAGAAAATCGAGTTCTAACAAAGTGGCGGCAGGTCTAAACTAAATGGTGATCAGACAAAGCAAAATGGCCATCAAAAATCACAACACAGAATACAGAGTTAAAACACACACATATAAACCTGGCAGTCCTCATCAGACACTCCCTTAAATACAAGAATACAGTCTCTCAGAAAACCTCCTATAGAGACACAGAACTTAATATCTCAGATATTCAAAGATTTCAAAGGGAGGAAAGGAAGCCAGGTTGAAGAAGAGGGTGGAGGACGCAGGAGAGGGGGGCAAAAGGGTGGCCTTACAGATGTCTCCTGCCACCTGCAGATACCCAGGCATTATGGGACTTTACCCTGGGCCTCCAGAGAAGGGAAGACTAGAACTCGGCCCTACCAGAAATCAGACCAGAACAGAACCAGAATTCGAGTTCTCTGCCAAGAGGAGGTGATCAGTCTCCAATCGTCAGCTCAGGCTGAGGCCCTTCGACCAGATTCCTGCATCCAGGGTGGGGGGACTAGAAAAAAGGGGAAGGATAGGAAGGGTTAAGGCGAGGAAAGAGAGAGGGAAGGGGAGAGAGGTCAATAAAGTCTCTTGTTCCTTACCGGTTGGGGCACTCTGGCTAGTTGTCCGTGTCAGGAGGAGACCAGGGACAAAAGGGTCCCAGTTGCAGCTGCTGGATCTGGTCCATTGGCAGGCAAGCTGGCCCCTGAGTACCCCGAGTGGTCAGGATGTCAGTTGCAGTGAAGAAGAGTCCCGCCAGAGTCGCCATTTGTTGCAGGAAGGGGGACCCCTTCCAGGGCCCGAAACTGGGCTCTTGTCTAACACTCGGAAATGAATTGTCTGAGGAGACACATGTGCTGACAAAGCAAGATATTTTATTGGGAAAGGGCACCCCAGTGGTGAGTAGTAGGGTAAAGGACCCCAGGAGAACAGCTCTGCCACATGGCTTGCAGGTTTTATGGTGATGGGATTAGTTTCCATTGGGTTGTCCTTAGCCAATCATTCTGACTCAGAGTCCTTCCTGGTGGTGCACGCCTTGTTCAACCAAAATGGATGACAAAGAGAAGGATTCTGGGAGGTGGTCAGACAGGTCGTGTCTCCTTTTGATCTTTCCTGAACTCTTTTGGTTGGTGGAGGCTTATTAGTTCCATGTTCCTTACCAGGACCTCCTGTCATAAAACAACTCATGCAAATGGTTACTATGGTGCCTGGCCAGGGTGGGCGGTTTAGATCATTGTGTTTCCCCTAACAATATCAAAAGATGTCAATACTGTATTTTCAAAAATGGTTAGATCACCAGGCAGAGTATCAATAAGGTGATATTGGAATTGAACTATCTCTAGATTAAGTAGGCCTAATGGACATATATAGAACATTCCATTCAAAAGTAGCAGAATATACATTCTTCTCATGTACACAAAACATTCTCCAGAATAGATCATATTTTATGTCACAAAATATCTTAACAATTTTGAAAGATTTAAATCATATCAAATATATTTTCTGACAAAAATGATGTGAAACTAGAAATTGACAACAGGAGGAAAAATGGAAAATGCATGAATATGTGGAAATTAAGTAACATATTCCTAAACAACCAATGAGTCAAAGAATAAATCAAAAGTTGTCTTGAAACTGAAGAAAATGAAAATACAATATACCAAACTTATGGAATGCAACAGAGTGGTGTGAAGAGGGAAGGTTATAGCAATAAATGCCTACATTACAAAAAAGGGGAATATCTCTAATAAACAGCCTTATTTTACATCTCCAGGAATTAGGAAAAGAAGAACAAACTAAGACCAACGTTGGCAGAATGAAGGAGTAACAATGATTAAAGCAGAAATATGAAACAGAGAATAGAAAAACAATAGACAAGTTCAATGAAACTAAAAGTTGAATTTTTGGAAAAAAATGAACAAAATTGAAAAACCTTCACCTAGAATTAAAAAGGAAAAAAGAGAGAGGACTCAAATAAAATGATAAATTAAACAGGAGGCATTATAACCAATGCTGTTACCAAGTCCAAACTCACTCTGCTTTCTGCATGATAGGCCAGTAAATCCGAGAGATGACGTGTTGAGGCAAGAAATATGACTTTATTCAGAGAGCCGGCTGACTGAGAAGATGGCAGACTTAATATCTCAAAATAGCCGTCTTGTCAGGGCCTGGATGCCAGGTTCTTCTATGGATCAGAATTGAGAGGGAGGTAAGGAAACAAAGTAAAGAAGACCATTTAATTCTTGTAAATATCTCTTAAAATGGCAGACCTCAGGCAGGGGAATATGCTAGTTTTCCTCCCTTACCGCCATTTCACAGTTCAGTTCAGTCACTCAGTTGTGTCTAACTCTTTGCGAACCCATGGACTGCAGCACACCAGGCTTCCCTGTCCATCACCAACTCCTGGAGCTTGCTCAAACTCATGTCCATTGAGTTGGTGATGCCATCCAGCCATCTCATCCTCTTCTTCTCCTGCCCTCAATCTTTCCCAGCATCAGAGTCTCTTCCAATGAGTCAGTTCTTTGCATCAGGTGGCCAAAGTATTGGAGCTTCAGCTTCAGCATCAGTCCTTCCAATGAACATTCAAGACTGATTTCCTTTAGAACTGACTGGTTTGATTTCACAGTTGGTGTAAAATGGAATATCTTGTGCCATATCAATAAACAAGGATGCTACACTATCTGTGATTCTGTCCCCCTACCCTCAAAGTGAATTTCTGAGCCATCCTAGCAAGCAGCAGACAGCAGAGCCATTCTCCACACAAGGATCTTAAGAATATCACAGTCCATCATAAAGTGGGCAGGATCAGGTTATCTCCCTGTGAGCTAAACAGAAGCACTTTAGTTTAAGGGTCAAGTGGAGGGGGGCAGGGTTCCCTGAGGCAGGCCATTATGTATGCTATAATAACAAAAATGGAAAAAAACAAGGATTCAAGTCACAGAAACAGAACCAGTATGGAGTCAAGATTGACCCTTTCTGGCTACAGTACCACAGAAATACAAATGATATAATAAGAGACTAGTATGAACAGTTATGCACTTACAAACTTGAAAACCTATAAGATATGTGTACATTCTTAGAAACATACAACCTACCAAATCTGAATAATGAAAAAATATAAAATCTAAACAGAGCAATAATAAGTAAGGACACTGAATCAATAATAAAATTTTCCAGCAAAGAAAAGCTCAGGACCTGATGGCTTCACAGATGAGTTCAGCCAAACAGTTAAAGAAGAATTAGTAGCACCTTTCTCAGACTCTTCCAAAAAATTAAAGAGAAGGCAACCGTCTCAGACTCCTTTTTCCAGTCCAGCATTGCCCTGATACCAAAGCCAGATAAGGATACTACAAGGAAAGGCCAATATCCCTGATGAATATTGATGCAAAATATCCTAACAAAATACAACCCAAATCAGTAGCATAGTAGAAGCACAGAAGAAGGAAATCTTGCCACTTGTGACAACATGGATGAACCTGAAGGGCTTTGTGCTAAGTCAAATAAGCAAGACAGGAAAAGATGAATACTGTATGATTTCACACATATGTAGAATATAGAAGTGTCAACTTCATAAAAATAGTAATTTGATGGTTATGAGAGGGCAGGGGTGTGGAAAATGGAGAGATACTGGTTAAAGGATTCAAATTTTTAGTTAGATATATAAGTTTTGGTAATCTAATGTACAGCATGGTGACTGTAGTTAACAATACTATAATGTATACTTGAAAGTTGCTTTGAGAGTAAAGTTTGAATCTTACAACCTTAACAGTAACAACAAAATGATCATTATTTGAAGTAAAGGATGTGTTCATTAACCTTGTCATAAACATATATATATACATATATATATACACACACATGTATCAAATCATCACATCATACACTTTAACACCTTAAACTTATACAATGTTACATGTCAATTTTATCAGTAAAGCTGGGCAGAGTTCTTTGTTTTTTTTTAATTTTTATTTATTTTTAATTTTTAAATTTATTTATTTTAATTAGAGGCTAATTAGTTTACAGTATTGTATTGGTTTTGCCATACATCAACATGAATCTGCCACGGGTGTACACATGTTCCCAATCCTGAAACCCCCGCCCACCACCCTCCCCATACCATCCCTCTGGGTCATCCCAGTGCACCAGCCCCAAGCATCCTGTATCCTGCATCAAACCTGGACTGGCAATTTGTTTCTTATATGATATTATACGTGTTTCAATGCCATTCTCCCAAATCATCCCCCCCTCCCTCTCCCACAGAGTCCAAAAGACTGTTCAATACATCTGTGTCTCTTTTGTTTTATTGCATACAGGGTTATCGTTACCATCTTTCTAAATTCCATATATATGTGTTAGTATACTGTATTGGTGTTTTTCTTTCTGGCTTACTTCACTCTGTATAATCGGCTCCAGTTTCAACCACCTCATTAGAACTGATTCAAATGTATTCTTTTTAATGGCTGAGTAATATTCCATTGTGTATATGTACCACTGCTTTCTTATCCATTCATCTGCTGATGGACATCTAGGTTGCTTACATGTCCTGGCTATTATAAACAGTGCTGTGATGAACATTGGGGTACACGTGTCTCTTTCAATTCTGGTTTCCTCAGTGTGTATGCCCAGCAGTGGGATTGCTGGGTCGTATGGCAGTTCTATTTCCAGTTTTTTAAGGAATCTCCACACTGTTCTCCACAGTGGCTGTACTAGTTTGCATTCCCACCAACAGTGTAAGAGGGTTCCCTTTTCTCCACACCCTCTCCAGCGTTTATTGCTTGTAGACTTTTGGATCGCAGCCATTCTGACTGGTGTGAAATGGTACCTCACTGTGGTTTTGATTTGCATTTCTCTGATAATGAGTGATGTTGAGCATCTTTTCATGTGTTTGTTAGCCATCTGTATGTCTTCATTGGAGAAATGTCTGTTTAGTTCTTTGGCCCACTTTTTGATTGGGTCTTTTATTTTTCTGGAATTGAGCTTCAGGAGTTGCTTGTATATTTTTGAGATTAGTTGTTTATCAGTTGCTTCATTTGCTATTATTTTCTCCCATTCTGAAGGCTGTCTTTTCACCTTGCTTATAGTTTCTTCTGTTGTGCAGAAGCTTTTAATTTTAATTAGATCCCATTTGTTTATTTTTGCTTTTATTTCCAATATTCTGGGAGGTGGGTCATAGAGGATCCTGCTATGATTTATGTTGGAGAGTATTTTGCCCATGTTTTCCTCTAAGAGTTTTATAGTTTCTGGTCTTATGTTAAGATCTTCAATCCATTTTGAGTTTGTTTTTGTGTATGGTGTTAAAAAGTGTTCCAGTTTCATTCTTTTACAAGTGGTTGACCAGTTTTCCCAGCACCACTTGTTAAAGAGATTGTCTTTTCTCCATTGTATATTCTTGCCTCCTTTGTCAAAGATAAGGTGTCCATAGGTGTGTGGGTTTATCTCTGGGCTTTCTATTTTGTTCCATTGATCTATATTTCTGTCTTTGTTGGGCAAAGTTATTTGAATAGATTTATTTTTTGAATTTAAAGTTTGATTTAATTTATGCCATTTTTTTTCAAGGTTGAAGCCGTTGCTTATTTCTGTCCCAGATTTTACAGTGTTTTTACAAGGTTAAAAGAAAGTTTGTTTTGTGAGGACAGTTTCCAATCTGGGAAAAGCTTACATACTCTTTTTAGTGATTAACTTAAGAAGAGATTAGGAGATTTGCTTATGTTTTTACCAGGAACATCTTTTCATAGCAGTAGGCAGGAAATGAAAACTATTTAGGCATATTAAACTTGGCTGGAATGTTAAAGAAGAGTTTTAGGTAGAATGAGGTAATTTGCGTCTAGGAAGGAGAGAGGAATTGAGGAGAACACTATTTTCTTTCCTCACCTTTGGGACCAAATACATTGGCTTTTCCCCCACTTCTTTCTCCTCCCACCCTTCTGCTGATCCCTTTGGGACGTTTTTGCCTTAAGTTCAATATGAATGTCTGTATCCAGTGCAGAAGATGAAAAAAAATTTCATTTACTCTCTCATGATTGGTAAATGGGGAGTACAAATTCCACTGGACAGCAAGGAGATCAAACTAGTCAATCCTAAAGTAAATCAACCCTGAATATTCATTGGAAGGACTGATGCTAAAGCTGAAGCTCCAATACTTTGGCCAACTGATTTGAAGATCTGACTCATTGGAAAAGACCTTGATGCTGGGAAAGATTGAGGGTGGGAGGAGAAGGGGGTGACAGAGAATGAGATGGTTGGATAACATCACCAACTCAATGGACATGAGTTGGAGCAAATTCTGGGATATAGTGAAGGACAGGGAAGCCTGGCGTGCTGCAATCCATGGGGTCGCAGAGTCAGACACGACTTTGTGACCAAACAACAACAGCAACAACAAATTATACTGACAAAAGATAGTTTAACACAACAAAAAAGTCATAGAATTTATACATGCAAAATTGATGTCTGTGGCAGAACTCAATGATAAGTAATTCAAAGGAATGGTTATAATTTGGACCTTATATACTATTTTAACAAAGGGCAATAAATTGTGGAGAAGTGACTAGACAAAGAAAAGGGTGATTTGGGCTTCCAGAGGTGGTCAGCTATGGCAAGGCAACTAGGAAATGTTTGGTTCAGTTAGGTTGCTCAGTCATGTCTGACTTTTTGCAGTCCCATGGGCTGCAGCACACCAGGCTTCCCTGTCCATCACCATCTCCCAGAACTTGCTTAAACTCACGTCCATCGAGTCAGTGATGCCACCCAACCATCTCATCCTCTGTCGTCCCCTTCTCTTCCTGCCTTCAATCTTTCCCAGCATCAGGGTCTTTTCCAATGAGTCAGTAGATTGGTAGATAAAGGTTATTTAGTGAAGTTTGTTGTGTAGATAAGAGTCATTCTCCTGGTACAGGAAATGAGAAAACTTTTTCAAATGGAGATTTATGTATGACATCTTTGCAAATGGAAATTTATATCCTGCTTTTAGGCAGAAAGGAAAGGACAGAGAGTTCCTCCTGTGTCTGCTCTTTCTTAGTAGTCTTCAGCTCAGGATAATCCTTACGTCACAGTGGCATCTTTTGGGGTGCCATTCATATCCCCTTCACCATATTTGTTTTCCTTCTTCATCTAAGTTTTAATTTGCAGATAGAAGGAATTAGATGACAGTGAAAATAAAGGGGAGACATGTGGTAGGTGTCTAGAGCATCACCTGCTGTTGTTGTTTAGTTGCTAAGTTGTGTCCCACTCTGCAACCCCATGGACTGTAGCCTGCCAGACTCCTCTGTCCATGGATCAGTTCTGAAGTAACAGTTTCCTCATCTCCTCTGATGGGAGCAGTTAGTAAAAACATATCTAGTTATGCATAGTTCTATGTAGCTTTCAAATAACTTATTATTTTATTTTATTTTTATTTTATTTTTTAACTTCACGATATTATACAGGTTTTGCCATATATCATAATGAATCCACCACGGGTATACATATGTTCCCCATCTTGAACCCTCCTCCCTCCTCCCTCCCCATACCATCCCTCTGGGTCGTCCCAGTGCACCAGCAATATAGTGTAGTACTGGCCAGTTTTTTTAAGCATCTTAAGAGCATTTTAATTCTGAAGCTAAATGCAGCATCCTATATAGTTCCTATCTTATTTTCTCATATGTTTACCCAGGCACTCAGAGGGAAGAAGAGAAACTGAGTAAAAATATTGCTCAATAAATTGTTTGGACTTTAAAGATAAGTTAGTAGTGAATAGATAAAGCCTTTTTGACAGAAGTTGCCTGGAAAGAATTGACTTAAGCCATTTAAACATGAACTTTCCCTACTTGTTAAAGGAATGTCCATACACAATGGAATATTAGTCATAAAAAAGAATGAAATAGTACCATTTGAAGCAGCATGGATGGACCTAGAGATTATCATACTAAATGAAGTAAGACAAAGACAAATATCATATGATATCACTTCTGTGTGGAATCTAAAAAAATAATCAAATAAACTTATTTTACAAAATGAATAGACTCATAGACACAGAAAACAAAGTTATGGTTACCTAAGGGAAAAGAGAAGGGAGGGATAAATTAGGAGTTTGGGATTAACAGATACACATGACTACATGTGAAATAGATGAACAATCAAGGATCTATCATATAGTACAGGGAATTATAGTCAATATATTTTTTAATATCCAATATCTTAAAATAACCTATAATGGAAAAGAATATGAAAAAGAATACACACACACATGCATGTGTGCTTAGTCACTCAGTCATGTCCAACTCTTTGCGATCCCATGGACTGTAGCCCACCAGGCTCCATGGAATTTCCCAGGCAAAAATACTGGAGTGGGTAGCCATTTCCTTCTCCAGGGAATCTTCCTGACTCAGGGAAGCATATACACACATATATGTATGTGTGTGTGTGTATATAAAACTAAATCACTTTGCTGTACACCTGAAACTAACACAACATTTTAAATCAACTATACTTCCAAATGGCAGCATAGATTTTTTAAAAAATAATAATTTGAAATATAATAGGTTGAACTCAGAAGAATAACTAATATTTTTGGTATCACCAGTGATGATTCTGAAATGGTTATTACCCCACCAGTCTGCCCATATATCAAATTCCCAGGTAGCCCTAGTGGTAAAGAATCTGGCTGCCAATGCCAGAGATACAAGAGACTCACATTTGATCCCTGGAGTAGGAAATGGCAACCCACTCCAGTATTCTTGCTTGGGAAATCCCATAGGCAGAAGAGCCTGGTGGGCTACAGTCCATCGCGTTGCAAAGAGTTGGACACAACTGAGTGACTGAGCATATACTGCCCATCTGTTAATCACAAGGCAAATAAATAAAGAGCATGCCCTGCTATTTATCCTTGGATGATATTGGTTTGTAGTTAAGAGTTGTAGACTATGGATTCACATTTTCTGGGTTCAGAAACTTGCTCTATGAGTGATCTTTAACAGAAAAAAAGTTAGAAGTTTAGTGGAATGGGCAATTGTCATCAGTAGAGCTTTCTAGAATCATAGGGATTTGATCACTGAATATATCTCTTCCTTAATTCTGACAAAATAAAACAAAAAATGATTTCAAGGTGTTTTATTTGGCTCCTTCATCCTGTGGGCCCTTCACATTTGGAGGTGTTTATTGGGCAGAGCTATAACCACTACTTGATTCTCTTTAATGACATATATCAAATTTAATATAACCATAACAAGAAAATGCATGGTACAGTGTAAGATGAGCAAGGCATTAATCCCACAGAACCACTTGGAACATGTTCTCTAACAGAAGGTGACTATTACTGGAAGAAGGTGTCAAGGAAGCATTCTCGAAAGGCAAAAACTACAGCTGTCGCAGTTTCCTTTGACCATATCCAGGTAGAATGAAAGCTGGAAGAGACCTTAAGAGGTTTAAACAACCTGGTTGCACATTAGAATCACCTGAGGAGTTATAAGAATGGTTCTTGTCCAAGATCTTTGCCAGAGATACTTGACTTAAGGAAAGGTCTGGACATTCTCCAGGATTTCAGATGTGCAACCAGGGTTGCACCAATACAAACCAACTTTTCTGAAATGTAGAGCTATTAAAACAGATTGTCCACATCTATGCAGTGGTGGGGCTCACTCTAGGCCTGTTCTTTTCCTGTTGTACCATTATTTTCTGCTTCATTACATTGGTAAATTCTATCTCCCTGTCCCCCTCCATCCTCATTCACAATTGTACCTTTTGACTTGACAAAATAAACAGTCTTTTTCTGGCGGTGAAATGGTATTTTTTGGCTCCAAGAGGTAAATTACTTCTCGTGGACAAGCAGTTTTCTTCCAAGGGGTATATATTTTACTTACCCTACTTCATAGCACTGTGGGGATTCCACAGAAATGTTAAGCAACAGGCATTCTTTGGTTGAGAAAGGAGGCATTGTATTAAAAGGGCATGACAACAGCTCTTTGGAAATACAAAATGAAAACAATTTTAAGAGTCTCCCGAATCTTGTACATTTTGCTTTGGAAATGAATTCTGAGTTCTTGTGGTTTTTCTGAAACATATGATTTATTTGAAAGAAAGAAGTATTTAAAAAAAAACTCCACTTTGTAGGACTTGTAGACTTCTGATGAGCTTTTAAAGAGTGGTGTTACAGAGATATTAGTGAGACTGAAAGGTTAGATGGAGAAGATGTAGAATTTTCTTTCTAAAATTAAACCATATTTCAAACATATAGGAAAGAGTAGAGGAAAATATAACTGTGTACCTTCTTCTAGTTTTTATATAAAATGACTGTGTACCTGCCTCTGGTTTTTACAAGTCTTAATAATATACTGTAATTACAGTAGGTCACAATGTAATATAATTTGGTATATAAAAATGTTTTACTAGAAAAATTTCAGAAATACACTAAAGTAAATATGTATTGTGCTGACTACTGATGTAGCCTTTTTCCAGCTTTAACACTTAACAACTTTTTTCCCATCTATTTTTAATCTATCCTCCACTTTCTTTTCTTATATTGCTAGAATATATTTTTAAAAATCCTAGGCATCAGGTAGTTTCAATTGTCAATATTTTGGCAGGCATCACTGAGGTTTATTTGTTTCACATGACCACCATGCCATTTTTATACCTAATATAAATAGTGGAAATTTAAAATGTTATCTAATGGTCAGCCTATAATCAGATTTCCCCAATTATCTCAAAGTTCATTTTTTAAAAAATTAATTTATTTTAATTGGAGGATAATTACAATATTATAGTGGCTTATGCCATACATTGACATGAATCAGCCATGGGTGTACATATGTTTCCCATCCTGAACCCCCCTTGCACCTCCCTCCCCATCCCATCCCTTAGGTTCATCCCAGTGCAACGGCCCTGAGCACCCTGTCTCGTGCATCGAACCTGGACTGGCGATCTATTTCACATATGGTAATATACATGTTTCAATGCTATTCTCTCAAATCATCCCACCTTCGCCTTCTCCCTCAAAGTCCAAAAGTCTCTTCTATACATCTGTGTCTCTTTTGCTGTCTCACTTACAGGGTCATCATTACCATCTTTCTAAATTCCATATATATGCATTAATGAAAGAGGAACTCCCCTAATCAGTAGGTGCCCAGCATGCTACTGGAGATCAGTAGAGAAATAACTCCAGAAAGAATGAAGGGATGGAGCCAAAGCAAAAACAATACCCAGTTGTGGATGTGACTGCTGATAGAAGCAAGGTCCGATGCTGTAAAGAGCAGTATTGCATAGGAACCTGGAATGTCGGGTCCATGAATCAAGGCAAATTGGAAGTGGTCAAACAGGACATGGCAAGAGTGAACGTTGATATTCTAGGAATCAGCGGACTAAAATGGACTGGAAAGGGTGAATTTAACTCAGATGACCATTATATCTACTACTGTGGGCAGGAATCCCTTAGAAGAAATGGAGTAGCCATCATGGTCAACAAGAGAGTCTGAAATGCAGTACTTGGATGCAATCTCAAAAATGACAGAATGATCTCTGTTCGTTTTCAAGGCAAACCATTCAATATCACAGTAATCCAAGCCTATGCCCCAACCAATAATGCTGAAGAAGCTTAAGTTGAATGGTTCTATGAAGACCTAAAAGACCTTTTAGAACTAACACCCAAAAAAGATGTCCTTTTCATTATAGGGGACTGGAATGCAAAAGTAGGAAGTCAAGAAACACCTGGAGTAACAGGCAAATTTGGCCTTGGAATATGGAATGAAGCAGGGCAAAGGCTAATAGAGTTTTGCCAAGAGAACGCACTGGTAATAGCAAACACCCGCTTCCAACAACACAAGAGAAGACTCTACACATGGACATCACCAGATGGTCAACACTGATATCAGATAGATTATATTCTTTGCAGCCAAAGATGGAGAAGCTCTATACAATCAGCAAAAACAAGACCGGGAGCTGACTGTGGCTCAGATCATGAACTCCTTATTGCCAAATTCAGACTTAAGTTGAAGAAAGTAGGGAAAACTACTAGACCATTCAGGTATGACCTAAATCAAATCCCTTATGATTATACAGTAGAAGTGAGAAATAGATTTAAAGGACTATATCTGATAGACAGAGTGCCTGATGAACAATGGACTGAGGTTCGTGACATTGTATAGGAGACAGGGATCAAGACCATCCCCATGGAAAAGAAATGCAAAAAAGCAAATTGGCTGTCTGAGGAGGCCTTAAAAATAGCTGTGAAGAGAAGGGAAGTGAAAAGCAAAGGAGGAAAGGAAAGTTATTCCCATTTGAATGCAGAGTTCCAAAGAATAGCAAGGAGAGATAAGAAAGCCTTCCTCAGCGATCAATGCAAAGAAATAGAGGAAAACAACAGAAAAGGAAGACTAGAGATCTCTTCAAGAAAATTAGAGATATCAAGGGAACATTTCATGCAAAGATGGGCTCAATAAAGGACAGAAATGGTATGGACCTAACAGAAGCAAAAGATATTAAGAAGAGGTGGTAAGGATACACAGAAGAAGTATACAAAAAAGATCTTCATGATCCAGATAATCACGATGGTGTGATCACTCACCTAGAGCCAGACATCTTGGAATGTGAAGTCAAGTGGGCCTTAGAAAGCATCACTACGAACAAAGCTAGTGGAGGTGATGGAATACCAGTTGAACTATTTCAAATCCTGGAAGATGATGCTGTGAAAGTGCTGCACTCAATATGCCAGCAAATTTGGAAAACTCAGCAGTGCCCACAGGACTGGAAAATGTCAGTTTTCATTCCAATCCCAAAGAAAGGCAATGCCAAAGAATGCTCAGACTACTGCACAGTTGCACTCATCATCTCACTCGCTAGTAAAGTAATGCTCAAAATTCTCCAAGCCAGACTTCAAGAGTACGTGAACTGTGAACTTCCAGATGTTCAAGCTGTTTTAGAAAAGGCAGAGGAACCAGAAATCAAATTGCCAACATCCACTGGATTGTCAAAAAAGCAAGAGAGTTTGAGAAAAACATCTATTTCTGCTTTATTGACTATGCCAAAGCCTTTGACTTTGTGGATCACCAGAAACTGGAAAATTCTGAAAGAGATGGGAATACCAGATCACCTGACCTGCCCCTTGAGAAACCTGTATTCAGGTCAGGAAGCAGCAGTTAGAACTGGTCATGGAACAACAGACTGGTTCCAAATAGGAAAAGGAGTATGTCAAGGCTGTATATTGTCACCCTGCTCATTTAACTTATATGCAGAGTACATCATGAGAAACGCTGGGCTGGAGGAAGCACAAGCTGGAATCAAGATTGCCAGGAGAACTATCAATAACCTCAGATATGCAGATGACACCACCCTTATGGCAGAAAGCGAAGAAGAACTAAAGAGCTTCTTGATGAAAGTGAAAGAGGAGAGTGAAAAAGTTGGCTTAAAGCTCAACATTCAGAAAACAAAGATCTTGGCATCTGATTCCCTTCACTTCATGCCACATAGATGGGGAAACAGTGGAAAAAGAGTCAGACTTTATTTTTTGGGGCTGCAAAATCACTGCAGATGGTAATTGCAGCCATGAAATTAAAAGACGCTTACTCCTTGGAAGGAAAGTTATGACCCACCTAGATCGCATATTCAAAAGCAGAGACATTACTTTGCCAACAAAGGTCGGTCTAGTCAAGGGTATGGTTTCTCCAGTGGTCATGTATGGATGTGAGAGTTGGACTGTGAAGAAAGCTGAGTGCCGAAGAATTGATGCTTTTGAACTGTGTGTTGGAGAAGACTCTGTGAGTCCCTTGGACTGTAAGGAGGTCCAACCAGTCCATTCAATTGAAATCAGTCCTGGGTGTTCATTGGAAGGACTGATGCTAAAGCTGAAACTCCAGTACTTTGGCCACCTCATGCGAAGAGTTGACTCATTGGAAAAGACCCTGATGCTGGCAGGGATTGGGGGCAGGAGGAGAAGGGGACGACAGAGGATGAGATGGCTGGATGGCATCACTGACTCAATGGACATGAGTTTGAGTAAACTCCGGGAGTTGGTGACGGACAGGGAGTCCTGCTGTGCTGCGATTCATGGGGTCTCAAAGAGTCAGACACCCATGAGCGACTGAAGTGACTGACTGATACTTTATTGGTGTTTTTCTTTCTGACTTACTTCACTCTGTATAATAGGCTCCAGTTTCATCCACCTCATTAGAACTGATTCAAATGTATTCTTTTTAATTGCTGACTAATATTCCATTTTGTATATGTACCACTGCTTTCTTATCCATTCGTCTGCCAATTGACATCTAGGTTGCTTCCACGTAATAGCTATTGTAAACAGTGCTGTGATGAACTTTGGGGTACACGTGTCTCTTTCAATTCTGATTTCCTCGGTGTGTATGCCCAGCAGTGGAATTGCTGGGTCGTATAGCAGTTCTATTTCCAGTTTTTTAAGGAATCTCCACACCGTTCTCCATAGTGGCTGTACTAGTTTGCATTCCCACCAACAGTGTAAGAGGGTTGCCTTTTCTCTGCACCCTCTTCAGCACTTATTGTTTGTAGACTTTTGGATAGCAACCATTCTGCCTGTGTGAGATGGTACCTCACTGTGCTTTTGATTTGCATTTCTCTGATAATGAGTGATGTTGAGCATCTTTCCATATGTTTGTTAGCCATCTGTATGTCTTCTTTGGAGCAATGTCTGTTTAGTTCTTTGGCCCACTTTTTGATTGAGTCGTTTATTTTTCTGGAATTGAACTGCAGGAGTTGCTTGTATATTTTTCAGATTAATTCTTTGTCCGTTGCTTTGTTTGCTATTATTTTCTCCCATTTTGAAGGCTGTCTTTTCACCTTGCTCATAGTTTCTTTTGTTGTGCAGAAGCTTTTAAGTTTAATTAAGTCCCATTTGTTTATTTTTGCTTTTATTTCCATTACTCTGGGTGGTGGGTCATAAAGGATACTGCTGTGATTTATGTTGGAGAGTGTTTTGCCTATGTTCTCCTCTAGGAGTTTTATAGTTTCTGGTCTTACATTTAGATCTTTAATCCATTTTGAGTTTATTTTTGCGTATGTTGTTAGAAATTTTTCTAGTTTCATCTAAGTGGTTGACCTGTTTTCCCAGCACCACTTATTAAATAGATTGTCTTTTCTCCATTGTATTTTCTTTCCTCCTTTGTCAAAGATAAAGTGTCCATAGGTGAATGGATTTATCTCTGGGCTTTCTATTTTGTTCCATTGATCTATATTTCTGTCTTTGTGCCAGTACCATACTGTCTTGATGACTGTAGCTTTGTAGTATAGCCTGAAGTCAGGCAGGTTGATTCCTCTAGTTCCATTCTTCTTTCTCAAGATTCCTTTGGCTATTTGAGGTTTTTTTTTTTTTCTATTTACATACAACTTGTCAAATTATTTGTTCTAGTTCTCTGAAAAATACTGTTGGTAGCTTGATAGGGATTGCATTGAATCTATAGATTGCTTTGGGTAGTATATTCATTTTCATTATATTGATTCTTCCGATCCATGAACATGGTATATTTCTCCATCTATTTGTGTCCTCTTTGATTTTTTTCATCAGTGTTTTATAGTTTTATGTATAAAGGTCTTTTGTTTCTTTAGGTAGATTTATTCCTAAGTATTTTATTCTTTTCATTGCAATGGTGAATGGAATTGTTTCCTTAATTTCTTTCTGTTTTCTCATTGTTAGTGTATAGCAATGCAAGGGGTTTCTGTGTGTTAATTTTATATACTGCAACTTTACTGTATTCATTTATTAGCTCTAGTAATTTTCTGGTGGTGTCTTTAGGGTTTTCTATGTAGAGGATTATGTCATCTGTAAACAGTGAGAGTTTTACTTCTTCTTTTCCAATCTGGATTCCCTTTATTTCTTTTTCTTCTCTGATTGTTGTGGCTAAAACTTCCAAAACTATGTGAATAGTAGTCGTGAGAGTGGGAACCCTTGTCTTATTCCTGACTTTAGGGGAAATGCTTTCAATTTTTCACCATTGAGGATAATGTTTGCTGTGGGTTTATCATATATGGCTTTTATTATGTTGAGGTATGTTCCTTGTATTCCTGCTTTCTGGAGCTTTTTTTTTAAATCATAAATGGATGTTTAATTTTGTCAGAGGCTTTCTCTGCATCTATTGAGATAATCATATGGTTTTTATCTTTCAATTTGTCAATGTGGTGTATCACATTGATTGATTTGTGAATATTGAAGAATCCTTGCATCCCTGGGATAAAGCCCACTTGGTCATGATGTATGATATTTTTAATATGTTGTTGGATTCTGTTTTCTAGAATGTTGTTAAGGATTTTTGCATCTATGTTCATCAGTGATATTGGCCTGTAGTTTTCTTTTTTTGTGGCATCTTTGTCTGGTTTTGTATTAGGGTGATGGTGGACTCATAGGATGAGTTTGGAAGTTTTCCTTCCTCTGCAAGCTTCTGGAAGAGTTTGAGTAGGATAGGTGTTAGCTCTTCACTAAATTTTTGGTAGTATTCACCTGTGAAGCCGTCTGGTCTTGGGCTTTAGTTTCCTGAAAAATTTCTGATTACAGTTTCGATTTCTGTGCTTGTTATGTGTATGTTAAGATTTTCTATTTCTTCCTGGTTCAGGTTTGGAAAGGTATATTTTTCTAAGAATTTGTCAATTTCTTCCAAGTTGTCCATTTTATTGGCATATAATTACTGATAGTAGACTCTTATGATCCTTTGTATTTCTATGTTGTCTGTTGTTATTTCTTCGTTTTCATTTCTAGTTTTGTTGATTTGATTCTTCTCCCTATTTTTCTTGATGAGTCTGGCTAATGGTTTGTCAATTTTATTTGTCCAGCTTTTAGTTTTGTTGATTTTGCTATGGTCTCCTTTGTTTCTTTTTCATTTATTTGTGCCCTAATTTTTATGATTTCTTTCCTTCTACTAACCCTGGGGTTCTTCAGTTCTTCTTTTTCTGATTGCTTTAGTTGTAGAGTTAGGTTATTTATTTGATTTTTCTCTTGTTTCCTGAGGTAAGCTTGTATTGCTCTGAACCTTCCCCTTAGGACAGCTTTTCCTGAATCCCGTAGGTTTTGGGTTGTTGTGTTTTCATTTTCATTCATTTCTATGCAATTTTGATTTCTTTTTGATTTCTAACGTGATTTGTTGGTTGTTCCGAAGCATGTTGTTTAGCCTCCATATGTTTATATTTTTAATAATTTTTTTCCCTGTAATTGACATCTAATCTTATGCATTGTGATCAGGAAAGTTGCTTGGAATGATTTTAAGTTTTTTGGATTTTCTAAGTCTAGATTTATGTCCCAGGATGTGGTCTATCCTGGAGAAGGTTCCGTGTGCACATGAGAAAAAGTTGAAATTCATTGTTTTGGGGTGAATTGTCCTATAGATATCAATTAGGTCTAACTGGTCCATTGCATCAGTTAAAGTTTGTGTTTCCTTGCTAATTTTCTGTTTCCTTGCTAATTTTCTGTTTAGTTGATCTGTCCATAGGTGTGAGTGGGGTATTAAAGTCTCCCACTATTATTGTGTTACTGTTAATTTCCCCTTTCATACTTGTTAGCATTTGCCTTACATATTGTGGTGCTCCTATGTTAGGTGCATATATATTTGTAATTATTATATCTTCTTCTTGGATTGATCCTATGACAATTATGTAGTATCCTTCTTTGTCTCTTTTCACAGCCTTTATTTCAAAGTTTATTTTATCTGATATGAGTATTGCTACTCCTCCTTTCTTTTGATCTCCATTTGCATGAAATATCTTTTTCCAGCCCTTCACTTTTAGTCTGTATGTGTCCCTTGTTTTGAGGTGGGTCTGTTGTAGACAGCATATATAGGGGTCTTGTTTTTGTATACATTCAGCCGCCATCTTTGTCTTTTGGTTGGGGCATTCGACCCATTTATATTTAAGGTAATTATTGATAAGTATGGTCCCATTGCCATTTACTTTGTTGTTTTGGGTTCAAGTTTATACACCTTTTCTGTGTTTCCTGTCTAGAGAAGATCCTTTAGCATTTGTTGAGGAGCTGGTTTGATGGTGCTGAATGCTCAGCTTTTGCTTGTCTGTAAAGCTTTTGATTTCTCCTTCATATTTGAATGAGATTCTTGTTGGGTACAGTAATCTGGGTTATAGGTTTTTCTCTTTCATCACTTTAAGTATGTCCTGCCATTCCCTTCTGGACTGAAGAGTTTCTATCAAAAGGTCAGCTGTTATCATTATGGGAATCCCCTTGTGTGTTATTTGTTGTTTTTCCCTTGCTGCTTTTAATATTTGTTCTTTGTGTTTGATCTTTGTTAATTTGATTGATATGTGTGTTGGGGTGTTTCGCCTTTGGTTTACCCTGTTTGGGACTCTCTGGGTTTCTTGGACTTGGGTGGCTATTTCCTTCTTCATTTTAGGGAAGTTTTCAACTATTATCTCCTCAAGTATTTTCTCATGGCCTTTCTTTTGGTGTTCTTCTTCTTGGACTCCTTTGATTCGAATGTTGGGGCATTTGACATTGTCCCAGAGGTTTCTGAGGTTGTCCTCATTTAATTCTTTTTTCTTTTTTCCTCTCTGCTTCTTTTATTTCCACCATTCTGTCTTCCACCTCACTTATCCTCTCTTCTGCCCCAGTTTTTCTACTGTTGGTTCCCTCCCGAGTGCTTTTGATTTCAGTTATTGCATTATTCATCATTGATTGATTCATTATTGATTGACCCTTTTTATTTCTTCTAGGTCCTTATTAAACATTTCTTCTATATTCTCAATCCTTGTCCACAGTCTATTTATCTGTAACTGCATTTTGTTTTCAAGATTTTGGATCATTTTCACTATCATTATTCTGAATTCTTTTTCAAGGAGATTCCCTATCTCCTCCTCTTTTTTGGGTTTGGTGGGCATTTATCATGTTCCTTTACCTGCTGAATATTTCTCTGACTTTTCATTTTGTTTAGATTGCTGTGTTTGGGGTGACCTTTCTGTACGCTGAAAGTTTGTAGTTCCTCTTTATTGTGGAGGTTCCTCCCCGTGGGTGAGGTTGGATGAGTGGCTTGTCAAGGTTTCCTGGTTAGGGAAGCTTGCATCTGTGTTCTGGTGGGTGGAACTGGATTTCTTCTCTCTGGAGTGCAATGAAGTGTCCAGTAGTGGGTTTTGAGGCGTCTATGGGTTTGGTGTGACTTTTGGCCAACTGTGTTTTAATGCTCAGGTCTATGGTCCTGCATTTTTGAGAATTAGCTCGGTATGTCTTGTTCTGAAACTTGTTGGCTCTTGGGTGGAGCTTGGTTTCAGTGTAGGTATGGAGGCTTTTGGATGAGCTCTCATCGATTAATGTTCCCTGGAGTCAGGAGTTTTCTGGTGTTCTCAAGTTTTGGATTTAAGCCCCTGCCTCTGGCTTTCAGTTTTATTCTTACAGTAGCCTCAAGACTTCTCCATCCATACTGCACTGATGATAAAGCATGTTAGTTAATGGTGAAAAGATTCTCCACACTGAGGGACACCCAGAGAGATTCACAGAGTTACATGGAGAAGAGAAGAGGGAGGAGGGAGATAGAGGTGACCAGGAGGAGAAGAGAGGGAATCAAAAGGAGTGAAACAATTCTAGCCAGTACTCAGTTCCCTTAGTGTTATCCACAGCCTGAAACACCCGAAGAGTTTCAGAGTTAGCTAGAGAAGAGAAGGGGGAGTGAGGAGATAGAGGTGATCTGGGGGAGAAAAAGGAGAGTCAAAAGAGGAGACAGCAATCAAGCCAGTAATCACACTCCTAAGTAAAAATGGGTACTGAAGTTTAGATATCTAAAGGTACAAATTGATACCAAATACCTGAAAGCAAAGGTTAAACATCTAGAGGTTAGACTCTTAAAAATACAATATAAAAAAACAAAAGAAAATCACAAAAATTATAAAAAATGTATTTATAAAATTTGCTTTAAAAATAAGGTTTTTTTTGCAAAGACATAGTAGGTTAAAAAAATGAAAATTAAAGAAGTAATAAAGATTTAACAAATTTAAAAAATTTAAAAAATGACAATTGTAAAATATATCTAGGAATTTCTCTGGAGCTCTTGAGAGAAGTGTAGGGTCAGTTCAGTTTTAGATTGTTCCTTGTCCCAACTTATAGTTCTTCTCAAGTTTTATAGGCCCCTTCCAATGCTTAGTCAATGATAACTTAAGGGTTTTATTCTATTGTGCCTGTCATTTCCAAAGCGGTTCTCTCTTCTTTGTTTATTTTAGCTTCCTCTGTTTGCAAGTCTCTTCAGTGTCTAATTTCCACCCTGACACAAGGGGGCGAAGGTGGTTATATATTTAGGCTCACTTGTTCAATTGTGCTTTGGGGAGGGAGGAACACTGCGGAGAATTATCAGTGGCATGTGTGTGGAGTGCTCACAGTGTATGGACCACACCAGGTTTGTCCCAGCTCATAGCACATGTGCTTTCCCTGTCTAGACTGCTCAGGCTCCTGGTTGGTCTGCAGGGTAACTGTCCTAAGTGGGCCCTGGGTTTTGTGCACTTACCAGGTCTAAGCTGATCAGGTGCAGGTTCTTGGGTACTCCACAAAGACAGAGACTCATTTGGGCCTGCATTTTGTGCCTTCCCAGGTCCGAACAGCTCAACTGACCAGGTGCTTGGTGAGCGCAGTGTCTCAGGTGGTCTGTGTCTCTTAATCACCTCCCAGCCACTTGGTTTCCTGGGTATGCTGCAAGACTGCCATCTCAGGTGTGCCATGTGTTACCTCTGGGGAGCTGATCTCTGGCTGCAACCCTCCTGGCAGATGTCAACCGTCCAGGATCCCAGGAAGACTTGGTTAGCAACTGGGAGCCTACTCACAATTTGGTGGAAGATGCCATCCCTGGGGCCAAGATTGCCCCTTGACTTCCGGCTCTGGCTGTTGCCCACATGCCTCTCTGCCTCTGGCTGGGAAGTGGGCTGGTCTGCAGCCAGCTACCTCTCCTCTGGTATTTGCTCAATCCTTTGTTTTGTGAGCAGGCCAGGCTGTGCCTTAGGTTAGGTTTTTCATGGGAAAGTTCTCTCTCTCTGTTCTTTTTTTTTTCCCTCTCTGGCTATCCCACAGTTTGGGTTGCTATCTCACGTTAGCTCCCTCAGATTGTCTTCAGGGCATTCAGGTTGCATCCTTACCCTAAGCATGCAGCTGGCACTTCCCTGTTCAGCCCGCGCTCCCTGGTGGAGAATATGAGCCTCTGGGCTACTTCTCTGGTGGGAGTTGAAGTTAGGCACGTATTCTGTGGGTTTTTTTTCCTCCCAGTTATGTTGCCCTCTGAGAGTCCAAAACTCCCCACAGATCTGCCAGTGAGAGGGTTTCCTGGTGTTTCAAAACTTCTCCTCCTTCATGACTCCCTCCCTGGGACGGGTCTCCATCCCTAACTCTTTTGTCTCTCTTTTTGTCTATTTTGTCTTACCTCCTTTTGAAGAGAATGGGCTGCCTTTCTTGGTGCCTGGTGTCCTCCACCAATGTTCAGAAGTTGTTTTGTGTAAGTTGCTCAGCATTCAAATGATCTTTTGATGAATTTGTCGGGGAGAAAGTGGTCTCCCTGTCCTATTCCTCTGCCATCTTAGGACCACCATCTCTCAAATTTCACTTTTTAAAAAGTGTTGTATGGTATAGCAATTTTTATTATATCATCAAAACTTTCAAACCTAATCCAAAGTGGAAAGAATGGTATGATATAACCAATATTCTATCACCCGTCTTCAACCAGCAGACAGATACAGTTTTTAAAGAGTTATGTTGTCTATATTTGGTTGGTTTCATTTCTGAAAATATTTTAAATACATACAGGTATTTATTAAATACATATTTATAATTTATAATACATTTATTAAATACATATAGGTATTTATTATTATTACATATAGGTAATATATAATATAAATAATAAATGTATGGTGTTTGCATGCTTTGAAGTATACTTAATGCTATACCTATTCTTTGGCAATGTATCTTTTTCACTTGATAACATATATTTTTAGGTTTCTTTTAAAATATTCATTCTGTGGGTCAGTGGTTTTGGCTAGAGGTAGGTTTTCCTGCATCAGTTGAAATGATTATTTTTTTTTTTTCCTTCATTCTGTTAATGTGGTGTATCCCATTGATCGATTTTTGTATGTTGAATCATCTTTGCCTTCCAGGAATAAATTTCACTCAGCCATGCTGTGTAATCTTTTTAATATGCTGCTAAATTCAGTTTGCTAGTATTTTCTTGAGGATTTTTGCATCAATATTTATAAGGGCTATTGGTCTGTAGTTTTACTTTCTTGTAGTGTCTGGCTTAATATCAAGACAATGCTGGCTTCATAGATTCAGTTGGTAAATGTTCCACTGTCTTCAGTTTTTTTGAAGAGTTTAAGAAGGATTGGTGTTAGTTTTTTAAAGGTTTGATTTAATTCAGCATGAAGCTATTAGATTTAGGTCTTAACAAAGATTTTTTATTAATGATTTAATCTCTTTACATTTTATAGGTTTAGTCAGATTTTCTGTTTGTTATTCAATTTTTCAACTGTTTATCTATTGGCTGCTCTGGGTCTTCATTGCTGCATTAAGGCTTACTCTAGTTGGGAATAGTGGAGGCTACTCTCTAGTTGTGGTGTGTGGGCTTCTTATTGTGGTGGCTTCTCATGTTGCAGAGCACAGGCTCTAGGTGCATGGGCTTCAGTAGTTGCAGCTCAAGGGCGCTAGAACACAGGCTCAGTAGTTGTAGCACATGCATTTATTTGCCTTGTGGCATGTGGGATATTCCTGGACCAGGAACCTGTGTCCCCTGCCCTGGCAGGCTTCTTACCCATTGGACCACCAGGGAAGGTCTGTTTTCGATTTCAATAGATTTTATGTGTCTAGGAATTTGTTTTGTCTAGCTTTTTGGCAAATGCTTGTTCCTAATATTCTCTTCTAATCATTTTAATTTTTCAAGGTCAGTAGTATTATCTCCACTATCATTTTTCATTTTTGTTATTTGTATCTTTTTCTCTGTCAGTCCAACTAATGGTTTATCATTTTTGTTGTTCTTTTAAAAGAATAAACTTTTGATTTCATTGAAGTAGTATTTTTAAAACTTTTTTTCTCTGCTCTAATATTTATCTTTTTTTCCCCTATGCTAGCTTTGTGCTTATTTTGCTCTGCTTTTTATAGTTTCTCAAGATGTAAAGTTAGATTTTGATTTGTGATCATTTTTAATGTATGCATTTATAGCTATAAATTACCCTTGGAGCCCAGCCTTTACAGTATTCCATAAATTTTGTTATATTCTTTTTTGTTTCTTCCTTTTTTTCCCTCTTTTTTATAATTTAATTTTTAATTTTTTAAAAATTATACTTTTTCTACATTTATTCCTTTGTTTGCCTTTCCTACTGTTCTTTTCCCCTTGCAATTAATCTGTAATATATATAAATCTTCTTCATCTACCTCTGTTTAACTTTGCATATCTATTCTTGCTTTCTTTTCCTTCTTTCCTTTCCTCTCAACGTATTTGTTAGTTTTGTTTTCATTGCTTTATTCTTCACTTGGCACCTTGCTTTAGTTTTGTTTTCCAGTATGTACTTCAGTTAGTTTTGTTCTTAACTGGTACATATAATTTTTTATTTCCTTTGTTCTCCAGGTCAGTCTGCTGTAATTTATTTTTGTTGGACTGTTCTGACATTGCTTATGGGTGTATATGTATATGTGTATATCCCATTATTTTAATTATTATTTGCCTGATTTTGTAACTGTCATTTGTCTGGGGTTCATCTTTGGTTTCTCATTCCTGGATATTTGATTTAATCTCACTTAATGCCATAACAAACCACTTGTGGAATCTTTGTTCCTGACAAGAGGTCAAGCTCTGAAACTTTGCAGTGGGAGCACTGATTCCAAGACTCTAGACTACCAGAGAACTAACCCTAGGGAGTATCAAGTAGTGAGAACTCACACAAAGGAAACCACTTGAATACAAGACCCAGCATCACCCAACCGCTGGCAGCACCCTGTGCAGGAGGGCTCACCTAAACAACAGAAAACAAAGATGCAAACCAAATCATCAGCAGACAGGATTACCACCTTACTCAGCCTTGCCCATCAGAGGAAAAGAAAACAAACAAACAAAAAACTGAACACAAATCTCACCCTATACAAAGCTAACACAAACCACTGGGCCACCTTTAGGAGGGCAGAAACCAAAAGGAAGAAAGTATACAGCCTTGAAGCCTGGGAAAAGGAGACCACAAGCACAATAAGTTTGAAAGAAATAATAAGGCAGAGAAATACTACACCAACAAAGGAACAAACTAGAAACACAGAAGTCCAAATAAATGAAGAGGAAATAGTCAAACTACCAGAAAAAGAATTCAGAATAATGATCGTAAAGATGATCAAAACCCTTCAAAACAAAATGGAGAAAATACAAGAATCAACTAACAAAGACCTAGAAGAAGTAAGGGATTCCCTGATGGCTCAGACAGTAAACTGTCTGCCCGAAATGTGGGAGACCCAGGCTCGATCCCTGGGTCAGGAAGATCCCCTGGAGAAGGAAATGGCAACCCACACCAGTACTCTTGCCTAGAAAATTCCATGGATGGAGGAGCCTGGTGGGCTAAAGTCCATGGGGTCACAAAGAGTCAGACACGACTGAGCGACTTCACTAGAACAATTAAAGAATAAACATACAGAGTGAAATAACACAATTACTGAAATTAAAAATACTCTAGAAGGAATCGGTAGCAGAATGTCTGAAGCAGAAGAATGAATAAGTGAGCTGGAAGATAAAATGGTGGAAATAACCTATCAAGAGCAGAATAAAGTAAAAGGAATAAAAAGAACTGAGGATAGTCTCAGAGGCCTCTGGGACAATATCAAATACACCAACATTCGAATTATAGGGGTCCCAGAAGAAGAAGAGAAAAAGAAAGGGTATGAGAAAAATTTTGAAGAGATGATAGTTGAAAATTGCCCCAACATGGAAAGGGAAATAGTCAGTCAAGTCCAAGAGGCACAAAGAGTCCCATACAGGATAAACCCAAGGAGAAACACATCAAGACACATACTAATCAAACTAATAAAGACTAAACACAAAGAAAGAACATTCAAAGCAGCAAGGGAAAAGCAACAAGTAACATACAAGGGAAACCCCATATGTTTAACAACTAATCTTTCAGCAGAAACTCTGCAGGCCAGAAAGAAATGGCAGGACATATTTAAAGTTCAGAAAGGGAAAAATCTATACCCAAGATTACTGTACCTGGAAAGGATCTCATTCAGAATTTATGGAGAAATAAAAATATTTTAAGACAAGCAGAAGTTAAGAGAATTCAAAACCACCAAACCAACTTTACAACAAATGTTAAAGGGATTTATATAGTCAAGAAATACAAGAGAAAGAAAAAGATCTACAAAATCAACCCCAAACAATTAAGAAAATGGCAATAGGAACATATATATAAATAATTACTTTAAATATAAATGAATTAAATGTTCCAACCAGAAGACAAAGGCTGGCTGAATGGATACAAAAACAAGACCCATATATATGCTGTCTACAAGAAACCCACTTCAGACCTAAAGACACATATAGACAGAAAGTGAGAGCATGGAAAAACACATTACATGCAAATGGGAAGCAAAAGAAAGCTGGAGTAGCAATCCTTATATCAGACAAAATAGACCTTAAAATAAAGAAGATTACAAGAGATAAGGAAGGACAGTACATAATGAACAAGGGATCAATCCCAGAGGAAGACATAACAATTGTAAATATCTATGCACCCAACATAGGAGCACTTCAACACATAAGACAAACACAGACATAAAAAGGAGAAATTGACAGTAACACAATAATAGTAGGAGACTTAACAGCCCACTCACACCAATGGACAGATCATCAAAACAGAAAATTAATAAGGAAACACAAGTCTTAAACGATACATTAGATGAGATGGATCTCATTGATATAGTCAGGATATTCCATCCAAATGCAGAAGACTACAACTTCTTCTCAAGTGCACATGGAACATTCTCCAGGATAGACCATATCTTGGGTCGCAAATCAAACCTCAGTAAATTTAAGAAAATTGAAATCCTATCAGCCATCTTCTCCTACCACAACACTGTGAGACTAGATATCAATTACAAGAAAGAAACTGTAAGAAACACACACACACATGGAGATTAAACAAAATGTTTCTAAATAACCTACAGGTTACTAAAGAAAAGGGAAATAAAAAATTTCTAGAAACAAATGACAATGAAAACATGGCAACTCAAAACCTATGGGATACAGCAAAAGCACTTCTAAGAGGGAAGTTTATAGCAATAAAATCCTACCTCAAGAAACAAGAAAAACTTCAAATAGACAACCTAACTTTACACTTTCTAAAACAACTGGAAAAAGAACAAAAAAACCCCAAAATTAATAGAAGGAAAGAAATTATAAAGATCCAAGCAGAAATAAATGAAAAAGAAATGAAAGAAACAATAGTAAAGATTAATAAAACTAAAAGCTTGTTCTTTGAGAAAATAAACAATTGACAAACCTTTGGGCAGACTCATCAAGAAAAAAAGAGAGAAGAATCAAATCAACAAAATTAGAAATGAGAAAGGAGAGGTTACAACAGACAATGCAGAAATATGAAGGAGTATAAGAGACTATTATGAACAATTATATGGCGATAAAATGGATAGCCTGGAAGAAATGGACAGCTTCCTAGAAAAGTGCAATCTTCCAAGACTGAACCAGAAAGGAATAGAAGTTATGAGCAACCCATTTACAAGCACTGAAATTGAAGCTATGATAAAAAATCCCCCCCCCCCCAAAAAAAAGCCCAGGACCAGATGGCTTCACAGGAGAATTCTATCAAACATTTAGAGAAGAGCTAATGCTTATCCTTCTAAAACTCTTTCAAAAAATTGCAGAGGAAGGCACACTTCCAAACTCATTCTACGAGGTCACCATCACCCTGATACTGAAATCAGACAAAGATTACATGGAAAAAAGAAAACTACAGGCCAATATCACTGATGAACATAGATGCAAACATCCTCAACAAAATTCTAGCTAACAGAATTCAGCAACACATTAAAAAGCTCATACATCATGGTCAAGTTGGGTTGATCCAGGGATGCAAGGATTCTTCAATATGTGCAAATCAATGTGATACAACATATTAACAAATTCAAAGATAAAAACCGTATGATAAGCTCAATAGATGCATAAAAAGCCTTTGACAAAATTCAGCACCCATTTATGATTAAAACTCTTCAAACTATGGGCATAGAAGGAACCTACTTCAACATAGCAAAGGCCATATGTGATAAGTCTACAGGAAACATTATTCTCAATGTTGAAAAACTGAAAGCATTCCCCCTAAGATCAGGAACAAGACAAGGGTGTCCACTTGCCCCACTATTATTCAACATAGTTATGGAAGTCCTAGATATAGCAATCAGAGAAGAAAAAGAAATAAAAGGATTGGAAAAGAAGAAGTAAAGCTCTCCCTGTTTGCAGATGCCATGATACTGTACATAGAAAACCCTAAAGATAGTATCAGAAACCACTAGAGTTAATAAGTGAATTTAGCGAAGTTGCAGGATACAAGTCAATACACATTAATCACTTGCATTTCTATACACTAACAATGAAAAATCAGAAAGAGAAATGAAGGAATCAATCCTATTCACCACTGCAGCAAAAAGAATAAAATATCTAGGAATAAACTTACCTAAGGAGACAAAAGAACCATACAAAGAAAATTATAAAACACTATCAGAAGAAATCAAAGATGACATAAACAAATGGAGAGATATTCCATGTTCCTGGGTAGGAAGAATCAATATTGTGAAAATGACTATACTACCAAACACAATCTACAGATTCAGTGCAATCCCTATCAAATTACCAATGACATTTTTCACAGAGAGAACAAAGAATTTCACAATTCATATGAAAACACAGAAGACCCCAAACAACCAAAATAGTCTTGAGAAAGAAGAATGGAGCTGGAGGAATCAACCTTCCAGACTTCAGATTATACTACAAAGCTACAGTCATCAAGACAGTATGGTACTGGCCCCAAAACAGAAATATAGACCAACTGAACAAGATAGAAAGCCCAGAAATAAACCTATGCACCTATGGGTACCTTATTTTTGACAAAGGAGGCAAGGATATACAATGGGGCAGAGACAGCCTCTTCAATAAATGGTGCTGGGAAAACTGGACAGCTACATGTAAAAGAATGAAATTAGAACACTTCCTAACACCATACCAAGGGCTTCCCTTGTGGCTCAGCTGGTAAAGAATCTGCCCACAATGAGGGAGACCTGAGTTCGATCTCTGGGTCGGGAAGATCTCCTGGAGAAGGAAATGGCAACCCACTCCAGTATTCTTGCCTGGAGAATCCCATGGATGGAGGAGCCTGGTAGGCTACAGTCCATGGGGTCTCAAAGAGTTGGACATGACTGAGCAACTTCACTTTCACTTTAACACCATACACAAAGATAAACTCAAAATGAATTAAAGACCTAAATATAAGACCAGAAACTATAAAACTCTTAGAGGAAAACATAGGCAGAACACTCAATGACATAAATCAAAGCAAGATCCTCTATTACTTACCTCCTAGAGTAATGGAAATAAAAACAAAAGTGAACAAGTGGGACCTGGTTAAACTTAAAGGCTTTTGCACAGCAAACTATAAGCAAACTATAAGCAAGGTGAAAAGACAACCCTCAGAATGGGAGAAAATAATAGCAAATGAATCATCTGAAAAGGGATTAAGTTCCAAAATATACAAGCAGCTCATACAGCTCAATACCAGGGAAAAAAAAAAAAAAACCCAATCAAAAAGTGGAAAAAAGACCTAAACAGACATTTCTCCAAAGAAAACATATAGATGGCTAACAAACACATGAAAAGATGCTCAACATTGCTCGTTATTAGAGAAATGCAAATCAAAACTACAATGAAATATCACCTCACACTGAGGTTAGAATGTCCATCATCAAAAAGTCTACAAACAATAAATGCTGGAGAGGGTGTGGAGAAAAGTGATCACTCTTTCACTGTTGGTGGGAATGTAAATTCATACAGCCGCTATGGAAGACAGTAAGGAGATTCCTTAAAAAACTAGGAATAAAACCACCATATGACCCAGCAATCCCACTCCTTACCATATACCCAGAGGAAACAAAAATTGAAAAAGACACATGTATCCCATTGTTCACTGCAGCACTATTTACAGTAGCTAGAACATGGAAGCAACCTAGATGTCCATGAAGATGAATGGATAAAGAAGTTGTGGGACATATACAGAATGAAATATTACTCAGCCATAAAAAGGAACGCCTTTGAGTCAGTTCTAATGAGGTGAATGAACCTAGAGCCTATTATACAGAGTCTAGTGGTTTTCCCTACTTTCTTCAATTTAAGTCTGAATTTGGCAATAAGGAGTTCATGGTCTGAGCCACAGTCAACTCCTGGTCTTGTTTTTGCTAATTGTATAGAGCTTCTCCATCTTTGGCTGCAAAGAATATAATCAATCTGATTTCGGTGTTGACCATCTGGTGATGTCCATGTATAGAATCTTCTCTTGTGTTGTTGAAAGAGGGTGTTTGTTATGACCAGTGCATTCTCTTGGCAAAACTCTATTAGTCTTTGCCCTGCTTCATTCTGTATTCCAAGGCCAAATTTGCCTGTTACTCCAGGTGTTTCTTGACTTCCTACTTTTGCATTCCAGTCCCCTATAATGAAAAGGACATCTTTTTCGGGTGTTAGTTCTAAAAGGTCTTGTAGGTTTTCATAGAACTGTTCAACTTCAGCTTCTTCAGCGTTACTGGTTGGGGCATAGGCTTGGATTACTGTGATATTGAATGGTTTGCCTTGGAAATGAACAGAGATCATTCTGTCATTTTTGAGATTGCATCCAAGTACTGCATTTTGGACTCTTTTGTTGACCATGATGGCCACTCCATTTCTTCTGAGGGATTCCTGCCCACAGTAGTAGATCTAATGGTCATCTGAGTTAAATTCACCCATTCCAGTCCATTTCACTTCACTGATACCTAGAATGTTGACATTCACTCTTGCCATCTCTTGTTTGACCACTTCCAATTTGCCTTGATTCATGGACCTGACATTCCAGGTTCCTATGCAATATTGCTCTTTACAGCATCGGACCTTGCTTCTATCACCAGTCACATCCACAGCTGGGTATTCTTTTTGCTTTGGCTCCATCCCTCAAAATCACTGCAGATGGTGACTGCAGCCATGAAATTAAAAGACGCTTACTCCTTGGAAAGAAAGTTATGACCAACCTAGATAGCATATTCAAAAGCAAAGACATTACTTTGCCAACAAAGGTTCATCTAGTCAAGGCTATGGTTTTTCTTGTGGTCATGTATAGATGTGAGAGTTGGACTGTGAAGAAGGCTGAGTGCCAAAGAATTGATGCTTTTGAACTGTGGTGTTGGAGAAGACTCTTGAGAGTCCCTTGGACTGCAAGGAGATCCAACCAGTCCATTTTGAAGGAGATCAGCCCTGGGATTTCTTTGGAAGGAATGATGCTAAAGCTGAAACTCCAGTACTTTGGCCACCTCATGCGAAGAGTTGACTCATTGGAAAAGACTCAGATGCTGGGAGGGATTGGGGGCAAGAGGAGAAGGGGACGACAGAGGATGAGATGGCTGGATGGCATCACTGACTCGATGGACGTGAGTCTGAGTGAACTCCGGGAGTCGGTGATGGATAGGGAGGCCTGGTGTGCTGCAATTCATGGGGTCGCAAAGAGTCAGACACGACTGAGTGACTGATCTGATCTGATCTGATTATACAGAGTGAAGTAAGTCAGAAAGAGAAAGTTAAATATCATATTCTTATGCATATATATGGCATCTAGAAAATGGTACTGAAGAATTTGTTTACAGGGCAGCAATGGAAAAACATACATAGAGAATAGACTTTATGGATATGGGTAGAGGGAAGGAGAGGGTGAGACGTATGGAAAGAGTAACATGGAAACTTACATTACCATAAGTAAAATGTATAGCCAATGGGAATTTGCTGTATGGCTAAGGAAACTCAAACAGGGACTCTGTATCAATGTAGAGGGGTGGGATGGGGAGAGAGATGGGGCAGGATTTCAAAAGGGAGGGAATATATGTATACGTATGGCTGATTCATGTTGAGGTTTGACAGAAAACAATAAAATTCTGTAAAGCAATTATCCTTCAATAAAAAAATAATGCATTAATTTTTTTTTGGTATATTGTTTTCATTTCATTCATTTCTAAGTAGTTTGTAAGTTCCATTGTGATTTCTCCTTTGACTCATTGGTTGTTTAACATTCTACATGTGTGTGAGTTTCCCATTTTTCTTCTGTTACTAAATTTGATATACATTCAATTGTTGTCAGAGAAAATACTTTGTGTGATTTAACTCTTAAAATTTGAGTCTTGTCTTGTGACCTAATACACTTTGCTAGAGAATGTTCCATGTCCACTGGAGAAGAATGTGTTCATTGTTAGATCTAGTTGATTTATAGTGTTTTTTCACTGTTTCCTTATTGATCATCTATTTTTTCTTTTACTGATGATTTTATTTAATGCTCTATTTTAAAATAATAAAGTTTTTTTGTAAATGATTGCTTTGAAATATTTCAGGAAAAAGAAAGTATATATAAAACCTATTGATCATCTACCTAACTTTGTAAGATATCTATATTCTTTTTTATTTTCTTCAGTCAGATCTTCTATTATATAAGGAATAAAATTTTACATTACAGTTGAAAATTCTTAAATGCCCCTCTTCAATCACATCCCCATTACCCCTTCTCCAGAGTAACTGTCATCCTAATCATGGAACTCTTTAAGTCCCACATATATTTGTACTCTTTAGTATCTGTGAACAAAATGTATGCATTTTATAGTTTGCTTTATAAAATTGCTTATAAATGTTATGTTGTAAATGTCTATGAATTGCTTTTTTGTCAACAGTATGTTTTTGAGATTTGTCAGTGTTCATTCATTTTACTGAATAGAAAAACTATACAGTCTACATTATATGAACTTGACTACAATTTGTGCCGTTCTCCTGATGATCTTCTATTTATTTCATCCATTATTGAAAGTGGGTATTGACTTGTGCAGCTGTTATTGTAGAACTATGTATTTCTCCCTTCAAATCTGTCAATGTTTATTTATATATTTTGGGGCTCTTTTGTTTGGTGTATATATGCTTATAATTTTTGTATCTTCTTGGTGAATCAATCCTCTTAGCAATATACAGTCCTTTGTCTCTTCTAATGATTTTCTACTTAGACTATTTTTTCTGATATTAGTATAATAACCTCAGCTGTCTTTTCATTACTACTTGTATAAACTATCTTTTCCCATTCTTTCGCTTCTGATCTGTTTGGGTTTTGGATCTAAGGTTTGTCTCTTCAGATCTGAAGTTCATCTCTTGAATACAGCATATGGATTGATCATATTTACTATTCTGCCAATTTGTGTTTTATTTTTACTGAATTTTTGTTGATTTAAAATATTATATTAGTTTCATGTATATAGAACAGTGATTCAGTACTTTTACAGCTTATACTCCATTAAAAATTATTTCAAAGTAATGGCTATAATTCTCTGAGCTATATAATATATCCTGTTGCTTATCTATTTTAAACATGGTAGTTTGAATCTCTTATTCCCATACCCCTAACTTGCCCTCCCCTTTCTTCTTCCCTCTGTTTATCACTAGTTTGTTTTCTATGTCTGTGAATCTGTTTCTGTTTTGCTTAGTAAAGGTATAAGAAGTACAGGAAACTAACAAAATGGCAGAAGTAATTCCTTCTTTATTTTTAATTACTTCAAATATAAATGGATTAAATTCTACAATTTAAAGGCTTAGATCATATTTTTTTTGCTATGAACCCCTTTAGTGAATTTTTCATTTCATTTATTGTACTTTCCAGCTCTAAAATTTCCAGCTCTTTTTATGACCTATTTTTAAACTGATTTTCTCACTTTGTTCATATATAGTTTTCCTGATTGCTTTAGTTCTTTCTCACATTTTCTTTGATCTCTTTGAGCATAGTTAAGACAGTTATCTAGTAAGTCTGATACTTGTGTTTCTTCAGGGATGATTTCTAGAGATTTATTTTGTTCCTTTGAATGGATCATTCTTTACTGTTTTTTGTATTCCTTGTGACTTTGTGTGTGTGTGTAAAACAGACATTTGAATGTTGCAACTATGCAAACCAGATTTTTCTCTTTACATTTTTTTTTATTGTTGAAGGCTGTAATAGTCTTTTTGCTTAGTGACTTTCCCAAATTATTCTTTCAAAGACTGTTTTCCTTGTTTTGTATGTTCTCTGAAATCCCTGTTTCTTAGCTTGAGTTCAGCTAGTGTGTTGACAGATATTTCTTGAATACCAGGAGCTAAAAATAATAAACAGATAATAAAAACCACAACCAAATGATATAAATGAAAATATCTCTCCAAGCCTTTGTACCTGGGCTTTGTTCTGGAATTCTCCTTGCACAGTTAACCTGGCTTGCACTGAGCCTAGGGGTTGGCCCAAGGTATAAGATTACAGTCTTCTCAGTTCTTTTAAGAGCATGTATCTTGCCCTGGGCATGTGCACAGCTTTCTATATAAATTCTTCCATATACACAGGTGCTGTTGAATGTCCTGATTTGCTAAAGAAATTCTCCCCAACTTTTGCTTCTGGACTTAGGCAGTTTATTGTATAGTCCAGCATTTGTCTTTTGCCCCAGGTGTCAGTGGGTTGTTATTTGGGCTTCCAGTGTTTTTGAACAATGCCCTGGGCTTTTCTGACCTTAGTCTGAGTCTGAGTTAGGTGAAAGAGTGATAGATACATTGAATCAGTCATTCAGTTAACTGCCAGACAGGTTAGAACAGACATACACAATAACTTATAAAAAGATCTACTTTGTTTTCTCTTGGACCAGGAACCAGACAGAGTCCCACAGAGGAATCTTGCGGTGAGGACAAGTAACAACTCCACAGAGCTCTCCTGCTGTTTTGAAGTTGTCTTTTCCTGATTCATTGTCTACTTGATTGCTGTAAATCTTTGTTTTCCAAAGTTCTGAAACAGTTGTTTTTTATAGTTCCTGCTTTTTTTTGATGTTTCTGTGGAGGAATGAGAGTTTGGAGCTGCTTACTCTGCCATTTTTTTTTTTTTCTAAATTGTATCATGAAATTCCTTTTAAGAGAAACTCCCCATTTATTACCCCTAAAGAATAGAATGTGAGCTAAGAAAATGAAGCAAATAACATCAGGAACTGAGACAAGAAGTATGTTTATCAGGAGATCTTATGATTTAGGAACAGCAGCCAGGGGGCCTCATGTCAGATTTGAGGAAGCAAATATTTAGAAAACAGATATTGAGAGCTACAGAGAAACCATAAATAAGAGATCCTGTGGCTGGTAAGAGAAGAGATTACAGCTAATTTCCAGATTTCTCTTGGTTCCCATGTCTTTCCACTTCCAATGCCTGTGTATCCTTATAACAACCTCTAATAGTCAAAGTTTCTTGTATGCTTTCCTGTTTTTCACAACCTGTAGAACTCAACCTGGCACCATCCTCAAAGGCTTCCATAACTACTCAGACTTTCATGAAATGTGTATGAGTCACTTCCCTAACATGGCTTTATTTCTCTTACAAGGCCACCGACATTAATAATGAAAAGGAAAACATGAGAACAAATGTCTCCAATGAAACCAACTCATGTGAAAAATAGTTCAACACACCAGATATGGCTGAAATCATTCATCCTTAAAAAATAAGCAGTTGCCCTTTTTTTGTTTGTTTGTTTGGCCAAATTCAAAGCATAGTAGAAATCTGAATTTATCTTCAGACTTTGTAAATTGCTCTTTTTCTTGCAATGGAATACTGTAGTGGAAAGAATCCTCATGAAAAGATGATAGATGCATCTCAGGTGAGCTTATTCAAGAAAAGTTACAACTGTATTTACTCAAAACAGGCATGGAGAAGCACATTAGAAGGGAGACAGCTGCATTCTATGGAGAAGGCGATGGCACCCCACTCCAGTACTCTTGCCTGGAAAATCCCATGGACTGAGGAGCCTGCTAGGCTACAGTCCATGGGGTCGCTAGTAGTCGGACACGACTGAGTGACTTCACTTTCACTTTTCACTTTCATGCATTGGAGAAGGAAATGGCAACCCACTCCAGTGTTCTTGCCTGGAGAATCCCAGGGACAGAGGAGCCTGGTGGGGTTCCGTCTCTGGGGTCACACAGGGTCAGACACTACTCAAGTGACTTAGCAGCAGCAGCAGCAACTGCCTTCTAAGAGGGTAATGGAGACAGAAGGCAAAATAAGCACTAAGTCAGACAATTGTTCAGACAATTGCTTTTTGAGTAGAAGGAAATGTGCTCCAAGCAACTATATAATACTGAGGGTGAGTAATTACACTGTGTACAAAATGCCCCTGCTATTGGTGTGCTTAGAGACTTCTAAAATGGATGAGACACCAGAACCAATATGTCTGCTTACATGTTGAGTCAAAAAAATGGAAAATCCCATGGGGAGATTTGAGGACTTGAATGATTCTTGTGGAAGTGCTGCTGATTGAAAAGTGGCAGGTGGTTGGTGGTATGTTCTCACTGGGACAAATAACTTTTGAGTCTACTGGCAGACATCTCAGGGGCCGACACTTGAATCAAGCTGAAGGGACACAAGGGGCATTGTTCCTCTTGTTTTATTACCAGAAATAAAGTTTGGGTAAATGACGTAGAGTCGTGTTTCTTAATCATTTTTTCACCAACTCATTTATTTTTTAAATAAGCATAGAAATCTCATTCCCTCCATTAGTGTTATTTCAAATTTATGAGTAAATTAAAATGTGATTTAAACTAAATCAGTGTAATGAGACAAAAGAATACTTCATTTTCAAACTAAAGACCAATCCTTTTAAAGTCACTAAGCAAGATAACAAAGCTATCAAGTTGAATTTGAAAGTCAATTTATCAGGTTATCAAGTTAATCAAGTTTCTTGAATGCTTTAAACATTCTGTAGCCTTCATGTTTGTATCGTGTGCCTCTCTCTATAGAGATGGAGAGGTGTATCACATATATATATATCACACCTCTCTTAAGAGAGAGTTATAAAAGAGCACAAAATAGTTGTTTTTACCACATTTGTGAAACAAGACTTTCACATTGAAGTTAGCTACCATGACAAAGTTATGATTCTACTTCGAATCAAGGAAAGATAATGTAAGTACCGCAAAAAAGGCATAAACAAGTACTATTGGAAAGAAATGATAGCAATAAACTGTTTATGCCAGAAAAGGCTTCTCAGGGTGGGTTAGAGTTGTCTTGGGCCTTGAAAAATTAGTATGAATAAGATAGGAAGAGAGATGGGATAGCTTTGCAGTCCGTTAGGATCCTGTTATCTTTCAGAGAATGTCCTGACTCTGAGGACAGTATGTATACTATCTCCTCATCCCACTGTTACATCTCTAAAATTTTATTGAGATCCTTGTAAAACCTTCCCTCCAGTGCCACTTTGTAGTGTTGGGAACATGGAGAGCATGTAATAATTGTTTTGGGTAGACCGAGTTATGCTTGCTCCTTGGAAGGAAAGCTATGACAAACCTAGGCAGCATATTAAAAAGCAAAGACATCACTTTGCTGACAAAGGTCCATCTAGTCAAAGCTATGGTTTTTCCAGTAGTCAGGTACTGATGTGAGAGTTGGACCATAAAGAAGGCTGAGCATGAAAGAATTGATGCTTTTGAACTGTGGTGCTGGAGAAGACTCTTCAGAGTCCCTTGGACAGCAAGGAGATCAAACCAGTCAATCCTAAAGGAAATAAACCCTAAATATTCATTGGAAGGACTGATGTTGAAGCTCTAATATTTTGGCATCTGATGGGAAGAGCCAACTAATTGGAAAAGACCCTGATGCTGGGAAAGATTGAGGGCAGGAGGAGAAGGGGGTGACAGGATGAGATGATTGGATGGCATCACCGACTCAGTGGACATGAATCTGAAGAAACTCTGGGAGATAGTGAAGGACAGGGAGCCTGGCATGCTACAGTCTATGGGGTGTCAAAGATTTGGATATGACTTAGTGACTGAACAACAACAACAAGGCCAAGATACAGCCAGTGACTTATATAAAAGAATGTAAAGAAACTGGTTGCAAAGAGAAAAAACTTTTCTTGGCAAAATGGTAGCCTGCAGCTGAACTTCATGATAGTCTAGGTTGATCCTGGGTACTGATGTTGAATTCCTGTCTTGCTCTTACATGGGAAACCAAGATAATGTGCCTTCTAAGTGGCTTGTAGTATCTTTGTCTCACCAAGATTTTGGGTCCTAAATAAAATGGATAGACATTTAAAAAAACTCAACTTTTCATATATAATCACTGTCTGATATGCCATGAAAAATGAACATGCTATCTCAATTCCATGGGCAAAACTTGGTGAGCAGCAGACAATTTTAAGGACTCCTATATTGAGTTTTTTATGAAGAATAAACTAGTACAAGCAAAGAAAGGAGGAGAAGGGGAACAGCAGGGGACAAGATGGTTGGATGGCATCACTGACTTGATGGACATGAGTTTAAGCAAGCTCTGGGGGTTGGTGATGGACAAGGAAGCCTGGGGTGCTGCAGTCCATGGAGTCCCAAAGAGTCGAACATGACTGAGTGACTGAACTGAGGAAAGAAAGAACTGTTACCAAGGCTAAGGCCTTGAATGCAGTGCAAGCTCCTTTTAATTGTGCCTGCCAGCCACTTAGCTCTTTACCCCACTTTCCCTGTTTTTATTTTCTTTCCCTGCTTTGCATTCAGAGCCCACTCTGGAATGTTTTGAAAGCTCACCATTTGCCCTGACACTCTTTTCTCTGAAAATGGTATAGAATTGGCCACTTAAGGTTGTTTCCCTCCATCACTGTTCTCTTTTGAGCTGAGTCTAAGTGTTCTACAAGTCTGTCTGGGCTGCATTTCCACCTCTGTTGCTCTATGGGTATGTCATTTAGCCTCTTTTCAGTTTAGGGTGTTCTAACCTTGAGGGAACAACAACAAAAAACCCCTAAAGGTCCTTGAGATGCTTTCTGTGTAAACTTTCAGTTGATTTGAGCTTGATTTTGGCCACAAACTAAATGATTCAAGTATCATCAGTGTTGGCCTACTCTTTTCCTTTCCCACCTTTAGTCCTGGGACCCCAACAGTTATCTCATCCATGCCTAGAGCATTACAGATGAAAGCATCACATGATAACTGAGGCTTTATACTTAGAATCTTTAAAAACTTCATACGGCTTCTAAACAGCAGCAGGGTCAAATTTGTACTCCTTTGCATGGCCAATGGATCTTTAATACATGACTCCAGTATACTTTTTACAATCCAGTGTAGTGGGTACCTTGCCTATACGTTGTATATATCCTTGTGGAAGGGTATGTACTTCCACACCACCAGGTCTTTGCTCACACCAGAGACTCTCTCCTGAAGACCCTTTCCCTAACCCACTTCTTCAGTCTTCAAGATCCAACTAAATATGTCACTTCCTCTATACATTTGACTTTGTTGTTACTGTTTTAGTCGCTAAGTCATGTCCAACTCTTTGTGACCCTGCAGACTGTAGCCTGCAAGACTCCTCTATCCGTGGTATTTCCCAGGCAAGAATACTAGAGTGGGTAGCCATTTCCTCCTCCAGGGGATCTTCCCAACCCAGGGATCGAACCCATGTCTCCTGTGTCTCCTGCATTAGCAGACAAGTTCTTTACCACTGAGCCACCAGTGTATAAGCCACCCATATTCGAGTTATACCCCACTCACAAATTAAGTTTTCTTAACAGTGGTTTCAGTCAAGATAGGCCAGGTTTTACTGTAGTAACAAATGACTTCCAAATCTTAGTGATTTAAGTTTAGTTCTCATTTATGCTATATGTCCGTCTCAAGTCAGCCTTTTCTCTCCTCTGGAGCCCAGGCTGGCAGAGCACCTTTCATCTGGGATAATGCTGTCAGTTGGTATAGGGAAAAGCAATGGCTCTTAGCTCAGAATGGAGAATGTCAATTCGATTTATATTTCATTGGCCACAAGAAATCCTGTCATTTGTCATTGGAATGAGGAGGTATAATATACACCCAGAAAGGAGCAGATGATGTATTTTTTAGATTGAGGAATAATTGACATATAAAATTATGCTGGTTTCAGGTGCACAACATGATTCAGTATTTGTATGCACTGTGAAAAGATCGCCACAATAAATCTAGTTACCATCCATCACCACACAAAGTTACAAACTTTTTTTTTCATATGATGAGACCCTTTAAGATTTACTCTCCTGGAAACTTTCAAATATGCACAGTAATATTATTGGTAACTGTCATGATGCTATACATTATCTCCCCATTACTGATTTATTTTGTAACTGGAAGGTTGTATCTCATGACCCCTTTTACCTATTTTGCCCATCCCCAATGCCACTCCTTTCCTGGCAGCCACCATTCTTTTCTCTGTAAGCTTTGTTACATTATGTTTGTTCACTTGTTTTGTTTTTAGATGCCACATGTAAGTGAAATCATTCAGTGTTTGTCTTTCTCTGCCCTCATGAATGAGATTAGTTTTCTTATAAAAGAGACCCCATAGAAATATTTCTCTGTCTGAGTTATATCACTTAGTATAATCCCCTGTAGGTCCCTCCGTGTTTCTGCAAATGGCAGGATATTTCACAGAGACTGGGGATGTGTTTCAGTTTGCTGTCTGTGCAGAACTTTCAGGAGGGTAGCCTTCCTGGAGCTGTCTCTTCAGTGGTCATAGCCCTAGGGGACCCGGGAATGGAAGCCTCCCTGGCCACAGAGCCAGGAAGTCAAGGAGTGTCCCCTGTGTGCACTGTGTGTGCCTGCTATCTCTGGCAAGGCAGAGCGAATGCATAGTCTGGGTGCCCACTGGCTAGTTTTAGCCAGGCCGTGGGAGAGTTCAGGGCTGTGGCACACCCACTGTTTGTAGCAAGGCAGCTGTAGTTCCTTACAGCCCTTTGGGTCTCCTGGATGTCAGCCCCATAGGTTTTCAAAGCTTTGGGGCCTTGTCTCTCCAGTGCATGCCCAAGGATTGGGGAACCTGATGAGGGGCACAAACCCCTCACTCCTCAGTGAGGTGCTTCAGACTTGTGAGAATGCTCCCTGTTGTGGGTGACTGTGCTGCAGGTGGGGTTTTGTGCAAGACTGCATCTCCACCATATCTACCCATCTCGATGTGGGCCCTTAATCATTCATTGTGAAGGAGCAGTTTGTTTAGCTTTCTGGTCTTTTTTGGGGTGAATTGTCCCTTATGTAGCTGTAGATTCAGTGTGTGCATGGGAGGAGGGGAGTTCTAGATCTTCCCGTGCTCTCATCTTGGACCTGAAATGAGAAGCTTGTATTTTGAATATTAATATAACCAACTCAACAATTCCCCACAACACTTTGACTGTATCACAGTTGTATTTGTTATGTAGTGTTATTGTTTATCTTGTCCCTCTGGCCTCTGAATTAATTAAGATCAGAGAATACGCTTATTTATTTATTTCTATAGTTTACACTGTACCATGAAGGTACATAAGAACTGCTTAATAATTGTTTGTTGACTAACTAGATAGACAAATGAATAAATCATTTTTGGCTTAAACCCTGTTGGGACATTTGGGAAAAAAAAAAAAAACGTATTCTATTTAAAATTGCTCTGTGTCTTGGGAAAATATATTTTTGGTGAAATATCCTTATGGTGTCTTTTGGACCTTCTGCCTCTGAATTATTTTCACAAAATATGAAATCTTTGGGAGCCAGTTGGCATCCTCATTAGTCACTGGCAATCATCCATTTGACACCAGTGAAAATACAGGCATGCCACATTTCTCACGAGGGCTCTAAGTTAGGGAAACACCCAGTGATGAGAATACATCATTATCCTTTCTGTTTTCAGATGTCATACATGATGTTCTTGCTGTCTCCTGTTTGGATAAGGAGCAGTCTTATATACATGCTGCTGCTGCTAAGTTGCTTCAGTCATGTCCAAGTCTACCTGACCCCAGAGACGGCAGCCCACAAGGCTCCCCCATCCCTGGGATTCTCCAGGCAAGAGCACTGGAGTGGGTTGCCATTTCCTTCTCCAATGCATGAAAGTGAAAAGTGAAAGTGAAGTTGCTCAGTCATGTCTGACTTTTAAAGATCCCATGGACTGCAGCCTACCAGGCTCCTCCATCCATGGGATTTACCAGGCAAGAGTACTAAAGTGGGTTGCCATTTCTGTTTCCCTTATACACACGAGCCTTTGAATATTGAATCAGATTGGTCCGCACAATGGGGCTAGCCTCTCACAAGTGGCTATGTAAATGATGTTGCTTCAAGTGACTCCAGGACTCTTCCTGCTTCCAATTGATCATTCCTATAGTGTTTCAGGGCCCCATAAAAATGACTACCATGCTTGATTCAGTGTTCAGTAGTTCCACCTTGCTTCTGCTCCTTTCTCTGTGCCCCTCCCCCATAGAGGTAGCAATTACAGCTTGGCTCTTTTTTCCCCCATTCCCTAACACAGGCACCTTGCATTTTAATAATTTAATTTGGGTTGAGAATTGTAATTTGTGCAACAAAAAACGTATGCATTGTACACTGGGTGTTAGGCACTCCTTCTCTTAAGTTCATAGTCTAGAGGGGATGATGGACCATTAAACCAAGAAATAAAGTGTGGTATGTTAAGTGTTATGGTAGAGGCATTCTTGGAATGCACAGACATGGGCCATTTGTAATGTGGAGGTGAGCAGTAGATGACATATGACTCTTGAACAATGAATGAGTGTTGTGTAACTTGGTGGTAGATGTTTGAGACAGAGGAGGTGAGGAAGATCATTTGAACCTTTTGTGAGCTGGCGGAAGTCTAGGATGATGATTTTAGAAAATGATGCTGGAGAGGGGAGTAGGGGCAGGTCATGGTGAGTCTTAAGATATCATTAAAGGCACTGGGCCTTTAGTTTTGAGTTTTAGAATGTTAATTTCAGAGGGAAGAGTAAGGCAATGAGTGTAAGTGAAGAGAGGGCATTTCTGGTGGTGAGAAATGATAAGCACTATAAACATAGCAATTGGCAGTTAGAAATCATTGTGATAAGAGGAAGTAGAAATAGAAGCATCTGACTGCTCTCATGTGGTGGTGGGGCCAAAGGGAAGGAGGGAAAGAGAAGAGACTAGAAAAGCTGGCAGGTTTCTCATGGGTAAATAGTAGTATCTTCTACCCAGATAAAGCCGAATACCAGGTCAAAGGGTTGAAGACAGGCTAGGGTGAGAGATAAAATAATACATTTTAAAATAGTGGATTTAAGAAGCTTATAGGACACTTAAATGGTGATATGGTGATGTCTAGTAGGTAACTGAGTAAACAGATTTAGAGTTCAGCAATGGCACCCTACTCCAGTACTCTTGCCTGGAAAATCCCATGGATGGAGGAGCCTGGTAGGCTGCAGTCCATGGGGTCACGAAGAGTTGGACATGACTGAGCGAGTTCACTTTCACTTTTCATTTTCATGCATTGGAGAAGGAAATGGCAACCCACTCCAGTGTTCTTGTCTGGAGAATCCCAGGGATGGGGGAGCCTGGTGGGCTGCTGTCTATGGGGTCGCACACAGTCGGACATGACTGAAGCGACTTAGCAGCAGCAAACTTGTAGTAGAGAAAGGGAGTTGACAGCTACCAGTGCTGCATCAATTTCAGTTAAATTCAATGGAGAGAGGGAGAGAAAATGAGAGAAAGATTGAGAGAGTAAAGGAGGGAGGGAGAGAGAGAGAAATAAAAACTATGATCCTAGAAAACAAGAGTCTTTTATTAGTTAGGGTTTTAGTTTAAAGTCATAGGAATTGAGATTGAGCCCTAGTTGATTTAACTAGAGTCACCAGGAAGGCAGGAGTACCAAACATGGAGGTTTGTTAACTAGGATGAGTGCTGCAAATCATGCCAGATGACTCTTTCGCTGCAAATCCCATTGCTGTTAGTATCATAGATTTCACCAACTCTAAGCCACTTTTTACCAGGATAGATTTAGCAGGGTTCCTGCTTTATTCTGTTACTCGTTTTTATACCAGGCAGGGTTCTAACAGGAAATAGATAGCATGCTCAAAAGGGTCACAAAAGAGAATTTGAAGAAGGGACTAGATATTTGTAAAGGAACAAGAAGGGATGGTGAAGTCTACGGCCATACCACCCTGAACGCGCCCGATCTCGTCTGATCTCGGAAGAAGGGATGGTGAAGCACTCGGGAGCTAGCAATGGCACCCCTGGGTCTGTAGGGGTTACAAGGGAGCAGTTACAAGAACCCAGCAGGATCTGGTACTATAGGAGAGAACCCGTGGCCTAAGCTAGAGGAAAACAGCCATTGCCAAATTACATCTCAGTGAGGAAGAGACAGAGGTAATAGATAGCTCAGCTTCACTCTCCTCTGGCCCTCTTATCTCTTGCTAGTATATTTCATTGGCCAAACTTAATGGGATGGATGCTGTCAAGGAGGGCTCAAGGGATATAGTGTCCACTTCTTGAGCACACAGAGCAGGGTGGAAAATGGATCCAGAGAGGTAAATGTGAATACTGAGCACAGCTTCCAGTTCAAATGATTATTTAACCATGATGTGGTTTCTAGGGAACTTGGGGAAGCAAGCCACTGGCATGTTCAGAATCCATACCTGAAGTGAGGCTGTATACAGATGATTGAGGGGAAAGATAAGCCAGAAAGAATGACAACTGTCCCCTCAGGGGCCAAGATTAATGCCCCTAGAAAAACAAATATTCAAGATAGAGGCATGTAAAGAGCAGGCTTTGAAAACCAAGTAAAATGGTGTAACTAAAGAGGAAGGAAGGAAAACCAGAGAGGACCATAGTCAGATAAGCAGAATCACTAGTGTCAGAGGCTCAGAAAGGTTGACTGAAACAAGAGCTGTTTCTCTGGGGTGGTAGGTGTGGAAACTATCACCAAAAAGTGAATGAAAGGTGCTGATGTGCTGAAAGTGATTGTATATTACACTTTCTTTGAATCTTAGTGGATTTTGAAGAAAAGGAGAGAGAAAATGATCATTTGTTTGGGGATGATCATGAATTTGTTTTTGTTTTTCAAATGCCTATTATATTTGAGTTTCTGCCTAGGGTCGTTTGCATGTATTTTATCCATTCATCCATTGATAGACACTTAGATGCCTTTTTTCTGTATCTTGGCTATTGTAGTTAATTCTGGGATGAGCACGAGGGTACAGGTGTGTCTTCGACATAATGATTTCATTTCCTAAGCAGATATTCCCAGAAGTTGAATTGCTAGGACAGATGGTAATTCTATTTGAATGAGGGATTTTTTTTTTTTTTTAAAGAAGAGGCAATTTGAGTGTTGCTTACGGGTGTGGAAAGAGCTTGTATAATATCATGTATGAAACGAGTCGCCAGTCCAGGTTCGATGCACAATACTGGATGCTTGGGGCTGGTGCACTGGGATGACCCAGAGGGAGGGTATGGGGAGGGAGGAGGGAGGAGGGTTCAGGATGGGGAACACAGGTATACCTGTGGCAGATTCATTTCGATATTTGGCAAAACTAATACAATATTGTAAAGTTTAAAAATTAAATTAAATTAAAAAAAATAAAATAAAAGCAGAAAAAAAAAAAAGTTAGGGGGGTGATCCTAAGATGGCGGAGGAATAGGATGGGGAGACCACTTTCTCCCCCACAAATTCATCAAAAGAACATTTGAATGCCGAGCAAATTATACAGAATAACTTCTGAATGCTGGCAGAGGACATCATGCACCCAGAAAGGCAGCCCATTGTCTTTGAAAGGAGATAGGACAAAATATAAAAGTTTAAAAAGAGAGACAAAAGAGGTAGGGACGGAGATCAGTCCCAGGAAATGAAGTCACTCAGTTGTGTCTGACTCTTTGCAACTCCATGGACTGTAGCCTATCAGGCTCCTCTGTCCATGGGATTTTCCAGGCAAGAGTGCTGGAGTGGATTGCCATTTTCTTCTCCCAGGAAGGGAGTCTTAAAAAAGAGAGAAGTTTCCAAATATCAGGAAACACTCTTTCCGGCGGGTCTGTAGTGAGCCTTGGAATCTCAGAGGGCAAAATAACCCAGAGGAAAAATAAATAAATAATTAAAACCCACAGATTATGTGCCTAACAACAACTCCCAGAGGCTTGCATCCGCCACTAGCAAGCAGGGTAGGGAGAGGGAAGAGCGGGCTGCATTGCTTGGGGTAAGGACCGGGCCTGAATGCCCTGAGGGCAATCTGAGGAAACTAGCTTGAGATAGCAACCCAGACTGTGGGACAGCTGCCCTGCAAAAAGCCCTAACCTAAAACACTGCCAGGCACACTCACAGAACAAAGGACTGAGCAGAGCTAGCTGGCTGCAGACCGGCCCATTTCCTGCTGGAGACAGGCAGGCTAGGGCAGCCAGAGCCGAAAGGGGGCAATCGCGGCCCCAGAGAGGCATCATCGACCAAACTGCAAGCAGACCTCGTTGCTAACCAAGACTTCTTGGGATTCTGGATGGTTGACATCTGCCGGGAGGGTTGCAGCCAGAGATCAGCTCCCCAGAAGAGACACATGGCACACCTGAGAAGGCACGCCCGTTGTACACCCAGAAAACCTAGCGGCTGGGACGGGGGAGGGGATAAGCTGCAGCCTTCAACTGGGAGCGTCTACGCGCACCAAGCACCTGGTCACCTGAGCTGCTTGGACTTGGGACCGGCACAAAATGCAGGCCCAACCAATTCTGTGCCTTTGTGGAGTACCCGAGAACCTGAACCTGAGTGGCTTAGACCTGGGAAGTGCATGCAAACCAGGGCCTGCATCAGACAGTTCCCAGCAGAGCAACCTAGAGTCTGAGCAATGTAGACTGGAAAAGCACACACGCCATGAGTGGGGGCAAACCCAGTGTGGCTGAATCACTGTGAGCACACGCCAGTGATATTTGTTTGCAGTGTTCCTCCCTCCCCAAAGCACGACTGAACAAGCGAGCCTAAAAAAAGTGACCACCACCGCGCCCTTTGTGTTAGGGTGGAAATTAGACACTGAAGAGACCAGCAAACAGAAGAAGCTAAAATAAACAGAGGGAACTGCTTTGGAAGTGACAGGTGCAATAGATTAAAACCCTGTAGTTAGCACCGACTGCATAGGAAGGGGCCTATAGACCTTGAGAAGTACAAGCCGGACCAAGGAACTATCTGAAAATGAACTGACCCCACACTGTCTGCAACAGCTCCAGAGAAAGTCTTAGATATATTTTTACTATTATCACTTTTTAAATTAAAAAAATTATTTTATTATTTTTATTATTTTTAAGTCTCCATTACTCCTTTAATTTTCATTTTTATAACCTACTATTACCTTGCAAAAAAAGAAAGACCCTATTTTTAAAGCAAACTTCACATATATATATATATATTTTATAATTTTTGTGACTTTGTTTTTTTTTTAATATTGTAATTTTGAGAATCTAACCTCTACTGTAGATTTTTAATCTTTGCTTTGTGGTATTTGTTATCAACTTTGTACCTTTAAGAACCCAATCTTCAGTACCCATTTTTACTTGGGAGTGAGATCACTGGCCTGATTGCTCTCTCCCCCTTTTGACTCTCCTTTTTCTCCCAATGGGTTGCCTCTATCTCCTCCCTCCCTTTTTACTTCTCTACCCAACTCAGTGAATCTCTTTGTGTGTTCTGGGATGTGGAGAACATTTAGGGAACTGATTACTGGCTAGATCTGTCTCTCTCCTTTTGATTCCCCCTTTTATCCTCCAGGCCACCTCTGTCTCCTTCCTCCCTCTTCTCTTCTCTGTGTAAGTCCGTGAACATCTCTGAGGGATCCAGACTGTAGAGAGCACATAGGGAAGTGATTACTGGCTAGCTTGCTCTCTCCCCTTTTGATTCCCCCTCTTCTCCTCCTGGTCACCTCTATTTCCCTCCTCCCTCTTCTCTTCTCTATGTAACTCTGTGTACCTCTCCGGGTGTCCCTCACTGTGGAGAAACTTTTCATCATTAACCTATATGTTTTTATCATCAGTGCTGTATAGATGGAGAAGTCTTGAGGGTACTGTAAGAATAAGACTGAAAACCAGAGGCAGGAGGCTTAAGTCCAAATCCTGAGAACACCAGAGAACTCCTGAATCCAGGGAACATTAATCGATAAAAGCTCATCAAATGCCTCCATACCTGCACTGAAACCAAGAACCACCCAAGGGCCAACAAGCTCCAGAGCAAGACATACCATGCAAATTCTCCAGCAACACAGGAACATAACCCTGAGCCTCAATATACAGGCTGCCCAAAGTCACACCAAACCCACTGACATCTCAAAACTCATTACTGGACACTTCATTGCACTTCAGAGAGGAGAAACCCAGCTCCACCAACCAGAACACCGACACAAGCTTCCCTAATCAGGAAACCTTGACAACCACCATCCAACCCCACCCACAGTGAGGAACCTCCACAATAAAGAGGAACCACCAACTGCCAGAATACAGAAAGGCCACCCCAAACACAGCAATATAAACAAGATAAAAAGGCAGAGAAACACCCAGCAGGTAAAGGGAACAGGATAAATGCCGACCAAACCAAACAAAAGAGGAAGAGATAGGGAATCTACCTGATAAAGAATTCTGAATAATGATAGTGAAAATTATCAAAAATCTTGAAAATAAAATGAAGTTACAGATAAATAGCCTGGAGACAAGGATCAAGAAGATGCAGGAAAGGTTTAACAAGGACCTAGAAGAAATAAAAAGGTAAATATATAATGAACAATGCAATAAATGAGATAAAAAACACTCTGGAGGGAACCAACAGTAGAATAACTGAGGCAGAAGATAGGATAAGTGAGGTAGAAGGTAGAATGGTAGAAATAAATGAAACAGAGGAAAAAACAAAAAAGAATTTAAAGAAATGAGGACAACCTCAGAGACCTCTGGGACAATGTTAAATGCCCCAACATTCAAATCATAGGAGTCCCAGAAGAAGAAGACAAAAAGAAAGACCATGAGAAAATACTTGAGGAGATAATAGTTGAAAACTCCCCTAAAATGGGGAAGGAAATATTCACCCAAGTCCAAGAAACCCAGAGAGTCCTAAACAGGATACACCCAAGGTGAAATACCCCAAGACACATATTAATCAAATTAACAAAGATCAAACACAAAGAACAAATATTAAAAGCAGCAAGGGAAAAACAACAAATAACACACAAGGGGATTCCCATAAGGAAAGCAGCTGATCTTTCCATAGAAACTCTATAGGCCAGAAGGGAAAGGCAGGACATACTGAAAATGATGAAAGAAAATAATCTACAGCCCAGATTACTTTACCCAACAAGGATCTCATTAAAGTATGAAGGAGAAATCAAAAGCTTTACAGACAGGCAAAAGGTGAAAAAATTCAGCACCACCATACCAGCTCTCCAACAAACGCTAAAGGATCTTCTCTAGACAGGAAACACAGAAAGGGTGTATAAACCCGAACCCAAAACAATAAAGTAAATGGCAACAGGATCTATTTTAAATAGACTTTAAAATAAAGGCTGTGAAAAGAGACAAAGAAGGACACTACATAATGATCAAAGGATCAATCCAAGAAGAAGATATAACAATCATAAATATATATGCACCCAGCATAGGAGCACCACAATATGTAAGACAAATGCTAACAAGTATGAAAGAGGAAATTAACAATAACACAATATTAGTGGGAGACTTTAATACCACACTCACACCTATGGATAGATCAACTAAACAGAAAATTAACAAGGAAACACAAACTTTAAATGATACAATAGGCCAGTTAGGCCTGATTGATATCTATAGGACATTTCACCCCAAAACAATGAATTTCACCCTTTTCTCAAGCACACACGGAACCTTCTCCAGGATAGATCACATCCTGGGCCGTAAATCTAGCCTTGGTAAATTCAAAAAAATTGAAATCATTCCAAGCATCTTTTCTGACCACAATGCAGTAAGATTAGATAATGAATTACAGGAGGAAAACTATTAAAAAGTCCAACATATGGAGGCTGAACAACATGCTGCTGAATAACCAACAAATCACAGAAGAAATCAAAAAAGAAATCAAAATGTGCATAGAAATGAATGAAAATGAAAACACAACAACCCAAAACCCATGAGACACTGTAAAAGCAGTGCTAAGGGGAAGGTTCATAGCAATACAGGTTTACCTCAAGAAACAAGAAAAAAGTCAAATAAATAATTCTACACCTAAAGCAATGTGAAAAGGAAGAAATTATGAACCCCAGGGTTAGTAGAAAGAAAGAAATCTTAAAAATTATGACAGAAATAAATGCAAAAGAAACAAAAGAGACCACAGCAAAAATTAAAAAAAACACACACAAAAGCTGGTTCTTTGAGAAGATAAATAAAATTGACACACCATTAGCCAGACTCATCAAGAAACAAAGGGAGAAAAATCAAATCACAAAATTAGAAGTGAAAATGGAGAGATCACAACAGACAACACAGAAATACAAAGGATCACAAGATACTATTATCAGCAACTATATGCCAATAAAATGGACAACTTGGAAGAAATGGACAAATTCTTAGAAAAGTACAACTTTCTAAAATTGAACCAGGAAGAAATAGAAAATCTTAACAGATCCATCACAAGCATGGAAATTGAAACTATAATCAGAAATCTTCCAACAAACAAAAGCCCAGGATCAGACAGTTTCACAGCTGAATTCTACCAAAAATTTAGAGAACTAACACCTATTCTACTCAAACACTTCCAGAAAATTGCAGAGGAAGGTAAACTTCCAAACTCATTCTGTGAGGCCACTATCACTCTAATACCAAAACCTGACAAAGATGCCACAAAAAAAGAAAGCTACAGGCCAATATCACAGATGAACATAGATGCAAAAATCCTTAACAACATTCTAGCAAACAGAATCCAACAACATATTAAAAAGATCACACATCATGACCAAGTGGGCTTTACCCCAGGGATGCAAGGATTCTTCAATATCCACCAATCAATCAATGTAATACACCAAATTAACAAAATGAAAAATAAAAACCATATGATTATCTCAATAGATGCAGAGAAAGCCTTTGACAAAATTCAACATCCATTTATGATAAAAACCCTCCAGAAAGCAGGAATAGAAGGAACATACCTCAACATAATAAAAGCTATATATGACAAACCCTCAGCAAACATTATCCTCAATGGTGAAAAACTGAAATCATTTCCCCTAAAGTCAGGTACAAGACAAGGGTGCCCACTCTCACCACTACTATTCAACATAGTTTTGGAAGTTTTAGGCACAGCAATCAGAGCCAAAAAAGAAATAAAAGGAATCCAGATTGGAAAAGAAGTAAAACTCTCACTGTTTGCAGATGACATGATCCTCTACATAGAAAACCCTAAAGATGCCACCAGAAAATTACTAGAGCTTATCAATGAATATAGTAAAGTTGCAGGATATAAAATTAACACACAGAAATCCCTTGCATTCCTATACACTAACAATGAGAAAACAGAAAGAGAAATTAAGGAAATAATTCCATTCACCATTTCAACGAAAAGAATACAATACTAAAGAAACAAAAGACCTATATATAGAAAACTATAAAACACTGGTAAAAGAAATCAAAGAGGACACAAATAGATGGAGAAATATACTGTGTTCATGGGTTGGAAGAATCAATATAGTGAAAATGCGTATACTACACAAAGCAATCTATAGATTCAGTACAATCCCTGTCAAGCTACCAACAGTATTTTTCGCAGAACTAAAACAAATAATTTCACGATTTCTATGGAAATACAAACAAACAAACAAACAAAACAACTCGAATAGCCAAAGCAATCTTGAGAAAGAAGAATGGAACTGGAGGAATCAACCTGCCTGACTTCAGGCTCTACTACAAAGCCACAGTCATTAAGACAGTATGGTACTGGCACAAAGACAGAAATATAGATCAATGGAACAAAATAGAAAGCACAGAGATAAATCCATGCACCTATGGACACCTTATCTTTGACAAAAGAGGTAAGAATATACAATGGAGAAAAGACAATCTCTTTAACAAGTGGTGCTGGGAAAACTGGTCAACCACTTGTAAAAGAATGAAACTAGAACACTTTCTAACACCATACACAAAAATAAACTCAAAATGGATTAAAGATCTAAATGTAAGACCAGAAACTATTAAACTCCTAGAGGAGAACATAGGCAAAACACTCTCTGACATAAATCACAGAAGGATCCTCTATGACCCATCTCCCAGAATATTGGAAATAAAAGCAAAAGTAAACAAATGTGACCTAATTAAACTTAAAAGCTTCTGCACAACAAAGGAAACTATAAGCAATGTCAAAAGATAGCCTTCAGAATGGGAAAAAATAATAGCAAATGAAGCAATGGATAAAGAATTAATCTGAAAAATATACAAGCAACTCCTGCAGCTCAAATCCAGAAAAATAAAAGACCCAATCAAAAAGTGGGCCAAAGAACTAAACAGACATTTCTTCAAAAAAGACATACCGATGGCTAACAAACACATGAAAACATGCTCAACATCACTCATCATCAGAGAAATGCAAATCAAAACCACAGTGAGGTACCATTTCACACCAGTCAGAATGGCTGCTATCCAAAAGCAATAAATGCTGGAGAGGGTGTGGAGAAAAGGGAACCCTCTTACACTGTTGGTGGGAATGTAAACTAGTACAGCCACTGTGGAGAACAGTGTGGAGATTCCTTAAAAAACTGGAAATAGAACTGCCTTATGACCCAGCAATCCCACTGCTGGGCATACACACTGAGAAAACCAGAGTTGAAAGTGACACGTGTATCCCAATGTTCATTGCAGCACTGTTTATAATAGCCTGGATATGGAAGCAACCTAGATGTCCATCAGCAGATGAATGGATAAGAATGCAGTGGTACATATTCACAGTGGAATATTACTTAGTCATTAAAAAGAATACATTTAAATCAGTTCTAATGAGGTGGATGAAACTGGAGCCTATTATACATAGTGAAGTAAGCCAGAAATAAAAACACCAGTACAGTATACTAACACATATATATGGAATTTAGAAAGGTGGTAACGATAACCCTGCATGCGAGACAGCAAAAGAGACACAGATGTATTGAACAGTCTTTTGGACTCTGTGGGAGAGGGCGAGGGCTGGATGATATGGGAGAATGGCACTGAAACATGTAAATTATCATATGTGAAATGAATCGCCAGTCCAGGTTCAATGCATGATACAGGGTGCTCAGGGCTGGTGCAGTGGGATGACCCAGAGGGATGGGATGGGGAGGGAGGTGGGAGGGGGTTTCAGGATGGGGGACACATGTACACCCATGGTGGATTTGAGTCAATGTATGGCAAAACCAATACAATTTTGTAAAGTAAAATAAATTAATTAATTAAAAAAAATAGTGGAGATGGTATACACTACCAAGAGAAATTCCTCCCTCTTACTGTCTTTCTTTCTGTTTGCTCATTTGTCTATGGTTTATTTTTCTACCTATGTACCTACCTGTCTATATAAATTTTTAAAAGGGATTATCCCAACTATGCTATTTATGATTCTTATTTTTTAATTATTTGTATAAAAATTACTACATATTGCCACCATAATTTTACCTACTTATTGAAGAAAAATTGATAAACATAATTATATATATTTAAAGTGTCCAGTTCAGTTGCTCAGTCATGTCCTATTCTTTGCGACCCCATGGACTGCAGCACGCCATGCCTCCCTGACCATCACCATTCCCGGAGTTTACTCAAACTCGTGTTCATTGAGTAGGTGATGCCATCCAACTATCTCATCCTCTGTCATCCGCTTCTCCTCCTGCCTTCAATCTTTCCCAGCATCAGGGTCTTTTCAAATGAGTCACTTCTTCACATCAGGTGGCCAAAATATTGGAGTTTCAGCTTCAGCATCAGTCCTTCCAATGAGTATTCAGGACTGCTTTTGTTTAGGATTGACTGGTTGGATCTCCTTGCAGTCCAAAGGTCTCTCAAGAGTCTTCTCCAACACCACAGTTCAAAAGTATCAATTCTTCAGTGCTCAGCTTTCTTTATAGTCCAACTCTCACATCCATACATGACTACCGGAAAAACCATAGCTTTGACTAGATGGACCTTTGTTGGCAAACTAATGTCTCTTTCAGAATTTTCCACAGTTTATTGTGATCCACACAGTCAAAGGTTTTGGCATAATCAATAAAGCAGAAATAGATATTTTTCTGGAACTCTCTTGCTTTTTCAATGATCCATCAGATGTTGGCAATTTGATCTCTGGTTCCTCTGCCTTTTCTAAAACCAGCTTGAACATCAGGAAGTTTGCGGTTCACGTATTGCTGAAGCCTGGCTTGAAGAATTTTAAGCATTACTTTAACAGTGTGTGAGATGAGTGCAATTGTGCAGTAGTTTGGGCATTCTTTGGCATTGCCTTTCTTTGGGATTGGAATGAAAACTGACCTTTTCCAGTCCTCTGGCCACTGCTGAGTTTTCCAAATTTGCTGGCACATTGAGTGCAGCACTTTCACAGCATCATCTTTCAGGATTTGGAATAGCTCAACTGGAATTCCGTCACCTCCACTTGCTTTGTTCGTAGTGATGCTTTCTAAGGCCCATTTGACTTCACATTCCAGGATGTCTGGCTCTAGGTCAGTGATCACACCATCGTGAGTATCTGGGTCATGAAGATCTTTTTTGTACAGTTCTTCTGTGTATTCTTGCCACCTCTTCTTAATATCTTCTGATTCTGTTAGGTCCCTACCATTTCTGTCCTTTATTGGGCCCATGTTTGCATAAAATATTCCCTTGGTATCTCTAATTTTCTTGAAGTGATCTTTAGTCTTTCCCATTCTATTTTTTTTTTTCTATTTCTTTGCACTGATCACTGAAGATCCAAGGAGCAAGTGTCTTTTAATTTCATGGCTGCAGTCACCATCTGCAGTGATTTTGGAGCACCCCCAAATAAAGTCTCTCACTGTTTCCATTGTTTCCCCATCAATTTTCCATGAAGTGATGGAACCAGATGCCATGATCTTAGTTTTCTGAATGTTGAGCTTTAAGCCAACTTTTTCACTCTCCTCTTTCTCTTTCATCAAGAGGCTCTTTAGTTCTTCTTTGCTTTCTGTGATAAAGGTGGGGTTATCTGCATATCTGAGGTTATTGATATTTCTCTTAGCAATCTTGATTCCAGCTTGTGCTTCATCCAGTCCAGCATTTCTCATGATGTACTCTGCATATAATTAAATAAGTAGGGTAACAAAATACAGCCTTGACATACTCCTTTCCCCATTTGGAACCAGTCTATTTTTCCATGTCCAGTTCTAACTGTTGGTTCTTGACCTGCATACATTTCCCAGGAGGCAGGTTAGGTGGCCTGGTATTCCCATCTCTTTCAGAATTTTCCACAGTTTGTTGTGATCCACACAGTCAAAGTCTTTGGCATAGTCAATAAAGGAGAAGTAGATGTTTTTTGGAACTCTCTTCCTTTTTTGATGATCCAGCAGATGTTGGCAATTTGATGTCTGGTTCCTCTGCTATTTCTGAATCCAGCTTGGACATTTGGAAGTTCATAATGTGATTATTTGACATACATTGTGAAATGATTACCAAGATCAAGATAATTAACTCATCCAACACTTCACATGCTGCTGCTAAGTCACTTCAGTTTTGTCCGACTCTGTGACCCCATAGATGGCCTCCTACCAGGCTCCTCTGTCCCTGGGATTCTCCAGGCAGGAACGCTGGAGTGGGTTGCCATTTCCTTCTCCAATGCATGAAAGTGAAAAGTGAAAGTGAAGTCGCTCAGTCGTGTCTGACTCTTAGCGACCTCATGGACTGCAGACTACCAGGCTCCTCCATCCCTGGGATTTTCCAGGCAAGATTACTGGAGTGGGGTGCCATTGCCTTCTCCGACACTTCTCATAGTTACTCTTTAAAAAAAATTTTTTTTAATTGAAGGATAATTGCTTTACAGACTTCTGTTGTTTTCTATCAAACCTCAACATGAATCAGCCATCAGATCAGATCAGATCAGTCGCTCAGTCGTGTCCGACTCTTTGCGACCCCATGAATCGCAGCACGCCAGGCCTCTCTGTCCATCACCAACTCCCGGAGTTCACTGAGACTCACGTCCATCGAGTCGGTGATGCCATCCAGCCATCTCATCCTCTGTCATCCCCTTCTCCTCTTGCCCTCAGTCCCTCCCAGCATCATAGTCTTTTCCAATGAGTCAACTCTTCGCATGAGGTGGCCAAAGTACTGGAGTTTCAGCTTTAGCATCATTCCTTCCAAAGAAGTCCCAGGGCTGATCTCCTTCAGAATGGACTGGTTGGATCTCCTTGCAGTCCAAGGGACTCTCAAGAGTCTTCTCCAACACCACAGTTCAGAAGCATCAATTCTTCGGCGCTCAGCCTTCTTCACAGTCCAACTCTCACATCCATACATGACCACAGGAAAAACCATAGCCTTGACTAGACAGACCTTTGTTGGCAAAGTAATGTCTCTGCTTTTGAATATGCTATCTAGGTTGGTCATAACTTTCCTTCCAAGGAGTAAGCATCTTTTAATTTCATGGCTGCAGTCACCATCTGCAGTGATTTTGGAGCCCAGAAAAATAAAGTCTGATACTGTTTGCACTGTTTCCCCATCTATTTCCCATGAAGTGATGGGACCGGATGCCATGATCTTCGTTTTCTGAATGTTGAGCTTTAAGCCAACTTTTTCCACTCTCCACTTTCACTTTCATCAAGAGGCTTTTTAGTTCGTCTTCACTTTCTGCCATAAGGGTGGTGTCATCTGCATGTCTGAGGTTACAGATATTTCTCCCGGCAATCTGGATTCCAGCTTGTGTTTCTTCCAGTCCAGCGTTTCTCAGCATCCGGTCCCATCACTTCATGGGAAATAGATGGGGAAACAGTGCAAACAGAGTCAGACTTTATTTTTGGGGGCTGCAAAATCACTGCAGATGGTGACTGCAGCCATGAAATTAAAAGATGCTTACTCCTTGGAAGGAAAGTTATGACCAACCTAGATAGCATATTCAAAAGCAAAGACATTACTTTGCCAACAAAGGTTTGTCTAGTCCAGGGTATGATTTTTCCAGTGGTCATGTATGAATGTGAGAGTTGGACTGTGACGAAGGCTGAGCGCCGAAGAATTGATGCTTTTGAACTGTGGTGTTGGAGAAGACTCTTGAGAGTCCCTTGGACTGCAAGGAGATCCAACCAGTCCATTCTGAAGGGGATCAGCCCTGGGATTTCTTTGGAAGGAATGATGCTAAAGTTGAAACTCCAGTACTTTGGCCACCTCATGCGAAGAGTTGACTCATTGGAAAAGACCCTGATGCTGGGAGGGATTGGGGGCAATAGGAAAAGGCGACGACAGAGGATGAGATGGCTGGATGGCATCACTGACTCGATGGACGTGAGTCTGGGTGAACTCCGGAGTTGGTGATGGACCGGGAGGCCTGGCGTGCTGCGATTCATGGGGTCGCAAAGAGTCGGACACGACTGAGTGACTGATCTGATCTGATCTGATGTTGAGGTTGGTTCCTTCTATGCCCATTTTTTGATGTGTTTTTATAATAATTGTAAGCTGAATTTTGTCAAAGGCTTTTTCTGCATCTACTGAAATGATCATATGGTTTTCATCTTTGAATTTGTTGATTTGGTGTATCACATTAATTTATTTGTGTATACTGGAGAATCCTTGCATCTCTGAAATAAACCTGACTTGATCATGGTGTATGAGCTTTTTAATGTGTTGTTGGATTCTGTTTGTTAAAATTTTGTTGAGGATTTTTGCATCTATGTTCATCAGTGATATTGGCCTGTAGCTTTCTTTTTTCATGTTGTCTTTTCCTAGTTTTGGTATCAGGGTGATATTGGCCTCGCAGAATGAGTTTGGAAGTCTTCTTCCCTCTGCAATTTTTTGGAAGAGTTTCAGAAAATTAGGCATTAGCTGTTCTCTAAATGTTTGATAGAATTCCCCTGTGAAGCCATATGATCCTGGGCTTTTGTTTTTGGGGAGATATTTGATCATTGGTTTAGTTTCAGTGTTTGTAAATAGGTTGTTCATAATTTCTATTTCCTCCTGGTTCAATTCGGAGCCTGATCTTTTCTATGTATCTGTCTATTTCCTCTAGGTTGTCCATTTTATTAGCATATCATTGCTCATAATATTCTCTTATGATCCTTTGTATTTCTGTGTTATCTGTTGTAACCTCTACATTTTCATTTCTAATTTTATTGACTTGATTTTTCTTCTTTTTTTTCTTGAGGAGTCTGGGTAGTGGTTTGTCAATTTTGTTTATCTTCTCAAAGAACCAGATTTTAGTTTTATTAAAGCCTCTTAATGAAAGTGAAAGTGGAGAGTGAAAAAGTTGGCTTAAAGCTCAACATTCAGAAAACGAAGATCATGGCATCTGGTCCCATCACTTCATGGGAAATAGATGGGGAAACAGTGGAAACAGTGTCAGACTTTATTTTTATGGGCTCAAAAATCACTGCAGATGGTGACTGCAGCCATGAAATTAAAAGATGCTTACTCCTTGGAAGGAAAGTTATGACCAACCTAGATAGCATATTCAAAAGCAAAGACATTACTTTGCCAACAAAGGTCCGTCTAATCAAGGCAATGATTTTTCCTGTGGTCATGTATGGATGTGAGAGTTGAACTGTGAAGAAGGCTGAGCGCCAAAGAATTGATGCCTTTGAACTGTGGTGTTGGAGAAGACTCTTGAGAGTCCCTTGGACTGCAAGGAGATCCAACCAGTCCATTCTGAAGCAGATCAGCCCTGGGATTTCTTTGGAAGGAATGATGCTGAAGCTGAAACTGCAGTACTTTGGCCACCTCATGTGAAGAGTTGACTCATTGGAAAAGACTCTGATGCTGGGAGGGATTGGGGACAGGAGGAGAAGGGGACGACAGAGGATGAGATGGCTGGAGGCATCACTGACTCGATGGATGTGAGTCTGAGTGAACTCTGGGAGTTGGTGATGGACAGGGAGACCTGGCATGCTGCGATTCACGGGGTGGCAAAGAGTCAGACTCCACTGAGCGACTGAACTGAACTGAATCTGTTCTATTTTTTCCTTCATTTCTTTTTCACTTATTTCTACTCCGATTTTTATGATCTCCTTCCTTCTGTTGACTTTGCGGGGTTTTTGTTTTTCTTTTTCCAGCTGCTTTAGAAGTAGAGTTAGGCTGTGTATTTGATGCTTTTCTTGCTTCTTGAGGTATGATTTTATTGCTATAAACCTCCCTCTTAGAAATGCTTTTGCTGAGTCCCAAAGATTTTGGGTCATCATGTTTTCATTGTCATTTGTTTCTAGGAATCTTTTTATTTCTCTTCTTATTTCTTCAGTACCCTCTTTGTTGTTTAGTAATGTATTGTTTAATCTCCATGAATTTGTGTTTTTTTGCTGTTTTTTTTTTTTTCCTGTAGTTAATATCTAGTCTCATAGTGTTCTGGTCAGAGAAGATACTTGATTCAATTTCAATTTTGTTAAATTTACTGAGGCTTGATTTGTGGCCCAAGATGTGGTCTATCCTGGAGAATATTCCATGTGAACTTGAGTAGAATGTTTATTCTTCTGCATTTGGATGGAAAGTCCTGAAAATATCAATTAGATCCATTTAGTCTAATGTTTCATATAAGGTTTGTATTTCCTTATTGATTCTCTGTTTTGATGATCTGTCCATTGGTGAAAGTGGGGAGTTAAAGTCCCCTACTATTATTGTGTTGCTGTCGATTTCTCTTCTAACGCCTGTTAGTGTTTGCCTTGTGTATTGAGGTGCTCCTATGTTGGGTACATAGACATTTATAATTGTTATGTCTTCGTCTTGGATTGATCCATTAATCATTATGTAGTGTCCTTCTTTGTCTCCTATGATATTCTTTATTTTAAAGTCTATTTTATCTGAAACAAGGATTGCCACTCCAGCTTTATTTTGGTTTCCATTCACATGGAATATCTATTTCCATCCTTTTACTTTCATTCTGTATGTGTCTTTAGGTCTGAAGTGGGTCTCCTGTAGGCAGCATATATATGGATCTTGTTTTTGTATCCATTCAGTCAGTCTGTATCTTTTGGTTGGTGCATTTAATCCATTTACATTTAAGGTAATTATTGATACATATGTTCCTGTTGACATTTTCTTGATTGTTTTGGGTTTGTTTTTGCAGCTATTTCCTTTCTTTTGTGTTTACTTGCTGTGTAAGTCCCTTTAATATTTGTTGCAAGGCTGGTTCGGTGGTTCTGAATTCTCTTAACTTCTGCTTGTCCACAAAGCTTTTGATTTCTCCGTTAATTTTGAATGAGATCTTTGCTGGGTATAGTAATCGTGGTTGTAGGTTTTTCTCTCTCAGAACTTTAAATATATCCTGACATTCCCTTTTGGCCTACAGAGTTTCTGCTGAAGATCCGCTGTTAATCATATGGGTTTTCCCTTGTATGTTACTTGTTTTTCCCTTGCTTCTTTTAATATTCTTTCTTTGTACTTAATCTCTGTTAGTTTGATTAATGTGTCTCAATGTGTTTCTGCTTGGGTTTAACTTGTAGGGGACTCTCTGCTTCTTGGACTTGATGGAATATTTCCTTTCCCATGTTGGAGAAGTTTTCAACTATAATTTCTTCAAAAATTTTCTCATTGCCTTTTTTTTTTCTTTTTCCTTTGGGACCTCTATAAGTCGAAAGTTGGTGCATTTAATATTGTCCCAAAGGTCTCTGAGGCTTTTCTCAATTCTTTTCATTCCTTTCCCTGTATTCTGCTCTTCAGCAATTATTTCCACCATTCTGTCCTCCAGCTCATTTATCCGTTCCTCTGCCTCAGTTATTATGCTATCAGTTCCTTCTAGAGTATTTTTAATTTCAGCAGTTGTATTATTCATCTCTTTTTTGCTTATTCTTTATTTCTTCTATGTCCTTGGTGATTGTATTAACTGTGTTAAATGCTTCTTGCATTTTCTCCATTCTATTTTCAATTATTTGGAGCATCTGTACCATCATTATTCTGAATTCTCTTTCAGGGAGATTACTTATTTCCTCTTCATTTATTTGGTCTTGTGAGTTTCTACCTTCCTTTTTCATTTGTGCCGTATTTCACTTTTTTTTCCCCTAAATTGTTCCACTTGAGGTCTCCTTTCCCCAGGTTTTATGGTTGTATTACTTCTTCATTTGATTTTTGCCCTCAGAGGAAAATGTTGGTGTGGTGGTTTGTGTTCATTTTTTGTTGAGGGTGACTTGTGCCTGTGTTCTCATTTCAAGGAGCTTAGCCTGTCCCCCTGGAGGCCTGGGGTAATCTGCTATTGCCTAGAGGTTGCTTTGTAGGAGTTGTTATATATCTTGATGAGTTTTTTATGTATTTGGAGGGGGAGGCTGGCAATCTCCCTGTCATACTCCTCTGCCATCTTCTTCTGTCTCTGCTAGAGCACCTGTTTGACTTTCCTTAGCCATACAGCAAATTCCCATTGGCTATATATTTTACTTATGCTATTGTAAGTTTCCATATTACTCTTTCCATACATCTTACCCTCTCCTTCCCTCTCCCCATGTACATAAAGTCTGTTCTCTATGTCTGTTTCTCCATTGCTGCCCTGTAAACAAATTCTTCACTACCATTTTTCTATATTCTGTATATATGTTTTGGAATACAATATTTATCTTTCCCTTTCTGGCTTACTTCACTCTGTATAATAGGCTCTAAGTTCATCCACCTCATTAGAACTGACTCAAAGGCATTCCTTTTTATGGCTGAGTAATATTCCATTGGGTATATGTCCCACAACTTCTTTATCCATTCATCTTAATAAACAGCTAGGTTGCTTCCATGTTCTAGCTATTGTAAATAGTGCTGCAATGAACAATGGGATACATGTGTCTTTTTCAGTTTTCGTTTCCTCAGGGTATATGGGAAGGAGTGGGATTGCTGGGTCATATGGTGGTTTTGAAGAGATCCCTAGTCTTTCCCATTCTGTTGTTTTCCTCTATTTCTTTGCATTGATCACTGAAGAAGGCTTTCTTATCTCTTCTTGCTATTCTTTGGAACTCTGCATTCAGATGCTTATATCTTTCCTTTTCTCCTTTGCTTTTCACTTCTCTTCTTTTCACAGCTATTTGTAAGGCCTCCCAGACAGCCATTTTGCTTTTTTGCATTTCTTTTCCACGGGGATGGTCTTGATTCCTGTCTCCTGTATAATATCACGAACCTCATTCCATAGTTCATCAGGCACTCTATCTATCAGATCTAGCCCCTTAAATCTATTTCTCACTTCCACTGTATAATCATAAGGGATTTGATTTAGGTCATACCTGAATGGTCTAGTGGTTTTCCCTACTTTCTTCAATTTAAGTCTGAATTTGGCAATAAGGAGTTCATGGTCTGAGCCACAGTCAACTCCTGGTTTTGTTTTTGCTGACTGTATAGAGCTTCTCCATCTTTGGCTGCAAAGAATATAATCAATCTGATTTCGGTGTTGACCATCTGTGATGTCCATGTATAGAGTCTTCTCTTGTGTTGTTGAAAGAGGGTGTTTGTTATGACCAGTTCATTTTCTTGGCAAAACTCTATTAGCCTTTGCCCTGCTTCATTCCGTATTCCAAGGCCAAAATTGCCTGTTACTCCAGGTGTTTCTTGACTTCCTACTTTTGCATTCCAGTCCCCTATAATGAAAAGGACATTTTTTTCGGGTGTTAGTTCTAAAAGGTTTTGTAGGTCTTCATAGAACCGTTCAACTTCAGCTTCTTCAGCATTACTGGTTGGGGCATAGACTTGGATTACTGTGATATTGAATGGTTTGCCTTGGAAATGAACAGAGATCATTCTGTCGTTTTTGAGATTGCATCCAAGTACCAGAGATCAAATTGCCAACATCTGCTGGATCATGGAAAAAGCAAGAGAGTTCCAGAAAAACATCTATTTCTGCTTTATTGACTCTGCCAAAGCCTTTGACTATGTGGATCACAATAAACTGTGGAAAATTCTGAATGAGATGGAAATACCAGACCACCTGATCTGCCTCTTGAGAAATTTGTATGCAGGTCAGGAAGCAACAGTTAGAACTGGACATGGAACAACAGACTGGTTCCAAATAGGAAAAGAAGTTCGTCACGGCTGTATATTGTCACCCTGTTTATTTAACTTATATGCAGAGTACATCATGAGAACACTGGACTGGAAGAAGCACAAGCTGGAGTCAAGATTGCCGGGAGAAATATCAATAACCTCAGATATGCAGATGACACCACCCTTATGGCAGAAAGTGAAGAGGAACTAAAAAGCCTCTTGATGGCAGTGAAAGTGGAGAGTGAAAAAGTTGGCTTAAAGCTCAACATTGAGAAAATGAAGATCATGGCATCTGGTCCCATCACTTCATGGGAAATAGATGGGGAATCAGTGGAAACAGAGTCAGACTTTATTTTTCTGGGCTCCAAAATCACTGAAGATGGTGACTGCAGCCATGAAATTAAAAGACTCTTACTCCTTGGAAGGAAAGTTATGACCAACCTAGATAGCATATTCAAAAGCAGAGACATTACTTTGCCAACAAAGGTTCATCTAGTCTGATTTTTCCTGTGGTCATGTATGGATGTGAGAGTTGGACTGTGAAGAAGGCTGAGCACTGAAGAATTGATGCTTCTGAACTGTGGTGTTGGAGAAGACTCTTGAGAGTCCCTTGGACTGCAAGGAGATCCAACCAGTCCATTCTGAAGGGGATCAGTCCTGGGATTTCTTTGGAAGGAATGATGCTAAAGCTGAAACTGCAGTACTTTGGCCACCTCATGCGAAGAGTTGACTCATTGGAAAAGACCCTGATGCTGGGAGGGATTGGGGGCAAGAGGAGAAGGGGACGACAGAGGATGAGATGGCTGAATGGCATCACTGACTTGATGAATGTGAGTCTGAATCAACTCCGGGAGTTGGTGATGGACAGGGAGGCCTGGCGTGCTGTGATTCATGGGGTCACAAAGAGTCGGACACGACTGAGTGAGTGATCTGATCTGATGCTGGTTTTATTCCTAGTTTTTTAAGGAATCTCCATACCGTCTTCCATAGTCGCTGTATGGATTTACATTCCCACCAACAGTGCAAGAACGTTCCCTTTTCTCCACACCCTCTCCAGCATTTATTATTTGTAGACTTTTTGATGATGGCCATTCTTTTGGTCTGAGGTAATATCTCATTGTAGTTTTGATTTGCATTTCTCTAATAACGAGTGGTGTTGAGCATCTTTTCATGTGTTTGTTAGCCATCTGTATGTCTTCTTTGGAGAATGTTTGTTTAGGTCTTTCTCCCACTTTTTGATTGGATTGTTTGTTTTTCTGGTATGAAATTGTATGAGTTGCTTGTATATTTTGGAAATTAATCCTTTATCAAATATTTCATTTGCTATTATTTTCTCCCATTCTGAGGGTTTTCTTTTCACCTTGCTTATAGTTTCCTTTGCTGTGTAAAAGCCTTTAAGTTTAATTGGGTCCTGCTTGTTTATTTTTGTTTTTATTTCCATTACTCTAGGAAGTGGATCATAGAGGATCTTGCTTTGATTTATGTCATCGAGTGTTCTGCCTATGTTTTCTTCTAAGAGTTTTATAGTTTCTGGTCTTACATTTAGGTCTTTAATACATTTTGAGTTTATCTTTGTGTATGGTGTTAGGTAGTGTTCTCATTTCATTCTTTTACATGTAGCTGTCCAGTTTTCCCAGCATCATTTATTGAAGAGGCTGTCTCTGCCCCATTGTATATCTTTGCCTCCTTTGTCAAAAATAAGGTACCCATAGGTGCATAGGTTTATTTCTGGGCTTTCTATCTTGTCCCATTGGTCTATATTTCTGTTTTTGTGCTACTACCATACTGTCTTGATGTCTGTAGCTTTGTAGTATAATCTGAAGTCTGGAAGGTTGATTCCTCCAGCTCCATTCTTCTTTCTCAAGGCTATTTTGGCTGTTGGGGGTCTTTTGTGTTTCCATATGAATTATGAAATTCTTTATTCTTTCTATGAAAAATGTCAATGGTAATTTGATAGGGATTGCATTTAATCTGTAGATTGAGTTTGGTAGTATAGTCATTTTCACAGTATTGATTCTTCCTTACCACAAACGTGGAATATCTCTCCATCTCTTTGTCATCTTTGATTTCTTTTGATAGTGTTTTATAATTTTCTGTGTATGGTTCTTTTGTCTCCTTAGGTAAGTTTACTCCTAGATATTTTATTCTTTTTGCTGCAATGGTGAATAGGATCATTTCCTTCATTTTTCTTTCTGATTTTTCATTGTTATGTATAGAAATGCAAGTGATTTCTGTGTATTGATTTTGTATCCTGCAACTTTGCTAAATTTGCTTATTAGCTCTAGTAGTTTTCTGATACTATCTTTAGCGTTTTCTATGTACAGTATCATGTCATCTGCAAACAGGGAGAGCTTTACTTCTTCTTTTCCAATTTGGATTCCTTTTATTTCTTTTTCTTCTCTGATTGCTATATCTAGGACTTCCATAACTATATTGAATAATAGTGGGGCAAGTGGACACCCTTGTCTTGTTCCTAATCTTAGGGGGAGTACTTTCAGTTTTTCACCTTTGAGAATGTTTGCCATAGTCTTATCACATATGGCCTTTGCTGTGTTGAGGTAGGTTCCTTTGATGCCCATTGTTTGAAGAGTTTTAATCATAAATGGGTTCTGAATTTTGTCAAAGGCTTTTTATGCATCTATTGAGCTTATCATACGGTTTTTATCTTTGAATTTGTTAATATGTTATATCACATTGATTTGTGCATATTGAAGAATCCTTGCATCCCTGGATCAACCCAACTTGATCATGATGTATGAGGTTTTTAATGAGTGTTGCTGAATTCTGTTAGCTAGAATTTTTTTGAGGATGTTTGCATCTATGTTCATCAGTGATATTGGCCTGTAGTTTTCTTTTTTGCATGTTATCTTGTCTGATTTCAGTATCAGGGTGATAGTGTCCTTGTAGAATGAGTTTGGAAGTGTGCCTTCCTCTGCAATTTTTGAAAGAGTTTTAGCAGGATAAGCATTAGCTCTTCTCTAAATGTTTGATAGAATTCTCCTGTGAAGCCATGTGGTCCTGGGCTTTTGTTTTTTGGGAGATTTTTTATCACAGCTTCAGTTTCAGTGCTTGTAAATGGGTTGCTCATAGCTTCTATTTCTTCCTGGTTCAGTCTTGGAAGATTGCACTTTTCTAAGAAGCTGTCCATTTCTTCTAGGCTATCCATTTTATTGCCATGTAATTGTTCATAATAGTCTCTTATACTCCTTCATATTTCTGCATTGTCTGTTGTAACCTCTCCTTTCTAATTTTGTTGATTTGATTCTTCTCTCTTTTTTTCTTGATGAGTCTGCCCAAAGGTTTGTCAATTCTGTTTATTTTCTCAAAGAACCAGCTTTTAGTTTTATTAGTCTTTACTATTGTTTCTTTCATTTCTTTTTCATTTATTTCTGCTCGGATCTTTATGATTTCTTTCCTTCTATTAATTTTGGGGCTTTTTTTTGTTCTTCTTTTTCCAGTTGTTTTAGTTGTAAAGTTAGGTTGTCTATTCGAAATTTTTCTTGTTTCTTGAGGTAGGATTTTATTGCTATAAACTTCCCTCTTAGAAGTGCTTTTGCTGCATCCCATAGGTTTTGAGTTGCCATGTTTTCATTGTCATTTGTTTCTAGAAATTTTTTTATTTCCCTTTTGATTTCTTTAGTGACCTGTAGGTTATTTAGAAATATTTTGTTTAATCTCCATGTGTGTGTGTTTCTTACAGTTTCTTTCTTGTAATTGATATCTAGTCTCACAGTGTTGTGGTAGGAGAAGATGCTTGATAGGATTTCAACTTTCTTAAATTTACTGAGGTTTGATTTGTGACCCAAGATGTGGTCTATCCTGGAGAATGTTCCATGTGCACTTGAGAAAAGGTGTATTCTGCTGCATGTTGATGGAATGTCCTGAAGATATCAATGAGATCCATCTTATCTAATGAATCATTTAAGACTTGTGTTTCCTTATTAATTTTCTATTTTGATAATCTGTCCATTGGTGTGAGTGGGGTGTTAAAGTCTCCCACTATTATTGTGTTACTGTCAATTTCTCCTTTTATGTCTGTTAGTGTTTGTCTTATGTATTGAGGTGCTCCTATATTGGGTGCATAGATATTTACAATTGTTATGTCTTCCTCTGGGATTGAATCCTTGATCATCATGTAGTATCCTTCCTTATTTCTTGTAATCTTTTTATTTTAAGGTCTATTTTGTCTGATATGAGGATTGCCACTACAGCTTTCTCTTGCTTCCCATTTGCATGCAATATGTTTTTCCATGCTCTCACTTTCAGTCTATATGTGTCTTTAGGTCTGAAGTGGATTTCTTGTAGACAGCATATATGGGTCTTGTTTTTGTATCCTTTCAGCCAGTCTGTGTCTTTTGGTTGGAACATTTAGTCCATTTATATTTATAGTAATTATTGATATATAGCTTCCTTTTGCCATTTTTTTGATTGTTTGGGGTTTAATTTGTAGTTGTTTTTTATTCTCTTGTATTTCTTGACTATATATGTCCCTTTAACATTTGTTGTAAAGCTGGTTTGGTGGTACTGAATTCTCTTAACTTTTGCTGTTCTGAAAAGTTTTTTTTTATTTCTCCATCAATTTTGAATGAGATCCTTGCCAGGCACAGTAATCTTGGTTGTAGATTTTTTTCCTTTCATGACTTTAAATGTATCCTGCCATTCCCTTCTGGCCTGCAGAGCTTCTGCTGAGAGATCAGCTGTTAAGCATATGGGTTTTCCCTTGTATATTACTTTTTGCTTCTTCCTCCTGCTTGTAATATTCTTTCTTTGTGTTTAGTCTTTGTTAGTTTGATTAATATTTGTCTTGTCATGTTTCTCCTTGGGTTTATCCTGTATGGGACTCTTTGTGCCTGTTGGACTTGATTATTGCCTTTTCCATGCTGGGGAAATTTTCAACTATCATCTCTTAAAAATTTTTCTCATACTCTTTCTTTTTCTCTTCTTCTTCTGGTGGTTGGTTGTGTTTGATATTGTCTCAGATGTCTCTGAGACTGTCCTTATTTCCTTTCATTGTTTTTACTTTATTCTGCTCTTCAGAAGTTATTTCCACCATTTTATCTCCCACCTCCCTATTTCGTTCTTATGCTTCAGATATTCTGCTATTTGTTCTAGACTTCTAGAGTATTTTTAATTTCAGTAATTGTGTTGTCTGTCTTTATTCTTTAATTTTTCTATGTCTTTGTTAATTGATTCTTGCATTTTCTCCATTCTGTTTTCAAGGTTTTGATCATCTTTACTATCATTTTTATGAATTCTCTTTTAGGTAGTTTGCCTATTTCCTCTTCATTTAGTTTGATTTCTGTGTTTCTAGTTTTTTCCTTCATTTGTGTAGCATTTCTCTGCCTTTTCATTATTTTTTTAAAACTAATTGTGTTTGAGGTCTCCTTTTTCCAAGCTTCAAGGTTTAATTTATTTTTCGTTTTGGTTTCTGCTCTCCTAAGGGTGGTCCAGTGGTTTATGTAAGCTTCATATAGGGTGTGTAGGGTGAGATTTGTGCTGAGTGTTTTGTTTGTTCATTTGTTTTTCCTCTGATGGGCAAGGCTGAATGAGGTGTTAATTCTGTCTGCTGATGGATTGGGTCTGTATTTTTGTTTTGTTTGTTGTTTAGATGAGGTGTCCTTCACAGGTTGCTACTGGTGGTTGGGTGATGCTGGGAGTTGTATTCAGGTGGTTTCCTTTGTGTGAGTTCTCACTGTTTGATACTCCCTGGGGTTCTCTGGTAATCTAAGGTCTTGTTGTCAGTGCTTTCACTCTAAAGGCTCAGAGCTTGATCTTGAATTTTGCATGGTTCTATACATTCCTTTCCACTGGTCAGGTACTCCTGTCTACTCTCATCTGGTGTTCTGCATGCACTTCTGTGTCTGAAGGTGTATTCCTGATGTATCTGTGGAGAGAGATTTACTCCACGTCTACCTACTCCTTCACCATCTTGTTGTCTTTTATCGTCAGTTTTTTATATTAAATATGTTATATAAATTGCTGGTGTATTTTCTATGTTCTAACTGTACCCTGACCAGCACAACATCCAAGTGGAGATACTTCTTAATCCAGTTTTAAAGAGCCATTTAAACAGGAGATTTATATGTGGAAATCCCCAGAATAATGCTTGCAACCTGAAACAGGTGAACCAGCTCACAGGTTTACATGATTTGGCTTATTTCTTCCTGAGGGTGACGTGTCCTGTCAATGCTGTTCTCAACATAGCTGCCTTTTGGTAACTGTTGATATAAGGGAGGATGTTCTCTTTTACCTAGTTATATGAGGGCACTGTGGAGAAGGCAATGGTGACCCACTCCACTAGTCTTGCCTAGAAAATCCCATGGACAGAGGAGCCTGGTAGGCTGCAGTCCATGGGGTCGCTAAGAGTCGGACATGACTGAGCAACTTCACTTTCACTTTTCACTTTCATGCATTGGAGAAGGAAATGGCAACCCACTCCAGTGTTCTTGCCTGGAGAGTCCCAGGGACGGGGGAGCCTGGTGGGCTGCCATCTATGGGGTCGTGCAGAGTCGGACACAACTGAAGTGACTCAGCAGCATGAGGGCGCTGGATGATGCCCAGGCATGCCGACTCAGTGGCTTCCCTCAGTTCAGGACGCTGAGTTGGGGTCCTCGAAACAGCTTGACTGTGTTTTCTGGCCACATGGGTTCTGAATGGAGAACCCAATCAGCTGCGGGCCTGGAACCTTGCCTGCAGGTTGGAGCCTCGTTCAGCTGTGGGCCTGGAACACACCCCCTGCTTTTTTTTTTTTTTTTAATCTTTTTTTGTGGTGAGAACACTTAAGATCTATTCTGAGCAACTATCGAGTATGCAATAGTGTATTATTTACTAAAGTTGCCATGGTATACTTTAGATCCTCAGAACTTCTTGTTATACCTGAAAGTTTTTACCCTTTGATCTGCATCTCCCCACTTCTTCCTCTGCCCAGTCCCTGGAAACAACTGTTCTAGTCTCTGTTTCTGTGAAGTTGACTTTTAAAAAAATTTCCCCTCCCAAGTTTTATTTAGATATAATTGACATACAGCACTGGGTAGGTTTAAGGTGTACAGCATAATGATTTGATGTACATACATCATGAAATGATTGTTGCAGTTAGTTTAGTGAACATCCATCATCTCACATAGATATAAAATCAAAGAAATTGAAAAAATATTTTTTCATTGTGATGAGGACTCTTAGGATTTCCTCTCTTAACAACTTTCATACATAACATATAGCAATGTTAGTTATATCTGTCATGCATGCATGTTAAGTTGCTTCAATCATGTCCGACTTTTTGCAACCCTGTGGACTGTAGCCCGCCAGGCTCCTCTGTCCATGGGATTCTCCAGGCAAGAATACTGGAGTGGGTTGCCATGCCCTCCTCCAGGGGATCTTACCAACCCAGATATTAAACCTGTGCCTTCTACAGCTCTTATATTTCAGGCAGATTCTTTTACCACTGAGCCATTGGGGAAGCCCCTGTATTTGTCATGTTGTACATTATATGCCTGATAATTATTTATAATTAGAAGTCTGTATCTTTTGACTGCTATCATCCAATTTCTCCTTACCCCCACCCCTTCCTTCTAATAACTTCAAATGTAATCTCTTTTTCCTTGACTTTGTTTTTCATGTATAGTTGATCTCCAACGCTATTTTATAGTTCTTTTTAAAAAAACAATTATCTTTGTTGTTTTTTTTTTTTTTTACTATGCTGTGCCTTCACTGTTGCACATGGGTTTCTCTAGTTGCAACGAATGGGGGCTACTCTGTAGTTGTGGTGAGTAGGCTTCTCATTGCAGTGGTTTTTTGTTGTTGTTGGAGGGCACAGGATCTAGGGCACCAGCTTCAGTAGTTGTGGTGCATGGATTTAGTTACCCTTCAGCATATGGGATATTCCTGGACCAGGAATTGAATCTATGTCCCCTGCACTGGTAGGTGGATTTTTAAACACAGGACCACCAGGGAAATCCCTGTAGTTGTTTTTAAAATAAATTTTATTTTATTAAAAAAATTTTTTTTGGCTACCCATGTTTTATAGCATGTGGGATCTTAGTTCTACAACCAGGAATCAAACCCAAGCTCCCTGCATTGGATTTGCATTTTTCTGATTATAAGTGATATTCTTCATCTTTTCATGTACCTGTGGCCATCTGTGTATCCTCTTTGGAAAAATGTCTATTCAGATCTTCTGTTTTTTTTTTTTTTTTTAATTGAGTATAGTTGATTTAAAATATTGTCTTTAATTTTAAGAGTTTTTTTTTGATATAGAGTTGTATGAGTTCTGTGTATATTTTGGATATTAACTCTTTATCAGATAAATCTAAATCATTTGCAAATATCTATCTGGCCTTAATTATGTTGAGATATGTTCCCATTATACCCACTTTATGGAGAGTTTTGTAGTAAATATATGTTGAATTTTGTCTGAAAACTTTTCTACGTATATTGAGATGATCATATGATTTTTTTTCTTCATTTTGTTAGTGTAGTGTATCACATTGATTTATTTTCGGATACTGAACCATAGTTGTATCCCTGGAATAAATCACACTTGATCATGGTGTATGATCATTTTAATGTATTAAATTAAGTTTGCTAAATTTTTGTTAAGGATTTTTTGTATCTATGTTCATCAGTGATATTGGCCTGTGATTTTCTTTTCTTTTCTTTTTTTTTTTTTGTGGTGTCTGGTCTGATTGTGGGATCAGGGTGCTACTTTCTCTGCAATTTTTTGGAATGGTTTGAGAAGGATGGGTATTAACTGTTCTCTAAATGTTTGGTAGAATTTACCTGTGAAGCCATCTGATCCTGGACTTTTGATTTTTGGAAATTAAAAAAAAAAAAAAAGTGATTGATTCAATTTTATTGCTGGTAATTGGCCTGTTAGTGAAGAGGAACTAAAAAGCCTTTTGATGAAAGTGAAAGTGGAGAGTGAAAAAGTTGGCTTAAAGCTCAACATTCAGAAAACGAAGATCATGGCATCTGGTCCCATCACTTCATGGGAAATAGATGGGGAAACAGTGGAAACAGTGTCAGACTTTATTTTTTGGGGCTGCAAAATCACTGCAGATGGTGACTGCAGCCATGAAATTAAAAGACGCTTACTTCTTGGAAGAAAAGTTATGACCAACCTAGATAGCATATTGAAAAGCAGAGACATTACTTTGCCAACAAAGGTCCTTCTAGTCAAGGCTATGGTTTTTCCACTGGTCATGTGTGGATATGAGAGTTGGACTATGAAGAAGGCTGAATGCCGAAGAATTGATGCTTTTGAACTGTGGTGTTGGAGAAGACTCTTGAGAGTCCCTTGGACTGCAAGGAGATCCAACCAGTCCATTCTGAAGCAGATCAGCCCTGGGATTTCTTTGGAAGGACTGATGCTAAAGCTGAAACTCCAGTACTTTGGCCACCTCATGGGAAGAGTTGACTCATTGGAAAAGACTGATGCTGGGAGGGATTGGGGGCAGGAGGAGAAGGGGATGACAGAGGATGAGATGGCTGGATGGCATCACTGACTCAATGGACGTGAGTCTGAGTGAACTCTGGGAGTTGGTGATGGACAGGGAGGCCTGGTGTGCTGCAATTCATGGGGTTGCAAAGAGTCAGACACGACTGAGCGACTGAACTGATGTATGATTTCTTTATGTATTTTGAATATTAGACTTTTATTAGGTATATGGTTTGCAAATATGTTCTTCCATTTGATAGGTTGCTTTTCAGTTTATAAATCTTTTCCTTTTCTGTGTAGTTGTTTAGTTTGATGTACTCCCACTTGTTTATTTTAGCTTTTGTTGCCTGTGCTTTTGGTGTCTTATCCAAGAAATCATTTTCAAGACCAATGTCAGGAAGCTTTTTTCCTTATGGTTTCTAGGAGTTTTATGGTCTTATGTTTTAGAGTGCTAAATTTTAGGGTAATTTGATATACAACCATAGATACCAAAACAGTGGATTGAAATAGCATGTCCCAGACTTAGAAAGTGTGAAACTCATTTTAAAGTGAAATTTGTTAATTCTTTAACATTAAAAATATCTTAATCTGTTAATAGAAAAATACTTGATCTCCAAAGCTACTATAATTTCACATTTGCTTTAAAATGAATACGTGTTTTATTAACCAAACAATATCTACATATGTCTGAAAAATATCTTTATCCATGAGATACGTGAAAGTGTTTAGATTTGTAAAGCTTCATACCTATTCCTCCGAACCCCAAAGTTCTCTGGCCCATTAGTTTTAGAGACCAAACTAATTCTTTGTGTCTTTATAGATGTAAAAAAAATTGGATATGATTCAGGAGCTGGTGGGCCAGCCCTTTGAAGCCCTTTGATAATTTATTTTTGAAAGATTTTTCTCTGTAGGCCTGAGTTCATATATTGACTGAAAAAAGATTGGTATCTAGGCAGTGGGTAAAAATGTATATATGTATATGAAAAGTACAACTGAAAGCTGCTCAACTGTGTCCGACTCCTTGTGACCCCATGAACTATACAGTCCATTCTCCAAGCCAGAATACTGGAGTGGGGAGCCTTTCTCTTCTCCAGGGGATCTTCCCAACCCAGGGATCGAACCCAGGTCTCCCACATTGCAGGCAGATTCTTTACCACCAGAAACCAGAAAGAAAGTGAAGTCACTCAGTCGTGTCTGACTCTTTGTGACGCCATGGACTGTTGCCTGCCAGGCTCCTCTGTCCATGGGATTGTCCAGGCAAGAATACTGGAGTGGGTTGCCATTTCCTTCTCCAGAGGATCTTCCCAACCCAGGGCTTGAACCTGGGTCTCCCACATTGCAAGCAGACTCTTTACCATCTGAGCCACCAGGGAAAGCTCAAATATACATATATATTTATATCTCACACATATATTTCATTATGTTCAGAAATGAGTGGTGGTGGTGGTTTAGTCGATTTTTGCAACCCCATGGACCATAGCCTGCCAGGCTCCTCTGTCCCTGGGATTCTCCAGGCAAGAATATGGAGTGAGTTGCTATTTCCTTCTCCAGGGAATCTTCAACCACCGCCCCCCTGCCCCGCTGTCAGGGATCAGACCTGGGTCTCCTGCATTGGAGGCAGGTTCTTTACTGATTGAGCTACGAAATGAGTACTGTGATTACTTTCTTCTTTATTATATCCAGGAATTATTTTCTGAATACTCTAGCTGACCATGTAATATCACTTGAACTTTGACACTTGTTTTGATCAAATCCTGCTTTAAAATGTCTCATATTGGATAATGGGAAGTCTTATCTAGAAAAGTCAGTTAAAGAAAATATTAGGTTTTTCACTTAAAGATTAGAGTATCTGATTTTAAGCTAGTTTAGTGTTGCAGTTACATCTAGTATCAGTGTAATTTCTTTTACATTACTCAGTATTATGTGTCTGGTATATTTTGAGCAGTTTGAAAAGCAATTGAGTAGCCTTTCTAAGTGTTCTTTCTACTGAGCATTACCTGGTGCAAATGGATTATGTAATAAGACCATTTACTTTGTAGAATTCAGTGTGCTGCTGCTGCTGCTAATTCGCTTCAGTTGTGTCCGACTCTGTGCGATCCCATAGACGGAATCCCACCAGGCTCCCCCGTCCCTAGGATTCTCCAGGCAAGAACACTGGAGCGGGTTGCCATTTCCTTCTCCAATGCATGAAAGTGAAAAGTGAAAGGGAAGTCGCTCAGTCATGTCTGACTCTTAGTCGACCCCATGGACTACAGCCTACCAGGCTCCTCCATCCATGGGATTTTCCAGGCAAGAGTACTGGAGTGGGGTACCATTGCCTTCTCCAGTGTGATACATAGGTTTACTAAATTTACTACTGCCTCCCATAACCCAAAGGATATAAGCTTAAAACTAGAAAAAAAGCAATATCTGAGACTAAATCTACTGATGTTGAATCTTTACCTACACAATGAATGTAGCTAAACATATGAGCCTCTCTGAAAATAGAATGAGATTAGCTCATAAAATAGTGTTGGGACATTTGACTGTCCATTGGGAGAAAAAGTTTTACCTCATACCATTAACAATAGTAAGGTCCAAAAGGATTCCATATTTAAATGTGAAAAATAACATCATATAATTATTAGAGGAAAAATTAAGAAATCATTTAAGATTTTTGGAGAGGGTGAAGGATTTTCTTTGTTTGTCCCCAAGGTTTTATCATATTAAAGAAAAGTTGAATCACTTTGACCATATAGTAGTAATCACAGTAATAGTAGTAGTAATAATAAAATCATTGACATGACAATACTAAAACAAATTTTAAAAACCCATAACAAAGATGTCACAGGGTTAAGAACATATTATATAAAGATATTTTAGAAATTAATGAAACAGGTAAACCCTTAAATAGCAAAGTGGACAGAAGATTTAAATACTCAATTTTGAAAATAAGAAATTCATATAGAGACTGATAAACAAGAGAATATGCTTAATTTCACAATATTTAGAGATGAATTAAAATGAGAATTTGGTGGTATTTTGTTCAGCTACCATACTGTCAAAATGGGAAAATTTTGACCATAGTCAGACTGGATGAAAGTCTGAGGAAACAGGCAGTCTTCCGCACTGTGTAGGCAATCTAAATTGACTAACCTTTTTGGAAGGCAAGCTTGTATTAAAATATATTTTCCATTTTTGACTCAAGAGTTATCTTCGGTCAGATATTAGACCAGGTAATTAGTCTAAAGAGGTGATCATGTAAGTGTCCCAAAGGTGTTTTATTTCAGTGTTGTATAGAATAGCAAGATTGGCATGAACCCCAATGTCCATTCTTACAATAGAAAAATAGGTGTTTATTTTAAGCAAATAAACCAGGCTGTACTTACAGGCATTGACATGGGAGTAATACCTCAGTCTACTTTGTACTTTTTAGAAAGGCTCCAGAATAGTGTGTATGGAATAAGCATATTTAGTTTACATGCAGATAAAAGTTAGGAAGAGGCAATACATGGTGTTTTGCTTTCATTGTTTTTCATTTTTGTGTTGTATAATTTTTTTTTACAGTGAATTCATATCACTTTGAACTATGAAAAGACACTGAAGCTTTGCATGTTGAGTAAAACTGAAAATTAAGAATAACTTTTCCATAAAGTATGCACATTTTACATAGTCATCTTAGATCCCTTGGGCTTTGTTTTAATCACTGTAAATAACTTAGGCAGACCAGAAATCCTTGGCCTGAATAGTCTTCACTGAAATAAAAATGGAGAAGGACCAAAAATTGTCTGAGTGTAGCCCTTTTGAAGGACACTCAGCTTTGTCTAGATTGGATTGAAGTATTGTACACACACCTCAATAGTGGCGATTTCTCAGAGGTGTAGCTGAATTCTTTCTTCCGTACTCCCTCCCACTTCCCCATTTTTCCACTTCTTTTTTTGTACATTGTTAAACAGTAGCATTCTGACAAGAACAGATACTTGAGACCTTCCTCTTAAGGACCTCTGGACAACATCTTGTTTTGCATATTCAGAGAATCAAAATGAATAAATAATCTACTCTATAAGACTGTTCTATACCTCAGTGTCTCTTTTGCTGTCTCGTACATCTTTCTAAATTCCATATATATGAGTTAGTATACTGTATTGGTGTTTTTCTTTCTGGCTTACTTCACTCTGTATAATAGGCTCCAGTTTCATCCACCTCATTAGAACTGATTCAAACGTATTCTTTTTAATGGCTGAGTAATACTCCATTGTGTATATGTACCACAGCTTTCTTATCCATTCATCTGCTGATGGACATCTAGGTTGCTTCCATGTCCTGGCTATTATAAAGAGTGCTGCGATGAACATTGGGGTACACGTGCGAGAGGGAGAGGGTGGGAAGATTTGGGAGAATGGCACTGAAGCACGTATAATATCATGTATGAAACGAGTCGCTAATCCAGGTTTGATGCACGATACTGGATGCTTGGGGCTGGTGCACTGGGACGACCCAGAGGGATGGTATGGGGAGGGAGGAGGGAGGAGGGTTCAGGATGGGGAACATATGTATACCTGTGGTGGATTCATTTAGATATTTGGCAAAACTAACACAATATTGTAAAGTTTAAAAAAAATTAAAAAAAATAATCTACTCTAACTTCAGTTGAAGGCAGGTATAATGACTGCAAGCCTCACCTAAAATATTGGTGAGCTGAAGCATTCAGCGGATTAGCCTTGACTGCAGGGAATATTTGTCAATAGCTTCTGTCAGAGAGAGGAGGTCACCAAAAGCTTGGCCTTGCCAGGTCTTTCCATCTCCCTTCACTTCTCCTCTCAGTAAATAATCAAAATGCTGCTGTTTGCTTGGAGGTGTAAGGTCTATGCAGTGGTTCTAAATCAGGGATATGTGTCAGAAGTTTGGGAAGATTTTTAGAAATAAAGATGCTCAGGAAATGCCTCTAAGAGATTTGGCTGGATGGCTGGAGTCTATTTCATTTTAAAAATGTTCCTTAGGTGATTCTCATGGTCAGCCAGCACTGACAAACATGGGAAACCATAGCTTATGGCATATCTGCAAAGCTTTGAAGACCTGGAGGCTCATTAGGCCCTTGCTGCTGCCCTTAGAGATGTCTTTCAGGACTCACTTCTTTATAAATGTGCTTTTGGTCTTCTCTCCAATTAGCAGTGAGCTTTCCCTTCTCTGAATGTTTATAGTAATTCTTGTGTGTACTACATGACTCAAATGGTACCCTACTCCAGCATTACATCAATAATTCATGTATTTAACAGACTTATTTAGCACCTACTCCCAGGCTCTATTATAGGGCTCATTTTGTATTTACTGTTCCTGATTATGTGTCGTATCCATCCCTGTAGGTACTGTGCTCATCTCAAAGCATTGTAATAAAGAATGTACATGTCTGTCTGGCTATCCCATGATTACTGAGTTCTCAGATTGTGTTTTATTTATCGAACCCTGGTCTCCTGCATTGCAGGTGGATTGTTTACTGATTGAGCTACCAGGGAAGCCCTAGACCACTAGTGTTTAGCACCTCCCCTGGCATTCAGTGGGTGCTTAATAAATGTTAGTTTATGTTAATATCCTTGAGAAAGAGGGGAGAACAGATGGTATATTTTAGGATTGACAGGCCAGTGATGACTATTGAGCATGGTTAGTACATAGCAGGCATGGAAGAGGTACAGGAGCAGAGCTTAAACAGGCAGGTAGGACAAGACTATGAAGAGTCTTACATGCTCTGTTATGAAGTCTTGATTTATATACAGTGGTGCATATTATCTGAATGTTTGTTGTGCAAAATTCATACATTGAAAACGTAATACCAAAGGTGGTGGCAATAGGAGGTGAAGCCTATGGGAGGCAAGTAGGAGGCAAGAAAGATTAGTTTCTTTATAAAACAGACCTCATAGAAATGCCTTGCCCATTTTCATCACTTGAGGAAACAGTGAGAAGTCAGCAATCTGCAATCTGAACAGGGCCTTCATCAGAACCCAACATGCTGGCACTCTGCTTTCAGACTCCCAGCTCCCAGGACCGTGAGAAAGGAATTTCTATTGTTTATAAGCCACTCAGTCTCTGATATTCTGTTATAGCAGGTTAAACAGACCAAGACAGCAAGTCACTCAATGTTTTATGCACAGAAGAGGCATGGTCAGAGTACAGCTGGGAGGAGGTTGGGAATAAAGCCAAGAGTCAACCATGGTTGGGGTCAGTTGGGTTTATTGCAGTAGTCTAGATGAGGTATGATACAGGCCTGAAAACAGGCTGGGTGGAGGGCTGAAGGAAGAGAGGATAAAATACTTCGTGAGGCATTTCCAGTGGTTTGCTAGAAGTGGCTTGTACTAATTTGTGGTAGTTGATTCTATACCTGTCTTCTCAATTTCATGATCTGTGACTTCACATTAATAGCTTAAAATCGACCACGATGGGAGTATTTACACTATAGTTACTGGCAAACACTGCAAATCAGGGCTTTTTCCTGGAAAGCCGTTTTATCAAGACATCACTGCATTTACCTTGGTTGTATACGAGACAGCAAAAGAGACACTGATGTATAGAACAGTCTTTTGGACTCTGTGGGAGAGGGAGAGGGTGGGATGATTTGGGAGAATGGCATTGAAACATGTATAATATCATTTATGAAACGAGTCGCCGGTCCAGGTTCGATGCACAATACTGGATGCTTGGGGCTGATGCACTGGGATGACACAGAGGGATGGTACGGGGAGGGAGGAGGGAGGAGGGTTCAGGATGGGGAACATGTGTATACCTGTGGTGGATTCATGTTGATATATGGCAAAACCAATACAATATTGTAAAGTTAAAAAATAAAATAAAAAAAATAATAAAGGACATTTCACCTAGAAAGCCTTACCTTATTGCTGTGCCTGGATAAGGTACATTATCTGTGTGCTCTCTCATGGCATCCTACTCCATCTATGTTAGAATACTCAACACCCTGTATTTATTTATTTTAAAATTATTTGTTTATTTATGTGGCTGTGTCATCTTGGTTGCAGCATTCAGGATCTTCGTTGCATCATGCGAGATCTTTCATTGCAGTGCATGGACTCTATAATTGTGGCACAGGCTCAGTAGTTGTGGCACATAGACTTAGTTGTTCCATGGCACATGGGATCTTAGTTCCTGGACTAGGGGTGGAACCTGCGTCTCTTGCATTGCAAAGTGGATTCTTAACCATTGGACCACCAGGGAAGTCCCAACACTGTACTTTCATAACCTATTTATTTGCATATCACACTGGGCTGTAAGCTTTGTGATGGCAGCAATGTGTCTGCCACATTCACAACTGTACCCCATTCTTATCATATAAATAAATGTTCAAAGATAATACTGTATGAATAGGTAATGTTTTATCCCAATAGTTAGTGTGGCAGATATGTTTCTATAGCAATTCTAAAACTGGTGTGTATACATGATTCATACTTATTCTTCTTTAGGATAAGTAGAATGAGTCAAGATTACAATGTAACTATCCAAAAAAAAAAAAAAAAGCTGTATATCTCCTCAGCTCTTGAAAGAGAATAGAAAGACTAGATCATTTCTCTGATCATGACATAAAAGAAATATATTAAAAGAGAGATTATTTTTCATTTTGTTTTAATTTTGTCCTCCTTGCTGATATGAAAACTATAATTTTCTTTGCATTTCTAAGTGTAGCATGGGAATAAAGAGACTTTTGAAGATCTAGGTCAGCATTTTATAATACCTAGGAAATACCCTTCCAGTATTCTGATTTGGAGAAGAAACAAAAGGTACTAGACTGAGACTTTATTTTGCTTTTTCATACTGACATTACTCCTGTCAAAATAGATAACTGCCTGTCAAAGTAGATATGTATACTTAAATGCATATATAAAACATATATGAAGAACAATGATTAAAATAGCATTTGTGAAAATTTTATAACATACATAGCTGTGTTCGTCATCTACTGTTGGTCCATCTACAAATGGCCCTAAAACTTAATGGCTTAAAATAGTGCACGTTGTAGGACTCGGTTTTTGTGGGTCAGAAATCTGGCAGTAGCTTAACTGTGTGCTTCTGATTTAGGGTCCCTCTTGAGGTTGAGCTTCCCTGGTGGCTCAGAGGTTAAAGCGTCTGCCTGCAATGCGGGAGACCAGGGTTTGATCCCTGGGTCGGGAAGATTTCCCTGGAGAAGGAAATGGCAACCCACTCCAGTATTCTTGCCTGGAGAATCCCATGGACGGAGGAGCCTAGTGGGCTACAGTCCACGGGGTCACAAAGAGTTGGACACGACTGAGCGACTTCACTTTCACTTGAGGTTGAAGTCAAGATGTTGATCCCAGACTATAGTCATCTGAAGCCTTGAAAGGAGCTGAGTGGAGGATGAACTTCCAATGCAGCTCACTTGCATGCATGGCAGGTTAGTACTGGTTCTGTCAAGAGACTTATTTATTGGGCTGCTTGAGTATCCTCATGACATGACAGCTGACTTCTTCCAGAAAGAGTGATGTGAAAGAACGAGCAGAGAGGAAGCCACAGTGCCTTTTATTGACATAGTCTACACCTTTTGCTGCCACATTCTTTTCCTTGGAAGCCAGTCACTGAATACAGCCTGCGGTCTAGAGAGAGGAGGTAGTTAGGCTCTACTCTTTGAATTGAAAAGTATGAAAGAATTTGTGGATATATTTTAAAACCACCATGATGGCAAAATGCTTATGTTGTAATTCTGAGTGAAAAAGTCAAATTCATAACTACTTATGTAATATGATCAAAACTGGGTTAGAAAAATACCATAAAAAGTTAGAGATGATTATTAATAGACCAGTAATCACATAAGAGGGGTTTGAAAAGAGAATAGAAAACTTATGACTAAGAAGGCAAAATAATTGAAACACAGAACTTTAAATATAAAGGGTTCTTACAAAAAAGTAAAGAAAAATTTTAAATGGCTTAGGATAGCAATCAGGGCAGGGGGAATGGACAGGATGCCAAGATGGAGGCAAGGTGTGAAGACAGCAGTAGACTATGGTAAGGAGATCCTGGAACAAAGGTACATTTTGCCCCAGTTGAAAATCTGTATGTGCTTTTCTTCAGGGCATAGGCTTGTGTTAGAACAAGCCGAATGAGGTACTCAGGAGAAAACAAGGTGAGTTAATTAGTATGGGGGAAGAACTGTGAGTGTGAGTGAGGCTGGAGGTAGGGCCTAATTCTGGTGTTAATTGTTTGTCATTGAACAAGCTATGTCCCCTGGTAGTTGACTTGCCATTCCTGTCCCATCTTTATTCCACATGTATGCATTACATAATGTCTGCATGCTTTCTTCTGCCTTCAATCGATATAATGTCTGCATGCTTTCTTCTGCTTCCAATCAATATTGAGTATTGATTTTCTCTTCCAACCACTTGGAACTATGGTATTCAAGTCTCTGACTTCCAAAAGCTGGACATTACAGATGAGGGGTTGTAAATATTGCAGGTGAAGGGAAAAAGATCATTGCCCCATGAGGACTCCAGTGAGATTAGAGACTGCATTCCTGAGGTATGTATTGGGAACTGATGGCAGAGTAAATGGAGTAAAATGACTGAGAGAAATGAGAAATCAGTGCACATCAACAGTCAAAGCACAGGGCCCAAAGATAGATAGTGACACTTAGTGCTCTTTCTGGCAAATTGCTTTACAGCTTTTGAACATGATTCTGCTTTTTTTGAATCATGGCACAGAGCATAGCATATTCTTAACATATGCAGACTCAGCTAAGTGGCCTCTTAGGAAAAGAAAGAAAGAGTCTCTAGAAAGACAAGTTGAATGGTGTCTTTCCCAATTGTGAATCACTCTTGCCTCTGCCTTTGAGCCTTGCCCCAACCCACCATGTCCTTCAGTTCTCTCAATGTGGCTGAAAACTTACCCTTTCAGAAAGTCTTCTAAGATTAACTCCCTCTCTCTTCCATCACTGTCAAACTTAGAGTCTAAAGTCTCACCTTTGTAGTTGATGGTGTATTATTGATAACTGGTTGTTTTTAATCATTTCCAAGCTGTTCCTTTTCTGTTGTCCAGTGTAGTAATATAGTAGTGGTTGAGACCCTGGGCCTAGATCCTAAGTCTGACTTCTACCACTGGTTACTTGAGTGACTTTGGGCAAATTACTTAACTTCTCCATATCTCAGCTTTCTCATGTGTAAAATGCAAATACTATTAGTGCCTATCTAATAGGGTTGTTGTGAGTATTGGAAGAGAATATATATCAAATGCTAAGAAAGCTCTTAAATATTAGTGATTCACAGTAAGAGAAGCTGTATCAGAAAGACTAGTATGTGTAGAGGAAAAGGCGTGATTTTGTTGAAACCCAGATCTGCAATTTGGTAGCATAATGACCTTGGGCATGTTACTTAAGCATTCTGAACCTTCATTTCCTTGTAGTAAATGGGGAAAATAATCAATATACCAGCCTCTGGGCTGATCTGCTTATGGAACGAATGCAGGGCTGGTACTTAGAGATGCTAACAAATGTTTGTTTACTGCCTCACTAACACAACAAAAGCAAAAACATGACTATTGCTTATTTTAATGAAGCTAAAATCTTATTTCCTCATCACCTCCTTACCCCTGCTAATCAGGTAATTTAGTGGAGCTTTGGTAAAGGAAAAAATTAATCAACCTGTGTATACAGCATCTCAGAGAGTGAACACACAGCTGCTTGAATTTTTCACTCTGCACCCGGCTGGATTCACATTGCGTGCATTATTGTCTAGGTTTGTTTACTTCTTCCTAGGGAACATTCACATTTCCAGGCAATATTCTTGTGGCCACAGAATTTCCTGCCCTAAATGAAAGAATATGAATTTGTGAATTGGAGGCAGTAAAGTAGGTAGTCAAACTTGACCTGACCAAATGGACAGCTGTTCCTTGGGGCTCTGGTATTAACCTAAATGGCTGATTCTGGAACCTGAGTTTAGTTTTTGCCATTATTTCCACATCCTCAGTGGCTGTGTTCATTGTCTCTAGGGGCATTCCTAATAGCTCTCGTGACAGCGACAGTGAGAGCAAATATTGCAGTTGCTTTTTTTGGTCCTTATTATACCTCATGGAAAAGGTAAGGGTTTGGGGCTTCGTCTTAACACATAATATAGACTTCAGTTTTGTGAAGACTCCTTTAGAATAAGTGGTCCATGGGCTGGCAGCAACAGCATCAACTGGGAGTTACTAGATACACAGATTCTTGTCTGCACCCAAACCTACTGAAGAATCTCTGGGGATTAGGCACGCTCATCTGTATTTTGACAAACCCTCAAGGTGATGTTTTTGCCAAAGTTTGAGAAGGCCAATAATCCAGAATCTTGCCAAATTTGGGTGATTTGTAAGAAGTGCTTTAAAAAAAGAGGCAAATTCTATTTTTAGCCATGAAAACCTAAGGAATGTTGGCCTAGTTTAAACTTGTATTGTTTAGTTCTTGAAACTCCAAATCACTGATTCTTCACTTTAGATTCTATTTCAGTCCTGGAGCTTTCAGTGACCTTGAAGATTGTTATGGAATTCTCAAAAAAGTAAGCCTCAAAACAAAATTAATTTTAATATAGTTAAATAATCCACTCTGGGGCAGAATATGGAGCCAATGGAAACTAAACAAACAAAACGATGGCATAACTTTGTAAGTTTTAGAACCATCATCCTCAAAATTAGCCAGGAATATTTTATGGCTATATCACTAATTGTACAGGTAAACATAGCCTGTGCTGTTGTTTTTACTGTAAACCCATGCTCAGTTGTAATCTGCAGAATTACAGTATTAATATAAAAACATTTCCTCACAAACCAGACATGATAAATGTCTGAGTAGGACCACATAAACACACAGCATGCTGGACTCCCCAGTGCAGATGCTCTTGAATTAGCTTGCACTCCTTTGGTGCAGTATGTAAAGTCACGCAGCCTGCTGTCATGCAGCCAAAACAAAAACAACCCATCAGCTGCCAAGCACACCTCTGTTGCCGAGGTGAGTGATTCAAGCAGACATTGGCATTTAATGAAGCCTGTTGTTTCCTATAAATTAACTGAGTGCTATTAAATTTTGCTGATAGAAAATAACTGTTCTGACCATAAGCCCCTCCATTTATCAAGTTTGAAAGAAACAAGAATCTGGAGTGACACAGAGAAGAGAACATGGAGAAAATCCCCCTAAAGGAAGAAATTTTTTATGGCCTTGTAACATGTCAGCTTCCATATAGAGAGATACTGTCGGTGAGCCTTGTCACTGCCCTAGGATATGGGTCATTTTAGTAGTTTTTCCAGTGCTAGGGCATGGAGTTACAGGCAGAAATTGTGGCTTGGACATTTACTACAGCTAGTTCAACTCCTTTCAGAGGGAAGTATTTTGGAAATATGACCTGGTATGCATGATGGGCACTGGAGAAATTCGGTCAGGAGCAGAAACCACTAGAGGGGCTGGCTTCCCTTAGTCGTGTCTGACTCTTTGCAACTCCATGGACTGTAGCCCGCCAGGCTCCTCTGCCTATGGGATTTCCCAGGCAAGAATACTGGAGTGGGTTGCCATTTCCTTCTCCAGGGGATTTTCCTTGACCCAGGGATTGAACCTGGGTCTCTTGCATTGCAGGCAGATTCTTTACTGTCTGGCAAAGGGAAGAGAAACCCCTTCTTGCCAGTGACATATTCCTATGACTGGTTTTATAGCTTCTTGCTCCTCAGTAACTTCATCTATTGATGAAATGGGACACCTGTAGGTCCTCCAGTTTCTGCTTAAAAAATAAGTGCAAGGATTAAAATATCAAAAGTGAGGCCATGACTGATGAGAGAGCAAAAGGGTGGTGCCCCCTCTATTGATGTGGGTGTTCTTATTCTCCTCACTTCTGGAAGGTGTGTGGATAGCAGGATGTGAAGAGCAGATGGTGGCCATAGATGAAAGCAGTGGGTTCCCAGACAAGCAGTGTCTGGGAATTACTCTTCCAGAGTGCCTGCCTCCATCCTTTGCTGTGATATAGAACTCTCCTATGTTCTTTTTTATTTATTTATTTATTTTTGATTGCACTGGGTCTTTGTTGCTGTATGTGGGCTTTCTCTAGTTGCAGTGAGCAGGGACTACTCTTCAGTGGTGCGCAGGCTTCTCATTTTGGTGGCTTCTCTTCTTGAGCACAGATTCTAGAGCAGGGGCTCAGTAGTTGTGGTGCATGGGCTCAGTTGCCCCACAGCATGTGGAATCTTCCCAGACTGGGGATCAAACCTGTGTCTCCTGCATTACCAGGTGAACTCTTCACCATCACCACCAGGGAAGCCCTAGAACGCTCCTATGTGCCCGAATTCTTTGAAAACCATTCTACCAGGCAGCTCCTTTCTATGTGCTAATAGTCCCCCAAATCACTGGTGTGTAGACTTGCCTGGTGTGTTAGATATGACAGTCATAGGCCTGTAGTAGTCAGAGCCCCTGCTGACACTGCCTGGCCTGGGACCCACTGTTGGCTCAAATCATCTAGCTTAAAAAAGTGGCTCATTTTGTTCAACAGGAAAGGAATATTTCTGAACTCAGGCCTATACATGCCATGCCCTCACCTGTTTCTTATCTTTCAAAACACAAAACACCTCGTCTGGGCTCCCTTGATGCTTACGGTGTGAGAAGAACAATGAGGAAGGGTGGAGCATGGGTGGCGGCTTCTCCTTGTAGGGAAAGAGTGCTCCTCTGTGGGCTTCCTTCTTCATCCTGGTAACCTCAAGTGTATTTCTGCATAGCCGTTCCTCACCTGTGAGAGTTTGGTTCCATTCCCCCAGTTTCTTTGGGGGAAACGGATCCTATCTTTGGCACTAGGGGTGAGATCTGTCCCTTAGGCCTGTGTGTCTCAGAATAATCCCATTCCTTGGTCATAGATACTGGTTCGTAGGTGAAATTGTGACACAGTACTAAGTATCCCTGGGTAGGAAGCTTTCAGGCCCTTTAGAGCTAGATTGACTCTCTCCCTGTGTTGAAGGGGATGTAGCCCTAGGAGTCTCTAGAGTTATCTTGAGACCAGAAAGGGGAAATAGCCTGAGGATAAAGTTGACAGATGGAGGAAAGAACCTAGGACTTCAATTTCACTGTTGAATTATTGAACCAGACATGCCCTGAAACCTGCATGCCCTGACACTAGACTTTCAAATTACACAAGCCTTTTATTGTTTTGAGTTGACTTTTGGGTTACTGACAACCTAATTCATCCTAATAATATAGTGAGTAGAAATGGGATTTGAGGGTTATGGTTAAATTAAGACAAATTTCCACCATGCTTCCAAATAAGCAGAGGAGATGTCTTGGGAGTGGAAGAATTCAAGGTGAGGGCAGCGGATGGTAGAGGGCATTGTAGAGATGAGTGAGGCTCTTAGATGCTGTTATTGGTGTGCACATCCTCTTTTTCTGTCTAGGTGTAGGTTCCCCTGTAGTCTGCATTTCTCCCATGGCTGCCTATTATTGAGCGCATACTCAATGACTATCATTTACAGTGAAATGAAACCATTGCTGTGCTACTGAGAAAGCATGTACACCTCCTCTATTCACTTCTTAGTTTATTTAGTAGTGTCACAAAGAGGTCATATTTCCACAGTCCACCAGATTCTGAGTCATTTGGGCTTTTTAGTGAAGAATAGTTCGTTGGGGTTATGGGTGATGACCCTTTATAGGACACTGAAAACAGATAGTGCCACAGAGCAGAGGAAGGCCAGGCAGCACAAATTAAGCCTTCATTCTTGCTGTAGTTGCCTCCAAAATGTTTTGTCACTCCTTTGCCCTCTTTAATTCTTTTCTGAGCTGTATTGACCCCTACATCTTTCAGTGTCACTTATACTATATACTCATTATTCCTGAATGCGTGTGTATCAGGGAACTTCCATTTTTTGTAAAACCAGTCAAGAACAAACAAAACACTCTTCACTCCTGTAAGATGCTGACAGTACATACTTGCTGCCAATAAGATGCCTGAAATGTATTTCTGTTGGATGAGGGAGGTTCCATGTTACCTTTCCTCTCTTTTCCTCGCCATGAGTACCATCACAGCTCATCCCTACCACAACATAGGGCCAGTAGCCGATCCGAGTAGACCGGCCTTTAAACATTATTTAGTATCTGTTTTTGAAACAAATGATATCATAGGCCTCCAAATTAATGCTGCAAAGAATGTAATCTATTTTATATTAGAGGCAAGCAACAATTTTAAGACTTCTAATAAATGAAGTATCCAAAAAAATCACATTTGGTTTGAATTTTTCATAAATTTACTTCTATATAAAATAAACAATTTATAAAATATAACAGAAAGCTTATACACAAAATTTAGATAAAATTGTTAAAAATATTCAGTTGTTATAATATTTATTTTGACATTATATTCATAAATGCATACAATTGTTTCAAAAATGATGGCAGACATGAAAACTAACATTATTGCAATTAAATGAGCATATATTTGGAGTTTTCCAGCAGTGGCAAAAATTTACAAATATTCTTTTCCTCGAGATATGAACATTTTTTTTTATTTCAGAGAATTATTTCTCACTTTTCATCATCTGAAGCAACTTATTATATTAGTAGTAAATTAGAAGCTACTATGGGCATGAGAAATATTTAAATAGCACTTAATTTCCCACAAGTCTCATAGATTCTGAGTATCTTCTGTGGTTTTTCTTTTTTGTTTTTGGATGGGTGATTTGAGCAAAATTTAGGTGACTTGTGGAGGAGATTGGAAGGTTTGATGGGTGATTGGATGCAAGGAGTTTAAGAGGAATTATTAATTAATAGTAACAGAAAATTATGATTTGTGTGCAGCAGCTAATAATCAAATTCATTCCTTACAGAGGACCACTTTGCCAGAGATGATATTTTTCACATGAATCAATTAAGATATAAAGTTTGTAGTCAAATCAGCAAAGTGGTTTTTTTTTTTTTAATCTTCCTGTCAGTTGGGGGAAATAACCTTACTCCCTAGAACTTCACTTTTATAGTGATATATGTTGTGATTCCATTTAACCAAGGGGTTCTATGAAATAGGAGGCTCCCTAGTTCATTAAGACAACAATGATGTGTGCTCAGTTGTGTCTGACTCTTTGTGACCCCTTGGACTGTAGCCCACCAGGCCCTTCTGTCCAATGGATTTCCCAGGCAAAAATACTGGAGTGGGTTCCCATTTTCTATTCCAGGGGATCTTCCCATCCCCAGGGATTGAACCTGTGTCTCCTGTGGTTCCTGCCTTCGTAGCTGGATTCTTTACCACTAGCACCACCTGGGAAGCCCTAGTTCATTAAGGAATTTATTTGGCAATCATTAGTCAAAAGACTGGTGGGCAGAACAGTTTAAACCCAAGAGGATCTTAATTGAAAATTAATTTGAAATTAAGAAAAAACCTTCTGGAATGATAAATTAATCATCAGGGTTTCAGTAGAAAAAATCCATTTAGATATTTTTTTATTAATGTGTAGTTGACTTACAATATTTTATTAGTTCCAATGAACAACATAGTATTTATTTATAGATGATATTCCCTATACTGCTAAGTCACTTCAGTAGTGTCCAACTCTGTGTGACCCCATAGGCAGCCCATCAGGCTCCCCCGTCCCTGGGATTCTCCAGGCAAGAACACTGGAGTGGGTTGCCATTTCCTTCTCCAGTGCATGAAAGTGAAAAGTGAAAGTGAAGTCGCTCAGTCGTGTCCGACTCTTAGCGACCCCATGGACTGCAGCCTACCAGGCTCCTCTGTCCATGGGATTTTCCAGGCAAGAGCACTGGAGTGGGGTGCCATCGCCTTCTCCGATATTCCCTATAAGATTACTATAAAATATTAACTATATTCCCTGTGCTGTGTATTACATTCTTGTAACTTATTTATTTTATACCTAGTAGTTTATGCCTCTCAATCCCCTTCACCTAAAAAAATTAGGTATATTTTAATAATATTATGTATTTTTTTACAAAGGTATTCTTCCACCAATTGATGAGTTCTAGGATAGCTAGAAATGAGAGCTCCAAACAGCCAAACACCTGATGAGAAAAAATACTGTAAAAATACCATATTAAGAAAATAACAAAGTTCATTTAAATACAGATTAGGCACTCTTCTCTTCCCAGCTCCACCCCCCTGTCTTATCTCCTTTTGCCCATTCAGACACTCCAGTCCTGGGGTGATTCCTAAGTGACAGCTTTCTGACTTGAATCCTATCATGTAATTTGAGTTTAGTTCAGTTTTGAGATGAAGCTGAGGGTTTAGAAACATAACCTAAGATGCTGGGAAATGTTAAGCTGACACATTCTTGCTACCTGAAACCAAGAATGAGTACTAGAGAAAAATATATCAGGCAATATTTCTCATTGTTCAAAGGCCAGTTGTTCTTATCTGATTATTTCTTTGACTAATAAGAACTATCTGGCTGCTGGGGACAGAAGGATGGGAAATATGTAGTGGAAAATGAGATGTTTTATAGGTCACAGCTTTTCCAAAGGCAAATCTGCCAGGTAATAGTAAAGAAATACTTCTCTTTGAATACATCTTGAGGAAATGTTGAAACTGAATTGAAAAGTTCTTGTGATTGACATTGCTATTTTCTGCTACTCAGCTTCAGATGAGAGTAGAAAATGATACAAAGGAGTTTAAAATCATACCCTTGGTCAAAAGCAAGGGGCAGCTACCATGTAGAGAAGCCCTAAACAGATAAAGAATTGTGAACTAGATGGTGCCTTCCTTTCCAGGCCTTTCTTGAGATGCCTTCTGAATGCTAGGAATTGCAAAGCATCAGTGTACAAATAATTGGAACTTTGTACGCTTTTATCATATAATACTCCAATAGACATAATTTAAAAGTTCTTTGTCATAAAACATGGGAATAGAAGAATTTAACTCCAGTCTGCCACCTTAGCAGGGGAGAGGTATAGGGAGAATTTACTGAGGTGCAAAGAAATCTGAAGAGTCTGTGAGAGGTGTCTTAGTAACTTGAAACTTATGTAAGACCAGAGACAGACAGAGGAAGGGGAATGTTTTACTTTGAAATAGATCTTTCAGTGTGGGGGAGAAACAACCAAGAAATTGGAACACAGTTCAGCATGAATCCAGAGCAGAACTGCCATGGCTCTCAGGGAGTTTATAAAAATGTAGAACTTAATAGTTAAAGAAACATAGGTTTTTGGTGATATAAATTACTTGAGAGTCAATAATTATTTTAAAGTATGAAAGCTATGGTCAATGCCAATTAGTGGCATGCGGCTGTTCAAGCCATTGCTTGAAAAGTGGTCTTTTTTTTTTTTTTTTACCATTTTAAAAATTGAACTATAGTTAATTTACAATATTGTATTAGCTTCAGGTGTACAGCAAAGTGATTCAGTTATGCACATATATATATATATATATATATTTTAGATTCTTTTCTGTTATAGGTTATTGTACTGAATATTGTTCCCTGTGCTATACAGTAGGCCCTTGTCGTCTGTTTTATATATAGTGTTGTGTATCTATTAATCCCAAACATCTAATTTGTCTACCCCCACCCCCACCCCGCTATTCCCTTTGTTAGCCATAAGTTTGTTTTGTAAGTCTGTGAGTCTGTTTTGTAAATAAGTTCACTCATGTCATTTTTTTTTAGATTTCACTTCTAAGGCCTATCATATGATACTTGTCTTTGGCTTACTTCACTTAATATGGTAATATCTAGGTTTATCTATGTTGCTGCAAGTGGCATTATTTCATTCTTTTTTATGGTTCTGTGTGTGTGTGTGTATATAAACATACCATATCTTCTTCATCCATTTATCTGTCAGTGAGTGTTTAGGTTACTTCCATGTCTTGGCCATTGTAAATAGTTCTGCTATGAACACTGGGGTGCATGTATGCCCGGGAGTAGGATTGCTAGATCATACGGTAACTCTATTCTTAGCTTTTTAAGGAAACTCATACTGTTCTCCATAGTGGTTGCACCAGTTTACATTCCTACCAATGATGTAGGAGGATTCCCTTTTCTCTACATCTTATCCAGTATTTATTATTTGTAAACTTTTTGATGTTGGCCATTCTGAATGGTGTGAGGTGATACCCTCATTGTAGTTTTGCCTTGCACTTCTCTGATAATTACCACTATTGAGCATCTTTTCATGTTCCTGTTGGCCATTTGTATATCTTCTTTGGAGAAGTATCTATTTAGGTCTTCTATCCATTTGTTGATTGGGTTGTTTGTTTTTTTTATATTAAGCTATATAAGCTGTTTGTATATTTTGGAAATTAATCCCTTGTTGGTACCATCATTTGCAAATATTTTCTCCCAGTCTGTAGGTTGTCTTCTCATTTTGTTTATGGGTTCCTTTGCTGTGCAGAAGCATTTAAGTTGACAGTGACTGGTGATGGGGAGAGACAGGAGTCCTTGACCTCTCTTTGAGGTAGAAGCTAGACGTTGTGTGAACTGAACATGCCTCTCTGTTGAATTGCATGTGCAACATTTTGTTCATGGTTTGGGGCAGACAAAATCTGCATCAACTACAATATCCAGAAGAGGGCTGTGCACAAGGCTGTGGCAGTAAGAGTTCATTAACTTAAGTACTCATGCCAGTCCCAGGTTCTTCTGCCTTTGGATATGAGTATAGATTGCTTTTCTTATAAATACATGGTGTAAATGTTAGGGAAGAAGCTATGGGAATAGACGTGGAATGAAATAGATACAGTATATCAATAGATGCCCATGTGCAAGTTGGAGTAAAGGACTACCACAGTCTGACCCAGAGGCACTTCTGCCAGCATCTTAATTCCAGCCGCAAAGGGTTTCAGAGGCTCTAAGGAAGATAACAATGAGGGGGAATCAGACAGCACCCCTCTCTGGGGTACCCCTCAGAGAAGAGTCTCCTCTGAGTAACCCCATGGCCCAAATCAGTAGTGTCATCTACCCACAATGGTACTGGGGTAGTTACAGGCATAACCTCTGACATTAGGATCTGGATCCATTTGAGTGGTTGGCCTTTCAAACTTCAAACAATGGCTGGATGTTGGGTGGAGAGCAATAAACAGTGGTGTCCTGGGATGGGCTCATACCAGCTTGTGAGACAATTATTGACTTTTTAAGAATTTTTGAGCTAGTCACTAAATTGTGACTAGCTTGAAATTGGCTATGCCTGCTCCACCATCATCCACATACATTTCCCCAGAAAGCCAGTTGTTAAAATTTCTCAGCATGCTACTGGATATGAGGCATCTTATGTATACAAAGATAAAGGTAGAATTGGGGCTCTTCTTGGTCCTAACACTGAAGACCTGGTTTCTCTGAAGTCATCCAGTTTCTTAACTTTATTCATACTTCAGGATGACCCAGCTTCCATGGCACCTGCTGGGCCATGATCTTTATCTGCATTGACCATCCCTATGGCCTTTGTTCTTCCATATCCTTCACCAGTTTTTATTTTGCCCTTGATGGTGTAACTGCTGGAGACCTTAACTAGGCCTCATTTTGCCTAGAGTCCTGGCTTATGGCTGTAAAGCCCTAACACCCATGATGTCTCAGAGAATTAGACAAGATTCTGTTCATTATCTGTGTATATCTTGAAGAATATTCCTTCTCATAGCAGATGTTGCTGGTGCTCTGTTCATATCCTGTGATATGCACTAGTTTAGTATATGCCAACAGCATCTGCAGAACACCTGCAGTCCAGTGTTTGATGGCAGTTGTCAGTTAAATACTTCAGCTTCCTCATTCCTCCAGTGCAACAAGTCTGGTACATTTCCCACAACCATATCCCAGAAGTCTCCAGGGGACTGATCCCTGTTGCATATAGTGGTGAGTGGTTTGTCTGCATATCCCCATCACCTTCGTTTTCTGCATCACTTTCCCTCCACCCCCCCTCCTGCTGTTGCTCCTGGGATCACCTCCTAAATAAAACACTTGTACCCACATCCTTGTCCCTGTGTCTGATTCTGGGGAAGAACCAACCTAAGACACTCATCTCCCTCATTTTTATGCCACCAACAGAATGGAAGGAACTTTTGCTCCATATTCTGAAAAGTTATTGAGTTATCATACCTGAATAAGAAGACTCTTGGATGGCACATCACATATTAATAATGGTTCAGCTTGACATATCCTTATTTTAAATACTGTGTGAGGACCAAACCTTTTTGCAGTGTTGCTTGTTGTTTTTCCTTTGCTATCATCAAAATAAAGGAAAAGGCGCACACACATCCTTGGTTTTAGTCCTGTGCTTTATTTTTAATTCTGTATAAATAAATACAAAATGACAAAAAGATATACATTTACTGAACATTGCATTGATCGTGTGGCATTACACAGTGTGTCACAATATTTCAGCTTATAATTGTGTCCTTTAGCTGTTGATGCATAATTCTATAACTTTTAGGATACGATTCATCCAGAAGCTTTAGTGGAACCCCTGAGTGCTTACACTTGCAAAAGTTTGTTGGGGGAGTATTCGAGCCACACTGGCTCAAGTCTAGGGCTATTTCTGGAACATCTAAAACAGTAAAAGAGTGAGGAATGGGGAGAATTTTCTTTTTGCATTCATGAGAGGCATGCAGGGGTACAAATCTCAGACTACAACACTACAGTTATTTCAAGTTTAAGCATTGGATTCAGTATGTATATTTATAAAAATTATTCAAGAGTACTGATTCCCTCTAAAATTTGCATTTTAACCATGGGAGGTCAATTGGCAAGGCCTGTTAAGAACATTCAGCACTACTTCCAGGGTTTCTTCTTCTTCTGGTCATTTTTCTACAATACAAGGTCAACTGAAGTGAAAGAATAAGTGGGCCCATTTGCCAACACTTGACATTTCTTAATTTTCAGAAATGCAGACAATATTACAGTCTGGGATCTTTCATTTGATGACCTCCAGTTCATGGGACTCAACATTCTTACCTATTCCACACTTGTATCCTGTTCAAGCTGTTGTGATAAATAATTTATTACACATTCTCTTAGGGCTCCCTCTCATTGGATGCTCTTGATTTTGGCGACTGAAGTGCTATGACTCAAGGGAATTTGTGTTTTTATATTCTTGTGAATCAGTGATGCTCTCTGCAGAAATGAAGATTTTCATGTAGATGATGAAATATCATCTCTACATAATAGCCTGGGGAAGATAACAGTGGTTCCCAAGCCGGGGGAGGGGCTGGCATCTTGAGTCATGCCTTGGTGACAAGAAATTATAGTTTTCCACCCCTTACTCCTGAGTATCTTTTTATCCTACAAAAATGACTTTTCCATTTTAAAATCATTGCCCACTCCCCTCAGGGTTTTGATTACAGATGGTCAGCACCCTCAGCCCTATTTCAGACTACTCATTCAAGCATAAAGCACAAAGGAGAATATGGTGAGTGAGGTTGAAAGCAAAAATCTCATGTTTAAGGGAAATTCTTTAAAAATAAAACCCATTTTATATTTTCCTATGGAGAAAAAGACAGATATGGAAAGTAAAATATCTCCCCCTATCAGACAATTGTCCATGTATAGAAGGCACCCAGTTTGCCTGATGACATCGTTGCAGGAGTATGGAGAGGGCCAGTATTCGTTCTTCTTCCAACCTTTCTGTAGGTTTCAGCAGTGCCCTTTTATAGGCAGCAGCTTGAGTGTTGGCCTGTTTTCAAGGGAGATTTGGACTAAGAATCGTTTACTAAATATCTCCATAAGCCTGGAATGTGCACACATTATTTGCATTAGGGTGGAAACTTAACTGAGTATATGTTGAAATATTAAAATGAGCTCATTCATTTTCTCTTTTCTCTTGGTCCTTACTTTCTGGGCTATTTTAGGGAAATGTCGATACTTGAGAGTAAAAGCAAAGTGGGCAGAAATCCAAGGGATTAAATTTAGTTCTTATGTATGTCTTCCTAGCACAAAATATTTCCAAGTTACTTAACTAAATTAATTGAACATGCAGTTGTGAAATGGAATTCTTCAAGGATTTGCTAGTGAAGGCCCGATGTGATATGCTTAGTTTTCTGAACCTCAAGATTTTTATCTGCGCAGGTTGGCTTCTAAAGAAGGAAGCCATTCTGGCCTTTATTCCATTGGTTGGAAAGTTAACACAGACGAGAGACAGATAAGAGAGTGTCCACACAGATATTAGCCTATGAATGTTTACTTACACACACACACACACACACACACACACGATACCCACCAAACTCTAGGTAGCTTTTCCCGTGTGTGTGTGTGTGTGTGTGTGTGTGTGAGAGAGAGAGAGAGAGGGAGGGAGGAAGGAAGGGAAAGAGAGGGTGAGGGGCAGTGAGAGAGAACTGATTTCAGTTTCCATGGAAATGGGCTAAATAAGGACTTTAACAGACAGGAGTATGAGTGCAACTTCTTCGCTATTCCCAGCTCAGAACTACTGAGAGAAAATTTGAAATCAACCAAATCCGTTACATTTTTTACAAGGTCAGTATTGTAATTTGGTACCTGTGATATATAATTTTGGATTCAAACTTTCTTTGTGACAGTGAAATCATGCATCCATTGTTAGCCCTGTGAAATATACTAAAAGCCCCCTTACTTCCTCCAACAATTGACTGGACATTGCATGCTTATATACTGCTTTGTCACTCCCCTCTCAAGCTCTTCTACTCCCTCTCCATACAGGTTATTTACCTATAACTAACATAGAGAGCATTTCCTCCTCCACTCTAAATGCCCATGGAAGATCAAGATTCTATGCAATTAAGAAGCCAAAACTGTAGTTTGCTTTGGCCTCTATTGAGTTCTTTTATGCCCAGACATGTAGGTGCATAGGAATCTTCCTGCAACAATTTTATTCCTCTCTTTATATATATTTATATATTAAACTGAAGCCAGCAAATGGGTTTTTCTTTTCTTTCTCCAGAGACAGAAATGTAACATGGTGACCATTAAAGCCAAAGAAGGCACCATATGCAAGGTTTTCTAAAAAATCTGCTGCTAAACAAAAAACCCAAACCTGTATCTATAAGACATTAAGTCATAGAAACTTTTTTGATTGCTCATCTGGAAAAAACAAAATAACAAAAAAGAATGCATACTAACTGCTGTTAAAAAGCTCAGAAATATCCAAATTAAGAAAAGAAAGGCAAAAAAAAAAAAAAAAGTAAAACTGAAGACATATCTCTGGTTCATTGCCATTTCACTCTTTGGGGTGTGTCTGTGAGAGGATTAGAAATCTGAGTGAAAGCAAGAAGTTTGAAGTCTGGGAATCTGATAACAGGATTGAAAGAAGGATGCTTTATGGGAAGATGGGGTTTCAATATGAAAGGGCAGTCAACTCAGGACTCAAAGTATTTGGCATGAGGCATTTCCCAGGGCTAGTGTGCTAAGTGTTCCCAGGGCTGCTGCAGCCTAGAAATTCCATGTGGAAGCCTGAAGTATTGCCCTCTGGTGAAAGCTGGTCAGATGGAGAGGAACTGTGGGGTTGCCAATCATCAGTGGGATGGTTTGCCCTGCTGATTTTGTTTTTGTGTAGGTGTGGGATGACATCAATACATATTTTAGGTGTCAGAGAAACTCAAGTGGTACAGAATATAGGACATCATTTTTTTTTCCTGAAGGAGCTAGTCATTTTTTATTCCTGATTTTCTTTAAACATCTTTGAAATGTCTTGACTTTAGGTAAACAGTGTAGTTGATTAAATCTCAGTAGACAAGTGTTTTAACTCTTTGTGGGAAATTTTTCTGGGCAAGTTTTCAATTCATTCTGAGCAGGTGTTGCCCGTCATAGGTCAAAGTGGTGTGACTCACACCCTGTCAAGTGCAGGGTGCAACTGTAGTAGTTTTCTCTGTAGGGTCTGATGCTTATCTGTCTCAGATCTGACCAATATAAACTAATTATGTGCTTTAGGATTTGAACATTCCTTTTTAGTTTAAAAAATTTTATTACCTCCAGAATCACCTACTTTCCTATTGTGAAGAAACTCAGCTAAAAGAGTGGGAAACAGTATAACACTGGGGTCTCTTGGAGAAATAGACAGGACTTCTGAATGCTGCATTGAATGATTAATCTGACTGACAAGATGTCATCTTTTGATCAGTTGCCATGGATCCAACTTTAAAAGTCATTGTGATTTAGCCCAAAACTTTACAGACTAATATATGCAGTTTCAGGAACTTCTTTCATTAGTGATGACAATAAGAGAGGGACCATCTTCTGCTGTCTACACTATAGTATGTCTAGGGTGAGGATCTTTTCCAGCATCACTAATGTTTGATACAGACTCTTCCCTCTTGTCACACACTGAAATTGGACTGCTAACGGAACATTCAGCTGTTATGACTATTTCATTGTTAATAATTGTTGGCAGGAGTTATCTTTGATGTTAAAAAAGTGAAATGCATTGGCTATCTAGACACACTTTTTATAGCTTTGAAACATTTGTGCGTTTAGAGGAATGAGATAAATTTGGCCAAGGAATTATTAAACCGAAGCTGAAATCTTCCTTGTTTGGGCCTAGCATTCAACAACTCTGCTCAGAGCAGCTAAGCTGGAGTGTGAATATGTAGCCATGGGTGGTTGAATTATGGAATCATAGACAATAGAAATAGAACCTGAGTGTGTTCTCATCAAGTTACTAAGGAGAAATTATAAGTCGAGAATTCAAAAGAAAATGTGGGGTCCTTTTATTTAAAAAGCATAGATTCAGGCTCCATATATTTATGTTATAGAGGTTCCTGAACAGCTCCATTATTCTCAGCTCATAATTTTATTCACTGCACACAGATTTGATTCATTTCTCTTTCATAATAATTACCTGTTTTTCCTGCCACACTCTGTCCAAATCTTAGGAACTGTGCTAGGGCTCCTCTCCCCAACTTCTGTTAATGTCCACTCCCTGTGTTTGTGTTTGTGGGGGCTGGGGGGGGTCTAAACGTTTCTGGTCTTGGATAGTTTGTTACTTGTATGACTTTTCTCCCAACTGAGGTTTCTTATCACTAGGTTTTCCTGGGTGACACCTGCTTTCCTTGAGGTGGATGAAAGGCACTGATATTCCCATTAAACTAATACTATAGATAAATGGGAAATGCCCATGCCTCCTTAAAACTACGAGTTGCCAAAACAGATTGACCACCCCATATGTCCTTCTCCCTTCCTCTCCACTCCTTTTGTCTTTATCTGAATTGCAAAGGAGAAATTCTAGATAGAGTTCCACAATTCCAGGCTTTGGGAGAGATCTCTATGGTTTTGGGTTACTGCTATTCTCACCTGTGACTTAGAAAACTTCCATCAAATGCAGTTTTCCACTAGAAAGTTGTTAGTTAGCACTCTGTAAATTCCAAGAAACATTCACTTCCTTGGGTTTCTTTCTTTTTTTTTTTTTTAAGCTGTATTATCTGGCTGGTCTCAGACATGCTCATGTACAGGAAACATATAAAAGGTGAAGATAATATTTTTTTATGGTTTCCTAAAATAGCTGAAGCCTTTGGCTTGCCAGATCCCACAGAACCACAGCACTGGGCCTGCTAATGTACATGCACTGTGTGTGTGTGTATGTGTGTGTGTAGCAGCGCTGATGGGTCATTACTAGTTTTGGCCAGTCACCTGTGGTCCTGGGAGGCAGGAGGAATCTGCTTTGGTGATTCTATAAGGGGGAAAAGGCAATTTTGGCAGAATGTTAATTTGAAGAATAAAGATATCAAAGTCTGAGCCAAACATGTTGAAGTTTCACCCTGGAAATTAAATACATTGTTTTGCCAAAGAGAATCCTATGGGTTTTCCCCAGGATGAACCTGGAATAGGTAATGGAAATGGGCTGAATCTTTGCCATTTTGTAAGAATCAAACAAAGCATTTTATAGATCTCAGTGAGCAAAGCCTTCAGGATTCAAATCACATGCTACAAAGTGGGGCTCATATTCTTCCCCCTCATCAGAAGACTTCCCTTGTCATGGCTGGACAGAGGACTGTGTAAATGTCACCAGTGCCACCTCTCTGCTTCAGGGAGGGCCAAGCAGTGTTCCCCCAGCCTGGCCCTTTGGACAACCCAGCTGCATTCTGCTGTGCCTAAAATCATTCCAGAAGAAGCACAACAAACAGTACGAGTAGAGTCATTTATTCTTCAGCTTGCTCCATCAATGGCCACTACATCTAACTTATGGTTGACAGTCAAGAGAACTGAGCTTCAATTTGCACATACACCTGTCCTTAAGTGGAACCATATGCCCATGGCCATGATTTCCTGTTTGTTCACTGCAAATATCTCCAAGATGAATGAGACACATTCTCTCCCTATCTTGAACCAGAATCACTTGGGAGCAGCCCTTCAAGGCTGTGGCATGCTGCTGCCACAAGCGTAGACCTAGAAAGCTCGGAAATAGGTTGCTCAGCTCTTTCTTCTCCCACATCCACGTGTATTCTTTCTGCCAATGAGAGCATGATGCAGAGGGGTCCTTTACCTGTCTTGCCCTGGAGTGTGTTTAACTGGTGCTGGAACATGAATTGGACAATGAAAATGTATGCAGATTAAATGAATGAATGAATGAGGAAAAAAGGAGTAGTGATAGGCACTTCACTGGGCATGAAGAGACCAATATCTAGAAGCAGTTTTGGCTCCTTGGAGAAAAGATGGTTGAGAAATTCTTGATTGCCCATTAGCCAAAATGAGGATACCAGGATGACACCCCCAATGAGGTCTTTATTAATTTAGGACAGTGGTTCTTCACTCTTTTTGGGTCGTAGACCTCTTTTGAAATATGATGACAACTATGAACTCTTTAGGAAAATGCACATAGGGAACATATACACACATTTTTGCATATAATTTAATTTTAGGGAGTGCAGAGTCCACCCTCCCACCAACTCATCTATGCCCCCAGGTGAAGACCCCATGATATAGACATACAGAATTTGGCAGTAAAGGGGCAGAGTAGAGAAAGGAGTGAGGCTAGGAACTAGGAGACTGCAGTCATAGCCCTGTATCTGCTTCTAACTAGCTCTGTGCATGTCATTTCAGTTCTCCAGCTTTCCATTTTCTTAAGTGAGAAACAGGAGAGTAAGCTTGATTCTCTTCAAAGGTTTATCTCATGTCAACATTTTGGAGGGAGGAGAGGCTGGTGCATCCTACAGCAACAGCATTCCATCCACCAAGGACCCTTCATTGGTTGCCTCCTTCGTACATATTGCTTTTTTTGTACTTTGAAAAGAAGCCTTCTTTCTCCAGATCAACTTCTCCAAACCTTTGCCACGCTAATTTTAATCTAACCTGAAAATCAATACACAGGCCGGAGCGCTCTGCTCCCTCACTTCGTCTTCCTTGCATGGTGCCCTCACAGATATCAAAGAGGACTTCAAACACATCACCTGGGCAGCAGTGGGGCAGGTGAGAAACAGGCTGGGGAGGACATCCTGACACTGCCTATTCAGGTGAATGGATTTTAGCTCATTCACTTTCCTCTTTGCTTTCTCCTGGACTGGCATGAAACAGAAATAAACAGTTGTAACCACCACGGGGAGGAACTCTGCAATGTGTTGGCTGAAGCAATTCTCAGTTCTTTGCCAGAGAATCCAGTAGTACTAATTTAATGTTTTCCTTCCGTGTGGAAAATGGGAACTTTGTCTTCAAATACCTGATGCTTTTTATGTAGCTAAGACTCAAAAGCAAATTACCGTAAAGGAGTGTCTTCAGACAAGCCAGGCACAGTAATGAAATATGTGCCCCCCCGCAACTCCATCCCGGACTGCCTGTGCCTCTTTCTTTCAAGGATTACCATCCACCTCCACCATCTAGAGCCTGTGCCCCCTTCCTACTCGCCCCACTAAGTGATGATCTAGCCAAATTTTGAATGTCTTAAAATGACCAGGACAATTCATTGCATTTTTATATAGCCTGAATCCTGGGCTCCAGCCTACAGAAATCCACATCTCTGTAGCTTTACATCCTGAGCTCAAGTGCTACTGTGTGGAATGGACAAATTACAAATAATAATATCTTGAGTTCTTTCTTTACACCAGGCCTTGCCACAAGTGCTTTCCGAACACCTTCTTATTTAATCCTTTCAGCAAGTCCGCAACATCACTCAAATGTACACTCTCGAGGGCAGATTTTTTAACAGTCTCATTAGTTCACTGCTGTCCACAGTCTCCAGAACAGTACCTGGGTGATATTAGGCACTCTGTAAGTATTTGACGCATTGAAAGATAGTTACTGTATTATCGCCATTTTACAAATGAGAAAACAGATTCACAGAAATCAAACACTACTATAAGCTGCAGGGCTGCTTTAATAGGATCCGAAGGAATAAAAAGCCATTTGGAGGAGGATATCATTTGTGTCCAAGAGGTTCTGCCTCACACCAGACCCCCCAGGGCGGCTGCCCAGTCCACCCGTTCTTGAGATAGACACAGCCACGCTTCATTGCTGGGGCTGGAGGAAAGTGATGTCATGGTCCCAGAATGCCACTTAGAACAATTGGGTGGTGGTTAGTTAAAATAAAAGAGTTATCAAGGGCCTTGTTCAGAGCAGCATATTGCATAAGTAACTGTAGCCATGGAGGATGGCATCAGATGGGATTATCTCACTTCTGCCTGAAAATTGAGGGAATAAAAATGGTAGGACAGGCAGGAGGAAAACAAGCTAACACAAACATCACAGCCAAAGCAAAACAACCCCCCCAAATCTTAAAATCCCCAAACCCCCAAACCCAGAACAAAACTTATGAGCTGGAACAGTGGAGAAGGAGTTTCATTGGCATTTATCTTATTTTTTTTCCTGTGGAACAGACATACTCTTTTTAGCCTGAGGAGCCCTCATGCTGTTTGCTGGGCCATTGCTATAGGACTAACAATAACACCCTATTTCAAGTATCATTTTCTTTCTTGCAAACCCCAAGTTTCTTGTGAATTTACACCTTCTGCTGTTTCACTCATTGAAAGAATATCACCCTTACCCTGATTTTTCTTTTTTTCCTTATGAATGGCCAAGAAAGCCCAAGTATCACAGTTTTTTTCTTTTAGTTGAGCAGGAGAAATATTTCTGATGGATGGAATGTTTTCTTTGGTAAACAAACAATAAATAGCAACTCAAAACCAACCAAATCAGTTTCTTTGGTAAAGTGAACATTAATGTCTTGGTTGGAATTAATTGAAAAAGAAAACTTTTGCAAGTGTTTGCTAGGACTGTTCCCTCCCTCTTGATAGCAATTATAAAAGTAAAACTTCATGAAGTAAGGACTTAAATTTGCAGGAGATGTGATTCTGAGCTATTTCTAAAATGTCTTATCCATGGTGGGGCTAAACCAATGTTATTAGAGCAATTATTAATAATCAATATTAACAAATAAATAATAATGATCTCACAATAAATAATAAGTAGTAAATCTTGGCATGCAGAGTCCCCCAGTAAAAATAATTCATTCTTTCCACAATCAGAATTCCATAAGCTTTGATTTCAAGCACTGAAAAGAGAAGTTGACAAGTTTTAAAATGCCCTTCATTTAAAAATACAATATCCCAAGGTATACAGAGACCCAGTCAAGTTGGAAAACTACTATCTGTCATAAAATAAAGTTCCACAGTAAGTCATTCTGGTTGACCCAATTGAATGCTTAAATTCTCAACAAAATACACTTAATTGGTGTGTGTGTTGTATCAATTTTATGGAGTCACTGTAACCCAAGGTACTCCATGTGGCCAACACTAAATCAATGGCTGATTTAAAACACATTTTTCAGAAAGTGATTTAGCAACATATGATTTAGGAATAAAACCAATCCCCTCTTCAGCTGTGTTTTATCAGTAACCACCTAGTTGCAGGCCCCTTGGAGAGAGAATTGATCGCAGATCTATTATGAGAACTTGCCCTTTTTCGAGGATTGCATTTGTCCTTAGATTAAAGCTCATTATCTTCTAGTTGAGTGCATAACACGTTGGTATGATCACTTAGTGTGTTTGCAGGAGAGATTGAACAAGTGTGTAATGCACTAGCTATGATCCCCTGCACATATATTTAGAACTGTGTGAACAACAGTACATGAAATAGAAAGCACAGGTTTGCACTTGGTGTAGTTACATCTGAATCATTTGGGCATTTTTGCTGTCTGGAAAGACAATGGTAAACCTAAATCCCAAACATTACCCAGACATTAAAAAAAAAAAAGTCTGCCTTGTGGCCAATAAGTCCTATGTTTCTTCCTTGGAAATGTACTTTGAAGGGAGTAATAGCCCTCTTATGAGAAGATCTAAAATTGGCCTGCCCTGTCTTAGGCATGCTGAAATGATGGAAACCCTCCAGTGGTGTGACCCTGGGTGAGTTGCTTTATTCTCCTAGGTCTCAGTTTCCTCCTCTGCAGGGATGGGGAAGTTGCACAGTACGTCCGCTAAGGTCCAGAAAGGCAAGGTGCTTTGGGGAAATGCTTATCACTACAGATGTCTAAATAAGCTACATCTCTAAAAGGGAAAAATACTGTAGACATTTGCCTCAAGTTTGACCAGGTTTTAGCTTCATTTTTATAGACTGAAAGAAATGCAGGGATCTGGGGTGACATACACAGCCTCTTCAGATCAAACCATTTCTGTTTAGATCCTGTAGATACTGCAAGCCCACAGTATAAACATCTAGGCTTGATAATGTACAGAAAGGCCGTGCACGGAAGGAGAGGGGGCACCAACGAAGGTGTAGGGGGGCCAGGAGGATTAAAGTGCAGCCGGGTGAGCAGGAAAGCTTGACTGTCATCATTGATAGATTTATATTGGTGATTACATCTTCCCATCAGTTCCATTTATGTCATTTTCAGCCCTTTGTGTCTTTGCCTGAAGTTCTCAGTTTCAGGACTTACAAAGTTTCAGGACTTTTCTTCTCTGTGTCTCTGAGCAGGCAGGTCTCCTGAGCAAAGGTGGACTGGCACTACAAGTGGCAAGCTGTGGCCAATAACTTTTCCTTCCTCAGCTATGCGTGGGCAGATGTTGTTTCTGGGCATCCATGCAAAAAATGCATGTAGGGCCAAACCACAAACAGCTGTACCAGCTGGCCATTTTTTGTTGTTAAAATGGAAACACTGTCTCTGGGTTCATTTAGACACCTGCTTTTTCTCCATCATGCCAGGTATTTGGGTTTGGCTCTGTGGTTCCGGGTACTCAGAGCCTCCTGCCAAAAGCTGCAATTACTATTGCAGATCCATTTGGTGACAAGTGACAAAATATTCCAAAATAGACTGGCCTTAACTTTGCATTACTGAAGCTGTCACTGGTTTAAAGGTATATTGACCAAATCATACAAACATTAAAAGTGTATTGATGGTGGGTGCATGGGGGGGTATGATAAATTAACTCTCGACAAGAAAACTGCCTCACCCGGGTGACTTTAGAGTTGACTCAGTTTCAGCCCATGGGTGATGGCCATTCCACTGCGTGTCAGTTTCTGAGGTTCTGGCTGCTTTTGCTGGCCAGAACTTTCACAAGCATCTCCTTGGGGTGTTGGGGAGCTAGATGAGATGGTGAAGACCCTAAACCATAGACCCTGCTTGGAGCTACTGCTTTGCAAAAGTTCTGGAAGCCTTATTGTTTGAACAGTGCTCAAAGCTATTTCTGCCTTGGCAGCTGACCTTTCAATCAGAAGGGTTTTGTCACCATACCAGCAACATCTGCAGTGTGAATAAAATAGGATTCTGCTTGCTAATAAGCTTTCTCTTATTCGATCTTAGTTTAAGAGACTATGAGTCTCCTAGGGTGTGTGTGTGTGTGTGTGTGTAAGTAAATTCTCTCTGATGACAACCTTTTGTTTTAAAGGTTGACAATTTCCCCATTTCCCCTGGTCCTTTACTGTTTTTGGCAATGTCTGTTTCTTATCCTTAAAAACCAAAAAACAACTTTAAATGTGTTGCCATGAACATCATCCCTTTGCTCCTGATAAGACCTAGGGTGGAACTGTAACAAGCAGATGCCCTCACACTGTTGTAATCTGGTCAACCACTCGGGTGCTATCGATATCCACCATTTCGACACACTCAATTTCCTCTCGATTTTCAGGATTTTTCTTCTCTTTCCTTTTTTTCTTAGAGGGTGGCAGGAAAGTCAGTATCACAGGTAAAATGGCAAAGCAGTGAAAGAAGGTGACCAACGCTATTAAAAACAAGCACCTGAACAGTGTACAGGTCAGATTTGAAGGCACAGCTGCAAGAGGAATCAGACCAACAAGATAGCATAGGTAACTCTGTAAAATCGCTACCCCATGCACTTCCAGGGCATTTTTTACCCACTTCGTTCTTGTGAAATCCTTGCCCAGAACAAAGGTGGATAAGAGTGGAGCACAGTTGTCAATTGTGTAGTTAATTCCATATATTAAGCATAGCACGGAAATGCAGTCCAGTTGCACTTTCCATAATGTCATGAAACCTATAACTCCAAACTCCACGGACACAACCGTTAGAGTGAGCCAGACGTTAATCAGAGAGTCTGCCACCAGGAATGCCGAGAAGAAGAGCAGGAACAAAGCACTGATGCAGGAGTTGTGCAGGGGTGCTCCCAGGGAGGAGGCGTATCGATCCATGTACACGAAGGACGGGTTGAAGACAATGAACTTCACCTTGGAGGTGACGGAAAGTCTCCTCAGGGTCTCCAGGAGATCATAGAGTTCTTCTCTGTTCGTTTCCATGGTCTTGGCCACCAAGAACATTCTGGAGGCCACTACATCAACCTCATCATTATACTTTTTAGAGAAGATTATGTCCTCTTGAAAATGGGAAAATTGGGGGGCTTTCAGGAAGGAATTTCTCAACATGTCTGTGAAGTTTTTCTTAGGCAAGCCAGTGGACACATTGAGTTTCCGAAGGTAATTTAAGTAGCTCTCAAACCAGGATATTCGCACAAACCCCTTGGTGTATTCTAGCACGTCTTCTTGGACACTAGTGTTCCAGTATTCTATAGACTCGTATATGTAAAATCCAATCACCGGACTGTAGTTGCTAAAGTACTTTTGCTGGGCAGTAGTGTACTCAATGGTTTGTGTCGCCGTCGCTACGATGTTACTAAGGTCTGACCCTTCACTGACCTGCAGATAGCCCATTAAGGCAAAGGAAATATAAATAAGGTAAAAGAGAACTACAAAAGGCTTGACATAGGTGTTGGTTATCCAGTCACAGTAATAGCGTTTGAGGAAACATACCAATAGGTGACTCTCGTAAGTGTTCGCTTCCTCACCATCCGCAGTGTCCTCGCTGAATCTGGCCGTCAGGAGAAACCTGTACCATGCCGGCTTCTCCTGCAATGCCTCCGGCTTTGGGACTTTCCTACAGAAGATACTATGCTGGTAATTGTTTTCTATGTAGCCAGTGAATACCAGGCTGGAACCATAAAACGAGAGTACATAGAGGTAGTTGAAGAAAATTGCGATACAAGAATTGCAGCAGAAAATCCTGGCTGCCTCAATGTTCGTGAAAGGGCTGGCCCCTATGCCGAAGGTGACCAGGTACATGGCAGTGGTGAGAGAAAAGGAGAGCATGGAGTCTGCATAGACTGCTGCAGTTCTCTCTTTAACATGTTGGTCTTCTCTAGTTTTCCTCCAGGAGGATAACATTTCAAAAGTCCCATATAATCCATGACCTGAGGGGGCAGAAAAAGACCAGATCAAAAGTTTAAAATACTAAGGTCTCTAAAGAGGGGAACCGACTTGGTTCTGGGGAACAACTGGGTCAAAGGAAATGTAAACCATCCTAGCGGTGACAGGTCAATGTCAGTGATTTCTCCTGTGGAGACCAGACTTGTGTTTTGGTGAGTCAGACATGTTAAGGGAGAGAGGGCAGAGAGAGGAGCTAAGATCTTCATGCTTCCTTCTGGCTGAAGAAAGCTGGGTGGACTTTAGCCTAAGAGATCTGAGTAGACTTGCACCTGTGTCTCTTGGGGCTTATGCACACTGATGGTTTAGGACTGTGGTTGCAGTTTTCAGAGTATTTCGTTGGTGGAACACTCCAGAGAGGATGCCTGGCCACTCAGCATTTGGCTTGTCATCCCCACAAGGCTGGAGGTTAGCACAGTGGAAGGCAGTGGGCAGAGGGGTCTGAGTTAGTGTCTCATCACCTCATTTAAGTTTGGCCAAGTGGAAAGCTTTAGGGAGAAAGAAGTGCTGTATTTAATCTGAGCCTTGACAGGAACTAAATCACAGCCTCTTTTTTTTTCCTTCTTCTCCAAGAATCAATGCAGGATGCAATAAATCTGAGAAACAGAGGGGAACAAAATAAGTAGGGACAAGTTTGTGTGAATAGGAAGGATGGAAGAAGGAACGAGATTCACAGGAACTCTCCCTGCAGTGGATAAAAATGAATTCAGGTTGAAGGTTTACGGCTTGTCTCTGGTCTTCAGGGACCTGTCTGCCCCATTTGGGTTGGATGATGTCTCAAGCTAGTGGTGACTGCTGGCTTTTTTACACTACTTGGCAACGGCCTCTGAGGGCCAGGGCCGGATCAGTAACCTCTCTCCCGAACTACTTAATGCCCTTCCTCCTTGGTTAGTATTCCAGTAACCCTGCAACAGCAGACTTACAGTAAGTGCTCCTGTTTGACTTTACTGCCTGCAACTGGATCTAGTTTAACTTCTCTAATCTCTCTTGGTGGGAGCCAGACATTTCCCAGAGGGGCTTCCCTGGGTTTCTAGGCCACTGTAACATTGAAACCGCCCCCCCCCCCCGCCAATGTGACCTGTTGTGGCTTTCTCTCAGCCCTGTCTTGGCACTGGGATCTGCAGATCTCATTTTCTGCTTCTCTGCCTTGGCATATTCAATCCCATTATTGAGGATAATAAAATCTTTACCCTGTGGTACAATCGTCTTGTTTTTAAAAAGGAATTTAAAATCTCCAGCCAAGCGTAATGCTGAGTGAAGTGAGTCACTGTGCTCTTGTGTGTACAATAACTGAGCGCTCGTCTGCCCTCGTGCCCAGGCTGGTATTTATATACTTATTGTGAAGTCTTGGCTTCAAACCCGCACACCCATTTCACAGTCGTGATATAAGCCTGTTTCCTCAGAGGAATTTGGCATTTATCTTAATTTACTGGGCATCATTTTACAGCCACTTTTAGAGGTCAGGTCAAGACTGTCAATTTGATAACTGGCACCATGACCCCTATTAAAGTGAAGACACCTAAACTCCCTTGACAAGAAGTAAAAAGTCCACTCATTGACTGGCATACTGTTTTTAATTATGTTTTAGATAGTTAACATCTAGTCTTAAGAGGGAAAACTATTTATTAAGTTTGTTTCCACTGGGTTCTCTGGAAGGATCAGCCAACCTTTGATTAAAATAACTGATCCCTTGAAATGAGGGTAAAGAAAGTACCTCTGAGGCACCTGCCCCCTGGGGAAACAGTACTGACCATTTCATCTGGGGCCAGGGAGAATAAATTCTGATAGGCAAACACACTTTAGAGTTTCACTGAAAAGGCAAATGGAATCGTATAAGTGTTTTCTTTCTAGAAAGAAAAAGAATTTTTAAAACAAGGCTTTGGTGCTGAGTCATCAAATATGGTAAGAAAATAAAGATGCATAAAGCAGGATTAGAATTACTGGTATGGTAGGATTTAAATTAAATCAGTTTTGCAGCCCTTTTTACAATGGGTGTATTTTATAATGACATTATCTGACCCTGACTCTTGTTGGAAAATACAATAAGAATTCCTTTATTACCTTGGTATTGAATAATCTTAGAAGCTAATTGAGAAAAGGATTTTGAATTAACAGAGCTATTAGGTAAAAAGAGTAAGACCTCTGAGGGTCCTGAGTGAAAATAATCAAACTCAAGGAATGTGGAAGTAGGCTGTTAGAGTGTCTCTTGAGTTCTGTTGCTGCATTTTTTTGAATATTGCTACAAAATTTTAATATTATAGCAAAAAATTCAATACAATATTAAAAGAATATCATACCATATCAAAGATGTTTATATCGGGAAATCTCCTAATCAGTTGACTTTATTTTTTTTACCTTTTTGTTTCATATTGGAGTGTAACTGATTAACAGTGTTGTGATAGTTTCAGGTGAACGGCAAGGGGACTCAGCCACATGGCTGCTGCATCTTAAATGCCTTGTCCTTCTGAGTTTGATCCCTTTCATTGCACATGACACGTTCTTGGTTCTGGGGGCAGTTCCAGAAGATTCAGATTTTACTCATAGGGGCTTTTGGAAACTCTGCTTCTCCTTCATTCCTCTCAGGGCTGTGCCTGCATGACTTATAGAGGCCAGAAGAGGAGGCCCTGAGAAAGAATCTGTTTTACCTGATCATTCAGCCTTTGTTGGTAGTTGTTGTTGGCCCCGTGCCGAGGCCCGCACCATTACTTCTGATAGGCCAGACTCTTGTTTCTCAAGCACACCTTCCCACTAGCAGATGCCTATACCCTCAACTCCAAATTCCAGTTGTGCATTGTCTTTAGAGAACTCTTTGGATTTCAGGGACAACTGGTAATACTTTATCTGGGCCTCCTCACTGAAGCTCAGTCAGTCAAGGGGGGAGGGCATACCAACATGGCTGCCAGTGCCTCCCAGGGAAGAATAGCTTGGAGTGCCTAGCTAGCACCAGACCTGATTCACAGCTGGGGCACTTATGTTGAAGAGGTTAGCCTGTTACTGTAATGGAAAGCTCAACTGTGGGGCTCCCGTTCTCTGGCCTGGACTCCAGGGAGACATGTTCCATAAGCTGTAGGACTTGAAGAATGCCCTGTTCCCCAAGAAGGCCTGCTCTGTCTGTCACCACAGCTGAATTCCCTTTGGTTTGACCTTCACGGGATTCTTTTAAATGCAACCTCCTGTGCAATAGTTGTCGATTGAAGCCACTTCCCTTCACTCCGGGGAGTGGGACAAAGAAGGGAGATGGGGAGGGAGGGCAGAGACATCCAGGTAAGAGGATCTCACAGAGACTTAACTCCTTCACAGTGTTTCCTGCAGCCAGCCCTGGGCTTCATTTTTATATCCATGTCAGAAACTGGGCCAGTGAAAACCAAGGAAAGGCAGGGAGGAAAGATTTGAGGAGATTCTGTTCCTCTCCACTTTCTTCTCTCAGCAGCTGCCTCCCAGCACCCAGGGACCCTCCTCTCTTTTGGTCACTACTTAAAGCTGAATTGTTGCCAGAGGGAACTGTTAAACCACACATACTGATGCTATCAAATTCTGAAGGTAAAGAAGACTTGAAAGCATTCAGTTAGTCTTTGAAAGGCACATTCAAGATGTTTGTTTCTGTTTTCGTTCAGTGCATGTCTGTAGAGTTAAATGCATATGAACACATGTCTATCAGTGTGCGTCAAGACATAAACATACCAGTCTAAGTTCTAATTATTCATGAGTGACTGCTTTCTGGCAGCACAGGCTTTTAGCCAGGCCCTGGGATAAGGACAGTAGAGCTCTTCACTGGTGTTCAGACACAGTTTGTACTATGAATGCAATTTAAATTTTATTAGCAGTAGACTTTGGGATTTTCATCTAGTAAAATCAAATACTAAAGGGTTTAGGCTAATCAGTTTTCTTCTTTTCCAAAGAATTTTCTATCTTTTTGTGCAGTTACCTTTCAGATTTTGGAGGCAATGAAAAGACAGCACAGATGATAAATAATACTAATGGTGGAAAATCCTCCAATCATTTAGAGTGAGTTTCAGGAATATTCACAAATTAAATAAAATCTCACTCTTACCCAGACTCTTTTCTGGGACCTGACTGAAGCCTTCAGGATTGTTTACAATCCACTGACCAAGGAATTGACAAATGAATAGTGTAGAGTTAACCTAACTTTACCCAGTAGATACACATCTGGAAAGTTATTCATAAAGTCAATGATATTTTTAATGTATTTAATGGTTTTGCTATCAGAGGCAATCTGGGTGATTTGTTTATTTTTATTTTTTGTCAATGAATATCATAGGCAAATCAATCTACTTGGTACACTGGGATTTTGTAAGGCAGATTTTTCTTGAGGCCCAGAACCTCCTGCCTTCTCCAGCACACAGAGCCACAGCACAGAGGCTAATGCCTTTGGGCTCTCCTCGTATTTTAATCCTTTAATCCTAGCAGGATTTCCTCATCCTGAGTTCCTACAAGTAAGGAATAACTGCGAAGATGGGGAGGGGAAATGGGATGGCTTTGAGTTTCAATGTGAAAACATTTAATATCAGGAGATAATAAAGCCATTTATAGCATGCCTGGGCAGTGCCAGATTTCCTATATGAAAATAAAATTACTACATTCTTCTAGAAAATCCATAGAGTATAATGAATGCATGAGCAAAATCTGCTTAAAACATATTTTATTCTTAGACAAGCTCCACTAAGTAGCTCATGTTTATAAAAAGCTTTTCCTTCCATGACATCCACATAAATTCATGGTTTTTTTTTGAAAAGAAATTTAAAGTGTGTATGTGTCTGGCTTGAGTAACATTTGTTTTTAGAGAGAAGTTCATTAATTGGGTTACATTTACACTTTTCCTGTTATAAACATTTACTTTCTGTGCTGAGTTGTTTGGTTTATCACAGCCTGTTTTGTCTCACAGTTAAGAGTGAGAGTAAAGGTGTACTTTGCTTAAGCTAAGACAGATGCTCACATCAGGGCGAATACATACAGCTAAACTCCTTCTACTAGAGGCTTGTCACATTTTGGTAATTCTAATCACAGCATTGTGTTTTAATCTGAGAAATGATTTCCTTCGCTCAAGAGCTGCAAATAAAAGTCCAAGAAATGAATAGCTGTTTTGTGTTTAAAGATAAAGTATTTACATACTCTGTGTGTATGTGTGCGTGCACACACACGCACTATATAAAATCAGTGTGCACAACTGAAGCTCATAATATATGCTACGGTCATTGTGTGATATCTCTTCATACAGAAGACATATGTAGTATTTATATATGTGGCATATCTTATTCAAATACATTTTATATATTTATATATAAAATGTGTGAATATATACTGTATAATACAGAGAGAAATGTACTGTATTTCTCTTCAAACATTCAAACAATATGTATACATAATATGTTATAAACACATAAAATATATATATACAACATGAACTTATTACATAATATATCACATTACATATAATATAGGTAATGTGATATATAATATATATTATACACCCAGATTATACACACACACACACACACACATACACAGATATATACACAAAATGACTAGTAGGTTGATGTGCAATTTATTTTACTGGTGAGGAAGAGAAATGTTAGTGTTGTTGCACCAGTCAGTGCAGAGAAGGGGCTAGAATCCCTCCCTTAGGTTCCATCTACATTTTGATTCATGGCTGGTGAAATAGTCTTGGTGAAATGCAGGGTTTCCTTGACAATGACTATGAATCTGCTTGCATCATGAACTACTGCAAATCCATCTGGTCAACACTACCTGGCCCCAGCAATGACTTTCGGAGATGTTAATCCAAATGCAACAACCAACTAGGTGTCCCTCCTTCTGTTTGTTTGTTTTTTTTTTAAACCAGCTCAGTGTCCTTGATTTCAGCTGCCATACCTTCATGGAATTGGCCACCCCTTATTCCCTAGACTAGCTGGCAAAACCATCCAGAGGATTCCCAGGAGACCTGGGTCAGAGACGAATACCTTTGCATTCCTCTGCCTGATTGTTCTCTGCCTCCCTGGACCTGTGCCCCTAGTCCCATTCTTGCCATCCTTTGTGGTTAAGGATAGACCAATAAAACATGTCTGATCCATCCCCTCAGACCTATTTCTCCCAATCCACCTTGCATTGTAGTATGACTGGTGGAAGATAAGAATAAAAAGATGAGAACTAGACACAAAATAACACAGTATCCTTTTAAATTAGTCCCACAGTGATCATAGAGCATTACAAAAAGGATATTCAGGGACAAAAACACTTTGAAAATAGTATATGGAATTACTCTCTTATTTCAAATCAGATGTAAGCAACAATGGGAACAACAAAACACCTATAAATCAGTTTTTTTTTTCTAGACACCGTGGAGCCTGTTAGTAATTTATACCTAAGCAGAGTATTTCCACAGCATTCTTAACATACTTTTACTCCTCATGTAGACTGTCATATTGTTGCAAGTAATGAACGTATACCATAATGTAGGAGGTTGAATCATAAGAAATGACTGCTTTTGGAGATCAAAAATAGCCACATATTGGCACCAATTTCGTAGGTGAAGACTGGTTGAATATTGACAATTTTGTATTTGCTTTGAACTTTATTATTATCTGGCTGATTTATTCCCCCACATTTCTCATGACTTTAGTCATCAGGCAAGCACAACTTTGCAAGTTTGCTTAAATTTAGAGCCAAGATAATTAAGAGTTCCAGTTTCTTGGAACTAAATTTCTTGCACTGGACCTTTTACCTCTTTGTAAGCCTGAGCTCCGTATACTTCATCACATTCCAGTTGGCAGCAAATAAAAACAATTTCTCAGAGAACTGAACCTTATCTTCTGGTTTCTGTTAAATACAGATAATCTTAGGATGTATACCTGAAGGAAGCCAAACGTCCTTGCTATTGGTCTCTTCCTAGCATTTAATCACATCCTTGCTTCTTTCCTATCCTTGAATTTGAATGGCCTGGCTGGATAATTTAGAAGGAAGAGGGAACCTTGGATCTGACATTAGACCTTCTCAAAATCCCAAACATTTTAAAGGACTTGAAGAACATTTTTCTTGAAGAATATTTTTCATCTCATCTGATCTTTGAAGCTCTTATATCTTAATAAATGCAAAGCTACCCTTATAAATTAGATTGCCACATATAAACTAATATTCAAAATACCTTTCACCACGACTTCAATTTTCCCCTTTTAGCTGTACAGAATGTACATGAAACACCAAACCTACCAGATGAAGAAGGAAGAAACCTTCCTTCTGTTCCCTTCTATATTCCCCAACATTCCATTCCTTTGCTGATTTGTGTCTGATCAGCAAAGCTGTGGAAATATTAAGCCTGTAAGGAGAGCTGGCATGTACAAAACCTGTGCCAATTTCTTAAATCATACCCAACTGCCGGGCAATGTTGTAAATCCTCATCCTTTAAAGGAAATTCCATAATGGATTAACATGATGAGTGTCAAATGTTTACAAATGGCAGTTCAAGTACCTCGATGCCTGGTGTTAATATGGTTTGGAAAGAAAGGATATTACTTTACACACAAAGGGTGTGGATGAAATAAGCTCCTCTCCAAAGTATAATAACTAAAAAATGTCAATGAGCATTTATGATACTGTAGACCTTTAAGAATTTCAGCTCTAAATAAACTGATCTGACTCATGAACAGGGGTTTTGGCAGAAGTAGGGCTGTCTAATATGCCTGACACTGATTAAAAACATTCTAAATCCTGATGTATCTATGCTTACATCATTGCCCAAATGATTCATCTGTGTAGGATATATTCTTATTGCCAGAGATGTCACGTATCGTCTTGGCTACAAACACACAGTCACATCCCATTATGGTGAACTCTCAGAGTTTATCCAAATCCTTTCCTATTCTGGAATTTTGTCAGGTTAATACGGTTTGACACACGTGGTCTTAAAATTTTCCATTCTAAATCTGCTGCCATTTTGGCATTTGGCTGGGTCTGGCCTTAAGTGACCGGCATCACACTGAGAATGTTTAGTTTGTTGAATTTTAAATCTATAATTGTGTATCACATTATAGACCTATTGTCGGCCAAGGAAATTTCATCTGGAAAGGACTAAGAGATTTTTTTCTAAGACACCTTTCCTTCTAAAAGAAGCCATATATTTTTTAGTTTTATTTGACTGCATATTAATACCACAGAAAATCAAGAAGTTTTGCTTAAATCTTCTTAGTTTAAGCATAACCATTTGATGCTATAGACGGGCAAATTTAGAAACTGGACAAGTTTAGTGAGTCACACACTGCAAAACCCTTAGCACTGCATTTCTTCTTGGTCATTTGAAATATTTATTGGCATTTTAGGACTGGTTATCAAAAAAACAGAATTAAACATTGGTCCTGAACACAACATTTATGAACGTGCTCTTGCTTAGATTTCATTTTACAATCAAATCTGAGAACGATGAGTTTATCTGAGAAATACAGAAGGGCAGCCATCCTAAATCCAGGTGCTGCTGGCTTTACGAGCGTATTAAGCATCCATTACGTGGTGCAAAGTATTTATTGCAAATGGGCCTCAGCTACTAAAACACGTCGCTTCCTTTCATGTTGTGACTAAGTAATTTGAGATCTCTTTGAGCTGAAAATGTACAGAAAGGTTGTCTACTGACTGTCAGCAGGGAAAACTGCCATCAAATCAATGCATGTGACATTCCTCACAAATTACAAACAAGGGTTTTTTGGGCACTGCAGCGCTTGGTCTCTTTCGCTACAGATGCTAGGTTTTTCTGAGTTGAATTCATGTGAAATTCACTGATACTAGGTCTTGGTGGAGTTGTGGCACTACTCTTTATGAATTTGTCTTTTAAAAATGCTCCCTGGCTAACAGCATCTTTCCATCTCTTCTATCCCTCTCCATACCAGTACTGTCTGGTGTATTCCTTTTTGCATTGAGTTTTGCTTACAATATTTAAAACTTCTTTAAAAAGGACAAAAATCAATTTTAAGAGATTTGAAATACTGTGATTTCTTTTACTTAATAAAATTCAAGATGTTTTGAATATTTAATTTCATTTTTACTTACAATGAAATATTTTTAGTGAAATTAATGGGAAGAAGTTTTGAATGTTACTGTTGTGTTTTGCTTAAAAATTAATTTTAAGGTGGTGCACTGGGACGACCCAGAGGGATGGTGTGGGGAGGAAGGAGGGAGGAGGGTTCAGGATGGGGAACACAAGTATGCCTGTGGCGGATTCATTTTGATATTTGGCAAAACTAATACAATTATGTAAAGTTTAAAAATAAAATAAAATTAAAAAAATTTAATTTTAAGAAGCTCTAAATATTGTAGTTTTACTGAATGCAATTAGTTTTTAGGAAGTTTTAAATATTGTACCCTTCTTTGAGCTCATGATAATTACTTAAGAGTGTCAAAAACCAGGAATGATATTTCTTTTTCTAGCCCTAACATCTTTTTTCCTCACTTAAGAACCTGTCTCCCTTCAGTTTCCTGTGAACCCTTATCCCTGTTTATCTTCCTCCCACAGAAACAATCACAGCAAAAAAACATTGTATTTTTAAAATGAAAAGCTAAATAAAAAAAACCAAAACACCCCAAGCATGTGACTAATCATGAGCAAAACATCTTAATTTAAATCTTGACTCAACCCTCCGTGGAGGCTCCTCACAGCAACTCCTTACTCAGGCTGCAAGGAACTGCCCTGTATTCCACCATTGACCCACATCATCTTGAGGTTATTTTAAAGAGGCAAGTTATGCTGCCATCTTAGCAGACTGAGTTCAGGAGGAAGTATAGCAGCCTCCTCCTCTGCTGTGTTCAGCAGAGATGAGTAAACCGATCTGGTAAATTCACAGCTCTCTCAGTCTCCACACAGTGCCCCACTTTTCCACAAAAGCTACTAGTATATGTTTATTGCTTGGGTCTCAGATCCTGCAGCTGCTGCTGCTGCTGCTAAGTCACTTCAGTCGTGTCCGACTCTGTGCGACCCCATAGATGGCAGCCCACCAGGCTCCGCCATCCTTGGGATTCTCCGGGCAAAGAACACTGAAGTAGGTTGCCATTTCCTTCTCCAATGCATGAAAATGAAAAGTGAAAATGGAGTCGCTCAGTTGTGTCAGACTCTTAGTGACCCCATGGACTGCAGCCTACCAGGCTCCTCCATCCATGGGATTTTCCAGGCAAGAGTACTGGAGTGGGTTGCCATTGCCTTCTCTGCAGTTCCTGCAGAGCATGGAGTAAAAGTGAAAGTGAAAGTCGCTCTTTGTTGTGTCCAACTCTTTGTGACCCCATGGACTGTAGCCTGCCAGGCTTCTCCATCCATGGAATTCTCCAGGCCAGAATATTGGAATGGGTAGCCATTCCCTTCTTGAGGGAATCTTCCCAACCCAGGGATCAAACCCAGGTTTCCTGCATTGCAGGCTGATTCTTTACTGGCTGAGCCACCAGGGAAGCCCAAGAATACTGGAGTGGGTAGCCTATCCCTTCTCCAGGAGATCTTCCCGACCCAGGGATTGAACCAAGGTCTCCTGCATTGCAGGCGAATTCTTTACCAGTTGAGCTACCAGAGAAGAGCATGGAGGGCAGCACATAATTCTGTGGCCCCACCAGCCCCTGCATATTATCATTTAACCATCATGCAGCTAAGATGGCCTGAGTAAATTCCTTTTTTTCCTACTACCTCTAAACAGGGCATCAGGCATACTAATGAACTCAATCACAGTTATTTCTCAGCCAGTGAGAAATGCCACTTCATTTGTCATGTCAGTATCTGATTCCAAATGACATTTTAATTTTGCTAAAGGAATTGATGAGAAGTTGCCAAAGAAGAGGGAGAAGCTAAGTGTTTGGGTCCTTGGCTCATGAGAAACTCGGTACCAGGCTTGCTGGACCTCTGCCATCATCAATATCAGATGGACAGAGCAACTGACGTTATATTATGAGCACTATGGCTTTACATATACCAGAATCTCCATGAGGAAATTTCTGCAGCCCCCAAGAGACTACATAATAGGATTCATTTTAAAATATTCTCCTGAGTTCATAGCAAAGACAAGAAAAAGTTACCTTCCTATTTATGTCTCACTTGTTGCCTTCAGAGTTCTTGTCTACTGACCATATCCTTCCGTGTGATGTTCGCGTCCACCCTGCCCACTGGATAGGGAAACCATGGGCTGGTGGACACTGTTGGTGCCCCACTCGTGGCCCTCCAAGCCCTCATTCTTGAGCTCACAGAAGCCTTCTTACTCCAAACACTGGTAACCTGAGAGATTTCTCCAGCTTCATGAATGTGATCAGTCTTCCCCGGGAAGTGCTGGGGAGTTAATGACCCAGGGGAGAACCCTCAGTGAATCATACAGAGGGTTTCTGGGTCCATACTGCAGCTTAAAGAGTCATCACCCCTCAAGGACACCTCTGAGGTCTCTCGAAGGTCCCCGGTGAGACTGAACCACAGATGCCCACAGTGGTAACCTGCTGATTAACATAACCCCGGATTGTCTTCCTTCCCTGTCTCATGTCCCTCCTTCCAGGTTGTGGTCTCCCAGGCTAACCTCCCCAATAAACTATTTGTATCCAGATCCTTGTCTCAGGGTCTGCTCCTGGGGAAGCCCGACCTAAAACACTGGTGCACAGAGATTAATATCTGCTGAATTTAAATTAATATCTACAGCTACTTCATGGAGGGCCAGGGCTAGAAGTCAGGGCTTTGGGCTTCCAGCATATCAACCAGATACGGTTACTTCTTGAGACCCAGCACCACCTTACAGAATTGGTCTCAGGGCTTCTGGACTAAAAGAAGATGCTATAAATGAAACAAAATTGTTAGACAGCTGCTCTTGGCCTTTCAGGAACCCCGTCACCACCATAAGAAGAAGGAAATAGAAGGGAAAAAAAAGGACAGTAATTACCTAGCATGACGAAAGGGACTCCCAGGAAGGTGGAATTGTATTTCCCACCAGTCAGATTGATGATCCCAGCCGCGGTAAGGGTGGCGAGGCTTATGGTCACCAGCCCAAGCAGGCCCAGCCAGGGTTTGCTGCGGACGCAGTCTTGCATGGAGCAGCAGAGGATGGCCATGGTGACCACCAGGATCAGGCTGGTGACCAGGTAACGTTCCGATACACGGCTGGTCTTCTGGAAGTCTTCCCTCAGCGAGGAGGATGTGTAAGGGTACATTTTGACTTTGCTGTTAGATTTCTGGAACAGTCGGACCGTGTCACAGAAGCTGGACTCCCACCTCTCCGCCACCATGTCATTGAGACTGTTGATGGACTGCAGGTAGTAGGTGAGCTGGACGGCCTCTGCGGATTTCACTCGATCCTTGCTGTGCACAGTGACGCCTCCCAGCTGGTGCCCATTATAAACTGCCCTCCCATCTTTTAAGTGAGTGATCGGGTACGTGATAGCAAAATTGGTCCGGTTGGTGGCCCGAGCATTCTTTAGCTCCTCTAGGACATGCACGATGTCGTCCACAATGCAAGTCTTATCGTTATTCAGGATACAGATGTGAGCAAATGTGTAATTAAATCCAGGCCTTGGAACCTGGATCCTGGTTACAGCAGCATGCAACTATGGGGAAAAAAATGAAAGTCAGTGTTGATGACCAAAAATAAGACATTCCTAACTGACAGCTCTGTGGATCCAAAGGTCTCTATTTTTTTGTAGGGGAAGGGAAAGGGAGTCACTCATGCCATCTCCAAGCTAAAGAGTTCAAATGAAATGTTAGGACCTTACATCAGAACTGAGTAGTAAGGATGTAGGACACCCATCTGACTCGAGGGCCTCCTAGCGTGGTCCCTGGACCAGCAGCATCAGCACCACCTGGGGACTTGTCAGAAATGAAAATTCCCAGGCCCCATCTCAGACCTGGTAAGTCACACTCTCTGGGGTGGGGCCTAGGAATCTGGGTTTTCACAAACCCTCCAAGGGAGGCCGATACAGCTAAAGTTGGATGTTGTGTTCTTTAAGTGTGATTCAGTTGGGTCTGTAACTATCTGAGAATCTCAACAGGTCTACCATTCAGTCTCCTCCTTCAAAATATAATGGCAAAAGTGAACTAAAGCACAAGTCCAAGCACAGAGGTCCTATGTAGGCCCATCCCTTGTGGCTGATTTGGAGGGCAGTGAAGTGATTTCCCCATTCGGTGCAATCACTCAGGCATATAAGACAAGCAGTTCACCTTGAGGATCCTTAGTCCTGCTTCTACAGGAAGGGGGCTGTAGCTGCAGAGGTTGGCTGGGGTACAGGGCAGTTGTGCTAAGGAAGTGCAGGAGGATTTATTCTCTGAAGCTTGCCCTAAGTCAAATTTGCCATGCCCTGGTTCTGTATGCCTGTGATCCAGGTGCCCATGGGAATACAGACACTCATGTAACATCACCTACTACATACCCGACACAGTTCCATGCCCTTCATACAGATTATGTCATTTAATCCTTACAAGAAACTACAGTAGGTACAAGTACCCACCTTGTGTTACAAATGAGGAAACTAAGGCACAGACAGGCCAAGTCACCTGCCCAAAGTCACACAGAGCTGGGCTGTCCCAGGCAGTCTGGCTCCAGCACTTGTCCTCCTAGCTCCTCGCCAGACACCTCCAGGTTGGCAATGCCAACAGCTGGATAAATCCTGATTTGGGGCTTTCACCACCCCACCCCTAAGAAATTACAAGTGCTCCATCAAGTTCAGATATGTAAGAACATGTGTATTCTGTGGTCTAAGGTGAGAAAGTAAGGCCTTCTCCCTGTGAAATGAGGCCAGTTTCCAAAATGAGGCCAGTGGTGGCCATATGAATTACATGAGCACACCTAGGACCGTACAGAGCATAGAGCACTCTCCTGAGTAGAGCTGGCCACTGTTCCACACTTGGTGAGTGGAGAACACTCCCCACAGAAAGGGAATGAAAGTCTCACACCCAGACTTGCCATACTGGTGCTGCACCATTGTGATTCATAACCTTCTGAGTGTCTCCATGACCCCGATAGATTTGCTTTGAAATCTGCTGTAGCTGGTTTATTTGCTAAGACATTTTGCTGTGCATGCCTGTGCCAGGATGAATGGGATATTGATTATGGTTTTAGAAAATGTCTGAGGGGCACCAGCTGTCAAAGTCCTTTAGTTTGTGCAGAGCATGAGTTGTTAATCCTAATTCTCAGTGGCTCCTCCCTCACATCTCCTCATAGGCCACAACCCTGAGGTTCAGGAAACCCTTCACTGTATTACATTTGGCTGAAATATTCTGAGTCCTTTCCTACACACACACACACTCACACACACATGCAGAGTTGATGTCCCAGAGATACCTAGGAGACTGTTTTCACCAAACTCTAACCATATGCTAAATTTTTGTTTTGATGCTTTGGGATTGATGAGGAGCAGAATGACTCGAATGGTTTTAAACATTGAGTGTGTTTAGACACACCAAGAGTGTGTTCTAAGCTTGGTCCAGTGAGTTTTGATTAAAAGAACTCCTAACTAAAAAAGAAAATTCCAAAATATGAAAGGTTACTGTGGAGGAGGGAAGAACCAAGAGGAGTTTAGTGACAAGAGAGAGTTAAAAGAAAGACTTTGGGGGAAAGATTCAGAATAGGCTAGAAAAGGAGTGGTATTGAAAGCATGCATATGTGTAATATTTAGTGCATTGTTTGTTCCCATGAACGGTCTAATAAATCTCCCTTGGAGTGATTACTAAATATGTCAAGAGAAAAAGATTGCCAAATAAGATGGTGTTAAGCCACAGGGCTGAACCCAATTATAGCAAGGGGATATTTTCCATCCATTCTCTGATGCGACCATGCCACGCTGGGTGGGGAGTTGTAAACCATTTAGTGATCTGGCAGCCCTGTAGATCTACTGCTGGGACCCTTGAGACCACAGACCAAAGAAAGCAGACATGCTGTTAACCCCTGTACCACCAGCACATAGGAGGGAGGCTTGGAAAGTGAGAACCTCAGTGAAGTTAGAGAGGGGAGGTTTCTTAACTCTCAGTACCAGAGCTACTGCGGGATTCACCTGCTTTGAATTTCTGAAGGTCAGGTGGGTAGAACATGTGTCACTCTCGCTTCTCAGTGGCAGGGAGATGCTGGGTGACAAAGCAGCCAGAGATGGGGTATTTGCTGAAGCCACCCACCTGGCAGGGGGAGTCTGCATGATTCTTCTGGGGGTAAAAGGGGAGTGGATAGTGAGTGGCTTGGGAAAGGAGAGTGGAGATTCCCTCCTGGGACTTCTGGAGTGGGTGTGGCTCTTCAGGGAGCCATGGGCAGACACACTGCACATGCTACTTGGACTTCTTCCTGTATAGCGTTTTAGAATGCCCAGATTTACTTTCCTAAAGGAGCCCCACTCAGGACAGCAGACACATTAGTAGATGATCTTAGTCCATTTACAGGGGAAAATGGAAACCAGAGATCACAGCTATGTGTTGTCGTCATTGGTCTATACTTACTTTAAATTTCTGTATTGGAAAAGAAAAGCAAGATGAAAATGATGACAAGTTAGTTTACAGTGACTTCATCTTAGCCTTTAAATAAATTTTTGCTCTTAGGGGCAGAAGGGGGAAAGAAAGATAGGAAAACATCAAAGTGTGATAGTGAAATGGTTACCAACACACCTCAGTCTACAGAATGGACAGTCTCAATTGCTGCAAGCTTATTATTAGTTACAGACCCTTGGAAAAGAAAAGGAGAGGGAAACATCGTGAAGTAATAGTCCTGACCCTTAATATAGTCTGGATCTGTCATGTGGCTCAACATAGAATCCATGTTTCTATAACTCTATAGATTTTTAGATTATTCACTCAACACACATTCAATAAGTACTCATCAAATCTACTGTATTGTCAATAATAGGATAAATTCCATGAATTTAGGGTGCTCACACTTACATATGGAAAATCACATAAAAGATCTGGTGTCCAAAACAAGGGAATGATCCTAACAGTAGACAATGCTGAGCACTCTAGCAAAGCATAATCCAGTGTCAGTCTTGATCACAATATGTTTATTGTATTTGCTGCCAAAGAGGCCAGTGTTTGTACATGTGTGTGCTCAGTTGCATCTGACTCTTGTGATCCTATGAACTGTAGCCCACTGGGCTCCTCTGTCCATGGGATTTCCCAGGGAAGAATAGTGGAGTGGGTTGCCATTTTCTTCTTCAGGGGATCTTCCCAACCCAGGGTCAAACCCATATATACTGCATTTGCAGGCGGATTCTTTAGCACTGAGCCACCTGGGAAGCCCCTCAAAGAGGCCAGACTGAATGTTAAATTGAGATTCATTCTAAGGCTCTGTTTAAATTGTTATATTCTTTGCTCTCATTACCCTTCAGGTTAAGAATGATGATAGTAATAGTAACTAGTCTGCTTAGTACTCTCTATACAGTTTTCAATTTTATTCAATACAAGACCCTATGGAAATGGTTAAATCATTATTTCCATGTTATAATTGGAACAACTGAGGCCTAGAGAATCTAGACCAGGACAGCTTTAGAACTTCAGTAAGGATGAAGAGGATATGGAGAAGAATGAAGAATTGTCTGCCCACCTGGTTTACGTGACCAGCCTTGATGTGACTGAGCTGTGGGGCAGCTGCACCTGGGTTTATGGGGTCCATTGAGAGAGACCAGAAATAATCCAAAGAGCCAACTTCATGTTTAGGCAGCAACGGAACATGCTGATGTGAACAAGTAACGAAGGATGGGTTTGAACTTACTGACTTTGCTTATTCTCCATCCAGCCTCTTCAGTTGCCAAAGAAAACTTTTAAAACACACTTACCAAGCAAAGAGACTGTGGGGCATAATGGAATTCAGTAATAAGTTTTGAGTTGAAATCTGGCTTTTGCTGCTGAGATAGGAATGTCAGAGACCCTAGGAATGTCACTCTACTTCATATCTCAGATTTTTCAGTAAAAAACGGAGGTTGGTCCCACTAATCTCTGAGGACAGACCATTTGGTTCTAACATGACATAATTCTAAGATGAGTGACATCCACAAAGTATACAATCAGATCCTCAGCAAGAGAAAGTTAACTCCATAAATATCAATTTGAGATTTATTACAGCTGCTTGAAGTATGCTTTTTCAACACACTGAAGTACTTTTTAGGTCAATGACAGATCTGATAGTAGATGAAACCCAGAAAGAAAACCACATGGTAGGGAAAAATAGGTTTACTGGAGAGAAAAAAAACAAAAAGATTCCCTCCTCTGAGTGATTTCCCGGGCTGGGGAGGCACTCACTCTTATAATCCCCTTCTGCCAGAGCCTGGGACAAAGCCAGTGTGGGCTGCTGGGCACGACAGGCCAGAGTCTCATTTCCTCTCTGCCTCTCCTTGGCACAGGCAGATCTTCCTCAGAAGACAGCAGGGGCACCTTGTCGAGGAGAGTACAGAGGGATCCAGGAGGAAGTGTCTGCTCCTGAGTGGTAATTAACATAGGAAAAATACCTGTGGGTTCAGAAGAGCTCTTCCAACACCTTCCAGCTTTTTTTGTATTTGTTTCATGTTGAAAAGGGGGGACAGATAAAGGTGGAAGGCCATCCTGCCAGGCAGGGCAATTAACACCCTCTGCTATCCCCCAGAAAGCTCAGCTGCATTGAGGCTGTGAGGAGGGTGCAGGTCCCCAGGGGTATCAGTCTGGTGACACCACCTTTATGGGCTGCCTTCCTTTCCCTATCTTACCTTGCCGCTCCCTCCTTTTGCTACTCCCAAATAAGCTGCTCACGGGAAAACAGTTGAAAAGGGGAAATTGTTGGTTTGCTTGTCTAACCTAACCTACATTATTTGCCCCCAAATACTTCCTTCGAAGTGACACGAGATCAAAACTGCTTCAGAATGCTTTCAAAGAATATCAGGATTTCACCCCTAAGTGAAGCGTTTTATTCACTGAACCCCTCCAGATTCCATGCCTTGATCAGGGTTGATATTCTGCCCCTGTTGAGGGGGTAGGAACAGACTGGCAAGGTGTTCTCCCCCAGGACACAAGAAAACACCTTGAAGTGGATGGGTCTGGTCGCTGCAGTTCATCAATTACGCTAGTTCCCTCGGTGTTCTGTTCTGTAGCTGCATGATCTCACTCTCACCCACTCTCTTTCCTCTTCTTTTAATAGAAATGCATTACATCAGAACATCAGTTGCAAGTTGGGGATTGTTACTGTGATTCATTTGTAGTGCAGCCAAAAGCAAGTTAGTCATCCCTTAATAAGTGAACAGAAATATCATTCTGCCTTTGAAACATAACATGTTCAGAGGATACCGAATTTAAGCTGTGGATATAGCTAAACAAATGACTGTCTATCCACACGCTTCCTCTATCCATGTGTGCCCGCTGTCATGCTGACCTGCTCCAGTGACAGGAGACAAATGGTCACCTTTGTCAGTACTGCAGAGCCAGTGCAGGTCTGAAAGAGTGGAATGTTTCTGTTTTTCTCCTTGTTTTACCAGGGGGTAAACACTGTACTGTGGGTACTGACACTTTTAAAAGCCCCACATTATAATTCCCTGAACAGGTTGTTTTGTCTTTGCAGCTCTGACTGGAAAGACACTGTAGCTCTGGATTTGAAGCAAATAAATCTGAGATTTTCAAAACAAAATATAGTCATGATGAAGGAAAAGACAACTGCAATATCTCATTGTGACTTTTGCCTGGCTCCACGTTGCTCTGGATGAGAAAGAATATGATGAACCACAGGTTCAATACTCTCTTTTTTCCCCATAGCCTGGGAAGAAATTTGATTTGTTCTTGACTATTAAAATTCCTTGATAGGAAGAATCCTGGAAATCTCTAAAGTTAAACTTTCTGATTAGAGTGGTTATTTTTGAATCCTGCTGTTCTTACTTGACTTTCATGGTCAAGCTTAAACTCTGCTTGAGCAAGTTTGTGGGTCATGAGTTTTGCTAGGTAACTCTAAGAGAACAGGGCGCTCTCAGAAATCGGAGAATGTTAACGCTGATTGGCTAAGAGGCAAAGAGAAGTCCCAAAGAGCCAAATGCCTGGGGAACTGGCAACAACAGTATTAGGATTTGGTCAGGAGATCACAAATAACTATGCAAGGGACAGGAAAACAAAAAGAACACCAAGGACGTCTAGGTATGGAGAACAACTGTGAACCTAAGTGGAAAAACCACTGGATTGGGAATCAGAAGAATTCCATTTGGGTTCGTCCCCGTTCTGGGTTGGGGACCATGAGTTAGAGATAAATAAAAAATGAACTTTTGAAAACATATACCGTGCCACTTTGCTGCCCTCAATTCTCCAGTGATTCCTCATCATGCTGAGAGCAAAAATCCAAGTCCCGACTGTAGCCAGCAAGATGAGGCATTGCCCTGGGTGATTTCTCCGGATTCGTATCTCATGGTGCCCTAGTTATATGGCCTTTGTCATAACTCTGCCTGGAACATCTTTCTTTTACTTCCCTCCTCAAATTTAATCATCTTCTCTGACCTCAGCCTGAATTAAAAAAAAAAAATGTCCCTGGCCATCACTATCTTGGCTTAAGTTTTTCATGACACCTGTTATGATATGGCATTCCATGATGCACCTCTTTGTTTCTTTTTTCTGCTCTCCCCACTAGAATCGGTGTTTTACCATGCTGGAGTGTTTATCTCTTTGGTGCACTTCTACCTTTCTATTATGTAGGATAGTTCCTGGAACGTATACTCAATAGTTATATAGTATACACGTGACTATAATAATCTTGTGAGTGAGTAGATTTTAGTCTGTCTCATGGTCATGATGAGGGTCCATGAGGTGATAGATCTGCATGCATTCTGTAAACTCTGGAGGGCCACACACATGTAGTTATTCTTCAGCAGGGAAGCATGGAGTGGTGAGTGTCTTCTAGCTGTCCAGATACAACCCTAAAATTGATTCCCAGTTTTCCTGGAGCTTGTGATATTTCCTGTGATTTGACATCTTGTGCTTTAGTGGGAAGGACATGAGGTCAGAAAACCACCAGTTCAAACCCTGTCTATTGTTCTAGCTATGAGACCATAGCCAACACAGATAGCTGCCCTGTCTCCTTACCACTTCAGTGCACACCAGCCCTCTTTCCAGCCTGATGTGGAAATAATGAGGTATTAACATACTGTCCCAATCCCAAGAGGCCTAGATTGATGACTAAAAACAGTTTGTGTATAAATAGCCCAGCTCCCTTGTCCCCAAGGTGGGTTGACTCTGTGGCATATGTTCCTCATTGGCTCCTGGAGTTTCCCAGTGGGATTGGGCTCCAGTTGCCCACAGAGCCACCAGCTGGACAGTGTCCCCATAACTCACTTCTTCCCTTCCCTGTCTTACGTGGCCATTCTCTGACCAGAGCTTCACAAAGTTGTATTCCAAGATACTACTCACATCAATTTCTTGACTCTGCGACAACTTCAGGGATAACCCAAACTAAGCTTCAGGCATTTAATTCAGTTTCATTATCTGTAAAGGGGGGATAAACCTGATCTTATAGGATCATTGTGAAGATCAAATGTGATAACATATAAAAGGTGTCTGATCTAGCATTCAATATTGGGTTAAACCATATGAAGTTGCCACTTCTGTAGGTAAAAGAGTGGGTCAGTGTTGGCAATTTTATGTGGCTCACTAACCTTCAGTGAGGGTCTGTTCTTTCCCTGTTCTAGCCCCTCCTCCTTTCCAAAAGTCCTGTCAGAACCAGAGCTCCCTGTTGGGTAGGGGGAACAGATTTATATTTGGTTTCCAAGGGCTAGTTTGGTGGTCGCGGACAGGCTTTTAGGAAAAAGACAACAGTTCTGGGTAGAATATCAACTCATTCCCTTTTACAAGGGAGTGATGCTTGCAGATATTGTGGCCATGAGTCCCTGCATGCAAGTGCAATGCATGCTTTTAGCAGATTTTTCTTAAGAGAAAAAATGCCACATAACCCACACCCTTGAAATATTTGAAACTGCAGATAATTAATAACAACATTAAATCTACAAAATGATGAGCAAGTGTCTCCATCAGATGAGATCTTTGACAATTGTTTTTCTCCTTCAAAGGATTCACTGTTTCTAAGGGGCACGGAGCAAGGAAGAAGTTCCACCTATGACATGGTGATGGCACTCCTGAATGGTGGACTGGAGTGAGTACTTGATTTAGTTCATAAAAGAGTGTGCTACTTGATAGCAGTTTTTCTTCTTGAAATGTTTTTTCTCTGCCTTCCAATCTGCTGACCTTACAAAGCTACTGACCTTAAAAGTCACAGGGGTGTTTCAGCTGCTACCTTCCTTTTTGGGATCTGAAAAGAGGTCCTACAGAGCAAATGGTTGATGCCATGACAGTTTCTATGATTCAGCTTGCCAGGGCTTTGACCTTTCTGGGAGGTGTGAATGTTGGTGGCCTAGTGTGGGTGCAATTGCCAGCCGTGACTCTTACTAGATGTGGGATCCTGAACACTAAGCTGTTAGTAGCTCTTTCTGTGCCTCAGCTTCCTCATCAGTAAAATGGGGTCAGTCACAGGACCCATCTCCTTATGGTTGCTAGAGGATAAGTGAGAAACTGAATATAAACTACTCAATTTGGTCTCTGACACACAAGTGGTACCCAGTAGAGGTTTGTTAGCAAAAATGAAAATGAGCCAGCGAAAAACCCCTTTTCTATCCTCTGGTTTGACTTGTCTCCCTTAATATTTTTCTTTAACGCATAGAACTTTCTCAGTTGTTCTTGAAAAGTTGGCCAAAACGTTCATTCAGTTACTGAATATATTGTTCAATTAAGTTCTTGGTGAACACAAAAAAATGTCTTTTATTTTTATTTAAAACCAAAGGAACTTTTTGGCCAACCCAATATAGTCAATGAAATGTATAGGTGACAGATTTTTGCTTACATCTGTACTGAGAGACTAAAGAGTACACAGGGTTAATAGTACATCAGTACAAATATCTTAAGAGAAGACCTGGATGGTACATGTTTATAAGTTAGCACTCCCTAATTCCAGATAAGCTCCCAGCCTAAAACCACTCAACCTTTTCCATGTTAGCTCCCAGTTAGATTACCATAAGCATCCGACTAGGCTCTATGGCGGGTGGGCAAAAGAAGGAACCTAAAAGGTGTTAATTGCCTGCAAAGGGTTGGGCTTTGTAAGAGGTCACTGTTATACTGCATTTACAGGTGAGGAAACTGAGCCTCAAGGAACTTATGTAACTTGCTCACAGTCACACATTTAGTAAGGCTTCCTAGGTGGTTTAGTGGTAAAGAATCCGCCTGCCAATGCAGGAGACACAGGATCGGGAAGATCCTCTGGTGAAGGGAATGGCAACCCACTCCAGTATTGTTGCCTGGAAAATGCCATGGACAGAGGACCCATGGATTGGCAGGCTATAGTCCAGGAGTCACAAAGAGTTGGACATGATTGAGCACACATGCACACATTTAGTAAGAGGATCAGCCCAGATTGAAATCCTGGGCTCAGAAGATTGTCCCCTCATGGGAGTTCTTTTGACAGTGTCAAGACTTTGCCCCTCATATCTCTGCTTTGACCATTTGAATATTGATAAACCTGTTTGGTGGTATTAGGCCTAAGCACAGTCAAGCCACAGGATGACATGGTTAGCAGCAGCTATGAATTAAAAGTGGTGATGATGTAACAAAGTCAAGGGGTCAAACATGACTGAGCACCAGGATACCAATGTTTACTGACCAGTGAGGCCCAGCGAATGCCAGGTATCTGTGACAGAGACCTCAGAGGGAAGCCACATTCTTGGTCCCAGTTACAGGCACATTGCCCCGAGCTGGAGATGAGCACCACAGGTGTATGATGAAACAAGCATCTCATCAGTCCAGATAGCATCCTTTGCATCCTGTATGTTTTCTGTGTGACCCCACCCCTACCCCATACACACACACACACACACACACACACAGGAAAAAGAAAAAAAAATGTATTACAGGACATATTTGTGGAAAGAGCTGGCAATTTGGGGATTTATTGCAAAACATCAGGTTGCAGCTGGGGGTTCCTACAGGATTTGGGTATCATCCCTCCCCAAAGGCAGTTTAACATCAGAATATAAATGCTCCGTGAGGGCAGGGACTCTGTTTCTCTCCATCCTGTCTCCCTGGCACATAGAGGAAGCCAAGCAAAGCCATGCCACCTGAGCCTTCAATGTTTGTTCCTTCTTGATGATTTATATTTTCTCTGGTGACATTGAATGATACTTCATTTGTACCCAAAGGCTACTGTGCTACATGCATATCATTTCCATCTTAAATAAACAGATGACATTGAATTTAATCCTGTCACTTACACACTGCAGACAAATGGCTGACCTCATTAGACAAATGGATATGGTTAGACTATAATCTACAAAATACAAACGCAGAGAAACAATTTAGGTAGGAGAGATTGGGTTCTGAAATAATTATGTGTTATGCTTAAATTATAGAGTAGTTTGAAGTTTTTCTAGTGTTTTTGTTTGTTGGATTTCTTTTTTTGGGGAGGGAAAAGTTTTTTTAAAACACAGAAAAGTTTAGAGACTAATATAAAAAACTCCCATGTACCTATATCTAGTGTCATATCTGTTCGAAGATTCTGCCTGCTGTTAATGCTGTCCATGGGTAGGGTGACCATATAATTTATCATGCAAACTGGAACACTTTTGAGAGTGCAAGACAGGGGCAGTAATTTCATAGCAACACCAGGCACAGAGTGGGATCATCGTAAGCAAAGCAGAATGTTCTCCCTACTTGTGCAGTCTCAGAGGATGTGAGCATTGATGTTACCTCATCTATTTATGCCTCACAGTGGCTGTAAAACGGCAGTCCTTTGGTTTTTTGTTTTGGCTCTGTTGGGTCTTCATTGTGGTGCATGAGCCCTTCATTGAAGCACGTAGGCTTCTCATTGCAGTGGCTTCTCTTGTTGCAGAGCACAGGCTCTAGAGTGCGTGGGTTCAGGAGGTGTAGCATGCAGGTAGAGTTGCCCTGCAGCATGTGGGATTTTAGTTCCCTGATAAGGGATCGAACCCATTTTCCCTGCATTGGAAAGCAGATTCTTAACCACTGGACCTCAAGGGAAGTACTGAGATGGCAGTCCTTTGGTTTGCAGACCCATCACTGCTGATGGAACCTGGACTGTTGCATGTGATGCCATCCTGTCATCAGACAGGCCTCTGGGAATCTGGAGAAACTCCTTCTGTCTCTTAACTACTTCCAATAACACCTCCCTTCCCAGCGTTGCAACTTCCTTCCATGCACATCAAGGCTCTGATGTTTTACAAGATTCAGCTCTCATGTAGCCCAGCTCTTTTCACTACTGCAGAGGCAGAGTGCATCCACAGCACCCTTAGAACATTCCATCCACCTGCCCTGAGCACACTGACCTTGCTGGAATCCACAGAGTGCTTCCCCTTGGTTGTCTCAGTGACATGTGGCTTCATCCAGCCAGGAGTAGAGGTTGCTTTTACATCCAAAGGTGTCACTCTGGGTGATTCTATCTTGATGTAATATGCCAACAGTGGCTCACAGACTTGGCTGATAAAGTTTTAAAGGCTCCCAGATGTGAAGTCTGTGATGACTCTCAGGCAGGTGGCAGGTGGGAGGCCAGAGAATTTTTGCTTTTTGGGAGTTAGAGGTCATAGAGAGAAAGTCTTAGGCATTTGATCACCAATTAGAGCAGTGGGCCATCTACTCAACAGGTACTAAGTCTCCACACTATGCTGGACATTAATATAAGCCCTGGGGAGGTAAAGAATATTATGATGTAGTTTTACCCTCAATAAACTTAGAGTCTAGTGGAAGGACTTTATAGATAGATTCTCAGAATTGGTTAGGAGAATGAAGTGTTAAAATTCTGTGATAGGAGTAGCCAAAGGATGTAACAGGGGTACAGGGAGTCTAACATGTTGGGGTGTGTGTATTTGTTTGTGTGTAGCCATGGTGGGGGGGTGGTCAATGAAATACAAATATGGAGAGGAGATGGGCCAGATGATGAAGGATCTTCCCATTCAACCATTTAATGCATATGTTTTAGTCACTGTTAGTAAATCTTACATCAAGCTATGTGAACAAGATAGATATGGCTTCATCCATGCCTGCCAATGCAGGAGACACAAGAGACATGGGTTCAATCCCTGGGTTGGGAAGATACCTTGGAGAAAGAAATGGCAACCTACTCCAGTATTCTTGCCTGGAGAATCCCCATGGACAGAGGAGCTTGGTGAGCTACAGTCCATGGGGTTAAAAAGAGTCAGACACGACTGAGTGACTAAATAACAACAACAACCTACACGAACCTTGCTGACACCAGATAGATATGGCTTTCCCCTCATAGAACATCCGCCCTATGGGAGATACAGACAAGCAGTGAGGCAATAACAAAATCTGCATGGAGTTCTAGGATGTGGGAAATACTGGATATTAAGGGAAGGGCACCTCTCCCAGGTGGCTCAGTGGTAAAGAACCTGCCATGATCTTCTGGATCACATGCCCTTTGAATCTCCTTCCCCTTTGTCTCACTACCCTGCATCCCTTCTGGTTGCCCTGTAACTCCCAAATAAACTACCTTTACTTGATTACTTGATTTCCAATACTTTGACCACCTAATGTGAAGATCTGACTCACTGGAAAAGACTCTGATTCTGGGAAAGATTGAAGGCAGGAGGAGAAGGGGATGAAAGAGGATGAGATGGTTAGATAGCATCACCAACTCAATGGACATGAGTTTGAGCAAACTCCAGGAGATAGTGAAGGACAGGGAAGCTTGGCGTGCTACAGTCCATGGGGTCACAAAAAGCTGGACACAACTGAGTGACTGAACAAGAACAACAACAAAAACAACTTGATTTATTTTAAGGTCTGCTTCTGGGGGACCCCAAACCAAGACATCTAATAATGCTCAAAGTGACTTAGCTGGTGGTCAAGTGGTTAAAATTCTACACTTCCAATGTAGGGGGTATGGGTTCGATCCCTGGTTGGGGGGAGGGAGTCCCAGATGCCACATTGCACTGCCAAAAAACAAAACAAAATCCTTCAAGAAGACAGAGCAATCCTAATAATGCTCAAAGCCTTTGGAATTAATGTTTTCTAATATACCAAATTCAGACTTAAATTGAAGAAAGTAGGGAAAACCACTAGACCATTCAGGTATGACCTAAATCGAATCCCTTATGATTATACAGTGGAAGTGAGAAATAGATTTAAGGGGCTAGATCTGATAGATAGAGTGCCTGATGAACTATGGAATGAGGTTCATGACATTGTACAGGAGACGGGGATCAAGACCATCCCCATGGAAAAGAAATGCAAAAAAGCAAAATGGCTGTCTGGGGAGGCCTTACAAATAGCTGTGAAAAGAAGAGAAGTGAAAAGCAAAGGAGAAAAGGAAAGATATAAGCATCTGAATGCAGAGTTCCAAAGAATAGCAAGAAGAGATAAGAAAGCCTTCTTCAGCGATCAATGCAAAGAAATAGAGGAAAACAACAGAATGGGAAAGACTAGAGATCTCTTCAAGAAAATTAGAGATACCAAGGGAACATTTAATGCAAAGATGGACTCGATAAAGGACAGAAATGGTATGGACCTAACAGAAGCAGAAGATATTAAGAAGAGGTGGCAAGAATACACAGAAGAACTGTACAAAAAAATCTTCACGACCCAGATAATCATGATGATATGATCACTGACCTAGAGCCAGACATCCTGGAATGTGAAGTCAAGTGGGCCTTAGAAAGCATCACTACGAACAAAGCTAGTGGAGATGATGGAATTCCAGTTGAGCTCTTTCAAATCCTGAAAGATGATGCTGTGAAAGTGCTGCACTCAATATGCCAGCAAATTTGGAAAACTCAGCAGTGGCCACAGGACTGGAAAAGGTCAGTTTTCATTCCAATCCCAAAGAAAGGCAATGCCAAAGAATGCTCAAACTACCGCACAATTGCACTCATCTCACACGCTAGTAAAGTAATGCTCAAAATTCTTCAAGCCAGGCTTCAGCAATACGTGAACTGTGAACTTCCAGATGTTCAAGCTGGTTTTAGAAAAGGCAGAGGAACCAGAGATCAAATTGCCAACATCTGCTGGATCATGGAAAAAGCAAGAGAGTTCCAGAAAAACATCTATTTCTGCTTTATTGACTGTGCCAAAGCCTTTGACTGTGTGGATCACAATAAACTGTGGAGAATTCTGAAAGAGATGGGAATACCAGACTACCTGACCTGCCTCTTGAGAAACCTATATGCAGGTCAGGAAGCAACAGTTAGAACTGGACATGGAACAACAGACTGGTTCCAAATAGGAAAAGGAGTACGTCAAGGCTGTATATTGTCACCCTGCTCATTTAACTTATGTGCAGAGTACATCATGAGAAATGCTGGACTGGAAGAAGCACAAGCTGGAATCAAGATTGCCGGGAGAAATATCAAAAACCTCAGATATGCAGATGATACCACCCTTATGGCAGAAAGTGAAGAGGAACTAAAAAGCATCTTGATGAAAGTGAAAGAGGAGAGTGAAAAAGTTGGCTTAAAGCTCAACATTGAGAAAACAAAGATCATGGCATCCGGTCCCATCACTTCATGGGAAATAGATGGAGACACAGTGGAAACAGTGTCAGACTTTATTTTTTGGGCTCCAAAATCACTGCAGATGGTGACTGCAGCCATGAAATTAAAAGATGCTTACTCCTTGGAAGGAAAGTTATGACCAACCTAGATAGCATATTCAAAAGCAGAGACATTACTTTGCCAACAAAGGTCTGTCTAGTCAAGGCTATGGTTTTTCTAAGTGGTCATGTATGGATGTGAGAGTTGGACTGTGAAGAAGGCTGAGTGCCGAAGAATTGATGCTTTTGAACTGTGGTGTTGGCGAAGACTTTTGAGAGTCCCTTGGACTGCAAAGAGATGCAACCAGTCCATTCTGAAGGAGATCAGCCCTGGGATTTCTTTGGAAGGAATGATGCTAAAGCTGAAACTCCAGTACTTTGGCCACTTCATGGGAAGAGTTGACTCATTGGAAAAGACTCTGCTACTGGGAGGGATTGGGGGCAGGAGGAGAAGGGGACGACAGAGGATGAGATGGCTGGATGGCATCACTGACTCGATGGCCATGAGTCTGAGTGAACTCTGGGAGTTGGTGATGGACAGGGAGGCCTGGCGTGCTGCGATTCATGGGGTCGCAAAGAGTCGGACACGACTGAGCGACTGAACTGAACTGAATATCCTCAAAACACTGCACCATTCTAAAACCACCCAATCCCCAGTTTCTTGTGTATTCAAGAATTGGTTATGTCAGAACTCAACCCTTAGGGAGTAAATTACGATCTTTTGAGCTTCTTTTCATATTGTCTTTTGATGGTGGAAACATTTCTTTGATGTTGGCAACTTGCATGCAGTAGGTATGCAGCAAACATTTCTCAAGGTGCTCTGCTGTGTTCATAAATGTTAATGTCTGGATGCTGCCAACAGCACTTCTCCCTTGTCTGGGGCATAGTCCAGTCTTTTCATTAAGGTTGAGTCCAAGGTATATTGATGACAAGAATGCCCCATAACTCCTCAAGAAAGGACAAGGCCTGCATCCTGCCAGGAATGGAGAGCTATGAGATGACATGCTCTCTCATCTTTCTTCTTGCTGATGATAAAGGAAGCAGGCATTTATTTGGAAAAAAAAAAAAAGACCACTCAGAGACACAGTTAACAGCCTCTTTGCATCCTTCTAGAACATCTTAGCAGGTAAGGTCTTGGGCTTCAGTGTTCTCTGTTGACAGCAAGTGCTGGAATATTGCCCAAGTTGGATGAGAGTCCCTATCTTTACATTTCTGGATTTCTGCTCTCACGGAGGTAGGTGTGTGGGAGAGACAGCTGATGTGTTCACTGGATTCCTTCCCAGGCAGTGATGTGCCTGGGGAGGATGTGCTGGTGGAGGCAAATTCTTCATGCATCGGCAACGCTGCCAGGACAGGTGTTGAAAGCCTCCATGATGGCGGCATGTTGGATGTCAGTAAAACTGAGCTGATTGGTCTGCCAAGATTCAGACAGCTTTCCTTCATGTCGGTCCTCACCACTGGGGAACACTCCGCACTGCTGGGAGGGTGGTCACGTCTGCCTTAATTAACAGGGTCACTGAATAAAATGTGTATGTGTGTTCACTGTTCATTATTGAGGCATAACCTGTATACAGGGATGGGCACAAATCCTAAGTGGACAGCTCAATGAATTTTATATGTGCCTACCTATATAAACATTGCTTGGATCAAGACACTGAACATCCACAGCACCCAGAAGACCCCCTTGTGCCCCTTCTGGTCAGTACCTGCACAAACCCCCGGAGGAAAGTTATTCTGACTTCTATCAACATTGATTACCTTTGCTTATTCTTGAGTTTCCAATAAATGGAATCAGGCATTATGTACAGCTGACCCCTGAATAACATAGGTTTGAACTGCATGGATCCACATACATTCAGGCTTTTTTTTCCAGGAAATATCAATACATTCTATAGTACTGCATGACCTGTGGTTGGCTGAATCTGTGGATGCAGAACCATGACTTTGGGAGGTCAAACTGTAAAGTTATATATGGATTTTCAATCATGCCGAGGGTCGGTGTCCCTAATCCCTGTGTTGTTCAAAGGTCAACTGTACTCTTTTGTGTCTGCCTTCTTTGACTCAGACCGTGGCCTAAGATTCATCCATATTGTGTTTATAGCTTACAGTTTAATTTTTACTGCAGAGTATTTTATTGCATTTAAAAAATGCATTTGTTTCATTCTCTCATTAGTGGACCTTTAGGGTTGTTATCAATACAACTGTAATGGCCATTCTTGTAAAGTCCTTTTGTGGACATCTGCACTCATTTCTCTCAGGTATACACAGTGGCATGTTAGTAGATGTGAAAAAGTAAGTTCTCTAACAAAAATAGCTCTGACTTGTACCATTAGTAAACAACCCCCACCATGGTCAATGTCAGGGGGATGTAGGATGTAGGAAGAGAAGTGCTCAGTTAGCTTTTATGAGCCAGCCTGAGCATACCACTGGGTATAGAGACCCAGGAGTGGAAGTTCAGAATGGGAGAGTAGGCATATATTTAGTTGAAGTCTTCCAAAGTGACTGTACGATTTTACATTCACACCATCAATGTATATAGGTTCCAGTTGCCCTATATCCTCAGTAACACTTGGATTCCCAGTCTTTAAAAGTTGTATCATTCTGGTGGGTATGTGTAGTGGTATCTCACTTTGGTTTAAGGTACGTTTCCATGATGTCTGAAGCCAAGCACCTCTGCATATGCTCACTAGCCATGTGGCTATACGCTTTCCCAAAGTGTCCCTTCAAGCTGTTTGTCCCTTTGGTTATTGGGTTGTTGTATCTTTATTGATTTGTAAGAGAATATCTAAGTTCAAGACAAGTGGGGCTAGCTGTAAAGAAAGCCAAAAAGAAGTGCTCCAGGGGCAGCCTGGCATGCTAAAAAGAGCCTGACATTGGGGTCATACAGACATGTGTTCATATCCAGCCAAATTGGTGACCACTTGACAATGCTGAGCATATCTCCTTATTGAGCCTCAGTTTCAACATCATCAAAATGGGCTTACTATCTAGAGTGTTGTTGATTTCTGAATGGGACAATGAAGACAGAGTGCCTGGCAGAGATACACATCACAGGTTCTTAGTGTTGGAACCCCTAAGAGTCCAACACATCTCAATCAGAACGTGAATCTGGCATCTTAACCTGTGAGCTTCTATTCATGAGGCATGTGATGGTTTTAATGCCTAGAAATCCCATGTTCTTCCTGGCTGTCTAGTAGTGTTCCTGTCATGGAGCTACCACCTGTCTCTTGATGTAGGGTTTAATTCTTCGTGAGAAATAGCATTTCTCTTTTTGTGGGAGGCACGATGGCAAGGTTTACTAAACATAATATTCTACAGTGCTTTAATTTGATGTGAGGTGGGAAGCATCTGCAGGGCACTTTTTAGAGCAATACTCTGTTTAGGGGGAGAAGTTGCTGCGGAGCAGGAATAATAAATAAGCAAGTGAGGCTGATTTGGAAAGGGCTGCAGAGTGAGCAAGCAGCCTGGTCGTGGTCCCCAGTCCTCCCTTCTCAGAGGGGTGATGGGCTTAGCTCCTGCATCACCTCTTCCAAGAAGCCTGCCTTGGAAATGAGATGAGGTCCTCTCTGGTCCCCCTGCGTGTGGACACATCTGTCTTCTTTCTGCTCTTTGAGTTTTATTCTTTGTTGCAGCCCCATGCCCCACACAGTGCAGGCACACAGTACTCAAGACAGAGATGTTCCGGACAAGCCAACACACTGTGTCCAATCGCCTTGGCATCACTAGCATGCATTAAACAGCTTCTATTTGCATGGCCTGAAACCTAGTTAAATATTGAGAAGTGATCAAGCAGAAGAACTACCTAGTTCTCAAATACTCAGCGGGAAAAAAGAAAACAAACAGAAAGGCAAACACACAGCAAGAGGAACCAGAACATGTGGGGAGAGATGATGACTGTTACAATGAGTATATGTACTTTTATGTCTAAAAGAAAAGATGCTGTGACAATTTAAACACAAAACAGCACTGTAATGCCTTGCCAGCCCAGCTCTCAAGGGAATACCCAGGCAGTTATTAATAAAGGCAGTTCTAGAAAGAATAGGATATTGGAATTAGGAATAAAGAGATTTTAAATTCTCAGTCTATCATTTCCTCTCTCCTTTTTCAAGCTGAAGTGGCTGCATCAGAATCAATATAAAATAGCCTTCAGATCTCAAACTAAGTTTGGGTTCATTTAAAAAATGCATAAACTTAGGCATTACTCTGTTACCTTGTAAATAACATAGTTAGTAGAAAGCTGAGACATAAACACAGTAGTAGCCCTGTAAATGCCACCTTAGTGTTTTCTATCTCACATTAACCATTTAAATAACTGTTATACTCCACAGTGTGCGTCTTATATGTTATGAAGTGCTTCTGCATTATTATAGAATAATAGTGAGCTTTGGATAGTAGTGAGCTTTGTAACTTTTTAAGTTAAAAAAAAGGGGCAGAAATATCTTAATGGGGAAAGTAGAAATGCTAAAACAAAAAAAAAAAGACTGTTTTGAGATGGAAACGTATTCATGGTGTTTTTCACACAAGTTTATGAAGACAGAGAGCTCCCAGTAGGGAGCAAGGGACTCTCAGTGGGGAAACCCCAGATTGTTTATGTGAGGTGGGGACTGGTGGCTTTGGGGGGGTCACCCTGAAAAAGATAAACCATTAGCCATTGGCTGCTTCTGACTCAAAGCTCTGAGGGCACAGTGAGTGTCTCTTGAAGCCCGTACCTGGAATCTGGGGTTTATTAGCAGTGAGTGCTGACTGCAGAGGCTTCAATGCACCTGCTGCCCTGTTGGCCCAGGAGATTGGGGGGGAGGAGGAGTGAGTGTTTGGGTGAATTCCAAAAAACAGCCGCACCAACCCCAAACACCAACCCCAAAGGAGAGACTCGTTCAGAAGAAAATGAGAGCGGTATCTGCAAAGATTTGGGAGAAAGGTGGGGAGGGGCATTCCAGAATATGTAGACAGGCCACTAGCAGTCAAGACAAGGACTCTCACCTTGTTCTCAAAGCATTGAGCCTAGCTTCCTGAAGATTTGTTTGTATAAATCCTTCAGAGAATGTTGCTGTTGTCGTTGGTTTTTCTTTTTAACCGAAGTATAATTGATGTACAACACTATGTTAATTTCTGCTGTTGTCGTTTTTAAATAAGCCGAAGTTATGTTTGGATGGCAGAAACGACTGAACTAAGGTTTTATTTTCATTTAAAAGCATATGCTTAGATATGCCATGGGAAGACAGCTAGGTTGCAAGGATAATGGCTTTACACATTTTAACTCAAGCGTTTTACAAATTTTACTCAAAACAAACGGGAGAGGACGGACTACCTCCCTAATTTATCCTGGCTGTCTCTCTGCTGCCTCCTCCTCATCCTCTGTTGGTTCCAGCACGACTGGATTGAAAACCTGTGAGGTTTACCCTGCACTTCCCGCCTCCTCAGTCGGAGCCAGCTGCTCTCAGCCCTGCCCATCTGAACCACCTGTGGAGTCCACAAACTCACATGCCTGGGCTCCCCTCACACCTTTCCATCAGCACCCCTTGGCAAAGGCTTGGGTATCTCTATCTGAAAAAGCTTCCCAGGGCGGGTACAACGTAGCCAAGGTTGACAGTCCTAGAACCATTCATCAAATCCTGCTGATCTTCCCTCCCGGTCTCTCCAGTCCATCCTCGCGTGCTCTATTTCCATTGCTCCTGATTTGGTTCTAGCCCTTATCACCTATCTGAATGACAGAAACAGGTTCCTAACTCATCTTTTTTGCTTTTAGTCAATCCTCCAAACTGCCACCAGATTTATTTTTCTAGAACACAAATCCCAACCTGTCATCCCTCCGCTTTAAATCCTCTAATGGCTCCGCTCCGAGTGAATGATGGAGCCTGTTTATTTCTTAGATGATGATGGAGAACAGCTGCTTCTTATCCTAGGCAGGCTTTCTCTTAGCTTAAAATGCTTTCTCTTTAACTTTTTATATTAAAGTCATTTAAGACTCACAAGAAGTTGTAGTTACAGTTCAGAGTTCCTATGTATTCATCACTCAGCTTCCCCCTAATGAAAACATCTTACATAACCAGAGTATACGATAAAAGGCATGAAACAGATTTGGTACAAGCCTGTTAACTACAGATGTTTGGATTTCACCAGTTTTTACATATACTCTGTGTGTGTGTGTGTGTGTGTGTGTGTGTGTGTGTGTATAATACTATGCCATTTTATCATGTGAGCTTAATTAAGACAGTGGCAAAAGAATCTCATTTTGTATGTAGCAGTGGTGCTCAAGTCTGGTTGGACATTAGAAATTCCTAGGGGAATTTAAAAAGGACCCATGACTGGCCCTGCTCTATACCATGCTTCAATCCAGCGTTTCTCAGAGTTTAATATGTACATAACTCAGCTGGGGTCTTGTAACAACAGATTCAGGTCTTGTAGGTTGGGTGGAACCTTGGTGGCGTTGGCAGACCTAACAAAGTCCCAGATGCTGCTGCTGTTGCTGTCAGTATGTAGACCACGTTTCGAGTAGGCCACCCTGTTTTCAGACCAGTGGAATGAGAGTCCCTGGGTGTGAGACCTAGGCATGGTATGTGTGAATTCCTCCAGGATTCTACCATGTAGTCAGTGCTGAAAACCACTGAGATATGTGATGGAATTCTAAGGCCATATCACCCTTGGAGATCACACCATCCCAATCTCTGTTTGAACCATTCAGGGTCATTTCAATCTCCTCTGATGAGCCATTCAAATGCCAGACAACTCTTGGAGTTAAGAAATCTTTGCTTTTATATGATTCATATTCTTCTGAAATTTAAATGTACTCAGTGTGAATTCTAACCTACCTGGCGGCTCAAACAGTAAAGAAGCTGCCTGCAATGCAGGAGATGCAGGTTCCATCCCTGGGTCAGGAAGATCCCCTGGAGAAGGGAATGGCTACCCAGTCCAGTATTGTTGCTTGGGAAATCCCATGGACTGAGGAGCCTGGCGGGCTACAGTCCATGGGGTCACAGAGTCTGACATGGCTAAGCGACTAATACCACCAACAGTGTGCGCTCTTTCAACTTGCCTCTCACTTGCACTTTAATTTCTTCTTTATATTGGCCTGCCCAAAAATTTCGTGTGAGTTTTTCCATGAGATGTTACAGAAAAACTTGAACAAACTTTTTCACCAACCCAATACTTTTTGCCCATCTCAAGAAAAAGGGAGGAAGAGATAGTCCCTTTACTTTCATACCCAAATTCCAGACAGACTGCCTCCAGTTTACCACTTGGTCTCTGCATTCCCTTGTCGACTGGCCTCCAAGCCCATAGTTATCATTGGCAGAGGCTCACTTTCTTCAGCATTTGACAAGACTTTCAGCTGCTGACCTTGAGTATCTTGCAGAGAAAATCCCAAGCCATCAAATGGAAATTATCCACAACTGGCTGCCACTGTCTCTAAAAATACCCACATCCATCCGTTTCTCTCCTCTCATGTGAAAATCAAGGCCATGACCCTCCCTCTAAGAGCAGTTGCTTACATTGGGTTCTGGCTTTCCTTTCCTTCTTCCTAGTATTGCTCATCTCTTCTTCTCCTGTGTCCTCAAGCTTTTTCTACTAGTTCTTTCCCGTGAGCTTTGAAATGTGCTTATGTCTTTTCCCATATTAAAAAAGCCTCATTGACCCCACTCCCCTTCCAACTCTTGCCATAGCTCTCCTTTAAGAAGCTCTTTACACTTGCTGTCTCTTACTGCACTTGAAAGAGTGATTCATGCTCGCTAACTTCATTTCCTCACCTCCCACTCACTTCTCAAACCACTCCATTCTGGACTCTGTCCCAGCACTCTACCAAAGTCCACGATGACTTCAAAGCAGGTAAATCCAATGACAACTTTTCAGTCCTCATTTTCCTAAACTCTCAGCAGATATACACAGTGAAGTCAATCATGCAGAGTCTAAATAGTATTTTCAACATACTTAAGATGGTTAAGCATTTTGAGGTTTTCATGTGAATCCAGTAGGCCCCATTAAGGCATGGGCTTGGTTTCCTCACTGCTATATCCTTGACTATGTATCTGGCAGACAAAGGTGCTCAATATGTGTGGTTTGACCAAAACCCTCCCTCTCTCCTATGATGAGTTCCATGGTACAACTGTATCCTTTCCTCCTACCTCTCAACCTGGCTTTCCAGTATCTACCTAACTGAAGATATACTTTGTAAATTTAATATTACTCAAGATTCTATCTCTAGCACTTCTGATCCTTGTCACCTTCATAAACTCTTCTTGGGCAGTGAGTTCCATCTCACAGTTTGGCTTGTCATCTTTATGCTGACCAATCCTTAGTTCACATCAATACTTCCCCTCTCTTCCAAACTCCTAATCTGAATTTCCATCTGCCTTCTAAAGATTTGCAAATACATATTACGGCAATATTTCAACTGGCATATATACAACAGCTGAATCTTTTCCTGCAAATTTTTTCATCTGTTTCCTGTTATGGTTAACATCCTTCTCCTCTTTCTCCTTAGCCAGTTATGAAACTTCTAAGCCGACATTATCCTTTTCCCTTTTTTATACACCCTGATGCTGGGAAAGATTGAGGGCAGGAGGAGAAGGGGGTAACAGAGGATGAGATGGTTGGATGGCATCATTAACTCAATGGACATGAGTTTGAGCAGACTCCAGGAGATAGTGAAGGACAGGGAAGCCTGGCATGCTACAGTCCATGGGGTGCAAAGAGCTGGACACAACTTAGCAACTGAACAACAACAATACACAGATCCAGTGAATGTCAAATCCTATTGATTCCATCTCCCTATTTTTGGGATGGTATTTTCAGTCTATATTCAGAAGCACATTAGTTCCTTGGGATATTAATAAGGGTCACCAAAAATGCAAAAAGTATCCATGATCAAAACAAATTTCAGAAATGCTGAACTGGGTAGAGTTAAATAGATTTCTTTACAAAGGAACTTTTAAAAGCTTTTGATATGCTAATATGCATTCAATATGGCCATCTGATATAGGCTACTACATGCATTGTCTCCCAGAGTTATTTGGTCACAGAACCCAATTTTTTTTTGCAGTATCACAGAAGATTTTACTAAACACATTTTGGAAAATGATGGTCTAATCTCGCCCCATTTTTCTCCTTCTGCAGTTATTCTACTCAAAGCCTCTTACTTACAAACTTACATTAACTCTCATGGGTGGAGGAGCAGATCGCCCCCTCTCTAACATCTTGCCTCTCCAACTTAACCCCTATACTTCTGTAAGAACTATCCTTATAAAATTTGGGTCATGACTCTCCCCAGAGTATTAGACATCCTGGCCCTTACTTCTGTCACAGTCATCCATATCCTTACTGATTTTCTGCCTGCTTGCTCTGTCAATTACTAACAGAGGAATGTTGAAGTCTCTAGCTATAACAGTGGGTTTGTCTGTTTCTCCTTTTAGTTCTTCCCTCATGTACTTTAATACTGTTTTTTAAGTGTATATGTGTTTAGAATTGTTAATGTCTTCTTGGAGAATTAACCTCTTTATCATTATGTAATGCCCCTCTTTATTCCTGATAATTTTCCTTGTTCTGAAGTCAGCTGTACCTGAAATTAATACAGCTACTCTAGCTTTCTTTTGATTAGTGTTAGCAAGATACATACAAATTTCTCTATCCCTTCATTTTTAACCTGAGTCTTTATATTTAAAGTAGGTTCCTTGTAGACAACACTGAATTGGGTCTTGTTTTCTCTTGATCCACTCTGATAATCACTGCCTTTTAATTGGTATATTTATACCATTCATGTTTAAAATAATTATTGATATGGTTGGATTAATACCTACCATAGTTGTAACTATTCTCTATTTGTTGCATTTGTTCATTATTTTTTCCCCTTTACTTTTTTGCCTTCTCTGGTTTTAATATATGATGAAAATAGAATGATTCTTTTTTGGGCTGTATTGAGTGTACTGATGATAGCCAATCAAAGCCATTCTTCATTTTTGTTACACTTTTGATTTCTAGCATTTCCTTTTGATTCATTTGGAGAGTTTCCATCTCTCTGCTTACAGCATCTATCTGTTCTTGATGCTGTCTCCTTTTTCCATTAAAGTTCATGATATATTGTAGTTAAATTTCTTGTCTGATAATGCTAACATCTGTATTATATCTGAGTATAGTTCTGATGCTTCGTCTCTTCAGACTATATTTTTTTCTCTTTTGCATGTCTTGTAATTTTTTCCCAAAGCTGGACATGTTGTATCAGTCTGTGGGAACTGAGGTAAATAGAGTTATATGGAGTTTTATAGTAAAGACTTATGCTAATCTATGAGGTTGGATGTATTTAATGTTTCTTGTGGCTCTAAGTGCCAGGAGCTTCAAATTTCTCTATTGTTATTCTTTTTGTCTCTTTTCTTAACTCTGTCTTCCCTAAGTACTCCTTCTCAGAGAGAATCTGTGTCTTGCAGCTCTTCACCTGTAACTCACTGTATTATACTGGAGTCCTGTTGCTGTGGTGGTAGGGTGTTGGGAAGGGAAATGCTTTGTAATCTTTTGAAGAAATCTCGGTCTTTAAGTGGGCCTTGCCCTGGGGCTATGGCCTTCACAGATATTTCTCCAGTGGTATAGTTTTCTTCCCTTGCCTTCTACTCCTTTTCCTGGCTGCAGCATCTATTTCCTTAAATTCCTGACACCTGTGAACTCCCCATCTTCAACTTATCTGAGACAGAAAAGCTATAGGGGCTTCTGTGGGAAGGAGAAACTTAGGATAGTTTTAGAATTGTGCTCTGACAAAGTCCTCTTCCCTAGAGTGTAGCCCTTCGTTATGGAGAAGACGGGTGAATTTCAGGAGGATGACTTCTCTTCCACTTCTTGCCAGATCTTTTCCTTGGGTATCTGGTGGGGTTTCTGGAGGGGAAGCTTAAGAAAGTATAAGCTCCCTCATCCCTCAGAGACTGTAACCCACTCTCCTGTTACTCCACCCTAAGGTTCGTGCACTTGGTCAAAATTACCAATTAAGTGTTTCTACCAGTGACATCTGTTCCAGGTAAGCAGATCGTTTCTTTGTATCTATGGACGTGACTGCCTCTGCAGATTTTGGGATGTCAGTTTGCCCCATGACCTCAGTTCTCCGGTGTGCTCAAGAAAAATCATTTATTTTCAGTTTGTCTAGAGTTTTCCTTTTGTAAGGATGGGGATGACAACTTCCAAGCTCTTTACATGTTGAAACTGAAAGCTTCAGCTTACTCTGCTACTAACTGAAATGTTATTTCAAGGCCATCCAACACAAGGAGCCATGCCTTACTTGTCTGTTTCTCTATTTCATGGGGGCAGTCTGGGGTAGTTATTTTTTAATGATTCTTTCGAAGTCTGCTGGACTCCTCTGCTTGTTTGTTAGATTATGTGATGTATCAGTTTTTCATTGGTGAAAAGCAGCACTGTTGAGTAGAACTTCTCTGGTGATGAAAATGTTACCTGTTCTCTCTATTACAGAAACATGGGGCTATTGAGCATTTGAAAAGTGGCTAGTGCAAGTGAGGAAATGAATTTCTCATCTTAGCTAATTTAAATTTAAATCAGATAGCGCCACATCGCTAGTGGCTTCTGAATTGGACAGTGTAGGTCTAAGGCTTTAGAAGTGTAGATGATGGATGATCAGATATGCTATTTTAAAATTCTCCTTGGGTAATTCAAAGTAACAACACAGACTAATGTAATATTACATCATCTGGGAGCATGAGGCCATGTCAACAAAGCTTCTGGTTAGTAAAAGGCAGTCACTGATGGTAAAGGCACTTTTTATAAAAGGAGATGGTAATGTGGAATGTGTCAGCTGAGTGACTAAGGTGGTTAGTCGTCTCCCCTAGGAATCCCCAGGAGCTTGTATTCTTGCCCCAGACAAACACGTGTGCATTCAGTGCAGCTGCCGGGAGATTTGTGTGGCTTTAGGCATGCTGCACTTTACAATTTGTTTACACACATTGTGTCTCCTTCTCTCTTCCAACACCATGATGATGATATTGCCGATCCAGTTTTATGGGTGAGGAAATTAAGACCCCAGAGAGGATAAATGACTTTATCATGGACACTTTGATGGTTCATAGCGTCAAACACAGAACTTCAGGGCTCTGAAACAATGCTGATTCCACCGTTCCAAAATCAGTACTCACTAACCTTCGCTCCAGCTCGACTTCACCTCTAACTGCACCTGACATCAGTCAGTAGTCGAAACTGAACAGTAGCTTCCAGGGCCCTCCCCATGGACCCTTCACCTCTGGCAACCACAGAGCTGGGCCCTTGTCTCAGAAACACAGCATGTAGCTCCTATTTGTACCTGCTCTGCCTTCTGGTCTGATGTAAATTATGTTTCTGCAACAGCAAATGGCAGGTGGCCCTGTGTGGGAAGCTTCTGGAAGGAAGGAAGCTTTGGGAATCATACAGTGATGGTAGCAACACCATCCACACTGTATATGTGTGAAGTGGGGGCTCTCTCTCTCCCTCATCTCTGAGCATCTTTTCTTCTACTCAGCCCCTTTCTCCTAAACTCCAGCTCCTGGAGACAGACAGCAGGGACAGGTCCCTCTGTTCAATACGCATGCGTTAAACTGCCAGCTTCAAGGTTCAGGCTTAAACAGTATCCTTTGCATACTAGCTATGACAACATCACCCAGAATTAACGGCTGAACAAATAACTCTTTCACCCTGCTGTATATGTTGTCCAGGTTTCAACTGAGAGAGAAATGGCATTTTTAGGTTTAGTCCTGGCAGCTAATTACTAGGATGCTTTATATCAGTGGTTCTCAAACTGTGGTCCTTGGACCAGCAGGTACAGCATCACCTTGTGAACCTGTTTGAAATGCATGTTCTCAGGCCCCACTCCAGACCCAAAGAATTGGAAACTCTGGGGTGAGATCTGAAATCTGTTTGGACAAGCCCTCCATGGGATGTCCACTCAAGGTGAGGAACCACTGCTTCAGAGTATGGAGGCAGTTAAATGGTACTAGTTAGTCAGGATACACAAAGGCTCTTCTTCAGGTCCACCAATTCACTGATCTAGTCAGCATGGCTCTCAGACCAGCAGCAGCAGCAGAGCTGGGAGTGTGTTCAAAATGCAGGAGCTCAGGCCTATTGTCTCAGACCTATTGAATCAGAATATGAACATTAATAAAATTCCCAGGAAATTTGAAAGCATATTCAAATTTGAGAAGAATTGCTCATCTTCTCTTAACCTGAGGTTAGTTTCATGTGAAGAGTTTAGGTGTAGAGAATCAGGAAGGCTGAGACGTTTTCTTTGGTGGATTCGATTTTGATCCTAAATAATTGTAGATTTCTTTCCTAACCCTTTGAAAAGAAATTGTAGAAAAGGGAAGATGGGGAAATGCACTGACCTAAATGGCTAAAACCCGTAGTCAGCAAAATTTTCCATTTCACAGTTTCAAAGGGCTTCAGAATTATCACTTTGCCTGGTTCTCCTGGTCTCTGGCCATTCTGACACACTCCTCCCTTTGAAGTGCTTGCAGATCTACTTATGTGAGCAAGATCCCAGGGAAGCACTGTAGTCATGTAAATTAAGTGAGAGGGGAGAGTTACTGACTCTCTCACCTATGTTTCGGGACAATCCCTTTCTAGCATGCGGCCTGTGAAAAATAGTGAAGAGAACCTTGACACAGGACCCCTCAGCCTCCCAGAGGTTTTCATTCCAAAGGTACTTCTGGACAGGAAGTGAATGCTTCCTTTTTGTGCAAAGCCCTGGCAAGCGTGAAGAAGAGGTTCTGAGCCCTGAGAAACCACCTCAATGAGCTGAGATGCAATCTGCCCATCTCCACTGACAGGCTCTGCCCACCAGCGAACTTAGGAGCTGTATGCTCAGCATACGATGAATCCAATCATGTGTAATGACTCAGATGGAGTCGTTAAAGACCAACAAATTGCCAGTGTGAGTATTGAGAATGTAGATTGAGCACCCATTATTGCCTCTTGGATCAAAGGAAAAAAATGCCTATGTGAATTTACTCAACAGGCAATAATGGCTCTGAAAGAGCTGGCATATATGCAGAAATAACAGCCATTTTCAAAGTAAATACAAATGATGGTAACACACTTACAGAAGGAAATGGTTATGCAGTGCCTTCACATACGTTATTGCGCCACACCCTTCACCTTGAGCGGGTGTGCAGGATGCTGTTACACTCACTGCAGATAGGAACCTGCTTCTCACGGATGTTAGGCTACTTCCGCAAAGTCACAATCTTTAGGAGAAATGGGATTTGAGCTTGGCTTTCCAGCTCCAGTGCTCTGTTCACAACAGCCAGATCTGAGCCCTGCTCCTCAATGTTGTGCTCCACTGACCAGCAGCATCATCAGAGAGCTTGTCAGAAATGCTGAACTGCAGCTCCTACCCCAGGCTGAATCAGAATCTGTATTTTCACGAGATGCCCAGGTGCTGTGTGGGCATAAAGCATCTAAGAGCAGCCAGTCTTTACTCAATATGACTACTTGCCTACATGCTGTACCACAACTAGAATAAAAACAGGAGACAACAATGCAGAACCCAAAAGTTAAGGTACTGAGCATCTGAAAAAAATTTTTGAGCATTTATGCTAGCTGTTTAGTAGAGATGCATTTTTTATTGAGACAGTTATAAGAAACTGACAAAGCCATGGTATTTAACAAATTTGTGGAGCCCATGGAAGAATGGGCAAAGGAATCTCGAATGCTGAGAAATGAACAGTTCTAGTGAGATGGTTGGATAGTATCACTGACTCAATGGATGTGAATTTGAGCAAACTCCGGGAGATAGTGAAGGACAGGGAAGCCTGGTGTGCTGCAGTCCATGGTGTCGCAGAGTCAGACGTGCCTTAGCAACTGAACAACAAGTGTGTCTGTTAAACTCACCAGAGATACACTGATTTTGTACCAGCATCATTTTTTAAGTTTATCTCTAAGAACAAGTCTTTCTCTTACCCTGGGCTCCCTCTTGAAAAATGAAAGGCTGAATGACATCACAACAGTGATCTCTTGAACTCTGATGCTAATAGCTGTGAAAACCACTTGTCCTTGATTTAAAAAAAAATGTGTTTCATGTTTACATTTCAGTATGGGTTTGGCCAGTGGTTTTTGAGACTTCACTTTATGCAAGTAAGGATGTGTGTAGTGGACAGCTGACTTTGAGGGTGTTTGTTGGGAACTGCAGAGTGCTCTGCTCTCCCAAATGGGAATGGACCCCTGGAGACCAAGGTCAAGTTTACACCTTGCCAAACTACTTGAAGCAAAAGAGGTGTTCAGGATTTGGGCTTGGTTTTTCTTTATATGAGTTTCTCCTCATATAAAGTAAGTGTCGCAGATCCTGAGGCAGAATGTATGCTTATTGCTTATCATCAAGTTTGAAACCAAAATTTATCAAGGATGAGAAATAAAGACAGATCTGAAAAAATCACATGGCCATGCTATCTGGCAAAATTATATTTGAGCAAAATAAATGAATAGGGAAGGCATATCACATTCTATATCCTTTGAGCCGTCAAGCAGCAACAATTTATTAAGCACCTGCTGCACACTCCATGTTATACTGGTTTCTAGGAGAGATTTGGGTGTATAAGACATGGTGGTACCCTTGAAGAGCTTTATGATGTTGCTTAAGAGAAAGTATCACATGACATTACAGCAAATTATATGAAAGAAAGTGAAAGTCACTCAGTCATGTCTGGCTCTTTGTGACCCCATGGACTATACAGTCCATGGAATTCTCCAGGCCAGAATACTGGAGTGGGTAGCCTTTCCCTTGTCTAGGGGATCTTCCCAACCCAGGGATCGAACCCAGGTCTCCCACACTGCAGGCAGATTCTTTACCAGGTGAGCCACAAGGGAAGCCCAAGAATACTGGAATGGGTAGCCTGTCCCTTCTCCAGGGGATCTTCCTGACCTAGGAATTGAACCAGGGTCTCCTGCATTGCAGACAGATTCTTTACCAACTGAGTTATCAGGGAAACAAATTATATAATACTATCTAATTAAGCATTAAAGAATGTGGATATAACTGAAAGACAGATGGATTTAAGGGAGGGAGGGAGCCCTGAATTTGGGAAGGCCTCATAAAGTAGGCATGTAAGTCTGACCTCATGATAAGGAGTGAATGCATTTCTAGGGGAGAGAACAAGGTAGGTACATGTGTGAAGAAGGGGACTGTGGGAGGGAAAGAGGGGCTGGACACCGGCCACTCAAGTGTGGGGGCCTGCCTTATAAAACCACACATCCAGGTAGTGTCCAGGTCCAGCCTGGAATCCTCTTTACCACCATCCAGTGGCAAAACTGAAAACGGCAGTTACCTATCAAAATTCAGGAATAAGTGAACAGCTATGCTAGATGATTCTTGCCCAGAAGCGAGGAACACCCCTTAGCAATGCAGGCCCTACACTCCTGGCTGTCTGTCTCTAGATGGGTGGAGGTGCTCTCGGAGTCCCACCCACATTCTCTCCTCTCACTCACCTCTACAGGTCAAGGCCACTCACCGGGAACACCCGCAGCTCTTTGCCTGTGCCTTGGTTAAAGCGTCTGCCTGCAATGCGGGAGATCTGGGTTCGACCCCTGGGTCAGGAAGATCCCCTGGGGAAGGAAATGGCAACCCACTCCAGTATTCTTGCCTGGAGAATCCCATGGACAGAGGAGCCTGGTGGGCTACAGCCCACAGGGTCACAAAGAGTCAGACATGACTGAGCGACTTCACTTTCACTTTCTTTTCACTTTCATAAAAGAGCAACCACAAAAACAATTCTGATTACAGGGACACATGTGGCATCTGGGATCGCTAGAGACTATTTCATGTCCCAGATCAACTAATGGTGGCTGGAGACGTGGCTGGGGATGGGGGGGGGGGTGGGCAGTGGTGAACAGCCGGGTCCTTTACCCATAGCTGGGATAAGTTGTACAGAAGTTATCCAGCATCTCCCAGAGTTCCCCAGTGAGGCTGGGCACCAGGTGCTCACAGTGGATGCTTGTTTGAGAACACTCCCTTGGACTGGCTTCCCGCTACTCTCTACTTCATGTCCTCACTTCTTTGCCAATGTTTTGGGATATCACATCCCAAGGCAGCACTCCAGTCCTCACCTTGACCATATCTGAAGCCCACAGGGTAAACCTAAAGTAGAAGACCTAACAAAGAGGCTCATTCAAAATACCCAAAACAATATTCTCAGGAGGACTTCTTAGAGAGCACGAAGATAAAAATAGCTTCCCTGTTCCCTCACTGCCTTCTTTTGTTCAAAATATGACTTCTGGAGTCGAAGGTATGACATATTATTCAGGGCTTCCCATATGAAATAACAACTGGTGTTGATTTCCTTTTTTTTTTTTTTTTTGTCTTTTAAAGGTTAGAGATTACTCACCTCCCCTGCTGGTCATTAAATCAGTCTGGCAGGATTCCTCGGAAGTTCTGTGGCCTTCCGGGCATGTGGCGGCAGCACAGGCAGGGCTGCAGACAGGCCTGCTTGCTGTGATGTGCTAGCAAGCAGGTGACTTCAAAGGTCTGCTTCAAGCCTATCTCAGGTATCACTTGGGGCTCACACTGAGCCCCAAAGTCAGGTACCAGATGGCGTATACCACAGAGTCACAGCTGATTAGATCCCCGAGCTCGTGTGCCAGGGATGCTGCAACCTCTCAGGCAGGAAGCAAATAACTTCTGTTAGCTTTCTTCTCCTTCTCTTAGTTATTATCACAGGAAGTCACCGGCTAAATGCTCAGCTGCTATAGTAGGGTTGTAAGTCTGGTGAATCCTGAGAGGTTCAGTCTTTGTGTTCGTTAAAAAAAAAAAAAAAAAAGCCTCCTTCTCTAACTCTAATGTGGCATCTGTCAAGATACTCTGAGCCATTAAAAAGGTGGGCTTCCTCTCACATGACAGCTTTATATTTAAATTCCAGTTTAAATTAGCAGTTTACCCAAAGTTTGGCCCCAGTGCTTATCTACACAGGAGAGTAAAAGATGGCACCTCAAATCTAAATGAGACAAACAGCGTGGGCACTGGAGGATGCTATTCACACACATGACATGTGCTTAGAAATCAGACAACCCTAGAATGACACTGAACTTGGATTTTTCGGATGCACCTTCTATGAAATGCAAAGAGAATGAAACGAGATCTCACCCTCCCCTTACTTTGCTCCTGGTGCAGCCGACACACACACACACCACTCTTTCAGGCCTGGCCTCAGTCTTCTCTAAGAGTACCTGCCACTTGGGTCACTCATTGAAGGGACTTGGGCTACCCAAAGCATCATAGTACCTGTCACCAGACAAAGCACCCCGAGATTCTAAGAGCACATTCCAGTGTCAATGGAGATGACCTTTAAGGTGCCTTCCAAACCCAAGGGTCTTCCATCTCTGTCCTCTGGATACAAGCCCTTCCTTTGTCACTTAATGTTCAGCAAAGCAAAGCAGCTAGGCCAGGCAATAAAGTGCCGCCTTCTGCCTCCTCGGCAGGTCACTGCTCACAGTGGGAGCTTACGTACCATCAGGAGAAGCCGGGCCTAGTGGGTGATGGCCAGGACTGGGGGCCAGGCCTGCCAGTAATAGACACTCTGACCAGTCTCAAGGCCAGCTTTACCATTCAGGCAGTTAGACTGTATTCAGTTTCCTGGGTTCCTCTGGAGTGGAATTTGGACCATAAAGGACAGAGCTGTACGATGGCAAGAGAGCTGTCTCTTGGGGAATGTTAACGTTGGCAAATCTGGTCTTTGCCTCACCACCCATACGAGCATGTCCTCAGAGGTTGTACTATTTGTCCCCAGTCAAACTTCTATAAAATTTTTGGATGTGAACGTCTCTTTGGCATTTTTTCATTTTACATAATCAATGCAGATGAAAAAATCCTGACAGAACAAAAGAAATATACAAATGAACCCTTTCAGGCAGGACTTGGGACCAAATCATTCTTTGCTGTGGGAAGTGGTGGGGGGCTATTCTGCACTCAGAGGATGTTTAACAGCATCCATGACCTCCACCCACTAAACACCAGGAGCAAGTCACCCCTAGATGTGAGCTAAAATGTCTCCAACCATTGCTAAATGTCCCCTGCAGGGCACAGTCCCCCCTGGTTCAGAACCACTGCCTTAGAGATGATTTAACAGCATTAACTTCTGAAATTGTTCCAGTCAGGGAGATTTGGAATACAGTATAGAAGGTTTGGAATACAGTAGAGGAACTTCTTTATGTAAATATTATAAGTAAATATTTTAGGCTTTGAGAGACATGGGCTATCTCTGTCTCATATTATTCTTTGTTTTTGTTACAATTTTTTAAAAATGTAAAAATGCCTAAGCTCAAAAAAAGGCTGGCATTTGCCGATCCTTAGACTGGAGAGAAAGAAATGATGGCGCTTCCTGTAATGATTGAAAGTGCTGAGACAGTATTTGGAAAAACTGAGATCTTGATCCAGCTACCAGGTCTCTGTGACCCTGAGCTAGCAGTTGTGCTGCCCTTCATGGAAAGCTTGAGTTAAAGAGTTCCAAGTTAAATTCTATTAATCTCATTTCACAACTTTTTTTCTCCTTAGTATATTTAAACATAAAAAGTTTACATAACATAGACACTCGATATTTGAACAAAATGAGATTCCCCTGTAACAGAAAGAATGTCTGCAGAGTGAGTACGTGACCTCCCCTTGGTTTGGAGTCAAACAGCCTATGAGGTTCTTCTGAAGAAGAGGACAAGATGTGAAGGAGATGCCCCTACCCAATCTCAAAATTGAGATGGTTTTTGATATGACTACACAGGTGATCTTGGAAAAAGAGAAAGGAAGGATGGTATCTAGGAAGAAGAAAAGCCTTAGAAGCTGCCTATAAAGTTGTAAACATAAAAATGTCATTTTGAAAATACCTTTCAGAGTAGTTCTGGTGGCGTTTTCTTTGCCCATCACGTAAACATCTGAGCAGATGGGGGCAGATCCCTTAGACAGTTACTGAAGGTCTGTCATGTGCTGGGGACTGTGTTAGTGAGCACTGGGGTTCAATCCACCCTGACCTGGCCTGTGGACAGCACTCAAACAGGAAATCGCTGTTCAATCATCCAGAGATTTTTCCCCTAAAATATTCTCTTTGTATATTGCTAATGATAAATGTATTACTTTGGGCACGTGGACTTTGTATTAGTGGATTTCCATTGACACGGGGCAGTGTCAGTCAAGAGAATGTCCTTATGATTCTACTGTTGCTGTTAGATGGGGATGAGATTTTGATCAAATATATTTGGATACCAGAAATGTACATTTTAAATCACTCAAGGAGTTTAGTATATGATAGTGAGAAAAGCAGTGGGCTGGGAGTCAAAACCCTGGGTCACAGTCCTGGTTCTGTCCTTAGTTTTTTATTTTTTCTATAGTATGTCAGTTAATTTCTAAGGAGCAGTTTTCTCAACTGTATAATGGAACCACACCATTTTTTCTGCCTGCCTACCCTTTGGTGTTTGCTGTATTTAAATGTATTACAGGTTTATAACTAAGCTGTTATAAAGGTGATATCATTATTAGAAGGAGTAAGCTGAACTGGTTCTTTACACAGATGATCCTGGAAGAAATCAAGTACTGTCGTAGTCACAGCCAGATCAGTTATCAACTAGGTCTTGCTCACACTTCACTTTAGGTGATCAGAAAGAAGCATGTCCATATAAGCCTGTGAGGCACTACTCTGAAATTTGCTCTGAGATGAACATCCTGGATTTTCTGTTAAGATATAATAATGAGCTAAATTTAATCTTCTAGCAAAAATGAAGACTTTTGAAGATCAACATGTATTTAAAAGGGTTCAAAAATTAATGGCTGGCCTCTTACCAGCATTATCAGGCCCCACCTACTTTCACCCCAAATTACATCCTTGCTTTGTAGCCTTCAGAGGAAACCATTGCTAGGGAGAATCCCTCTTCTTGTAGTTTGTGATCAGATTCTACACTGCAGAGGTCAGTGGTCAGTGTATGGCAGTCATGTCACTTGCACGAATTTGAGAAAGCTCCTCCAAGGCAGATGAGCTGAGTTTGCAAATGTGGATTATTTTTTTTTTTCTGTGATACTCCCAATTATATTGGGTTGGCCAAAAAGTTCATTTGGGTTTTCTTGTAGTAGCATGCTGAAAACCCAAATGAACTTTTGGGCCAGCCCAATATTTTAAAAAACATCAAATTGGGTGTTCACTGTTTGTCATCATCCCTTCCTCAGTCTGTTTTGGATCAGAAAGTAGCTGGACTAATATTCCAAGCAGGCTCGCCTTCATTGCATAGGTACACGCCCAGAGCCTGAGGAGGAGTACGTGACATAACCCTGGGAGCTACTTCTTCAGTTTTGTCATGGGGCCTGGGAAAGCCTCAAGGCCTGGTTCTGCTTTGTCCACTTTACTTCCCCTGTGATGTGATAAAACAGGCAGGGGCCAGCTGGTGGTGTGTACAATGTTAAGTGTCAGGTCTCCTTGATGGCAGCAACAAAGTATCAGAGAAACACCAGAAAGGGTAGAAAACCGTGACTCTCACTCCTAACACCTTTTGTAAAGGACTAATCTTTCATGTCTCTCATAGAAAAAGAGAGGAAGAAAGTCAGTGCTTGTTCCTACACTTTACATTACCATGACTACCAAGGGTCCATTTTTCTGGCCCCCGGCTCCACACCTACCACACAGAGAGGTTGGATATAAGAAGAAAACAATGGATATATAAAATTGAAGGCAATTCCCTCAGTTGCCCGAGTCTGGGTTTTCATAAGCTCTGTGAATTCACTTTCACCAGAGAGCCATCAGCTAGAAATGAGTTCTCACCACTAGTCTACTTGGATTGATCTTCCCCAGAAACCTACAGCATGAAAAAACACCCAATTTCTTAAAACAATTCACTCACAAGACCGCAGTCCTTTAAAGTTGCCCTTTAGGTATGAAGCAAAGCCAGCCTCCCTGTCTCTCCACTCCCAACTTTCTCGTCTAATACGGTTTTCTGTCCTGAACAGATCAAAATCAAATCCGAGAGAAACAATCCAGTTGAAAAGAGATCTGACGTGCCTGTTGATGTCTCATTAACCTTGAGAGTGAACGTAACTGGTGACTGCCCATCACAGTTGCGTGACGGATTGTTAGGGGAAATAAAGAGCCAGTGGAACCATCACCTCAAAAAATAAAAACGAAGAGAAACATCATTTAAATAGATCATATATCAAAAAATGGAGCAGTTTTCTAACTGTCAGGACTGGCTAAAGTATAGTTTCCTTAAGCCTATGGTGAAATTATTACATATTTTCTGGGAAAAGCATTTGTAGCAGTATTTATGTGTGTGTCAAAATACATTAACTGAAGCATGGTGGGGGGGAACACTTTGATGTTGGGAGTGTAATCATCAGAAAAGCAAACAACTCAGGATTGATGCTACTAAGGTTCTGTGATGAGTGTGTGTGATGATGTGTGTGTCGTTAAAAATATCACAAGCCACCCAATGTGGGAAGGTCCTAATTCCCTTGAGTCTCTACTCAGATTCCCCTCACTACTAATTACTGATTGATGTCAACAAAAGACGGTGGAAAACTATAGAGGAAAAAGAGCTTGTCTCTAGGGGGTTACCTGCAGAGGGAAAGAGAAGAAAGGAAAGAGTTCCCTGGGGTCACTGGCTGACTCCTGGTGGGAGAAGTAGATTAGAAATCTACCCAGCCTCCAATCCTAGATCTGGACCCACACAAGACCAGCACCTTCCACCCCTCCACCCCAGGGCTCCAGCTGGACTGGTTCCTGTGTGCCCTCCCCAGAGGAGGACCTTCAGTAAACAAGACCCAGAATCCCCACCAGGACTGGGATGGAACATTCTAACCTATCTTGGCTTTTCTTTCCTAAGGTCTTCACTTTTCCATCTCTAGTCCTCACTCTTCTGCTTTTCTTGGGAACTTCCTGAAAGTTATCACCACTGACCTCACTTTTTACACCAAATTCTCACCTAGGGCTGTGGCACAACCTGTTTCTTCCAGTGTCACCCTTTAAGCAGCTGCTCGGCTTACTGTGCTCTTGTCATGGCCACGCAGCCCTGGCTTCTGTCCTTACTCTTTTGCTCTGACCCTCACCCTCACCCCCAAACGCACCCACATGCAAGTGAACCAGTGAACCACCTACCCCCTTTCCCAGAGAACTTTTTGCATCTTGAAGGAGGGGAGCTACTGTGAAATATGAACCGACTGCGAATTACAAACATCATTTCCCACTCGGGAAAACAGATGGCCACCTCGCCCGGGGAAGAGGGGAAGAGGGCAGCCCCTGCTTTCTGGGAACACACTTCTTCTTTACCATCCCGCTTCACATTCCTCGGCCCACTCACAGCCCCTCGGAGCAGCCTTTTCCAAGACACTCCACTCCCCGACTGGAGCAAGGAAGAAGAAACGAGGACAGGGGAGCAGGCTCTCTGAATCCGCCCCCCGCCCCCCTCCCAGAGAGTATTTTGTTTTCAAGTAGCAGGACTTTCTAGAATGTCTTCTCTAGTTGGGCTCCTTCTGGCCCAGTTACCCCACAGCCTCCCCGCCCCCAGGACCACTGCATCCAAAACAAGCGCACCGATCACAGCACGGTGGCCGCCGCCGCCCCAACTGTTGCAGCGACTGCTGGGGTGGCGGCGACGGCGGCCAGGGCCGGGCCGGGCCCGGACACTACCCGTCCGGGAGGCTGGGAGGCTCCGGGCGGCCTTCGAGGGGCGCGAGGTGCAGCAGAGCCCCTGCGGCAGTCGCCTGGGATGGGAGAGGCGGCGCTCTCAGCCCGGACCCCTGCGCACAGCCAGCCCCACCGCGGCAGCGGCGCCGGCAGAGGCTGCCCGCGCCCGGCCCCCTCTCACCTTTAAGATCAGGTCGGTGTGATGCTGGTCCAGCATGTTGGCTTTCTGGAAGGAGGTGACGATGACCCGGCCGTAGCGCCCAGGGGTCTGCAGGTCCGAGTACAGCCGGTGCTTGGAGCGGTTGACCGGGAAGAGGCTGTTGACGAGGTTGCGCTCGATCTTGGCGAGGCTGTGCTGGGGCGCCAGCAGGTGCTCCACGCTCTCCTCGACCTGGTAGCGGCTGAAGCTGGCGCCGAGCAGGATGGAGATGAGCACCGGCGCCGAGGCGAAGAAGACAGGGTGACTGGCAATGAAGTGGCCGAGCCGGGAGAAACACGTCCTCAAGCCCCTGTGTAGAACCTGCCGCAGCATCCTAGAGCAGAGCGGGCGCGGGAGGAGGGCGAGGCGCACGCTCGGCGCGGGCTCGGGCGGCGGCGGCGGCGGCGGCGGCGGTGGTGGCGCCCGCGGCGGCGACGGCGGCGGCGGCGGCGGCGGCGGAGGCGAGACCCGGTGCTCTCCCGGAGCCGCGGCACCACCATCGGGGAGTCCCGCGCCGCGCCTCGGGAGGGTCCCCTCGGGCCGGAGACACGCCCTCCTGCCCGCGGCCGCGCCCGCCCGGAGAGCCCCCCAGCTTGGCGGCCTCCGCGCCGCCCCCACCCCGCCCTACCCCGTGCGCCCTCCCCACCCCCCGCCGCCTCCCCGCCCGAGGGGCTCCGCGCGGCGGGGCAGCGTCCCGGCTCAGCGCGGGAGGGGCCCGGGGCGGCCCCCGCGGCGCGTCATGACCCCACTCACCCGACCCCCGAAGCCAACGACGGGGTGGCGCGGGGAGCGGCGGCGGCGCTATCGCGGGGAGACTCTGCGCGCCAGCCTAGGAACACGAGGACGGAGAATTCCAGGCTACACCCAGTCCCCTCCCCTCCCAGCACTCCCCTCCCCTGGCCCGGCCCGCCGCGCGCGCCCTCCCCTCCCCTGTCCTCCTCCGGGGAGACCCAGAGACGAATAAAGAAATGGCCCTGATTTTCCAAACAAAAAGTAAAGAGTTGTCCCGGGGGGCGTCGGGCGGACGGGCTCAGAGCCGAATCCCCCCCAGAGGCGGAAAGGAGGAGGCTGAAGACTGCGTGCGCCCCGGCTCTCGCCAGGCTCAGGTGGTGGCGCGCACTGGCTGGTGCGGAGAGGGGGTGGGGAGCGAAGACGCTCGAACGTGGAAATCACGCCTCCTCTCAAGTAAGAGCCATTTAAAATATCCCCAACACTGCAGCTTCCGCGGGACCAGAGTCCGCTTGTGCGTCTGGGACACGTCCACTCCGAAGGCGCCTGTAGAGAGTCTACTCGTTTTCCATGAGGGTCTCTCCAGAGTGGGTTAGACAGTTCTGCTGTGCGCCCCTCAACCTCCCCACCCCGACCCCAGTAATAAAAGTGGCTGATAATGGTGTTCAGTCCGTGGAGCCGCCGGTCGCCAGGGCTCTGGTGCTACCGGACTCCCGCCTCTCCGCACTGCTTCCTCCTCCTCTCTTTGTCGTCACTGGCGGGTCTGGGGGAACTGGCGGGGCTGGAGCGGGCGCCCCTGCGGGCGTAGAGTGTTTGTGAACAGCTGGTCAGGGAGTCAGTAGCGTTACTTCCCTTCTCTCCTCCACCCTGCCCTCTCCTCCTCAAATGCGAGAGTGTGGGAGTGGGGGACACCTTATCTCAGACATGGAGAGCTCTGGTCTCCGAGAGTGCTGAGCCGCAGGGGGCGCGGGGGAACCCGGGGCGGGGGGGCCGCCGACAGCTCGGCAAAGTTGGGCGTGTGCTTGTGCGCGCCAGGCGTGAGCTAGCAGGCGGCCACGGTGGTTCCCCTCGCACACCCCCTCCAGAGAATTCCCCGAGAAGGCGGGCGCCGGCTTCGGGCCCGGGATAGACCTGCGGCGGCGGCGGGAACGGCCACGCACAGGTACAATTTAGCGCGGTTTGTTGCGCGCTCCAAGCCGCGGGATCCATCCATTGCCACGCAGACCGAGCGTGTCTGGGCCACTGAGGCGCTCTGTCCAGCTAGGGGGGTGGGGACCGGGGCGCGGAGAGGGGTCCCCGGGCTTCGCGCTCTGAGCGCTCGGTCTTCTCATCCCACGCCTCCAGTCTTTCCCGCTTGGCCTCTTGGTGCCAAGGGTCTAGCGAAAGGCGGCGGTGACAGGAGGCGCGGTCCCTGGAGTGTGGCCCGCACTATTGAGCATGGACATGCATATTAATCAAAGCTGAAGGAAGACGGGATAGGGAGAGGAGGACGAGGAAGAGGAAGAAGCCGGAGAGAGAGAGGAGAAAGAAAAGAGGGACAGGGGAACGGATGGGAGAACGCGACTGAGGGAGGTATTTCCCTAACGTTCCCATCGCAGATTTCCCAATGCCTAGCGGCCCTCCACTTCTCCAACTGAACTTGGGAACTTGCACGTTAGAAACAGGAAGTCGTGGGCCGGGAAATCCTCCTTTTTTTGGTTCCTCTCCTCCCTTCCCCCACTCCAGACCCTCCAATCTATATTCCCTCAGCAACACCTGCAGCGGCAGGGCTGCCTACCCCGGGGCGCACCGGCTCAGCTCAGCCTGCGCTCCCGGGGTCCTCCTGCCTAGCCAGACTCCCGTCCACTTTCTCAGCTTAGCCTCACTCTTCCCCACACCGCTCTCTGTTTCCAAAGGCTCCCTCCGGTTCACCGCTCTCGATTTCCAAAGGTTCCCTCTGGCAGCTTCCAGCTGACATCGCCCCCCCCTCCCCCCGCCACGCACCCTTCAACCCCGAACTGCCATTCCCGGGAGGGGCTAGAAATTCCCCTGCAACACTCCACTTGTGCCCTTCCCCCATCATCTTAATTTCTGCCCGCGGAGACGCCGCGGCTCTGCAGCGCTTTGCTGATTCACGATGATCGCGGAGGGAAAAGCCTCATTGACTTGTGCCCCTGCAAGCGGCGACTCGAGCGCGAGCGGCTGCGAGGGCACACGTTTTGGGAAACCACCCACCACTGCGCAGCCGAGGTGCTAAATGGCAGGGAGGCTGCCTCTCGTGGCTCTCGGCCGGGGCAGACGGAAAGAAGGAAAGGGCCGGGGGAGTGGGGTGGGGGGTGGGGGTGCGATGGCAGCGGGAATGACTGCGAGCCCAGTTCTTTGCGGCCGAGCCAGCGGCAGCTGGTGGGTGGGCACCTCTCAGGAGGCCTAAAGTCGGTCTCTGCGCGGGGAGCAAACAAAGATGTTTCGTGTGCTCTGCCGCCAGCGCAGTGAGAGAAGGGAAAGCAGCCGACAGGTCTGATCGGGAGCCTTTAACATTTCCACAGAGCTCTTTTCATTGTGAAGTCTTTGTCCCTCCCAATGGTTCCCGCCTAACCTCGGTTCACTGCCCTCCCTAGAATTTTCAGCCCTTTCATGTAAGCCCTCACGCAGGCTGCAGTGCTGGCGTCCCGCTCTCAGTGCCTGGGCTGCGTCCTAGAGCGGGACAAACTCAGCAGAGCTCACCTGACGAGTGGGAGTGTTGTTCTCCCACCAAGAAAGGGTCTTTCCTTGGAGACCAAGGTATTTGGTTCTAGTCCTCCCAATTCAATTCCTAATTGTTCTTCTGTATATGGGGCATGTTGGAGGACTTCCACTCTCCCGGCTTTAATTCAGAGACACGGAATGGCCCCAGAGTGGGTCTTCCTGCCACTTTTTAATGCGGGAAATCCAGTTAATATGATCTAAATTGAGTTGGAGTAATTGAGTTGGAGTAAGAGAGAGAGAGAAAGCGCGTGTGCAGAGAGGGCGTTGCCTCCTCCCCATTTGATGTCTTCTCTTTTGATTCAGACATTCAGGGGAGCTTTGACAGCACCCAAGACTTGGGTTTGCATTAGGACGGTGACCTTGGCTTGGGTACAGAGCTTCCATAAGTACATTCGTAAATTATTCCTTTTTCTGATTGAAAATGAATACATATTAATTGTAGATAATATAGAAAATAAGGACAAGAAAGAGAAGAGAAAAAGGCACCTGTATCCCTGTACTCCCATCATCTTTAAAAGGTAATCTCTGCTCAGAATTTATTGTACACATAGACAATAACCTCTACAATGGGTAGAGAGGTTAAAGCTGTTGGTCTATAGCTGCTAAGTTGAATTCTTGCTCTATTGCTTATGTTGGGTAATAACTTAACCTCTTTATGCCACACTTTTCACTTCTGGAAAATGGGAATATTGGTTGTACTTACTCGATAGAGTCACTGTGAAGATTAAATAGATTAAAGATGTAGGGCACTTAACACTGTGCTGGAGTATCACAAACAGTAAATGATATTTGTTACATTCTAGTCTTTTCTGACTGAATATGTGCGTGTGGGAAAAAGAAAATCAGTCCCTGCCATCCACAAGTTGGCCTGGTATAATCTGTTGGGACTTGGGGTTACTAGGACCTGTCCTGATACTCACAGCTAAGCTTTGGTGTTCTGTGGAGCAATATCAATTCCTGCAAACACTAATGGCAGATAAGGTCATTTTGTAACTGTGATAGATCTAGGCAAAGTTAGAAACACTCCATAATCATGTCTGAACATGGACAAAACAGGAACTTTATCCAAGCCACAGAAATGATCAAACATGTTTCTACCCTGGCTAATATGAGAGACTACTGTGGCATGTTGAAAAACACATTATAGCTTTAGCCTTGCTCTAGTCTTCTGTCCCTCCAGATAAAGATTCAGTAAGATACCCAGTGATAAAACTATGCAATTTCCCAAGAGCACTGAAACCAGAACAAGCCCCACTGCCTTAAACTTTATCCCAAATCTTTAACATGAGCTCAAATCTGCTAATAAGTCCTTTCTAACAACTACTTCTTGAGATGCCGTTCAGTTCTCCATGGTGCAAGTTCTCCATGGCTGCAAAGAAAAATGAAACCAACTTGTGCAATTACTGGCATGATCCTGGTGGTCTTTGGCAGGAGAGATTTGCCAAGGCATATGCAATGTTTGTTGTTGTTTGGTCACTCAGTCGTGTTTGACTCTTTGCAACCCCATGGACTGCAGCATGCCAGGCTTCCCTGTCCTTCGTCATCTCCTGGAGCTTGCTCAAACTCATATCCATTGAGTCAGTGATGCCATCCAACCACCTCGTCCTCTGTCATCCCCTTCTCCTCCTGTCTTCAATCTTTCCCAGCATCAGAGTCTTTTCTAATAAGTCGGCTCTTCACATCAGGTAGCCAGGGTATTGGAGCTTCAACTTCAGCATCAGTCATTCCAATGAATATTCAGGATTTATTTCCTTTAGGATTGACTGGTTTGATCTCCTTGCAGTCCAAGTGACTTTCAAGAGTGTTCTCCAACATCACAGTTTGAAAGCATCAGTTCTTCGGTGCTCATCCTTCTTTATGGTCCAACTCTCACATCCATACATGACTACTGGAAACACCGTGTTGTTTAGTCGCTAAGTTGTGTCTGACTCTTTGTGACCCCATGGACTGTAGCCTGCCAGACTTCTCTGTCCATGGGATTTCCCAGGCAAGAATACTGGAGTGGGTTGCCATTTCCTGCTTCAGGGAATCTTCTTGACCCAGGGATCGAACCCGAGTCTCCTTCTTTGCAGGTGGATTCTTTACCATGAACCACCTGGGAAGCTAAATTCCTTGCTCAAATAAGCGAAGAATTCCTGCTTGGAGGGCAAGGTTGGGAATTTCTGTCATCTGTTACAGATTCTGAAATCAGTCTCTTGGCTCACTATTGCTCAGAGATGCTAGAGGGATTGATCATGGTGTGGAGGGAATGTGGACCCAAAACAAAAGTTTTTTTGGTTTGAAAAGGTTAGAAACAAGTATGTCAAGCACTAGCTTTCAGTCAGAGAAGGCAATGGCACCCCACTCCAGTACTCTTGCCTGGAAAATCCCATGGGCGGAGGAGCCTGGAAGGCTGCAGTCCATGGGGTCGCTGAGGGTAGAACACGACTGAGAGACTTCACTTTCACTTTTCACTTTCATGCACTGGAGAAGGAAATGGCAACCCACTCCAGTGTTCTTGCCTGGAGAATCCCAGGGATGGGGAAGCCTGGTGGGCTGCCGTCTATGGGGTCGCACAGAGTCGGACACGAGTGAAGTGACTTAGCAGCAGCAGCAGCTTTCAATAATCACACCACCATTTTCTGCCTGAGAAACAACAAAATATTTTCATGTATTTATATATCTTAAACCTAAACTGATATCTGTCACCCATGAAATCATTGTGCATAGCAGGGTCATGCAAATGATATTTGGGTGGCTGCAATTTAGGGTGGTTCTTAGCATAGTTTGTTTATCATCACTTTATGCTATCCTAATCTCAATAACCCTGATAGATTTCTAAGTGTTGGGTGCTTCTGCCATCCTAAAAGATGCCATCCAGGTAAGATTTCTGGGGAATGGGAACACATGCAGGGAAGGAAAAAGTGTAACTTTTTTTTTCAGAGTGGGGAAGGTCCCCTGGCAAACATCAGGTTTTTTTTTGTTGTTGTTGTTGTTTTGTGGGTGTATGTGTGAGGATGCCTGTATAAAATATCTACTGGCACTCAGCCCTGTTTTGACCAAAAAACAATTTTATGTAAAGCAACACTGTATTCACAGAAAGTTTACACAAAGGGGGCTTCTAAAGAGAGTTTAAACTTGCAGCTGAAGAGAAAACCTGTGTGTGGCATGTCCTAATAGGTTGCTTAAGATAAAGAGGTACATTGCTGTGTGTAGATGATCCCCTCTCAAAAGTGTGCTGATTGAATATTTGAGTCTTTCAGGATATCCTGCCAACTCAGTAGTCTCTCCTATCATGAGTCTTTTAGAAAAATGATCAATCATGATGAAAGAAAAAAGTCATGCAAAATTATTTTTTTGAATAAACATAGGACTCAGGGCTAAGGAAATGAATGATATTTCATGCACTGATTCAGGAAGAAACATTTTGGAAGACACTCTTTGGGTGTCTGGGCTCACTATGTCGTCAGTAGGTTCCAGATCTTTGCTTCGCTTTTTTTTTCCTCCTAAAAAGCTGAAAGCATGGCCTTAACATTTTTCTCTATCTTTCAAAATTCTTCTGTCCTTCATGGTTCTCTTAAAATCCTAGCTTGTATATCTAATAAGCTTTTTCTGACTGCCAAAACAATGTTGATTAATTTAACTCAATTGAACAATTTTATTTGAATTATTTCAGTGAGAAAGTTTCTACTGTGGTCAACAGCTAGGAGAAACTGAGCAAGGGATTCCCTGCTGTTATGAAATTTTTAGTCTAATGGGTTGAGTAAATATACTGAGTGTTAAAATAGGAACCAGAGTAAGGGAAATGTTTAGAGGAGAGGTCACAACCAAAAATACATAGATGATATCTAGTTGGTCTCCAGTCTTAGAATACTTTTAGCCTAGAGTTAACATGGAGAAGGCAATGGCACCCCACTCCAGTACTCTTGCCTGGAAAATCCCATGGACGGAGGAGCCTGGTAGGCTGCAGTCCATGGGGTCGCTAAGAGTCGGACACGACTGAGCGACTTCACTTTCACTTTTCACTTTCATGCATTGGAGAAGGAAATGGCAACCCACTCCAGTGTTCTTGCCTGGAGAATCCCAGGGATGGGGGAGCCTGGTGGGCTGCCGTCTATGGGGTCGAACAGAGTCGGACACGACTGAAGCGACTTAGCAGCAGCAGCAGCAGCAGCAGAGTTAACATCTTGCTGTTTTGAGCTTCTTTGTTATCTAGTGTTATAGATATCTACATGTTGATGAGATGTAAATATTATGTCAGTTTTTGATAGGCTTTTGATTGCTGGGCTAGGCTGATAGACGTCCCTTTCTCTCTTCCCTTGGAATGGTCCTAAAGTTTTGAGCTTGGTCAAAGAAGATGACCACTTCTCATTCTGGGAATTCCTGAGTAATGCCACTTTGTTGAAATCTCAGTGCAACTCAGGTTTTTCTTTAAGTTAAACTAGCTTTCCTTCCACTGTATCTAAATGAGAGTTTAGGTACTTTATTCATTTTCAGCACCACGGACAGATCCATTCAAACCGAGTTACTCCTCCCTTTTCAAGACTCTATCAGTTCCATATTGGTTTTAAGGAAATTATAGAGCTAAGGAGTTTCTTTGAACTAACATAATCAGGAAATTGATAACTTTTTCTAAACCAGGTTAATTAAAATGGAAATAAATTTAAACAGACAGCTAAATTCAATATGATCATATTTAAAATTGTGCCTAATAATATATTCATTTGTGATATGTTTGTACCGGGGGCAACATTTAAAGGAAAACATTAGAACTAATTCTAAAATACAATCTTTTGAAGTTTAGGAGTGATTATTCTGAAAACTCACAGGAATGATAGAAAATTGGGAAAAGAATATTTTCCTGTGTTTTATGTGCAGTTTAACCCTAGGCACTTTCCCCTATCTTAGCCTATGTAATTTGCAAAAATCACTCTGTGAGCTATTAAGTATTGTCAAACCCATTTTAAAGAGAGCAAATTGAGGATTAAGGAGATTAACTCTCTTGTGCAGTGTTGTACTGTAATGGAAGTATAAATAGAACCCAGGCCTGTCTGAATGCTTTCCTGGTGGCTCAGAGGTTAAAGTGTCTGCCTGGAATGTGGGAAACCCAGGTTCGATCCCTGGGTTGGGAAGATCCCCTGGAGAAGGAAATGGCACCCCACCCCAGTACTCTTGCCTGGAGAATCCCATGGAGAGAGGAGTCTGGTAGGCTACAGTCCATGGGGTCGCAAAGAGTCAGACACGACTGAGTGACTTCACTTTTCAGGCCTATCTGATATAAAAATTCATGTTTTTCTGTTGAATCATTCTTTTAAGCAGAAAATCACTTCATTCCTTTTCTAAAATACCTTGACTTGATATCATACTGTCAGTCAGAAATGTTGTAATCAGATAATATAATGTGCCCTGAATATTATAAATAATTTGATGCTCTTTCTGTATTTGCCATTCATTTAATAGTGTTGTAAAGTGGCAATATCAATGGCTGATCCATTAATCAGTTTTTCAGTGTTTGTATTCATTTCTGATGTTGGTACTCCTTAGTGGAGTTCTGTGGACCAACAAAAATATTGTTATGGAACCCAAAGTGTTTGCAACCCACTCTTTTTGCAGATGGCAAAACTTCTGCAGTCCTTGTCTAGATTCTACCAAGGAAAATCCCTCGAATATTAAAACGGAAAACTGTCAAGTGGTTTCCAAAATACATAGCAGAAAAAGCAACCAAAAAGACTCTGACCTTATGCCTGTTGAAATTCTTCCATTTTTTAGTGGTTCACCACTAGTCATTAGACTGCAAAGGGAAAGATTCTTTAATTCTCTTCCTTTGCTTTGCTGTATAAAGTGAACAGAGACCATTATAATCACCAGATGTATTGTCTTATGTATGAGCATAGGGGACATAAGAAAGCAGGGGGTTTCCTGATACAGTTCTTAGCTTCAGGGCAGTCTTTCTTTGATGTTTATATACTTAATCCCTTTAAAAATTGGACTCCAGAGCATAACCTAAGAACAAAGCACTTCATCCCTTCTGTTATTAAAACTGTGTACTTCTTGCTTTGACTTTTAAAAATACAGAGCTACAAGGCATTCTGTTCCCCATGGCTGATCACTTCCTTCTGGTGAATGGCATGATGCTGGTGAATTAATTAATAGTAAAATCTGATTTACATATTCACAAATATTAGAATTGTAGAAAAGTTACATCAGGAGGCAGCTCCTAGGAGAGTGTAAATGAGAGAAGAAAAAAAATCAAAGAATCCTTTTTCAGACAAAGCACACGACTTGGCATTTCTAGGGCTGCTTTGTTTCCACCTTCAGGCATCTTCTGAATATTGTAAAGGGGACTATTCTAGATGTGAAAAGCCTTTTCTACCATAAGTTGAAAGGTTTAGCCTCGGGTGAATGCCATTACCTCCTGTGGTCCACCTTCAGCAGAAACTGAAGTTGTTTGGCTACTGGCCTAGCCATCAGCAAATATGGTCTTCCATCTAGCTCTGTCTCATCACTGGATTTCAGATTTCTATACATAAAAATCAGAATAATAAAGATGATGATGTCTCCAGAGCAGGGAGATTTTGGGGTATAAAACATGATAATGAATATGAAATGCTTTGAAACAACCATACCCATTATTGAGCTTGATAAGTCCAAGGTATCTTGCTAAATATGGAGAATGAAGACATATAAAGACCTTGCTTTTGAGATGTCTACATTACAGTGGCCAGAGGCCAACTAGTGAAACAAGAAAATTGTGTAGTGTGGCAAGGATATTGGTGCTATGGGACCAGTGAGAAGGTTCCTCTAACCCAATCTGAAAGGCAGAGGTAGGATTTGGAAAGGCCACAAAGAGTGTGTGTAGAGCTGCTATCTGGTGCTCCATCCTTACCCTCTCGGCCTGCTCTAGAAGTTCACTCTAGGTAGTTCCTATATATGCTGATGGCTTCCTCTCTCTGGCTGAGATATTGTCTGACCATGGCAGGCACACTGGAAGCACCAGAGAGCCAACACCTCTAGGAGTGACCCTCAGTTAATGAGGGACAGGAAAAAAAAATACCCCAATGGCTTTGGCTCTGTAGGACAACTCAGAGAGGTGTTTCACACAGGCTCTCAAAGATACTGCAGTGAACTGACCCCCTCCCTCAGTTGCCCACAGTAAGAACCCAATTGTGAACACACCCTTTACTGACTTTTCTCTCTTCTCTATCTCCCTTTTCCACTCCCTCACTCTGTTTTCTGAAAATCCCATCCAAAATAAACCACCCACCCCCACATCTTGGTTTCAGGATCTGTCTTTGAGGGAACCCATCTGAGAACAGGAGATGACATCCAAATGGAATCTCAAAGGTTAGCAGTTAGTCAAGCCTAGTGAATTTTATGGTATGTAAATTATACTTTAGTAAATCTGTTTGGAAAAAAAAAAAAAAGGAATTGGCCAAGCTACTATGGAGGGAAAGAATATTTCTTGCAGAGAGAATAACATTTGCAATGATAAGGATGGCCATTGAGAGTTTAGCTTCTGCAGGCAGTGAATTGTCATTTTTTTGGTCTAAGAAAGTTTTTATGTCTCCTTCACCTTGAAGCATAGCCTGTTGTGGGAACTACAGATAGTTCAAGATGGATGGGCAGTAGTTTGCAACAGTAGAGAGGAGCTGGGTTAAAAAAGGACTTATAAGCCTAGATGAAGAGCTTTGTGTTGATTCTGAAGGTCTTGGGGAGTCATTTCAGGGCTTTAAACAGGAAAGTTTATGGCTAGGTTTATGGAGAAGGCAATGGCAACCCACTCCAGTACTCTTGCCTGGAAAATCTCATGGATGGAGGAGCCTGGTAGGCTGCAGTCCAAGGGGTCCCGAAGAGTCGGACATGACTGAGCGACTTCACTTTCACTTTTCACTTTCATGCATTGGAGAAGGAAATGGCAACCCACTCCAGAGTTCTTGCCAGGAGAATCCCAGGGATGGGGGAGCCTGGTGGGCTGCCATCTATGGGGTCACACAAAGTCGGACATGACTGAAGTGACTTAGCATCGACATGCTTTATGAAGTTATACCAGTGGCCACATGGAAGGTGGATAAAGGGACAGCAAGATTGGAGGTCATGATAATAATTAGGACAAGAAGAGATTAATGCCTGAAGTAAGGTGGAGGTTAGTGGGATGGAGAGTAAGAGAAGGAGTGATATGTTTTTAGGGAGATAGAATTTATAGGACTGATGTGATTGCAGAATGGAGCTAAGTCACTGCATCATGAGTTTTGAAGACAGTTTCATTCCAAAGAGCTAGTCTAAACTATATCCAACCTTAGAACTTTTAGTTTGTTTTGCCAAATTCTTTTGGAGAACAGAGCTTCTTGCCAGGGTAAGGGAAGAAGGGAAAAATGGACTGTGCTAAACTCTAAGCTACACCAAGTAGGGATTGAATGTAATGGTTTGGACATAAGAGTTGAACAAGAGAGGTCAGTAACCTGGAGGAGACAACAATGTGGAGGCTAAAGTCAATTAGGTCAAATCCATAATATGGTGATTCATGTGGATTGAATTGTATCCTAAGGCCAGTTTGCTTAAATGAGACAACTTCATTGCAGGGAGAAGGAAAAGGAGATAAATAAGGAGGAGGTGCTGGGGGTGGGGAGGAAAGTGAAATATATGGCTTTCATGAGTGAAATTTCCCAGAAACCTCCCTCTTTGTTTCATCTAAGTTCTCTTCTTTGTAGTGCACCCCTGAGGATTTCCCCTCTGAAAACCTTTTAGAACCCATTCCTGAAGGTGACCAAAGACCATACCCTAAATATAAGGCCCCATTCCTTGGTGGAAACTTATATTTTTGTTAGGAAATGCACATGTAGGCAACATGTGGGTACTTTAATTTATACAATTAGCAATCACATTGAAGAGAATAGACACCGATATTTTATAGTATTAGACCTTCATTCTTTTACTGATGTCTGTATGGGGGCACTATAAATATTAATGAAATATTTTTAATCCTATTATGAGTTATGCTTCTATCAACATTTGTGTACAAGTTTTTGTATGGATGTGTGTTCTTTCTTCTTTTGGTTACATATAGAAATGTAATAGCTGGGTCATGTAGTAACTCCATGCTTAACACTTTGAGGGACTACTGAATTGTTTCCCAAAGGGCTTGAACCATTTTACATTAGCACCAGCAATGTTTTTTTGTTTCTTTGCTTGTTTGTTTTAATCATTATTTATGCTAGTTTTTTCTCTACTTATTAGATGGTGAATGAATGTGAGTGAAGTTGCTCAGTCGTGTCCAACTCTTTGTGACCCTATGGACTATAGCCTACCAGGCTCCTCTGTCCATGGTATTTTCCAGGCAAGAGTACTGGAGTGGGTTGCCATTTCCTTCTCCAGGGTATCTTGCCGACCCAGGGATTGAAACCAGGTCTCCTGTGCTGTAGGCAGACGCTTTACCGTCTGAGCCACAAGGGAAGACCATTATTAGATGGTAGTTTCACAAAACCTTTGCAATTTCTTTCTGGATTTGCCTGTCTTTTAAATTCTCCCTTTTTGGTGAAAGAGTTGTTTTTTTTTTTTTTTTTTTTATACATCTCAAAATGTTACTTGAAAATCCCCATGATATCATAAGAAAAATTCAAATAATGAGATTGTCTAGAAAATACACTAGCTTGGATTACTGTATTACTTAGATACATGTGGAAGCTCATTGTTTGGGGATTTTGAATTTCAGATTGTGCAGGCCACATCTTACCAGGGATGCCCAAACCTCCACAGAATCCCCAATCTGAGGGCATTCCTTTAAGTCATGGAACAGCAAAGATGGCAGTTGGGGCCATTGGGGCCACTATCTTTGCTCTCTCATTTTACAATCAGAAGGGGAAAGAAAGGAGGGGGAGACCAAAAGAAGATAAAAAACTCAGAGAGAGCTGTGGGAAGATCATAAAGACCTAATGTGCCAACTATCCTTTATAGCTCTGAAGGTAGCCAGAGGCGTTAGTGCCTGAGGTACCATAGTGGATCTGGTTTGAATCTACTTGGAAACTTGTCAAATTCACTTCTTGCCCTTTCTCCAGTTGAAACTACTTACCCCAATTTACTCCTTCCAGTTCTACCCTACATTTATCCATCCAGTCCCCATCAATCTGGCCTGTGGGTGGTGAGGAAAATTAAGGAGTGTGAAAAAGAGAATAATATGAACATATGTGTTCATGACCCTTCCTCTACTTCTGCACCTCCCTATTTATTATCAGCCCGGTGGGCATTCTGTTTAATTTGCCTCACCTGAAGCAATAACACTTTGGTTTCCATAAAGCAGTTGTATTACCTAAGTCATGGTAATGAACTCCCCTATGGAACAATAAAGGTGAAATAAGGTGATGACAGAATCCCACAGGAAGGACTATTAACTCATGTTAATAAGTGATGCTTTCTTGGTGAAAATTCCCTCCACTGTAATATTTCATTATTAATAGTCCTTGGAAGTTTAAAGGAAAGAAATACCTTTTTATATCTCTGGCTTGGTCTCTAGGTACTCATAAAAGAATCTGGGCTCTGCTTTATGATGCCAAAACCCACCAGTCAATATTGTAATAGAACAACAACCAACCACATTTACTTGGCATTATACAGACGAAACAGTTAATTGTTTGAGTGAAATATTCACATGCAAATCAGTTATTTTGATATCATATGGGCACAGTCCAAGTCAATATTTAAATGGTAATTTAAAAATCATTAATTGGAACCGTATTTGTTGATTATCTCATATATACAGAAATTTTTCTCGTTTAACAGATGGCTTTGCATCAGTCCCATCTTAGAAATTAGTAAACACAGATTTTTCTAACCATGATAAGGAAGTAAATATATAAGAAGGGACCAGAGACAGAAGGCAACTTAAAGATAACTGAAAACTGTGGTGGTGTTAGTTCTTTAGCGGTGGTTAAGATAGTATGTGGAGGAGCTGACCCTTGGGAGCTCACCCATTGGAGCCTGCAGTGATGAATCTGTTGTGTTAAATTCCTGGGGTCGCTGTAACAAAACACCCAAAACTGCATGACTTAAACCCATGGTCCCCAACTTTTTTGGCAGCAGGGAGCAGTTTCATGAAAGATGATTGTTCCACAGACCAGGGAGAAGGACCATGGTTTCAGGATGATTCAAGCACAGTACACTGATTGCACACATTATTTCTATTATTATTACATAAGCTCCATCTCAGCTCATCAGGCATTAGATCCCAGAGGTGGGGACCTGGTAACAACAGAGATTTACTCTCTCAGAGTTCTGGAGGCTGCCAGTCTGAGGTCAAGGTGTCTCGGGCAGGGTTTGGTTCCTTTTGAGAGCTGTGCGGCAGAATCTATTCCATGCTCTTTTCCTTCTGGTGGCGTGACAGCGACCTTTGGCACCCCTGAGGGGAGTGTCATCCCACTGGCTGTGTGTGTCTCTAGATTCCACCCTTTTTATAAGGACAGCAGTTATGTTGAATTTGAGGCCTGCCCTATTCTGTATGCCTTTATCTTAACTAATGACATCTGCTGTGACCCTATTTCCAAATAAGGTACTGAGGGGTTAGGCCTTTAATATATGGAGGGAGGTGGACTGGTCAGCCTGTCACATGTGGTATAGATTACTTTTTGGGTATAGAGATTAATACCACTTCCACAGAGGCCCAGATGTCTCTGTGAGCTCTTTGATAGGATGGTTCAGGGTGAAGATCAGGGCAAAGTAGAAATTTGCTGTCAACTAGACACTAAGGACATAAAATACTCATTTTGCATTTCTTGCCCTCTTGATGCCTCCTCTCCACATGTGAGAGAACTGGACTAAAAGTTACTGTAATATTTGGAGTCCAAGAGAAACTTTGGTGACTCTCCCATGTTTTTTGGAAGTGCTTTAGGTCTCCCCTTGACTTCAAAATTATAACACAAGAAAATTCCTACTTTGTATATTTTATATATTTTCCAGTCCAACTTGAAGTTTTGTGTCAGATGACTCATGAATATTTTCTTTTTTTATTTTTATAAAATTATCTTTCCCACAAGAGGCATTCCCCCCATGAATTTTCATATCTTTAACAAATATGCTTTCAGAGTCTTCCCTTCTACTTTACTTGACAACATGTGCCTTAGTTGCCTGTTTACCTGCCAATGTCCCCATTCCTCATGCAGCACCATGGCCATCATCTACCCCTTCCTCTCCCTTGGGTGGCTTTCTGTTTGGATTTGTGGGAATCACTTGGCTATCATTTCCCATCTGGAAGAAAGGAGTTGGAGGTCATCCTTTTAAATATCTGAAATGCCTAGGTTAGAACCATCAAGTGGAAAGCCCTTGATGTGAGTGTTGGATTATGCTTTGTAAGGTTATTTCTTCCCTGAGAACATCGCTAGCAGTGCTCTGGTAGACTTTTTCTAAGTAATGTCACAGGATATTTGTATCAATGTAAAACTGGCCTTAGAGGGCAACTTGCTCTTGTTGTTCAGTAGTCCAGTTGTGCCTGGCTCTTTATGACCCCATGCACTACAGCATGCCAGGCCTCCCTGTCCCTCACCATTTCCCAGAGTTTGCTCTTAGCTATGATAAACTCTTTTTTCTTGCTCTGCTTCTTTTGAGAACCTCTTCATTTGAGAACCTCTGGCTTGGTCTCCTGGTACTCATAAAAGAGTCTGGGCTATGCCTTATGATGCCAAAACCCACCTGTCAATCCAGTCAGTGTGGTAAAAGAACAATAACCAACCGCATTTACAGACAAAACAGCTCCTTTTAATTGGTGATTGTTTTTGTTGCAAAGCTTTTAGTAAGAAAATAATAGAGGCAATGTATACATGATAGAGGACCATTTGAAGGGTTGATTTAAGCCAATTTGGTAGAAAAAAGTTGTCAGGTCAAGCTTTCACTAAACACCTCTTAGCTATATACCTCTTGTGCATATTTGTGTAGATGCATGTTCATAATTACATGTTAATATATGTACATATACAAACAAAATCATGTTCCTTGGTTGTCAAGTAGAAGTTATTGAAGTAAAACATGGTTGTCTCTCTACACAAATATCTATTATAAGTCCAAATATCTATTTGGACACAATAGACACAATTTGTGTCTCTCTACACAAATATCTATTATAAGTCCACCATGTGTATTACTAGGGGGATGGAAGGAGGCACAAATCCAGATTCAGTGAACTTGGTATCTTGGTGGGGAGATGTGATGCTTCATTTATTCAGTATCAATTTGTTAAGCACCTAATATGTCCTCTGTCCACCTGGAGAACTAATAAATGTTGTGAGTAAGATACCACCCCTTTCTAAAGAAGGTCATAGTGTACTGGAGGATGTAGAGAAGGTGACAAAAGCCTGGTGAGGACTTTAATAAAGGAATTCATAGGCCATTGCAAGAGTTGGTATTAGAGGTGACTAACTCAGACTGAGAGGGTTAGGGAGGCTTCCTGGATGTGGAAGATGATTAAGACCAATGCATAACAGTGTTATAACTGTTTAGCACAAAATGAGTGATGCGAGTGTAAGTGGCATTCAAAGATGGGGAGGCTACTCATGCTGGGGTGAGGAGGAAGGACTTCATGAAGGAGTGGGGTTTAAGCGAAAGTTGATGTCAAGAACCGCGCATGCCTCGCCTGTCTGCAGCTATGCATAGGGCATTGGGCGATAAGACAAGCCCGAGATCTAGTTTAAGTAGGAGCTAGATATGATTAACCGGAAGAGAAGGATTTGGCCTTGAATCTGAACCCAGTTAGTATTATCCAAGGGTTCTCATCTGTGGCATAAGTATTTGAGTAGTCTCAGGGCTTGCCAGGGAGGAGTAGGCCTTATAACAGATGAGTTGGAGAATGGAGCAGGGCTGTTACTTTGAGCTGATGGGTAGATATTGAAAGGAGGAGGCTATTCTGCCTTATGAGTTAGGAATGCTTTTGTTTACAAGTAAAAAAAAAACAACTAAAAATGGCTTTCACACAAAAGGACTGATTTTGTCTGCATAATCCAAAATCTGGAAGCAGCTGCTGGGTGTTGGTTCAGTGGTTCAAGAACATTAGCGATGGCATCTCTGCCCTTCTCTTGGCTTGCCCTTTGTATTTGTTGCCTTAGGGTTGAAATGCGACTATTCCAATTCTGGATATGAGATATGCATTTTGGACAGGAAAAAGGGGCAAAGTTATGTCTGTTCCTTTAATAAAGAAGGTAATGTTTTCTCCAGAAGCACCCCAGCAAATTTCCCCTTATGTCTGAATGGTCAGACCTGTAGCACATGACTATTCCTAAAATCAAGAGAGGTTGGGAAAGTGATTAGGGTTTTAAGTCTGTCAGAAAATGGAGGATATAGGAAATATGTGTTGGGAAGACCAAGCAGGAACTAGGGTTTCTGTGTGTGTGTGTGTGTGTGTGTGTGTGTGTGCAAGCGCATGCCTGCTGGTCTGTGCAGAGCTTTCTGTGCCCTGGTGCAGGACTAGGTGCAGAACCAGTAATAGCCTCAAGGGGGAACCAAAGAGAAGGACACTTTGCTGGGCCCCACACTGCTCATTTCTTGACTGTTTGGGGTGGCTCCTCTCCACCATTGTTGCTTCTATACTGCTCCCCTGAATCCAGATCCCCGCCCTGTCCCTCAAATGTTGGCTTTCTTTTCTATTCTGTCATTGGCCCCCTTCTTTTCTCACTCTGCCCATACCTGGCGACAAGTCAGGAAGCTGACATTGGCAAGGCCTGACTCCTGCCAGGCCTGGTAGCTGTGCCAACCATGAGCTCCCTCTGAGTAGGGTTCAGAGTTGCCAAGTCTCACATCCCAGCCAGATAGAAAGGAGGAAAATAACAGGGGCTTGAGTGCCCAATGGTCGATGCCAGGCCAGTCAGTGTGAAGCCAGACTGCAGTCACCCTGGGATAAGAAATCTGTTCTCTGAAGACAAGTTCGATTCTGAACTTCTGCATTTTCTACATGGTTTCTGCCCTTCCCTTTAGTGTCTTAGTAAACATTTCCAGAAACCCTACCGTTATCATCTCAAAACAAAAGGAAAACAGGAGTTGCCCACATCATACCAATGAGATCCTGTTCATAATGTTCTGGGCCCGGAGTGGGAGAAGCCAACCTGTCTGAGCCTATGATTCTGGTAGGGGAAGGATGCTTAGTGAGGCAAATACCTTGGAGAGGGTAGCCAAGGATGAGGGTGCCTTCTCAGTGTGTGTCCGCTCACAAGGGTATCCTCTTAAACAGTTGTTGTGATTGAGAAATCTGGATTTCTGGCGAAATAGATGTGATGATTTAAAACAAAGCAGCACTTTGCCCACTGAGTGGTTTCTAATCACAGTGTTTAATTTGTCCTGCACTTCAGAGGGCATTAAAGGTGGGCATGAATGTTTATGAAAAGGTGGCACGGCCCACAGAAGCTAAGAAACACTGCTAGGGACAGTGACACGGGGTAGAGTACGGCGTATTGTGGAGACAAGGAAGACAAACTTATCTACATTGCAGAGTTGCCTCAGGCAAAAACTTCTCTAAGGATCAGTGCAAGGATTTGGCTACTTTAATATAGGATCTAAGGTGGGAGCTAGGCTTTGGAAGACTGGTGAAGCTTGTAACCTTCCTCTCAGAAAATATTTTTAAATACGTGAAATATATAGGATAACAAAGGAAATCAATTATATTGAAATACTGCTATCAAAATACTAAAAATAACCCCAGAATTTTGCTAGAGTAGTACATGTGCTTCTTAATGTGGGAAATAACAAGATCTAGTGTTAGGTCTAATAACTGCTGTAATTTTGAAGTAGTGATGAACGCTCGCAGTATTTCGAGCTCTTCTACAACCAAAATGTAACATGACAGTTAAGAGGTTGAAAACAAAAAGATAAAAATATCCCCATTCAAATCATGGACCCCCTGAAATCTACCCATATACCTCATGGGGGCCCACAGGTTTAGAACTTCTGACCACAAAAAGGAGAAAAGCAGGTTGATGGGAGAGTAAGCAGGGGCCCAGACACTCATCATGGGGCCAGCTTTGTTCCTGTTCCAGGCACTATCCATCCTTTCGTGAACGGCCTGGAGTAGAAGCCACACTCCATTTTCTGGGTCTGTGTGGACTCTTAGATAACACCAAGTCCAGGAAATGGTGCTGTTAATTCTTTATTGGCAGTGGACTTGGTTATCTTGCAGGAGATTAATGGATTTAGAGTCTGGTCCAAGTCCATGAGGGTTTCTGGGGACGGTTTGCACCCAGCCTTCCGGCCATGACTGAATGTGCTGTGTGTTCACACAGTGTCAGCCAGTGGAAAGTTTATTTGCCTCCTCCCTGAATGTGCTAAATGCAAACGAAAAGCCAACATCAGCCACAAAGGGAAGTAGGCGATAAGGATTGGCTGTGGGTTGTCCCTCTTTTTGGAACACAGCACTGGGAATCTAATTGCTGACACACGTTGAATCCTCAGTCAGAAGGTCGCCTCAAGACTCACATTCACCATTATTCTCATTTTGCAAATAGAGAACGAGATCAGGCTATGAGTTCAAGGCTGACAAGCTCGTCAGACAGAGTGTGATGAATGGAATTTCTGACCAGAAAGAATTGCAATCCCTCTGGCCCTGGACACAGTTAGTTACACTTTTGAAAGCATGGACGCCAGTGAGCTAGTGGTTGTTGAACTCCTGGCCTGTGAGCAGCAAGGTGGGGGTGGATCGAGCCCTCCTTTGCTCCGGTGGCCAGATGAGGCTTCTCTGAAGAGCCAGACAAGGAGAAGCAGGCAGCCCTGCAGAAGCCTCTCAGAGGGAAGAAATGGTGTGTAGGGCTGCTCAAGGGGCAGCAATCCTTGCGGGACAGGTGGGAGGCTGGGGCGAGGGCCAGGGGGCCCTGCAGGAGGTGGATCCAGAAATGACATAGGCAGGCCCAGAGCTTGGAGGGCCCCCAGATCTCGGTGAGGAGTCAGGATTGTGGTCTGGTGGAAATAGGAAGGCCCTGGAGGGTTTGAAGGGGAGCCACCTGCTTGATCAGCACACTCTGCTTTCCTTTCTCTTTCTGACCATAGCTCACAGGGGCTCCTAGTCATGCCCACTGTGTCCAGGGTTGTAGCGGTATGGAGAGTGAGAAATGGATGGATTCCTGGAGCTCTTTTAAACGTGTAGCTAGTAGGACTGAACTGATGAGTTAGTTGAGGGTGTGAGAGAAAGTGTGGCTTCAGGGATGACTCCTCAGTAACCCGGGGAGAAGTTTCTGAGAGAGCGGAGACTGCTGAGAGGACTGCCAGGTCTCAGGGTAGCCCAATTTAAAAGTATTTTGATAAACCTCCATAGTGTCCTTTATCCTGGCTATTACCAATTTACATTCCCCAAAACAGGGTAGGAGCCTTCTGTCTTCTTCAAACCTTCTCCCACTTTTCACTCTCTGCAGTCCTTTGGGAAAAAGAGTGACTTATGGGAAGTCTGTCTTGTGGCCTCTGCTTCTTCCGTCTGTGACCCTTCTAATGCCACCCCCTCCTTGGACTCCTTTTTGGCTTCTCAAGGGCTGCAATCATCCACCTCTGTCTTGGAAAGCAGGTAGGGGTAGTAGACAGATGGTAGGGTTTGGAACATGAAGGGGCTGGAGCTTGAATCCTGAAGCTCCCCCCCTCCCCATTTATGTGTTGTGTGACCTGGGCAACTTGCTTCTCTGAGTATCAGTTCTTTTTCTTCTATGAAATGGGATGAAAAGAGTCATCTCATTGAATTTGAAAAAAGTTGTTTTTTTTTTTTTTTTTTTGCCACACCGTATAGCTTACAGGATTTTAGTTCCCTGACCAGGGATTTAACCCAGACCCTGGTGGTGGAATGGCAACCCACTCCAGTACTCTTGCCTGGAGAATCCCATGGACAAAGGAACCTGGCAGGCTACAGTCCATGGGGTCTCAGAGTCAGTCACGACTGAACGACTAACACATACACATACATACATACTGGTGGTGAAAGAGTACAGTTCTAACCACTGGACTGCCAGGGAATTCCCTTAAAATTTTTTTTTAAAGTTTTTGATACTGAATAGCACAATGTATGAAAAATGCCCATATCAAAGCAGGCTTTCTGCAAACCCATCCCAACTTCAAGTTCAGTCTAACTCTCTTGTAACCCATTTGGGCTGGGGACAGACTGGCTAGCTGTTTAGCAATAAACTAAATCACATTGAAATGTTGGCCTAGTTCTTCAAGCTGGCCACACAGAAAAGCAACTGGGGAGCTTTAAAACATACTCAGGCTCACATTATACCTCCTAAGCATTTTGATTTGATTGATTGGAGGATGTAAAAGGATCATTATTTATGAGCAGCTAGGTTTGAGATCCCCAGTTAAATTGGTTGTTCAGTCATTAAGTTGTGTCTGATTCTTTGCGATCCCATGAACTGCAGCATGCCAGGCTTCCTTGCCCTTCACCAAATTCCCTTTCTGTTCCTCTCTCTCCATTCCTCTCTCTCTCCCTCTACCCCTATCTCTCCCTCACCTTAGCTGCATTGACATTCTTTCTGTTCCTTAAAAGTCCCACCTTCTCTGCTGCCTCAGGACCTTGACATATGCTATTTCCTCCAGCCTGCTCCCTTCACCCTGAAATTCTGATATTGTTAAAATACACTTTCTGTAGGTGTCTGCCTGTTTTCCTGCTCACTGAATATCTGTCTTCTGCTCTCTACTATAAACTCTACAAAGGTAGGGACATGTCTCTTTTGCTCGCCTTTGAATCTCCAGTGCCTTGCCAAGCACGAGAGTAGTTGTTGATGCAATGGTGAATGTGTCTTCCCCCGGGTTAGACTCAAGCAGGAGTGGACTATGGGTGGAGTTAAATTTCAGTGCCAGCCTCTGAGAGGACTCTAAGGGACCATCAACTTCAATCATGAGTCCTAGCTGCTAACTCCAGTCAAGTTGTCACTCTCAGCCACCCTCATGGCCTCATTACACTTTTCTGTTATCTGGTCATGGTCAGGGTCATGCTGCTGCTGCTAAGTTGCTTCAGTTGTGTCCGACTCTGTGCGACCTCATAGACGGCAGCCCACCAGGCTCCCCCATCCCTGGGATTATCCAGGCAGGAACACTGGAGTGGGTTGCCATTGGTCAGGGTCATAAAGTGGCTTTAATAACGTTGAAACCCACACATAATGGGTTGGAATCTTACATTGTTCTTTCCAAGAGACTCCTCTGCTTCTGTGTTAATTCCTGGCTGTAAATTGATCCATGGGCTGAGGAGCAGGAACCATTTGTCCACCAGTATTACCAGAGTCTTGGCTCAATTCTACCGGCACAGGCCCTGATTTAGTCAAGGTGTTTCATTAGTAAAGGCTTCACTAGCCTATAGGTCACAAGCAAGATGATACTGAGAGTAATATACAGTATGATTTTGGTGTCTGTCCATACCTCCTACGGGGGAATGAGTATTGTATTTAGAAAAAAAGCTCTAAAGTCATTTTTATTCCTCCATTCCCAAATATGAGACCTTTGATTTTTCAAGTTTTGGGGGCAGAAAGACCCATACATATCACTGAAAACGTCTGCTGAGTTGTTTTAACATGGGGTGCCTCTTAAGCAGACCTTAGGACAAGATATGGATACAAGTAGTTTATTTGGGAGCCATCCCAGAAAGCTCTGATAGAAAAGGGGCAAAGTGAGACAGGGAAGGGAAGGAAGTCAATAAAGAGACGAGCTCACAAGAGCCTTAGTGTTGTAGGTGACTGACTGTCAGTTCTGCAAGATTGTGTGCAACATGCCTCAGAGTCATTCCACTAGAGAGACAAGGAAGCTGGGGTGTGAATCCGTCCACTCTCATCCTTCATTGATCAACAGCCACTGGGGGTGGTGTTAACTCCTGGACCTTCAGGCCTTCCCCACGCATGGACAGAGCCTGCTTCCTGGTTAGAGGGGCCTTTCAGGCAGCGGGCAGCAGGGGTTTGTGTTGAAAGCAAAGAATAATGGATGGCAAGAGGATGTGGGCAGGGTGCCAGCCAGCTTCTGCCATATCTGCTATGCCATGTTGCTAGGAGTGGCAAAAAGAAAGTAATGTTTTGCTGAAGGCTCATAGGTTCCAATTGATGATAATTCAGGCAGATATAAAGTAAAAGGGAAAGTTGCTCAGCAAGTCATGTCCAACTCTTTGTGACCCCATGGACTATACAGTCCATGGAATTCTGCAGGCTAGAATACTGGAGTGGGTAGCCTTTCCCTTCTCCAGGGGATCTTCCCAACCCAGGGATCGAAGTGGGGTCTCCTGCATTGCAGGCGGATTCTTTACCAACTGAGCTATCAGGGAAGGCAGATATAAGGGATATATCATATGTAGTAAATGTTCAGGGCATAGGCATATCTTCAGCAACTACAAACATTAAACTAGATACATTAAGAAGGAGTGTACTCTGAATGCAAACTGGTATATTTTGCCACTTAGATAAACTTGTGGGATTTGGGGGCAGGGAGCAAATTTAAGAAATACCAAAGACATTACAAAACAGTTGTCAGAAGAATGTGCATCCTTATCTTGACATATTTTACCCACAACTTCCCAGCAATGAATGGGGAAAAGATGAGTGGATTTAAACTGATAGACTTATCAAAAATATTTTTCTCTGCTGTTTGACACAAGTTTAAGAGCTGTTACACTGAATGTACACAAGGGTTTATGATACCAGCCCTACTTAAGAGGCATATAATGAAGACGTATTGGGAAGAATACTAGTAAATAATGGAGAAAATACTGATTTGTGAAGGAGCTGTGTGTCCTGTGTGGTGGAGATTAGGTGGAGGTAAAGACCAAAATTTAAGATGAGCTAGCAGCTAGCCTAAGAGTTTGGTAAATAAAGTAGAACTGTTGTGAAACACCCATCTTATCCTGTTTGCTTCCAATGATTTCCTGTGTTTTTCCCCCAGTGACAGGTAAACTGAAGCAGGGGCTGTTAACTCAAAAAATTATTTATCAGGGTAAGGCCTTATCCTGCCACACAATGTCAGCTGACAGCATAAGAAAAAAAAATTTTACTTTGGCTGGCTTGTATTTTGCTTTGGGTTTGACTGAAAACCATTAGCAGTTATTCCCAACTCCCCCCACTGCTTCTAAATCACTCAGCCAAAGACTGGTTTCATTTTCTTGAGGTCATATTAGCTCTGGGCATGAGGAGCTCAGTGATGCTCAGAAAGGGAAGCTGAATGCTGCAGTCAACATCTGCCTGAACTCGGTTTTAAAGCACGCACCTTGATTCATTGCATTAATTTCTAGAAGTGATCTTTTTGAAAACCAAAGTTATTTATTTAGGGAATCATCCTCTTCCATTTGTTGAAATATTTGTTGGTTAATATTTAATCAAAATAGAATGCAACCAAAACATTAGAGAAATAAAGATACCCTACAGATATAAGAACATAATTATAGCATTCATGTGTAAAAGCCAATGCTAAAGAGTTTCCAGTTTTCAAAATGATTTTTTTTAGCTTAAATTTATTTCTGGAAGATGTTTAGTCTGGTTTTGAAAACGCTGTCACTGGTGAGGTTGTTCAATGTCAAGGGTTGGGAACCTTTTTCTAAGCCCTGGGCTGAGGTTCTGTTTACTTGACTCTTCTGTGGGGTTGACTGTGTCCTCGTCCTGGAGCACAGACACAATTACATATGTGACCTATAATTCTTGTGAAGGTTGGTGACTTGTGTGCCCCTCCCATGTCTGGCTATGAAGGGCAGCCTTTGAAAGGAATCGTGATAGAAGTATGGTGGTACATGGTCTAGCATCATTACAAATCATCACTGTTGACACCTGTGTGGTAGGTGGATTTACTGATGGGGTTAATAGATAAAGAGACTCCATGAAGACTCCCATAGATCTCTTCCACTTCAACTGCCTTTAGATGTACACAGTATGCCCTTGTAAGATGGCTCAGAAATCACATTACAGTTAAAAGAGGAGGAAAGGCAGGAAGAATAATGGTGGGAAATGGTGATATTATCAGAATCACCTCTACAACTTCTAAAAATAACATATCGATCCTTTCCCCAATCCCTCGCCAGCGATGGAAAAATCCACTTTCTTTCTTCATTGACAGTTGCTGCCTTGGTGAGAATATCAATTAGGATCTAGTCAAAAAAAGAGATGGAGAAGGAAATGGCCACCCACTCCAGTATTCTTGCCTGGAGAATCCTGTCGACAGGGGAGCCTGATGGGCTGCTGTCCATGGGGTCACACAGAGTTGGACACGACTGAAGTGACTTAGCATGCATGCATGCATTGGAGAAGGAAATGGCAACCCACTCCACTGTTCTTGCCTGGAGAATCCCAGGGACAGGGGAGCCTGGTGGGCTGCCGTCTATGGGGTCGCACGGAGTCGGACACGACTGAAGCGACTTAGCAGCAGCAGCAAGAAAAGAGAAACTTCACTAGGAATTTAACTGGAAGGGATTTGATACAGGAATTGGTTACGTGGGGTTTGGAAGGCTACTAAGCGAAAGAAGAAGCCTGGAAGGCTTGAGATGAACAGCTTCAAGAGCAGTTCCCGGGTGGGAGGTCAAGAGGGGGAAGGGGTGGCTTAGAGCCAGGGGCATGGAAAAGGAAACAGGTCGGGACTGGTGCCTGGACCTCTGTGGAGCAGGTGCCCCACTGCTTCTGGTACTTGGCCAGGCAGGGGATGGTCCTCTGGGTGTTCTGATAGCCTAGAGTAGCATGGCCCAGGGGGTGACAAAGCACAGACGACTGATCCTCCAGCCGCTCCTGCCACCTCTGAAGGTGCAGGGTGAGGCTGCTGTTGGAGTGATGCTGATAGACACTGGAGAAGAAGTAGGAAGTCCCCTTTCTCCTCCTCCCACGTTCTATATTTCTCCAGAAGTTCCTGTCCCGTCATCTCCCACTGGCAGAACTGGACAGGAAGCCAGCTAGCAAGGGATCTGGGAAACTGTGGTTTTCAGAGCTCCAGGTTCACAGAAAGGTGATCTTAGAGCTCAGGAACAATAGGTAGAGGACAGTCCCAGTGTCCCTCTATCATCCATAGAAGTGGGCCCTTGTCCTTGACCCTGGTCTCTGCTTTCCATTCCCTCCCTCTATCCTGGCCATGAAGAACTCCCCAGCCTGGCTTGTCCCTTGCTTGGTCCCCATGGAAGGATGTTGTGCAACATGAAGATGTGATGGGCTTCGGTTTCTACTTTATGTCAACAATATTTTTTCCACTCCTGCATTGCTGGAGGACCAGCCCAAGCTTTGGATGTTTAATTGAATAGAATAATACAAATTTGATTTGACTTTAAAATACATCATGAATGTGAAAGAAGATTCAAGAATACTGAGGCTTGAGAGAGACCAGGAATGAAAATGAACACATCAGAAAAGTTCAACTCAAGCAATAGATGAGTACACTCCTTCATAATCCCTCATAAAGTACTTTGCTGTTTACACGTCAAAGCATTCTTATTCTGATTAATTTGAGGGATTTAATAAGGTCTTAAAATTGTCCTGGTTCACTTTTAAATGAACCAGCAAGCTGTAAGGGTCCCTTTGATCTGTGTATGCAAATTGGTCTTTGAGGCTGATGCAGGTGACAATGGAATTTTCCAACTGCACAGCAATATATACTTAATTATATATGGTATTGTTAGAGACACCCATTTTTCATGGAATTATGAAGGTTTCATAACTTTGGCAAAAGCATTTAATGAAAGCAGTATTGAGATCGAGGTCCTGATATTCTAAGTACAATAACATTTCTAGTCATCAGTGATTGGGCTTTATGGGGCTTTTAAATTTGTGATAAATAACTCCTTTTATGTCTGAGGGTGCATGTTTTATGAAAAATATTTTCTATTTGTCAGTGAAAGTTTTGGTAAGATAAGCCAACTCAGTGGCTGATGTCATCATGTGCCTTCCAGAACTTAGCATGCTTTACTTTAGGAAATGGGCTTCCCTGGTAGCTAAGCTAGTAAAGAATCCGACTGCAATGTGGGAGACCTGGGTTCGATCCCTGGGTTGGGAAGATTCCCTGGAGAAGGGAAAGGCTACTCTCTCCAGTATTCTGGCCTGGAGAATTCCATGGACTGCAAAGAGCTACATGACTGAGCTACTTTCCCTTCCACTTTAGAAAATATTTGGGGAAGGAAGGAAGTAGAGAAAAAGTTTATAGGGAGATGGATACATATTTAGGTTAATTATCTGCTTAAACAAGTTTTTGTGAAGTACTGAAGCTGATAAACTCTTTTTGTGTCTGGAACTCATGGACATTGATTTCATATCAAGGCAGTTGGAACCAATGCCTAAATAAGATCACTCCACACTCTCAGTGTTTACGTTTATGCCCTGAGTTCCCTCTATCTATATGAATTTTGAAGTGTTTACTCCTGTCCTGGGCACATATATTTCTTCAGTATTCTTTTGAATCTGCAAAGATTGTTACTTTACTGCTGGGCTGGCAAACATCATGCTTTTCCCCCTCTTTTAATTGGATTTTCTCAGGATGATGGAAACAGTGGTGGCACATGGGGTCAGGATATTCCTCCATTCACTTCATATCATCTCAGTGCCACAGATTTCCCTGTTTATAAATTAGGCACTTCTGAAAATGGGATGCGGTCTTTGAGACCTACAGCTATGCTTAATTATAATACAGTATATTTGCATAATGTTTTAAAGTGCATTGTCTCCTGTAAAGGCTCTTACCTTGTTATATTTTAATTGTATTATTTACACGTCTGTCTCTCCGAAGGCCAGAAATATATGTGTTTCTCATGTGGCAGGCTGGGTGCCTGGCATATAATTGGTGCTTTAATAACCATTTGTTGAATATAGGGAGCATTTTCTACTAGTTTTACTCACAGCATTATCTTGAGGATTAGATGAGTCATTAAATGGAACAACCCTGATCACTGAGCCTGGTACATAGATGGCTCTCAGTAAATGTTTTGGAATTAAGTCACAACTTTGTGATTTCAATACGATGCTTGTAAGGGATGAAGCCCAAGAATGCAGGTCTTCAACTTCTTTTGTTTTTTTTAAAGTATTTATTTATTTGGCTACACAAAGTCTTAGTTGCAGCATGCGGGATCTTTTATCTTCATTGTGGCATGCAGGATCTTTCTTAGTTGCAGCATGTGGGATCTAGTTCTCTGACCAGGGACTGAACTCAGACACTCTGACTGGGAGTGCAGAGTCTTGGCCACTGGATCACCAGGGAAGTCTCCTCTCAGCTTCTTAAACTGAGAGTTTTTCATCCTACCTACAAATTCTCATACAGATCCATAGCTAGAAGAGCATAGAAAGGCTATTCCATTGGTTCTCTAAATCAATTCAATGATTTTCTTGAAAGAATATATCATATAATATATGCATGACAGTAGAAGGGGAGCAATGGTGAAAGGATTTCAGGATAATGGATAATCTCTTCAAGCACTTAATCCTCCTGAAAGTGTAAGATATGACAAGGGTAACAGATTTACCTTCCCTGTTAAATTTTGATTATAGTTGTAGCAGACTTCAGTGAAGTCTGTGGATGGATGTTTAATTGTGAATTTTTGACTGTAAGCTTCAGGAGGCCAGTTTCCCATCATGATCAGCACTGTTTTCCCAGTGCCTAGCACAGTGCCTGGACTGAGCAGGTTGACTGTAAACTTACCTATGACATTCATGGGCTCAGTTCTTCCCTCCCATATCCATATCCTTTTCCATCTGACTTTGCAGTGTGTACCATTAAAGACAAAGAATACTTTTTTTCTGCCTCTTAGCTTTGACTTTGGTTATGTGACTTACTTTGGTCAATGGAATATTTGTGGGTCAAAGGCTTGGAGGGCAGACCAAAGGCTTGGAAAGAACTTGGAAATGAGGCTTATCTTCCTGTACCTCTACTGTTGCCATGAGAGATATGTGCCTGGGGTTGCTCTCCAGCCCCAAAAGGAGGATGAAAATTATGGAGGAGAGCTGTATCAACCACTACCACAGCCAAGCCCTGGCTGGGTCAGTTAGTCCATACCCGAAACCAGCAGAACTGCCCAGCAGAACCTGTCCTAAATTATCTATCCCTAAACCAGCACATAAATTTGTGACAGTATAATGACTGTGGTTTAAAGCCACTTAGCTTGGGGTGTTTTTTCTAGTATTTTTATGGTAATGGCTAATTGATTTGTTGAAAAAATAAGTATATAAATGATATTACATAGCCACCTGTTCTTAGATATTTATTTTTTCTAGCATATCTCCTCAGAAGCTTGCAGGCAATGAAAAATGGAAGAAAGTGCCCAGAACTGTAAATTAGGAGGTTCCAGGTTTTAATAGTGGCTTTGCCAACCTTAAATGGCTTCACTGAGACAAATGTGTAAAGTGAGGATAATTGTACCAAATACTTATCTTGACAATTTCATAGGGAGGGTATGAAAAGAGATAGTAAACCAAGAAAAACTGAATGTCCTCCACTAATATTATTACTAGGTTTTATCATAATGACAAATATATCTGACCTCATCAGAGAATAAGATATTTCACAAAAGAACATTTTTTGAAAATAAAAGAACTAAAGAGCCTCTTGATGAAAGTGAAAGAGGAGAGTGAAAAATTTGGCTTAAAGCTCAACATTCAAACTATTAGCAAGGTGAAAAGGCAGCCTTCAGAATGGGAGAAAATAATAGCAAATGAAGCAACTGACAAACAACTAATCTCAAAAATATACAAGCAACTCCTACAGCTCAACTCCAGAAAAATAAATGACCCAATCAAAAAATGGGCCAAAGAACTAAATAGACATTTCTCCAAAGAAGACATACAGATGGCTAACAAACACATGAAAAGATGCTCAACATCACTCATTATCAGAGAAATGCAAATCAAAACCACTATGAGGTACCATTTCACACCAGTCAGAATGGCTGAAATCCAAAAGTCTACAAGCAATAAATGCTGGAGAGGGTGTGGAGAAAAGGGAACCCTCTTACATTGCTGGTGGGAATGCAAACTAGTACAGCCACTATGGAGAACAGTGTGGAGATTCCTTAAAAAACTGGAAATAAAACTACCTTATGATCCAGCAATCCCACTGCTGGGCATACACACTGAGGAAACCAGAAGGGAAAGAGACACGTGTACCCCAATGTTCATCGCAGCACTGTTTATAATAGCCAGGACATGGAAGCAACCTAGATGTCCATCAGCAGATGAATGGATAAGAAAGCGGTGGTACATATACACAATGGAGTATTACTCAGCCATTAAAAAGAATACATTTGAATCAGTTCTAATGAGGTGGATGAAACTGGAGCCTATTATACAGAGTGAAGTAAACCAGAAAGGAAAACACCAATACAGTATACTAACGCATATATATGGAATTTAGAAAGATGGTAACAAATAACCCTGTATACGAGACAGCAAAAGAGACACTGATGTATAGAACAGTCTTTTGGACTCTGTGGGAGAGGGAGAGGATGGGAAGATTTGGGAGAATGGCATTGAAGCATGTATAATATCATGTGTGAAACGAGTCGCCAGTCCAGGTTCGATGCATGATGCTGGATGCTTGGGGCTGGTGCACTGGGACGACCCAGAGGGATGGTATGGGGAGGGAGGAGGGAGGAGGGTTCAGGATGGGGAACACATGTATACCTGTGGCGGATTCATTTCGATATTTGGCAAAACTAACACAATATTGTAAAGTTTAAAAATAAAATAAAATTAAAAAAAAAGAAAACTAAGATCATGGCATCTGGTTCCATTACTTCATGGCAAATAGATGGGGAAACAGTGGAAACAGTGGCTGACTTTATTTTTCTGGGCTCCAAAATCACTGCAGGTGGTGATTGCAGCCATGAAATTAAAAGACGCTTACTCCTTGGAAGGAAAGTTATGACCAAACTAGACAGCATATTAAAAAGCAGAGACATTACTTTGCCAACAAAGGTCCGTCTAGTCAAGGCTATGGTTTTTCCAGTGGTCATGTATGGATGTGAGAGTTGGACTGTGAAGAAGCTGAGTGCCGAAGAACTGATGCTTCTGAACTGTGGTGTTGGAGAAGACTCTTGAGAGTCCCTTGGACTTCAAGGAGATCCAACCAGTCCATCCTAAAGGAAATCAGCCCTGAATATTCATTGGAAGGACTGATGCTGAAGCTGAAACTCCAGTACTTTGGCCACCTGATGCGAAGAACTGACTCATTTGAAAAGACCCTGATGCTGGGAAAGATTGAGGGCAGGAGGAGAAGGGGACAGCAGAAGATGAGATGGCATCACCGGCTCAATGAACATGAGTTTGGGTAAACTCTGGGAGTTGTTGATGGACAGGGAGGCCTGGCATGCTGTGGTTCATGGGGTCACAGAGTCGGACACGACTGAGTGACTGAACTGAACTGAACTGAATCGGTAAATGGCATTACATCTATTTATACTTTTTGTAGCCTTCTTTAAATTTTTTTTTTTAAACGTATTTATTTGGCTTTATTGTGTCTTTGTTGCAGCACTCAGGATCCAATTTCCTGACCAGGGATCAAACTTGGGCCCCCTGCATTGGGAATGGGGAGTCTTAGCCACTGGGCCACCAAGGAAGTCTCCCATAGCCTTCTTATACATAGTATTTTGACATGATCCTTATTTCTTCCTAATGATCTTAGATTATAATTTTTAGCAGCAGTAGTTTTGTCACTTTATCAACTCCATTGTCAAATAATGGGGAGGGGGGATGTCCTAAGGTGACTGTCAATAACCTCCAGTGTCCTTTCTTACCTAATATTGCAGTATCTTTAGGGGCTATTGAAGCTTGGAGGACTCAGATGGTCCCTCTACCAAATGTCCACCTTCACCCAACTGCTCTGCTTGGACACTCTTGCTTGTTCTGCCTCTGTGCTAATCTCTTATTCCTTGCCACTGGTAGACTTTCTTTAGCTCTCAGTGTGGTCTGTATCTAGTTAGTCCGTTGTTGTTTTCACACATATGCTTATCTGGATGAGACCAGTAGTATCTGTACATATTTCTGATATTATTGCCTTCATAGCTCTTTGAGGTATCAGTGAAACCCAAATGTCCTTTAATTTTGGGGTCTCCTTGGTTACAGCTGGTTGAGGCTGCTGCAAGCTGGACCTCTGGGTTGAGGTTTTCTTGAATTGTTGGCCTCCCATTCATAACTGCGTTCGTATAGTCTTGAATGTGTACTGAATTCATCTCTCTCCCTTCACTCCACATTGCTTTATATGCTTGCTAGGCGAAACACGCCTTCTGCCTATCTGCTGCTCTGCCTTCAGATGGAGGGCAACATTTTACATCCCAACTCATGAAAATCAGCATGGACATGTTGATCACAGTGAGGCACTTCTGATGTGTGGTCCAGTGAAGGTTCTCCCATATCAGTTATATCACATGGTGTAGTGGCAGGAATGCATGTGTAGATTCAGATAGACATGGATTCGTATACAGACTTTTCCCCCTCTTAGTTGTTCCATCTTTTCAGATGTGCAGTGAAAAACCTCCAAGTTGTAGCTTTCCCATCAGTAAAGTAAGATGAATCTTTTTTTCTACTTTTTGTCCTGTTTTGAGGTTTAAACAAGATATATGTAAAAAGTGCATCACAGTGATGGACAAATATAAGAATTTAATAAATGTTACCAATGTTTATCTCATTATTAATATATATTAATTATAGAAATTCATAAGATATGAAATGCCATAAAGAAAGCTTAAAATAACAGAATTCTACTACTCAGAGAACTATTGTTAATATATAAATGCATGTATTAGTTTGGCCAAAAAGTTCATTCAGATTTTTCTGTAACATTGTACAGAAAAATACATATGAACTTTTTGGACAACCCAATATATTGTGTGTCTATGTGGGAGGGATGTGTTTATCTGTTCCATTCCATGTTATTCTATAAAATGGGCATTTCCCAAAGAAATTCTGATTAGAACCTCAGATTTTGGACCCCACTTGGGGTTTTCTAGACCCTGTTTTGGAGCAAAGTATTAACACATTTTTAAAGCAAGTATCTTCCCAAAGGACTGGCGGCGGGGAGAGTTGATAGTAAAATTATATAGAGCAATTAAAAGCCTCATTTCTTCAAAATAATTTAGCTCAATTCAATGACATTTTCTTTTTTTTAAGTTTTAAAACAGATTGTTACATTTACTTGCTGTGTAAACTTAAACAAATAAATTTCCTTAAGCATTTTCTTTATCTATAAAATGAGACTCATTCTTTTTTTAAAAATGTATTTACTTTAATTGTGGGCTAATTACTTTACAGTGTTGTGGTGGTTTTCACCATCAACATGAATCAGCCACGAGTATACAGGTGTCCCCCCATCCTGAACCCCTCTCCCACCTCCCTCCCCACCCCATCCCTCTGGGTTGTCCCAGAGCACCAGCTTTGAGTGCCCTGCTTCATGCATCAAACTTGCACTGGTCATCTATTTTACATATGGTAATATACATGTTTTAATGCTATTCTTTCATATCATTTTCTGAGCACGTGCTAAGCACATGGAAAATACATAGCAGTTTCTACGTTTATCCCAGATAAGACTTCAAGAGTAAAAATGCTCTAAATTTTGTTTTTTGCTGTGATTTTCCTGGATGGGACAGTAGAAATGATATGTCCAGAATAGTTAGTGTTTTTGATAAGGTAATGTTATCTTTCTTTCAGAGATACCCCACCGATTAGGCAGCCAGAAATCAAGTTAAAATGCTCCAAAATGTCAAAGCTTCAGTTGACAAAGAAATAATTTTAGAGTCATGGTGTGAAGTGCAAAGTAGGCTTTCCATGAAATTTTGACTAGAACTCACATCTGAGAACAAAAGTCGCCAAGTCCGCTGCGTTTCAAGTTCAGAGAATTGCCAATCTGTAGGCTCAGTCATATCCCTCCTGAGCCTGCCTGCGGAGAGGTACCATTTCAGCATAACAGGCACCACCATTCCTCCCCATGTACTTGCCTCCCCCTCCTTCAAGTACAGTGTGACTATAGAATGTGAAGCCATCTTGTGGGGGAGGATTAGAGATTCATGGAGTGACAACCATCCCCTCCTCCTCCTCTTCCTGTGGGGCATTTAACTTATCTATTCCTTCTACAAGATTGAAGGTAGCAGAACTGCCATCAAATCTGACTATAAGATTATCTGCTGTACCAAGATTGCTGAGCCACCCAGCAGGGTGCATGATGTGCTGGGCTGCTGTTTCTGGGCACACAGTAATGGCAAGGGTGAAAAGTCGGAACTGACAGGCAGAGTGTCAAGTGCAGCCAGCATTCCCACCCTTTGGCATGACAAGAGTGTGGGCCTTTCCCTGTGCCTGAGTGGGTACCACAGAAGATGGCTAGAACATAAACTTTCTTGTTGGTATCCTCCAAGAGGGCCGCCAGCTTAGTAAGGAAGTCTCAACAGCAAGGTACTGGTGGGAGGTGAGAAAGATTGCAACTTCAGCTGGATCTCTTCTTCTTGATAATAAAATGAATGTAAACAAAGTAGATGAGAATTTTTAGGTTGGAGAATTGATAGTTTTTCAAAATAGGAACTTTAAAATTGAATCATTACATGCTGAGAGGTGTGTAGGTATGAAAGTGAAAGTGAAAGTGAAATTGCTCAGTCATGTCCGACTGTTTGGGACCCCATGGACTGTAGCCCATCAGGCTCCTCTGTCCATGGGATTCTCCAGGCAAGAATACTGGAGTGGGTTGCCATTTCCTTCTCCAGGGGAACTTCCCGACCCAGGGACTGAACCCGTGTCTCCCGCCTTGCAGGCAAATGCTTTAACCTCTGAGCCACCAGGGAAGCCCACCAGTGTAGGTATATATATATATATGTGTGTGTGTGTGTGTGTGTGTGTGTATGTGGGTAAATTGTATACATTTTATCATTGCTTGACCTATTAATTTCAAAGTCACCTTGGATGATATTCAACATAGAATTTTTCAAGAACTCAAAAATACCTGCTAGGAAAATTTGTCCTAGGCTAAAATACACTTCATGAGGGAGATCCTCAAGAGGAAATTGCAAAAAAAAAAAAAAATTAGAATAAGCGAAGTCTTTAAGAGAAAGGAAATGTCATAAATAGAGATAGCATAAAATCTTTTCCTCTTGACTCGGACCTAGTTCTGACTAGCATTTCCTTTTTCTTTACTGCTCTGTCAGTGATTTATTTGAGGCTAAGAGCAGATGCTTGGGTGATTTGTGAGGCCCACCTAATGCCATGGTGATAGGGATCAATGATTTGCTCTAAGAAGTAGTAAAATGCATCATCTCTATTGAACAAATGATATTTCTAAAAATATTTTGCTAAGCATAGGAGTAAAACTGGAGATTTACTGTCAGGAAAGAAACATTAGAAAGTTAATCCATCTGCCTCATAACACAATTGGCATTTCTCTCTATCAAACTTTATCTGTCATCCCCGTTGAAAGGGAACAGGTGCCTCAAAAAGATGTTCATTTCTAAACAGTCTTCTTTAGAGGGGAAGAATTCCACTTGATATAGTGCATTTTGCTGTATCACTGTTTTCAATATGAAGTTGAGGACAAGAGACTCCTAAAACCACTATGAACCAAAACCCATTTTTATATATAATTATGTATCAAAAACTAAGTGACTGAAAGAAATACTTTATGTCTGTTAATTTTTCACTTTTTCTCTAATTACAAAATGAATTATATGCTCCATGCCAAAAACTTAGAAAGCCCAGATGAAAACTTATCAGAAAGCCATCACACTACCCAAAGACAATCTTCTCATCTGTATCCATTTAGTATATTTTTCTATAGTTCTGCTTTAGTTAAAACATTTACAGGCCATGGATTTCAAACCAGAAATCCATGAAGCTGGAAACTTGAGACTATTGCATGAGAGAATGGGGCATAATGAAAATGATAAGAGAAACAAAAGATTTAAAGAAATGGATCTGTAGGATTGTGATGAGTGTGTTTAGAAAATAGTCCAAGTTCAGTTTTGTTAGAGATAATTGATCCTTTTGTTTTTCTGGTAAAACATATCCATATTTTACAAATAAAATACATTATAATGCCTCTAACTACTGTATATAATTGGTAGGACTGTGGTAGTTCAGGGAACATTAGGAAGCGGGAAATTACAATTTTATAAATGCCACATGTAGACTATAAAAAGAAATGGATTATTTTGAGAATTACCAAGTATTATAAGTTGATAATGGAGGTGAAAGCTTTCTGTCAAGTATAATGTCCACTGCAGATGCCATTAGTATTACTGTTAATTACTATTTTTCTTAATATATAGAGAGGAATCCAAGATAGGAAAAACTAAAATTACACAGAAAAAAATGTCTCCTGATTATTAGGAAGATGTAATGGCCTGAATACACAGTGTTAGCAAGAAATAGCTGAAGGGTGGTGGTGTAGAAGAGTGATTCAGTTTCATCCTATGAATCCCCAGGAGGTCACGATAGAGACTTTGGAGAGTTCCCTTAATTTAAAAAAAAAATCACTTTAGAAAAATAAATATTAAATTAAATGATAATAACATCCTACCCTCATGAGAAAATTTCCCTTAAGTTTCAGCTATTTTACTTTACTTTGGATGCCCCTCTATTAAAGCCCGAGCAGGGCTTTGGGACCATATTGAGTTGTTTCCCTTTTTAGAAAACATTTTGGTCTCTTCATGTTGAACATTTTCCCCAAGTCAGCCTGTTAAGAAATTTCTTTCATGTTTTAGTTAGAAACATTTCCAGCACTTGAAAAGCAAATACAGTATGTTTATGTCATCTAAGAAGCCGCTAGCTTTTTGCTTGTCACCCACTGATGTTAAAACTACATAATTTGTAACAGCCCAAAATGGCTGAGATTGCCGAAAGTTGAATTGTCTGTCTTTGAAAATTTAACAGTATTAGTATCACAAGGTCTTTATTTTATTCTCGGTATAAATCAAGATAGGATAAGTGTCAAAACAAACCATTTAGAAAATCTCAGTGGCTTACTGTGAGAGTTTATTTCTCACTCATGTCACATTCCAACTCAGGTAAGGAGTGTTGGTGACTGTTCTCCACTCAGTCGTTCAGGGATCTAGTTCCCTTCTGTCTTGTGGTATAGACTAACCACAACATTTCACTATCATTTCATTATCAAGAACTTAATGATCCAGTCCCTCCTAATGGTAATCCAGCTATATACCAGGAGGAAAAGAAATGATGTTTTGTGAATGCTTTTTGGAGGTTGGGTGTTATTAGAGAAAGAGGAATCCATATTACTCCTAGGTTTTTAGTGTGAACTCCTGGATGGAAATCTTTTTGGAATGTTGATGGGGGATTCAAGTGTTGGATGGGGAACTTTAGGGTTCCTTAAAAATTCAGAGTCAGTGACGTGATGAAAGACAAAATAGGAACTGGGTGGGGCATTGATCCAAGTGATGGGGAGAAGGTGACCTTGCTCTTGGAGGCACTGTCCTATAAAGCTTTAACCATAGGCTCCCATAGGTACCAGGGGCTCCACAGTTGTGCTACTGATCTATGAATCACCTTATTTAAACAGAAAGTGCCCATTTAGTAGACTGGAACACTCCTTCCACCTTACCCTCCTTCTTTCCTGAGCCATATGGCTAATTGCCATTCTTTTAAGTTGGTTAAAAAAAGCTTAGTCTTATTATGAGAATTCACATTCTGGCTAAAATACATTGGCAGGTTTGCTTATAGCTGCTGCTGCTGCTGCTACTGCTAAGTCACTTCAGTCATGTCCGACTCTGTGTGACCCCATAGACGGCAGCCCACCAGGCTCCCCTGTCCCTGGGATTCTCCAGGCAAGAACACTGGAGTGGGTTGCCATTTCCTTCTCCAATGCATGAAAGTGAAAAGTGAAAGTGAAGTCGCTCAGTCGTGTCCGACTCCTAGCGACCCCATGGACTGCAGTCTACCAGGCTCCTCTGTCCATGGAATTTTCCAGGCAAGAGTACTGGAGTGGGGTGCCATTGCCTTCTCTGCCTGTTCCTTCTTAGGACTCACTTATTGCAGTTGTAAAAGGGAGATGAAAAGGTCTGAGATCTGCCTGCTCCATGGCAGTTGGGGTAGATGAATCAAACAAAAAACTCAAATTAACCTATTTCAATGATATATTGCTTGCTTAACACTATTCTGAGATGTAGTAGCTTAAAAGAAAGCAACTTATTCTTTCCCATGATTTAATGAGATTATAAAATGAGTTAACGTATGCATAGCCCCGAGCCCAAATCCAGGCACAAAGTTGGCACTCAATAAGTATTAACCCTTAGAATGTGGAAGATGAGAATGTCCTGAGGCTGTGTGCCCATGAGAATGTCCTGAGGCTGTGTGCCATTTCCAGGTTACACAGTGGAGCAACACAGGAGAATTTCGAGACTACCTGGCACTAGGGTCCCCCATAAAGTGTGTGGGGCCCTGACAGATATTTTGTGGGGGACCTCTATTTATGTAAGTGATTCAGTGTAAAATGTATTATAAAAATTCACAGACCCAGACTTCCCTGGTGGTCCAGCCGGTGAGAATCTACCTGCCAATGCAGGGGACTCAGGTTCAATCCCTGGTTTGGGAAGATTCCACGTGCTGTGAGGCAGCTAAGTCCGTGCACCACAACTACTGAGCACTGTAGAGCCCGTGCTCCTCAACAAGAGAATGCACAGCAATGAGAAGCCTGTTCACTGCAACTAAAGAGTAGACCCTGCTCGCCACAACTAGAGAAAGCTTGCGTGTGCCAACAAAGACCCAGTGCAGCCATAAATAAATAAGTAAAAAATTTTAAAAAGAGTAAAGCCTTTAAAAAATTCATAGGCCCATGTGAGCTATAGCAGTTTATTGGTGAAGACCTAGGATAATTAGTAGAAATGGAGTATATACATATTTGCTTATTGTCAAATCAATACGCATGAAGATTCTTTTTCATGTCCAGCTATAATCTCCACTTGCTCAGGTCTAGGTACCATCTATTAGTGTGTTTTATTGTCAGATACACCATGTCTGGATAATATCACCTTCCCATCCTCCTCCTCCCTTCACGAGAAAGAGAGACTCTGAGTGCCATGACTCTTTGGAACCTGTTTATACTGGAACAACTTAGATCTTATTGGCCTGTAGTTCCCTCCCTAGAACCCTTTCCTTAATGCTGGCTATTTCCTTACCCATGATGCTGCATCAGCTGTCATGCTGCCATAAATATTGGCTTCCAGTGACTCTGTCAGATGTTGTGTACCATATTTGTTGATGCTGAACAGACTTATTCAAACTATGCAGGAAAGTGAATAAGTCACTCATGTCAAATTTACTTTTCAGAATTTTATAGTACAAGGGCACAAAGACACATTGTCCAACCATGTGTTCTATTTAACTTTCCAGGCCATAATCACTGCATTCCTAGAGTGATCTCTATCAATGTTGATAACATCTTGGATGTCAGTGGTGGGGGTGGAGAGGACAGAGTGTGCCTGCTGCTACTCTTGTAAACCAGATGTAGGTCAGGGATCAGGGAGGACACATGTACCCTCACATGTGGCTCAAGCTTCTGTGATACCACTGACCTGGGATTTTATTAAAATATAGTGAAGGGATTGAGAAAGGAGTAGTTTTAGAAACTTAAATGAAAGGAGGGTATGTTTTTCTTATTAGCACTTGGCTGTATTAGCTATTTGAGGAAGGTAACTGGTTTGTTCTGGTGGTATTGCTTCTTAGAAGTGATCTCCATTGCTAGAACTCCTATTTCTATTTACTTCTGGTAAAAAAGAAAAAAAAAAGAAGAAACAAATTAAGCTTTCCTAGTATTTAGGGTTTCCAGATGGGCTTCCTCAGTGGCTCTGATGGTAAAGAATCCAACTGCAATGCAGGAGACCTGAGTTTGATCCCTGGGTCGGGAAGATCTCCTGGAGAAAGGAATGGCTATCCACTCCAGTATTCTTGCCTCGAGAATTCCATGGACAGAGGAGCCTGGTGGGCTATAGTCCATGAGATTGCAAAGAGTTGGGCACAACTGAGCAACTAACATGCATGCGATGTGCACGCACGCGCGTGCACACACACACACACACACACACACAGGGTTACCAGATAAAATAGGATGCTCAGTTAAATTTTAATTTCAGACAAACAATAATTCTTTCGTATAAACAAGTCCCAATGGGGTAAAATAGTTGTGTTGCTTATCTGAAATTCAACTTTAGCTAGGCACCTGACAATTTTATAGTCAAAATATGACAACTCTACTAGTATTTAATATCTAAATGGACATAGATGCCCACACTCTGCCTATATGTTACTTGGTCACTTGTCATATGTCCTGAAAGGAAAGAGGAGTTGAGAGTGGTCCCATGATTCATGTGTGTTTTTTCAGGAGTTGTCACTTACTGACATTTATATGTACCTTGTTAAGGGATTTACAGATATTATCTGTTTTCTAAATGTATTATTATTATACATATTTAATTATAAAGTTATTAGATTTTTACAGCATGTATTATCAAGTTTTATTATACAGTTACTCTTATTTCTTCCCTTTGGATCTGTGTATCTCTTTTGAATCTTTCTCTTTCTCTCTTCTTTTTTAGCTGCCATAACTTTAAAATCCAAGTAGCAAAATCAACTGGACTCAACACAAGACTTTTGAACTAAGCTAAATTAAAAAAAAAGTTTAAAAGCATGCTTGATCATATTGCTCCCCCAAATTTCATATTTTCCCAGTAATAGCAAAAGCAACTTTTGTACTTTTAATAAATGAAACAAAATTGAGCTTCATTTTAAAATAACATTGCATTTTCATTTTTAATGCTTTTAATATTTACATTTTGGGAGCCTGCTTTGCAATGTGATAATATATTAGTATAAGTACTTTATAAATAAAGGTACATATACTTGAGCATGACTTAGTAACTAAACCACCACCATACTTGAAAGTGAAAGTGTTAGTTGCTCAGTCGTGTCTGACTCTTTGCAACCCCAAAGACTATAGCCCACCAGGCTCCTCTGTCCATGGGATTCTCCAGGCAAGAATACTGGAGTGGGTTGCCATCTCCTTCTCCAGAGTATCTTCCTGACCAAGAGATTGAACCCAGGCCTCCTCCATTGCAGGTGTATTCTTTACCAGATGAGCCACCAGGGAAACCCACACTGTGTAAACAATTTTTGTATGCTTGATCCAAGTAGTTTGGAGACCCCTGGCTTAAAGTACTATTTTAGAAAGGGGTGGTGGTAGTGTGGGTTTGTCGTAGTGCAAATAACTACTAGTCTTAGTGGACATAGCTACTAGCCTTAGGAAAACTTGCTTATTTTTATTTAAAGCAAATATTTATTTATTTATTTGGATGTGCCAGGTCTTTGTTTCAGTACATGGGATCTTCAATTTTCATTGAGGCATGCAAACTCTTAGTTACAGCATGTGGGATCTAGTTCCCTCATCAGGGATGTAAACTAGGCCCCCTGCGTTGGGAGTGTGGGGTGTTAGCTCCTGGACCACTGGGAAAACCTCAAGCTTGTGTATTTTTAATTTGCAATCAATAACACTCTTGTGGTTGGACCAACTAAAAAATTTCACCAGATTTATACTTGGATGCCCAAGGGAGAGAAATTTGGAAGCCCTTTAATATCTATGTAAAATCTCCAAAAGAGAAGCCAGGCTGCTTGGAAGAGAAACTTAGAACCCTTTGTTGCAAAGACCTGGAGATTTGCAAGAAGACCTCATTCCTTAGTTTCTGGTTGCATCAGATTCATAGGAAATTTGCTAAATGCACTATGCCTCTATCCACATAAAGAGTTGGTCACAGGATACAAATTTACAGTCATAAGATGAATAAGCTCTGGGGACCTCAGGTATAGCATGATGATTATAGTTAACAATACTGTAGTATATACTTGGAATTTACTCAGAGAGTAAATCTTACATGTTTTCATGCCCCCATCTCCCCAAAAGTTTACATATGTGAGGTGATGGAGGTGTTAACAATGCAGTAATCATTTCACAATATGTACATGTTGTACATATTGTTGTACATGTACATCATCACATTGCACACCTTAAACTTACCCAGTGTTATGTCAATTACATCTCAATAAACTTAGGGGAAAATGTGGGTGGGGAAGGGCAAACGTCGATAGAGGGTAAAAACCAAGTACTTTTCTACAAAACCCCTCACGAGGGCATAAACTTCCTGGGCTCCTTGTGGAATTCTGCTGTGGGATTAGAGGTTCTGGAGGTCACAACCTGGCAGCTAAGAGGAGAAGTGGCCTCAGCTGCTCTATGCACTGATTACTCTGGAAATCAGATCCGTGGGTGGATGACATGATTGAGTCCAGCGCCAAGAGTGACAGACAGACACTTGTGACAACCAGCTCCCCTCCACACTTCTGGGCCAGAGCTGCATTGCTCTTGTAACTGCAGCAAGACCGGAACCTCACAGCATGGGTGGCCGGAGGCTTGGCAGCCTAATGGGACATCAGCAAATACCTCTCACTTCCACAGTTTGGCAGTGCAGTGGTGCGTGGAGATGCTGGCCTGGGTTTGCTGGGAAAATATTGGCCTTGGAAGCTGACTTCTCAGGTTGGAATCTTGAGACCCAGGTTTAAAACAGTGTGGAAAGGGCCATAGCATTTCCAGAAACCCTTCTTTTTGGCTACTGACAGATGGTGACTCTAAATCTGCAGTGCAGTCAGGTTAGAAAAGAAGAAAGTATTTAGAGCACTAGTAAAGCCATTATTCGAATAGTATGGAACATAATGGTTTCTTTGGTAACCAAGCCAGAGAGAGACACCCACACAAAGTTAGAATGCATTGGGCTCATTTCTGTTCCCTACCCCACCCCCACCCCCCAATCCAACAAGATTAAAATAGTATACGGAGAAAAATGAAAGGCAGCCACATTTCATGCAAGAGGGGATTTGTTCCTTATGAGGACATGTTAGTGACCTGTATTTTAGCTTATGGATAACCGAACATAGCAGGTTCTAGCTATGAAACTGTTTTCATGGTCACTCAGATTGTTGACTCTCTGCCTAGACTTCAGCACTTATTGTCCTCTCTGGACACTGAGAAATATGAGAGGGGAAAATGAGCAACATTTAACTCATCCTACTCTGCTGATAGTCTTAGCACTAACCAGGCAATGGCAGCACAAAAAAAGGTAAAACAAATGATTTTGAAAGGAAACCATTTGTCTTTCAAGAATGATCTCTCTTCAGCTTTAGGAGTAATTTCTCTTCTGGCTGATAAAGTTCCAAATCACTACTCTGGGTTAAGGGTTAAAAAAAGTGTGAAATAACAGGAGTCCCAGGCAAAGAGTTGAAAGGAAACAACCCTCCTAGATTCATGGCTCTGTCCAACAGAATTTTCTTCAATGATGGAAATGTTCTACATTTGTACTAGCCGATGAGGAAGATGCACATGAGGTTATTGTCATTTTAATAAATTAAAATTAATTTAAAATGTATTTCCTTGGTTTATATGAAATGGCCATAGGTAGCTAGTGGCTATTGGATTAAAGTGCTGTTAGGAGTTTAGAAAGAAGCGATGATTTTCATTACTGAAGAATCACCAAATAGAAATTTTGCCTTTAATGTTTCACTTTTGTTTTTTTCTGATGTCAGCCTTGCTCATCTGGAAGTCACCCCATGGATTATCAGAGGCAATGTTTTGCTTAACAGTTCTAATAATAGTGTATCTAAGGGGCTCTGAGCACTTCACAAACATCATCTCATTAATTCCACCAAACTCCCAATGGGACAGGTGAGGAGTACAGATAATTATGTTTAATTTTATAAAAGACGAAAACAAACACTAGTCTAAAATGTAAATTATTAGCAGCAAAGGCCCTTCTGGAATCCCACTGTTGTCTTCTTTACTTTCTTTGTCCTTTATAGCAAGAACTTAGTATTTTCTCATGTCAGAAAAAAGATTCCTCAGACATGTTATGATTAAATGAAAAACCTGTCACATCCAGTTATAGGTAGAGCATTATTTGATTAATTCAATTCAGTTCAGTTCAGTCTCTCAGTTGTGTCTGACTCTGTGACCCCATGAATCACAGCACGCCAGGCCTCCCTGTCCATCACCAACTCCCAGAGTTCACCCAAACTCATGTGCATTGAGTCGGTGATGCAATCCAGCCATCTCATGCTCTGTCGTCCCCTTCTCCTCCTGCCCCCAATCCCTCCCAGCATCACGGTCTTTTCCAATGAGTCAACTCTTCACATGAGGTGGTCAAAGTATTGGAGTTTCAGCTTTAGCATCAGTCCTTCCAATGAACACCCAGGACTGTTCTCCTTTAGGATGGACTGGTTGCATCTCCTTGCAGTCCAAGGGACTCTCAAGAGTCTTCTCCAACACCACAGTTCAAAAGCATCAATTCTTCGGCGCTCAGCTTTCTTCACAATCCAACTCTCACATCCACACATGACCACTGGAAAAACTATAGCCTTGACTAGATGGACCTTTGTTGGCAAAGTAATATCTCTGCTTTTGAATATGCTATCTAGGTTGGTCATAACTTTCCTTCCAAGGAGTAAGCGTCTTTTAATTTCATGGCTGCAATCACCATCTGCAGTGATTTTGGAGCCCCCCAAAATAAAGTTTGACACTGTTTCCACTGTTTCCCCATCTACTTCCCGTGAAATGATGGGACCAGATGCCATGATCTTTGTTTTCTGAATGTTGAGCTTTAAGCCAACTTTTTCACTCTCCTCTTTCACTTTCATCAAGATGATGCTGTGAAAGTGCTGCACTCATTATGCCAGCAAATTTGGAAAACTCAGCAGTGGCCACAGGACTGGAAAAGGTCAGTTTTCATTCCAATCCCAAAGAAAGGCAATGCCAAAGAATGCTCAAACTACTGCACAATTGCACTCATCTCACATGCTAGTAAAGTAATGCTCAAAATTCTCCAAGCCAGGTTTCAGCAATACGTGAACTGTGAACTTCCAGATGTTCAAGCTGGTTTTAGAAAAGGCAGAGGAACCAGAGATCAAATGGCCAATATCTGTTGGATCATGGAAAAGGCAAGAGAATTCCAGAAAAACATCTATTTCTGCTTTATTGGCTATGCAAAGCCTTTGACTGTGTGGATCACAATAAACTGTGGAAAATTCTGAAAGAGATGGGAATACCAGAGCACCTGACCTGCCTCTTGAGAAATCTGTATGCAGGTCAGGAAGCAACAGTTAGAACTGGACATGGAACAACAGACTGGTTCCAAATAGGAAAAGGAGTACATCAAGGCTGTATACTGTCCCCCTGTTTATTTAACCTATATACAGAGTGCATCATGAGAAACGCTGGGCTGGAAGAAGAACAAGCTGGAATCGAGATTGCTGGGAGAAATATCAATAACCTCAGATATGCAGATGATACCACCCTTAAGGCAGAAAGTGAAGAGGAACTAAAAAGCCTCTTGATTAACATTTGGTTAAAACAATTAAATAAGTATTTCCTTCTCTTTTCCACTGTAAGACTTTGGACTGTACTTGTGAGTAACCAAGATAGTTAGAATATGCTAATTGACTAGAGTACCAAATCTTCCTCAACTTTTGTTTGCCTTCCTTCTTGCCTCTTACAGGGATATAATATACTGGTATTTAAAGAATGTATTTGCTTTATACATTGTTCTTATGAGAGTGATCTGGAAGCATAGTGGTATGCTAACCAAAGATCCATAGGCCTGACAAGTTCCATGAAACCTCTTTATTCATATCATGGATATTTGTGAAGCCCTTAATATGAGTCAAAAGTATGCTTTGGACCGTGTATACAAAGGCAGCAAGACCATGTAAAATTTCTGCACTTATGTTTAAGGAGCTGACAGATATTAATCAAATAATTAAGAATCTGCCTGCCAATGCAGGAGACATAAGAGTCACAGGTTTGATCTCTGTATTGGGAATATCCCCTGAAGGAGGGCATGGCAACCTACTTCAGTATTCTTGCCTGGAGAGTCCCCATTGACAGAGGAGCCTGGCAGGCTACAGTCCATAGGGTTGCACAGAGTTGGCCACAACTGAAGAAACTTAGCATGCACACATATACAATTTCATCTTCGCAGGTGCCATGGAGGAAGAGTTACCTGGATTTGTATTAGGGAAAGTTGATGTAGTCAAGGAGACCAGGGATGGTTTGTCTTGAATAGGGGCCAAGAGCTAAGAGCTAGAGGATGAGTAGGAACTGAGTAGGTGAAAGACAGAATGAAGAGAACATTCTAGTTAGAAGGAACAGCATGTGCAAAGTCTGTGAGTTAGCATGGAGCATGGTCAGTGGGAGAGACTGAAAGAAGACTGTTATTGGGGAAGCACAAAGAGAAAGTGAGTTGGGTGCAACATAGGGTTGGAGAGGTTGGCAGGAGCTAGACCAGGCCACACCTGCAGGCTAATTTAAGGAGATATATTTTCACCGTGTTGGAGAAGGAGATGGCAGCTCACTCCAGTATCCTTGCCTGGAGGATCCCAGGGATGGGGGAGCCTGGTGGGCTGCCATCTATGGGGTCGCACAGAGTCAGATACAACTGAAGCGACTTAGCAGCAGCAGCATTTTCACCTTGTGAGCAGTGGATGTCATTGAAAGGTTCTTGGTCGGGGTTGCAACCCAGGACAGAATTATATTTTCAAAAGAGCACATTGGTTGACTGTGGTGAATAGAGAGACGTTTGAAAGGTGGTCATATCAGGAGGTGGTGTGGAGCTGGTTTAATATTTATTTTTTGTACCTGGATTTATTCTGAGGCAGTTGGGCAACCTGAGAACTTGCCCTTAACCATATTTTTCATATATTGCATGGTCTTTTGGCCTAATGGGATGCTCTTAGTTTTTTGATAGAACTAAGGACAGCAGTAGTAGGTGGGTGGGGAATGAGGGGATTCTGGCCTACAGTGTAGCAGTAATACTTTCTGTGAGTGATGATTTTAGTATCTTAGGGTCTTTTCTTTTTCCTTTTTTGTTGCTAGTTTTCTCCAGAAATAGTAGACACCATTATTTTATTTTTCACTTTGATATCTTGAATCCTTCTAACATATGCTGATTTGAAAGTACTATTTCAAATTCCTGTCCTGCAGATTTTTTGCCTTATTGTGTTCCAGGCTTTGAGAGCAACTCCAGATTTAATACAAGGGTTTCTGGGTTCATGCTTGAAATACGATAATTTCAGGTGATTTATATAATAAAAAGGAAAAAGATCCAAAGGTTCTATTGTGCTTTTCTGTGTGTCTATTACCATGCTTGTTCATTCTCATTTGCATTATAGTTATTTATACAGTCATATTAAGCTCTTTCTGCAGCTCCACTTGCCTTCCCTTTCACCTCCTACTCATCCTTCAGATTTCATGTTATCATCACTTCTTCAGGGAAGGCTTCCCTGACCTCTCTGACTAGGATGCTTTCCTATTTTATACACTTTTGTGGCACTGTGATGACTTATACTAACTCCTCTGCTATGTGAACAGTGTGCCTGCTGGATGGGGAGGTTGTTGGAGGCTTGAGTCTTGCCCTTGACTGTGCCCACCATTGGGTGCACTGCCCCGAGCACAATGCCTGGCACAGAGGCACTCAGTATTTGCTAATGAATGAACAAGGACACCTACATGAATGTCCTTGAGGTCAGGGAATTTTCGCTTCATGGTTGACCTGCTTGTTTCTCTCAACAGTTGAAGAATTGCTGTAAGCTTCCAGCAGGCTCCTGGGAAACCAGCCCCCACCCCACTTTGGTGCATGTTGGCTCTGGCAGCTACTGCAGCTCCAGGTGTCTCCTGTAGTCCCAGGTAGCATCCCTGGCTCCAGGCTCCTGGTGGTTACAAAGCTCTTGAAAACTAAGGTTCCTCTATAACCCCTGCGTTACCAGGCTCCCAGCTGGGTTCTGGCACTGGATGGTTGCCAAGGCCTCACTCATGCCACTGGGCTTCTGGCATATCCCAAGACTTCCCAGCCTCTGTGGCCCTGGGAAGTTCCCCAGGTTCCCAATCAGCCCCTGTGAACCCAGGCTCCTGTGAAGGCCTAGCACTAAGCCTATTCCATGGACCCAGTCATTAGGCTGGTCCCTGTACCCATGTACCAGGCCTGCCTACCTATTGACAGGCACCAGACTTGCCTGTCCAAGGACTTTAGCAGCAAGAATGCCCATCCAGACCACCAGATGGCCCAACCAGAATCTCTGGACAGGCTGACGGGTTAGGGCTTTGCCTGCCAAGCCAGTTCATAAAAACTGAGAGTCATTTACCCTCTCAAACATAGAGACACCAGTGTAAGGCCACATGAATTATGAAAAATCAAGGAGCCATGACACCGCCAAAGGAAATTCTTTATTTTAAGGAAATGAAAAGTCACTCCACAGAATAGGAGAAAATACTTGCAATCTATCTATTTGATAAGGGGTTAATATCCAAGTTATATAAGGAACTCATAGAACTCAATAGCAAACAAACAAACAAACAAACCGCAAACACACAATCTGACTAAAAAATGGGCAAAGGATTTGAATAAACTTTTTTCCAAAAAAGACATACAAATGGCCAACAGGTAAATCAGAAGATTGCTCAACATCATTAATCATCAGGGAAATGCCAATCAAAAATATAATGAAACATCACCTCACATCTGTTAGAATGGCTGTTATCAAAAAGTCAAGAGACAACAAGTGTTGACGAGGATGTGGAGAAAAGTAAACCCTTGTGTACTGTTGGTGGGACTGTAAGTTTGTGCAGCCACTATGAAACCAGACTGGAGACTTCTCAATTAAAAATAGAACTACCATATGATCCATCAATCCCATTTCTGGATATATAGTTGAAGGAAAAGAAATCACTATTGTGAAGATTTATCTGCACCCCTATGTTCATTGCAACATTAGTCACAGTTGTGAAGACATGGAAATAACCTAAGTGTGCATCAATAGTGGAGAAGGCAATGGCACCCCACTCTAGTACTCTATTGCCTGGAAAATCTCATGGAGGGAGGAGCCTGGTAGGCTGCAGTCCATGGGGTCGCTGAGAGTCAGACACGACTGAGAGACTTCACTTTCACTTTTCACTTTCATGCATTGGAGAAGGAAATGGCAAACCACTCCAGTGTTCTTGCCTGGAGAATCCCAGGGATGGGGGAGCCTGGTGGGCTGCCGTCTATGGGGTCACACAGCGTAGGACACGACTGACATGACTTAGCTTCTGTGTATCAATAGATGAATGGACACAGAAAACATAGTATATATCTACAATGGAATATTATTCAGCCATAAAAAGGAAGGAATCCTGTCTTTTGGGACACTATGGGTGGACCTTGAGGGCATTATGCTAAGTGAAATGTCAGATGGAGAAACACAAACACTGTATGTTTTCACCTATACCTGGAACCTAAAAAAACTAAATTCATAAAAACAGAGTACCATAATGATTGCCAGGGACTTAGGGATTGGGGAAATATTGGTCAAAGAGAACAAATTGCAACTTTAAGTTAAATAAGTTTGGGGGATCTAAAGTACAGTATATGGTAATTATAATTAATAATACTATATTATTTATATTCTTAAAACCTTCTATGGGAGTATACCTTAAATGTTATCACCACAATAAAATGGTAATTATGTGAGATGAAGGAGGTGCTAACTAACCTTAGTTTGGTAAATGTTTCATATTATATATGTGTATCAAGTCATCATATGGTATACCTTCAATGACATATGTTATATGTAAATAACATGTCAGTGAAACTGCAAAAAAAAAAGAATTGATGTAAAACCTCTATTATTTCTCTCTCCTTTTTTAAGTGTAGTTGCTTTAAAGTGTTGTGGTAGTTTCTGCACAGGAAAGTGAATCAACTATGCATATACATATATCCTCTCTTGTTTAGATTTCCTTCCCGTTTAGGTCACTACAGAGCACTGAGTAGAATTTCCTGTGCTATACAGTTGGTTCTCATTAATTATCTATTTTATGCATAATAGTATATATATGTCAATCCCAGTCTCCCAATCCATCCCACCCACCCCCTTCGTCCTTTGGTATTCATATGTTTGTTCTCTATGTCTGTGTCTCTATTTCTGCTTTGCAAAATAGATTCATTTATACCATTTTCCTGGATTCCACATATATGCATTAATATACGATATTCACTTTTCTCTTTCTGACTTACTTCATTCTGTATGACACTCTCTAGGTCCATCCACGTCTCTACAAATGGCACTATTTCATTCCTTTTGATGGCTGAGTAATATTCCATTGTAAATATACCCCACATCTTCTTTATGCATTCATCTGTTGATGTACATTTAGGTTGCCTCCATGTCCTGGCTATTGTAAATAGTGCTGCAGTGAACACTGGGGTGTATGTACCTTTGAAATTATGGTAAAATCTGTATTATTGATTTCTATCTCACATGTAATTTTTAGCAGAGATGCCAATATCCAAGTGGACATAGTTTTCCACTTATAATAAATATATTAAATATTGCCCATTTAAAATGGGAACAAGATACTAAACAACATAAAATATACAGGAATATAGTGAACTGGTTAAGAGCATGGATTCTGAAACCAAACTATTTGTATTCAAATTATGGTACTGGAGCTTACTTACTGTAAGGCCATATGCAAATTATTTAACCTCTCTGTGCCTGGTTACTCATTTTTGAAATGAGGATAATGATTCCTGCCTCAAATAATGCTATGAGTTGTAAATAAGTAAATTTATATAAATAGGTAAACTCATTTTATAGCAATGCCTTGTGTAAGTGTTAGCTGTCATTATTATGTGACTGTTATTAGGAAAAAGGAGAGGCTATGAACAAAAATGTTCAAGTTCCTCCATGGCTCCTTTCTTGTTAACTTGAAAATAAACCTCACAATGTTCTCAGTTGATATTTTTTTCTCAATACATTGATTTGATTTTTTTTTCAGTTCCCACATTTTAATATCATGCAGATGACAATGGAATTATGTTGTTTTCCCACCAAAATTTATTGTAAATGCTGAAAAGTCAGTGAAAACTAAGGATACTGTGATGTCATTGATAGTATCAAATTATCTGGGAAACTTTAAGAAGAAGATGTGAGTGGCCCCAAGGCTGCTGGATTAGGTTCCCCAGGGGAAGTGAGTGGTTGTGTATGTGTGTTTTGGGGGTGTGGAAGCTACTGAGCTGGGAGTAATAGGTTTATGTGTATATATTTTACACTTTGTACTGGAGGGTAATATATACACAGAAAGGCACATACACATCATAAGTGTACAAGTTGAATTTTCAAGAGTGAACACACCCAAGTAAGAAATAGAACATAACCAGCAGTCCAGAAACCCTTTCCCATCAGTAATCCCCCATCTTGAATCACCATATTGATTTCTAACACCGTAGATTAGTTTTGCATATTTTTGCTGTTCAGTCAGATAAAGTGATACAGTATATACTCCTTTATTTCTGGCTTTTATCCTCAATATTAGGTATGTGAGATTCTCTATATTATTGTGTGTAGTTGTATATTATTCATTCACATGCTGTATATTATTTTTTGTGTGTGTGAAAAAATATTTTTCCTTCTATTGTCAATGGGCATTTGGGTGAATTCCAACTTGGAGCTACAATGTGCCGCTCTGAGTATTCTAATCCATATTCTGGTGCACACACGTGTGTATTTTTGTTGGGCATATGCCTGAGTGGAATCGCTGGGTCATAAGGTATGCAGATGTTCAGCTTTAGTAGATTTTATGTGCATTTTTTAAGCTCTAGAGGTGATTCTGATTCCTGGCCAAGGCTGAAAACCACTGATCTATCATATCTACCCAAAAGGAAGGTTTAAAGCCACACTATCAAAGCATGGATGAGCTCATTAAACATGTAATGTTAAGAAGATGAACTGCACGGATCATCCAAATAGCCTCCCAGATAATGCTAATATCTGCAGCTTCAATAGTTAGCTTGCCATTTCCATGGGGGTCAGGGTGGGTAGGTTAATGCTGGATGCTGGCTCTCTGGTTTTCTTTTCTCCCTTGGTTCGACCCTGATTTCTCTCAGGTTCAGCAAAGTGGAATGCCGAACGAGAACTGAGACTGAGAGAAAACGTTGCCAAGTACCGTTAATTATTAATGAAATGAATTTGCATCAAACCAGAGGGTATTAAAATGGCTTAAAATGAGTAGCAAGTTCTTGATAAGGCTTTTCCTTTTCTCAGGTGACTGGAATGATGCACTCGTGTTGGAGCACATTAATTTAATAGAAACACTGCTCCCTCCCAGTGCAGCTTGGAGCTGGATGTAAGCCCAGCCTAGGGACAGCAGGTTCTGGAGTAATTTCTGCTTACGTGGCTTTGGTGAAACCAAGTGATATGAGCAGAACACAGCTGGCTGAAAAAGTGCTTTAAACATAACTCAAAGGAAAACTTTCCCTACCCTACCAGAAGCACTGGGGAGAGAAAAGGATCTTGCTACTGTGTCAGACAGCTCTCAGTTCAAATCCCATCTCAGCTTTACCAGGTCTGATGATCTTGCAAATTTCCTGACCTCTCAGAGCCTTTGATTTCTTCATCTGTAAAATGGGATATGTATCCAGACCTCAAGAGATCGTATGTAAAGTGCCTGGTTTCCAGTAGGTACCCAGAAAGTAGCAGTTATTATTTCCCATGGTGCTGTGGAAAACAATGTCGAGAATATACCTGTGTGGTAAAAAGAAAGAGCAGTGAAGAGAAGGTGGTGCTTTGAAAGCCAGTATTCGGACTGATGGCAGGCCCATATTGAAAACAGAGGGGACTTCCCTGGTGGTCCAGTGCCTAAGACTCTGTGTTTCCAATGCAGGGGGCCTGGGTTTGATCCCTGGTCAGGAAACTAAATCCTGCATGCTGCAACGAAGACCCGGTACAGCCAAACAAATAAATAAAGTAAGTCTTTTAAAAAGAAACGAAAATGGAAATGTGTCCTGCTGCTACAGATCCAAGGAAAGTCTTTAAGTCTGTGTAAAACATAAAGGGATCAGCTACCAGAATTTTTTTTCAGTTCATTACATACACAGGCACACCAGTGTGCCAAGGACATGTGGAAAGCTAACTAAGCTTAAAGACTGGTAAGAATGTTAGGCTACCTGAGCTGGGCATTCTGGGCAGGTCAGGGTTATAACTAAATTATCCTATGAGGGACACTGGTCCCACTCAAAGGAAACTCTACTTAGGTGGCCACATTCTGCCCCATGCGTCCCCAGTTTTCCTTGGCTACAGCTGACTAGACCATGGATGAGCATGAAAGCTGGGGCCCTTTAGTCCGTCTTGCTTATCTTTTAAGATCTAATTCAATTGTTACCATTTACAGAAAACTTTCCCTAAGTGTCTAGGTCAGTAGGATAGAACTGACTTAGGGTTGTGACAGAATAGAAAGGAATGAACAGGCAGAGAGATAGATTATTATCCAAGCCCTAGACAAAAATTGTCATGGAAAGAATGACGGTGACAACAGGGCAACATTTATCAAACACTTACTTGGTGCGAGGCGTTAAGCTCAACACTTTTCATGCATCATCTCTTCTGATAACCATTAAAGAAGATACAATTAGTTCCCCCATTTTAGAGATGAAGAAATCGAAGTTGCAATTTAGTTCAGTGACTTTCCAAGTTTGAAGCAAGCTCAGATCTCATTGTTTACAATCCCATGCCCTTAAACCACCCCTCCACAGCCTCACCATTGGTGGACCACAATGCCAGTATGGCAGGAGAGCTGGGAACTGATCTCTTGTTGAGTAGAAACCATGTTCAGAGCATTGTGATAGTATTTTTTGTATGCATTCCTTGTATTTGGTTATTTAGACTGGCTTATTTCAAGTTGTGGAAAAAATCACTCCTGTTCAATTGATGGTGATTCGTTTGTTTCATGATTAAAAAGTCATTCTTTTTATATTTAAACAGCACATAATTCAACAAAAGAAATTCTCAGAGCAGCATTATTAGGCCCAGGACCATATAATAAACATTTGAAAAGCACTCAGTATTTTTTTTTAAAATGGCTAAACCATTAATTGATTAGTTCAAATACTCTTTATGTGGTGAGGGAGTAATAGAATAACCTATGTTTTAGGGAGAAGTTAAGGAAACCCTAGGAGGTTAATATGTACCCAGGTTCCCCACTGAAAGAGATAATGCAGGCTTCAAATTCAGTGTCACCAACTAGTTATATCCAACCAGTTCCTTGGGACTGAATGGGAATAACCCCTGGAGTAGCTGCACACATTGCAAAACTGTTCAAATACTTGAATTTTATGCTTTTTGGAGTTAGGTTGACAGACAATTCGATACTGTTCTCAATACTCCCATTCTGTAATTTTAATGCTGGTAGGTTTTCATCAGTTGATTCTCTGCACACTTATTTCTTTTGTAATTATTATGTGTAGACAGTGAATTCCATTCTGGAGACACAACCCTGGGCAAGACAGCTGATTCTGGGAGGCGAAGACAGGAAAACTGTAATTCTGTGGGGCTGATGAGAGCCATGGCGAACACACACACTGGAGAGGTGGTGGGGAGCTATGTGGCATGAAGCTTGTGTCTGCTAAAAGAGCACTTTTCCTGTCCTGGACTCTTTTCTACCAGTTACCAGAACCCAGAATTCTGTAGACCAGTGATTCTCAAATGTTGCTGGGTATAAGAATTACCTGGAAACTTAGTCACATACCAAGGCCCAGGCCCTGTTCACATTGACAAGAATGGGCTTTTGTGTCCTTCATCATCTCTGTATGCGATTCTGACACAAATCTATGTTTGAGAACCATTCCTGTGGGCCAATAGCACACCATTTCACTGGATGTAGCACAGCTGTCCCTGTAGGGGATTGGGGCCACAGACACCCCCACCCCATCCTGCAGATGCCAAAATCCACAGATGCTGAAGTCCTTCTAGAAAATGGTGGAGACCAGAGCCCTCTGTATCTGCATGCAGAACCTGTGGATGCACAGGGCCAGCCGTGTGACATGTACGGTGGTTCAGCTATTTTCTCTGTTTTCTTTCTGGAATGTGGAAAAGGACCTGCTACAGGATATCTGATTTCAAGAGACTTTGCCTTGTTTGAAGCTGAATGATTCAAAGTGGGAAAATACAATTTTATGTCTCCTTTTATGTTGGTTACCTTGCCCCTGACCTATATTTTTGGCTTATTGCACTCATGTTTCTTTGAAGTCATTTTCTGAGCAGAAAACATTTTATTGAAAAGTGTTCTTGTGAATTCAAAATGTGGGATTAAGTAGGAAATACCAGCACTAGAACAGAGACAAATACATGATTGAAGACAATATTCCTTTGGGAGAGAATCCCCCTTTCCTAGTTCTTTGTTGCATTTCTATTTCCATTGAGATGGGATTTGAATTAAAACTTTCCCTTCTTGATTATGTGACCTAGGGAAGTTACTTAACCTTTCTGTTTCCACTTGCCTCATCTGTAAAATGGGGATGGTGATAATAACACTACCTTCCTCACAGTGTTGTTATGATGATTAACAAAGTTGACACGTGAAAACACTTAGAACTGGAAACCTACAAAGTGCTAAATGAATGTTCCTGCTATTATGTTTTTCCATCATACTTTTAAAATCTCTTATTTCTCTTTGTATGTCTGTTGCCTTTCTATTTGATGTTCAGGCTAAAGACCAGTAGATTCTGTCAAGATTAATTAAAAAAGAATCAGGGCCTCATAAAGATCTAATATGAAATTAAACCCCTTTCATAGATACTGCTAATACTTCTTACAAACATATGATGTTTAGAAACTAGGGATTGAAGTTTAGAAACAGAACCTATAGTCAACCAAGGGCAATGTGAAACTGAGTCAGAATGGTGGGCCAGACCACCTGTATTGATTCTCCAGAACTTTTCCAGAGGAGACCAATGCCTCACTCCTCATCCCCTTCCCAGGTCTTGGCAGAAGGGCCTAGGTGAGAACTACCTGGAGACTGTGTATGGAGTTGGGATAGGGACTGCTTCTGAGGTGGAACCTGAATTTCAATAAGATGTTGGTTTTCCATTTTGCTTTACTGCAGACTATATGCAGATTCTCCCTCCAAAGGCTTGTTGCCTGTCTGATTCCTTCAGGGTCCCACTGTGGTTGCACAGAAACCACCTGAGCATCTAGCAGGCAGGCCTCGAAGCACACCTCTACTCCCTCCTTCCCAGATGCTGCCAGAGGGTCCAGGTCCCTGCCTTCAGCTTATGTGTCCTCAGCTTCACAGTGAAGCCCCCCACTCCTGCTTTGCCATCCACTTTTTTTCCCAGTGGTTATGGTTTTTAATTTACCATATATAGCAAAAGGTAAATATTAACATTATTCTGCCATATAGTTTCAGGAAATTACTTTTATTTTTCTATGTTTTATTTAAATACTAAAAAATATTTTTTACAGTGATATGTTGATTTCTGCCACACAACAATGCCAATCAGCCATAATTATACATACATCCCGGAGAAGGCAGTGGCAACCCACTCCAGTGTTCTTGCCTGGAGAATCCCAGGGACAGGGAAGCCTAGTGGGCTGCCGTCTATGGGGTCACACAGAGTTGGACACGACTGAAGTGACTTAGCAGGAGCAGCAGCAGCATACATACATCCCTTCCCTCCCTTGCCTCCCCCATCTCATACTTCCAGATCATCACAGAGTGCTTTTGACATATGCTCATGAATGCTTATATATCCTTTTAATTTCTCTACACTGGGTGTTATAGACATAACACCACAGTGTGCATTATCTATCCTCCTATCAGTGGACCTTTATGTTGTTTCCAGGTTTTCACTGTTACGAACAGTGTTGAAGAGAACATCCTTTCACAAGTCTCCTCTTGCCTGGGTGTTTACCTTACCTGACACTTTTAGTTGATTTGGGCTTCTCTTTTTCAGTATAAAACACTTAAAAACACGTCATCGACTTTATTTATTTTTTTTATAATTTATTTATTTTTAAATTTTATTTAATTTTTAAACTTTACATAATTGTATTAGTTTTGCCAAAATCAAAATGAATCCACCACAGGTATACATGTGTTCCCCATCCTAAACCCTCCTCCCTCCTCCCTCCCCACACCATAAAAAACCCTGTGTACGAGACGTCATCCACTTTAACTATGTTCTCTTTGTAACCCCAAGTTTCCTTTTTAAAAGATATATATTTATTACCCATTGTCTGCTAGGAAGATATATATATATATATATGTATATCTGTTTCTGTACACAGAAACAAAACCACGGATTTGATATATGGACTATGTTGGAAATAGGGAGGATTGGTATACTATATAATTTTTAAGTTAATTTTTATTGAAAGATAATTGCTTTACAGAATTTTGATGTTTTCTTTCAAACCTCAACACGAATCAGTCATAGGTAAGCAGAGACATTACTTTGCCAACAAAGGTTCGTGTAGTCAAGGCTATGGTTTTTCCTGTGGTCGTGTATGGATGTGAGAGTTGGACTGTGAAGAAGGCTGAGTGCCAAAGAATTGATGCTTTTGAACTGTGGTGTTGGAGAAGACTCTTGAGAGTCCCTTGGACTGCAAGGAGATCCAACCAGTCCATTCTGAAGGAGATCAGCCCTGGGATTTCTTTGGAAGGAATGATGCTAAAGCTGAAACTCCAGTACTTTGGCCACCTCATACGAAGAGTTGACTCATTGGAGAAGACTCTGATGCTGGGAGGGATTGGGGGCAAGAGGAGAAGGGGACGACAGAGGATGAGATGGCTGGATGGCATCACTGACTCGATGGACGTGAGTCTCAGTGAACTCTGGGAGTTAGTGATGGACAGGGAGGCCTGACGTGCTGCGATTCATGGGGTCCCAAAGAGTCGGACACGACTGAGCGACTGATCTGATCTGATCTGATGCACATATCTGCTCCATTTTGAACTTCCCTCCCATCTCCTTCCCCATCCCCCCTCTCTGGGTTGACACAGACCCCTGTTTGAGCTTCCTGAGCCATATAGCAAATTCCCGTTGGCTATTTTACATATGGTGATGTAAGTTTCCATGTTACTCTTTCCATACATCTCACCCTCTCCTCCCCTCTCCCCATGTTCATAAGTCTATTCTCTATGTCTGTTTCTCCATTGCTGCCCTGTGTGTAATTTCTTCAGTACCATTTTTCTAGATTCTGTATATATGCATTAAAATATGATATTTGTCCTTCTCTTTCTGACTTACTTCACTCTGTAAATAGGTTCTAGGTTCATCCACCTCATTAGAACTGACTCAAAGGTATTCCTTTTTACGGCTGAGTAATATTCCATTGGGTATATGTACCACAACTTCTTTATCCATTCCTCTGTCAATGGACATCTAGGTTGCTTCCATGTTCTGCTGCTGCTGCTGCTGCTGCTAAGTCGCTTCGGTCATGTCCGACTCTGTGCGACCCCACAGACGGCAGCCCATCAGGCTCCACCGTCCCTGGGATTTTCCAGGCAAGAACACTGGAGCGGGTTGCTATTTCCTTCTCCAATGCATGAAAGTGAAAAGTGAAAATGAAGGCGCTCAGTCGTGTCCAACTCTTAGCTCTAGCTATTGTAAATAGTGCTGCAATGAACAATGGGATACATGTGTCTTTTTCAATTTTGGTTTCCTCAGGGTATATGCCTAGGAGTGGGATTGCTGGTGGTTTTATTCCTAGTTTTTTAAGGAATCTCCATACCATCTTCCATAGTGGCTGTATCAATTTACATTCCCACCAACAGTGCAAGAGCATTCCCTTTTCTCCACACCCTCTCTGGCATTTATTGTTTGTAGACTTTTTGACGATAGCCATTCTGACTGGTATGAGATGATATCTTATTGTGGTTTTGATTTGCATTTCTCTAATAATGAGTGATGTTGAGTATCTTTTCATGTATTTGTTAGCCATCTCTATGGCTTCTTTGGAGAAATGTCTGTTTAGGTCTTTTCCCCAGTTTTTGATTGGGTTGTTTGTTTTCCTGGTATTGAGTTGTATGAGCTGCTTGTATATTTTGGAAATTAATCCTTTGTCAGTTTCACAGTTTCACTTGCTATTATTTTCTCCCATTCTGAGGGTTGTCTTTTCACCTTGCTTATAGTTTCCTTTGCTCTGCAAAAACTTTTAAGTTTAATCAGGTCCCACTTGTTTACTTTTGTTTTTATTTCTGTTCCTCTAGGAGGTGCGTCATAGAGAATCTTGCTTTATGTCATCAAGTGTTCGGCCTATGTTTTCTTCTAAGACTTTTATAGTTTCTGGTCTTATATTTATGGATTAATTTATTTTGGGTTTATCTTTGTGTATGTATCTTTGTGTATGGTGTTAGGAAGTATTTTAATTTCATTCTTTTACATGTAGATGTCCAGTTTTCCCAGTGCCATTTATTGAAGAGGCTGTCTTTGCCTCATTCTATAGTCTTGCCTCCTTTGTCAAAAATAAGGTACCCATATGTCCATGGGTTTATTTCTGGGCTTTCTATCTTGTTCCATTGGTCTATATTTCTGTTTTTGTGCCGGTACCATATGGTCTTGATGACTGTAGCTTTGTAGTATAACCTGAAGTCAGGAAGGTTGATTCCTCCAGCTCCATTCTTATTTCTCAAGACTGCTTTGACTATTTGGGGTCTTTTGTATTTCCATATTAACTGTGAAATTTTTTGTTCTAGTTCTGTGAAAAATGTCATTGGTAATTTGATAGGGACTGCACTGAATCTGTAGATTGTGTTTGGTAGTATAGTCATTTTCACAATATTGATTCTTCCTACCCAGGAACATGGAATTTCTTTCCATCTGTTTATATCATCTTTGATTCTTTCATTAGTGTCTTATAATCTTCTGTGTACAGTTCTTCTGTCTCCTTAGGTAGGTTTATTCCTAGATATTTAATTATTTTTGTTGCAATGGTGAATAGGATTGACTCCTTAATTTCTCTTTCTGATTTTTCATTGTTAGTATATGGGGAGTGAAAGTGATTTCTGTGTATTGATTTTGTAACCTGCAACTTTGCTAAGTTCACTGATTAGCTCTAGTAATTTTTTGATACTATCTTTAGGGTTTCCTATGTACAGTAGCATGTCATCTACAAATAGGGAGAGCTTTACTTCTTTTCCTACCTGGATTCCTTTTATTTCTTTTTCTTCTCTGATTTCTGCAGCTAGGACTTCCAGAACTATGTTGAATAATAGTGGGGAAAGTGGACACCCTTGTCTTGTTTGTGATCTTAGGGGGAATGCTTTCAGGTTTTCACCATTGAGAATGATGCTTGCCATAGGCTTATCATATATGGCCTTTATTATGTTGAGGTAAGTTCCTTCTATGCCCATTTTTTGAAGAGTTTTAATCATAAATGGGTGCTGAATTTTGTCAAAGGCTTTTTCTGCATCAGTTGAGCTTATCGTATGGTTTTTATCTTTCAACTTGTTAATATAGTGTATCACATTGATTGATTTGCATATATTGAAGAACCCTTGCACTCCTGGAATAAACCCAACTTGATCATGGTGTAAGATCTTTTGGATGTGTTTCTGAATTCTGTTTGCTAAAATTTTGTTGAGGATTTTTGCATCTATGTTCATCAGTGATATTGGCCTATAGTTTTCTTTTTTTGTGTTGTATTTGTCTGGTTTTGGTATCAGGGTGATGGTTGCCTCAGAATGAGATTGAAGGTGTTCCTTCCTCTGCAATTTTTTGAAAGAGTTTTAGAAGGATAGGCATTAGCTCTTCTCTAAATGTCTGATAGAATTCTCCTGTGAAGCCATCTGGTCCTGGGCTTTTGTTTTTTGGGAGATTTTTGATCACAGCTTCAATTTCAGTGCTTGTACTTGGGTTGTTCATAATTTCTATTTCTTCCTGGTTTAGTCGTGGAAGATTGAACTTTTCTAAGAATCTGTCCATTTCTTCCAGGTTATCCATTTTATTGTCGTATAGTTCTTCATAACAATCTCTTATACTCCTTTTTATATCTGCATTGTCTATTGTAACCTCTCATTTTTCATTTCTAATTTTGTTGATTTGATTCTTCTTTCTTGATGAGTCTGCCTAGAGGTTTGTCAATTTTGTTTATCTTCTCAAAGAACCAACTTTTAGTTTTATTAGTTTTTACTTTTGCTTCTTTCATTCCTTTTTCATTTATTCCTGCTCAGATCTTTATTATTTCTATCCTTCTAGTAATTTTTTGTTGTTGTTGTTCTTTTTCCAGTTGTTTTAGGTGTAAAGTTAGGTTGTCTATTTGGTATATTTCTTGTTTCTTGAGGTAGGATTGTGTTGCTATAAACTTCCCTTTTAGAACTGCTTTTGCAGAATTCCATAGGTTTTGAGTTGCCATGTTTTCATTGTCATTTGTTTCTAGAAATTTTTTTATTTCCCTTTTGATTTCTTCAGTAACCTGTTGGTTATTTAGACATGTATTGTTTAATCTCCATGTGTTTGTGTTTCTTACAGCTTTTTCTTGTAATTGATATCTAGTTTCACAGCATTGTGGTTGGAGAAGATGCTTGATACAATTTCAATTTTCTTAAATTTAATGAGGTTTGATTTGTGACCCAAGATGTGGTCTATCCTGGAGAATGTTCCATGTGTACTTGAGAAGAAGGTGTATTCTTCTGCATTTGGATGGAATATCCTGAAGATATCAATGAGATCCATCTCATCTAACATATCATTTAAGACTTATGTTTCCTTATTAATTTTGTTTTGATGATCTGTCCATTGGTGTGAGTGGGCTGTTAAAGTCTCCTACTATTATTGTGTTACTGTCAATTTCTCCTTTTATGTCTGTTAGTGTTTGTCTTATGCATTGAGGTACTCCTATGTTGGATGCATAGATATTTACAATTGTTATGACTTCTTCTTGGATTGATCCCTTGATCATTATGTAGTGTCCTTCCTTTTCTCTTGTAATCTTTATTTTAAGGATTGTAATCTATTTTGTCTGACATGAGGATTGCTACTCCAGCTTTCTTTTGCTTCCCATTTGCATGAAATATATATTTTCCATCCTCTCACTTTCAATCTATATGTGTCTTTAGGTCTGAAGTGGGTTTCTTGTATACAGCTTATATATTGGTCTTTTTTTTTTTTTATCCATTCAGCCAGTCTGTGTCTTTTTGTTGGAGCATTTAATGCATTTAAATTTAAAGTAATTATTGATATATATGTTCCTATTGCAATTTTCTTAATTTTTTGGGATTGATTTTGTAGATGTTTTTCCTTCTCTTGTATTTCTTGTCTATATAAATCCCTTTAACAGTTGTTGTGAGGCTGGCTTGATGACACTGAATTCTCTTAACTTTTGCTTGTCTGAAAAGCTTTTTATTTCTTCATCAGTTTTGAATGAGATCCTTGCTGCGTACAGTAATCTTGGTTGTAGATTTTTCCCTTTCAGTACTTAAAATATATCCTGCCATTCCCTTCTGGCCTACAGAGATTCTGAGGAGAAATTAGCTGTTAAATTTATGGGATTTCCCTTGTATGTTACTTGTTGCTTTTCCCTTGCTGCTTTTAATATTCTTTCTTTGTGTTTAGTCTTTGTTAATTTGATTAGCATGTGTCTTGGCATGTTTCTTCTTGAGATCCTTATGGGACTCTTTGCACATATTGGACTTGATTGACTATTTCGTTTTCCACGTTGGAGAAATTTTCAACTATAATCTTTTCAAAAATTTTCTCATACCCTTTCGTTCTCTCTTCTTCAGTTCAGTTCAGTTGCTCAGTCGTGTCCAAGTCTTTATGACTCCATGGACTACGGCATGCCAGGCCTCCATATCCATCACCAACTCCCAGAGTTTGCTCAAACTCATGTCCCTTGAGTCAGTGATGACATCCAACCATCTCATCCTCTATCGTCCCCTTCTCCTCCTGCCCCCAATCCCTCCTAGCATCAGAGTCTTTTCCAATGAGTCAACTCTTCCCATCAGGTGGCCAAAGTACTGGAGTTTCAGCTTTAGCATCATTCCTTCCAAAGAAATCCCAGGGCTGATCTCCTTCAGAATGGACTGGTTGGATCTCCTTACAGTCCAAGGGACTCTCAAGAGTCTTCTCCAACACCACAGTTCAGAAGCATCAATTCTTCGGCATTCAGCCTTCTTCATAGTCCAACTCTCACATCCATACATGACCACAGGAAAAACCATAGCTTTGACTAGACGAATCTTTGTTGGCAAAGTAATAGCTCTGCTTTTTAAAATGCTGGCTAGGTTGGTCATCGCTTTTCTTCCAAGGAGTAAGTGTCTTTTAATTTCATGGCTGCCATCACCATCTGCAGTGATTTTGGAGCCCCCCAAAATAAAGTCTCTCACTGTTTCCATTGCTTCCCCATTTGCCATGAAGTGATGGGACCAGATGCCATGATCTTAGTTTTCTGAATGTTGAGTTTTAAGTCAACTTTTTAACTCTCTTCTTTCACTTTAATCAAGAGTCTCTTTAGTTCTTCTTCATTTTCTGCCATAAGGGTGGTGTCATCTGCACATCTGAGGTTATTGCTATTTCTCCCGGCAATCTTGATTCCAGCTTGTGCTTCATCCAGCCCAGCATTTCTCATGATGTACTCTGCATATAAGTTAAATAGGCAGGGTGATAATATACAGCCTTAACGTACTCCTTTCCTTATTTGGAACCAGTTTGTTGTTCCATGTCCAATTCTAAGTGTTGCTTTCTCAGCTGCATACAGATTTCCCAGGAGGCAGGTCAGGTGGTCTGGTTTTCCCATCTCTTTAAGAATTTTCCACAGTTTGCAGAGATAAATCCATGCACCTATGGCTACCTTATCTTTGACAAAGGAGGCAAGAATATACAATGGAGAAAACACAATCTTTTTAACAAGTGGTGCTGGTAAAACTGGTCAACCATTTGTGAAAGAATGAAACTAAAACACTTTCTAACACCATACACAAAAATAAACTCAAAATGGATTAAAGATCTAAATGTAAGACCAGAAAATATAAAGCTCCTAGAGGAAAACATCGGAGAAGGCAATGGCAACCCACTCCAGTACTCTTGCCTGGAAAATCCCATGGATGGAGGAGCCTGGTAGGCTGCAGTCTATGGGGTCTCACAGAGTCGGACATGACTGAAGCGACTTAGCAGCAGCAGCAGCATTCACTTTCACTTTTCACTTTCATGCATTGGAGGAGGAAATGGCAACCCACTCCAGTGTTCTTGCCTGGAGAATCCCAGGGACGGTGGGGCCTGGTGGGCTGCCGTCTATGGGGTCGCACAGAATCGGACACAACTGAAGCGACTTAGCAGCAGCAGCAGCAGCAGAGGAAAACATAGGCAAAACACTCTCTGACATAAATCATAGCAGGATCCTCTATGACCCACCTCCCAGAGTAATGGAAATAAAAGCAAAAATAAACAAATGGGACCTAATTAAACTTAAAAGCTTTTGCACAATGAAGAAAACTATAAGCAAGGTGAAAAGACAGCCTTCAGAATGGGAGAAAATAATAGCAAATGAAGCAACTGACAAAGAATTAATCTCAAAAATACAGAAGCAGCTCATGCAGCTCATTCCAGAAAAATAAACGACCCAATCAAAAAATGGGCCAAAGAACTAAACAGACATTGCTCCAAAGAAGACATACAGATGGCTAACAAACATGTGAAAAGATTCTCAACATCACTCATTATCAGATAAATGCAAATCAAAACCATAATGAGGTACCATCTCATGCCAGTCAGAATGGCTGCTATCCAAAAGTCTACAAGCAATAAATGCTGAAGAGGGTGCAGAGAAAAGGGAACCCTCTTACACTGTTGGTGGGAATGTAAACTAGTACAGCCACTATGGAGAACAGTGTGGAGATTTCTTAAAAAACTGGAAATAGAACTGCCATATGACCCAGCAATCCCACTGCTGGGCATACACACTGAGGAAACCAGAATTGAAAGAGACACGTGTACCCCAATGTTCATCGCAGCACTGTTTACAATATAGGACATGGAAGCAACCCAGATGTCCATCAGCAGACGAATGGATAAGAAAGCAGTGGTACATATACACAATGGAATATTATTCAGCAATTAAAAAGAATGCATTTGAATCAGTTCTAATGAGGTGGATGAAACTGGAGCCTATTATACAGTGTGAAGTAAGTCAGAAAGAAAAACACCAATACAGTACATTAACACATATATATGGAATTTAGAAAGATGGTAATGATAACCCTATATGTGAGACTGCAAAAGAGACACAGATGTAAAGAACAGACTTTTGGACTCTGTGGGAGAAGGTGAGGGTGGAATGATTTGAGAAAATAGCATTGAACCATGTATATTATCATATGTGAAATAGATCACCAGTCCAGGTTTGATGCATGAGACAGGGTGCTCAGGGCTGGTACACTGGGACAACACTGTGGGATGGGATGGGGAGGGAGGTAGGAGAGGGTTTCAGAATGGGGAACACATGTACACCCATGGCTGATTCATGTCAATGTATGGCAAAACCACTACAATATTGTAATTAGCCTCCAATTAAAAGAAATTAAAAAAAAATTTTTTTTTCCCACAGTTTGCTGTGATCCCCACAGTCAAAGGCTTAGGCATAGTCAATAAAGCAGAAATAGATGTTTTTCTGGAACTCTCTTGCTTTTTCAATGATCCAGCAGATGTTGGCAATTTGATCTCTGGTTCCTCTGCCTTTTGTAAATCAAGCTTGAACATCTGGAATTTCACAGTTAACATACGGTTGAAGCCTGGCTTGGAGAATTTTGAGCATTACTTTGCTAGCCTGTGAGATGAGTATAATTGTGCAGTGGTTTCAACATTCATTGGCATTGCCTTTCTTAGGGATTGGAATGAAAACTGACCTTTTCCAGTCCTGTGGCTACTGCTGAGTTTTCCAAATTTGCTGGTATATTGAGTATAGTAATTTCACAGCATCATCTTTTAGCATTTAAGATAGGTCAACTGGAATTCCATCACCTCCACTAGCTTTGCTCGTCGTGATGCTTCCTAAGGCCCACTTGACTTCACATTCCAGAATATCTGGCTCTAGGTGAATGATCACACCATCATGATTATCTGGGTCATGAAGATCTTTTTTGAATAGTTCTTACATTGTATTCTTGCCACCTCTTCTTAATATCTTCAGCTTCTGTTAGGTCCGGACCATTTCTGTCCTTCATTGTGCCCATTTTTGCATGAAAAGTTCCCTTGGTATCTCTAATTTTCTTGAAGAGATCTCTAGTCTTTCCCATTCTATTGTTTTTCTCTATTCCTTTGCATTGATTGCTGAGGAAGGCTTTCTTATCTCTCCTTGCTATTCCTTGGAACTCTGCATTCAAATGGGTATATCTTTCCTTTTTGCCTTTGCCTTTTGCTTCTCTTTTTCACAGCTATTTGTAAATCCTCCTCAGACAACCATTTTGCCTTTTTGCATTTCTTTTTCTTGGGGATGGTCTTGATCCTTGCCTTCTGTACAATGTTATGAACCTCTGCCCATAGTTTTTCAGGCACTCTGTCTATAAGATCTAATCCCTTGAATCTATTTGTCACTTCCACTGTATAATCATAAGGGATTTGATTTAGGTCATACCTGTATGGTCTAGTGGTTTTCCCTACTTTCTTCAGTTTAAGTCTGAATTTGGCAATAAGGAGTTCATGATCTGAGCCACAGTCAGCTCCTGGTCTTGTTTTTGCTAACTATATAGAGCTTTTCCTTCTTTGGCTACAAAGAATGTAATCAGTCTGATTTTGGTATTGACCATCTGGTGATGTCCATGTGTAGAGTCTTCTCTTGTGTTGTTGCAAGAGGGTGTTTCCCATGACCAGCATGTTTTCTTGGCAAAACTGTATTAGCCTTTGCCCTGCTTCAGTCCATATTCCAAGGCCAAATTTGCCTGTTACTCCAGGTGTTTCCTGACTTCCTACTTTTCCACTCCAGTCCTCGATAAAGAAAAGGACATCTTTTTTGTGTGTTAGTTCTAGAAGGTCTTGTAGGTCTTCATAGAACCATTCAACTTCAGTTTCTTCAGCATTACTGGTCGGGTCATAGACTTGGATTACTGCAATATTGAATGGTTTCCCTTGGAAATGAACAGATATCATTCTGTCGTTTTTGAATGTTGGTGCATTTCATATTGTCCCGGAAGTCTCTGAGATTATCCTCAGTTCTTTTGATTCTTTTTACTTTATTCTGCTCTTTAGAAGTTATTTCCACCATTTTATCTTCCAGCTCACTGATTAATTCTTCTGCTTCAGATATTCTGCTATTGATTCCTTCCAGAGTATTCTTAATTTCAGTAATTGTGTTGTTTGTCTGTGTATGTTTATTCTTTAATTCTTCTAGGTCTTTGTTAATTGATTCTTGCATTTTCTCCATTATGTTTTCAAGGTTTTTGATAATTTTTACTATCATTATTCTGAATTCTTTTTTAGGTAGTTGCCTGTATCCTCTTCATTTATTTGGACTTCTGTGTTTCTAATTTGTTCCTTCATTTGTGTAGTCTTTCTCTGCCTTTTCATTATTAATTTTATAAAACTTATTGTGTTTGAGATTTCCTTTTCCCAGGCTTTAAATTTGAATTGTTTCTTCCTTTTGGTTTCTGCCCTCCTAAGGTTGGTCCCGGAGAAGGCAATGGCAGCCCACTCCAGTACTCTTGCCTGGAAAATTCCATGGATGGAGGAGCCTGGTAGGCAGTTCATGGGGTCGCTACCAGTCAGACACAACTGAGCGACTTCACTTTCACTTTTCACTTTCATGCATTGGAGAAGGAAATGGCAACCCACTCCAGTGTTCTTGCCTGGAGAATCCCAGGGATGGGGGAGCCTGGTGGGCTGCCGTCTATGGGGTCGCACAGAGTCGGACACGACTGAAGCAACTTAGCAGCAGCAGCAGCAGCAAGGTTGGTCCTGTGGTTTGTGTAAGCCTGTAGAGGGTGAGATTTGTGCTGAGTTTGTTTTTTGTTTGTTTGTTTGCTTGTGTGTTTGTTTTTCCTAAAATGGGCAAGGCTGAGTGAGGTGGTTATCCTGTCTGCTGATGATTAGGTTTGTATTTTTGTTTTGTATGTTGTTTAGGTGTCAGACACGACTGAGGCCACTTAGCAGCAGCAGGGTTAGTTCTCTAGTAGTCTGCTGCTGCTGTTGTTGCTAAGTCTCTTCAGTCGTGTCTGACTCTGTGCGACCCCAGAGAAGGCAGCCCACCAGGCTCCCCTGTCCCTGGGATTCTCCAGGCAAGAACACTGGAGCGGGTTGCCATTTCCTCCTCCAATGCATGAAAGTGAAAAGTGAAAGTGAAGTCGCTCAGTCATTTCCAACTCCTAGCAACCCCATGGACTGCAGCCTACCAGGCTCCTCCGTCCATGGGATTTTCCAAGCAAGAGTACTAGAGTGGGGTGCCATTGCCTTCTCCACTAGTTCCCTGACCAGGGATCAAACCCAGGTCTCTTGCATTGGGAGTGCAGAGTCTTAGCCACTGGCTACCAGGGAAGTCCATCTCATATACCAATTCTTAAAGGAGCATTTCTTATGTTATAATACTAGATTTACTATGGTAGTCACCCTTATATGGTATTAGTTTAAAATTAAATATGAGAAATTTCCCATTTGCTAAAGAAGAAAGATAAAATATGTCTGTGGTATTCATGTACCAATTTAGACATGTTTAAAGTTTTTTTTAATCTTGAAATAATTATAGACTCACACAAAGTTGCAAAAATAGTACAGAATCCCATGTACCCTTCCTTCAGCTTTCCCCACTGGTGACATATTACACAGCTGGAGTACAATATCAAACTAGGAAATAGACATTGGTGTAACATCATTAACTAGATTCCAGATCTTCAGTTTTCAACATCTGTAACATGTGTGTGTGTGCATGCATAGTGAAAGTGAAAGTGAAGTCGCTCAGTCGTGTCCGACTCTTAGCGACCCCAGGGACTGCAGCCCACCAGGCTCCTCTGTCCATGTGATTTTCCAGGCAAGAGTACTGAAGTGGGATGCCATCACCTTCTCCATGTGTGCATGCATAGTTCTATTCAAATTTATTCCATGTGTAGGTTCATGTAACTGCCATCACAATCAAGATGCAGAACCATTCCATCCCCACAAAGTAACTCCCTTGTGCTACCTTTTATATTTGCATGCCCGGCAACTGCCAATCTGCTCTGCATCTCTCTAGTTTTATCATGTTGAGAATATTATGTAAATGAAAGCACACAGTATATAACTATTTAAGAGTGGCTTTTTTTCATTAAGCATAATACCCTTTAAATACATTTCAGGTATTGCATGTGTAGTCGGTACCTTTTTTATTGTGGAATAATATTCCGAAATCAGATTGATTATATTCTTTGCAGCCAAAGATGGAGAAGCTGTATACAGTCAGTAAAAACAAGACCAGGAGCTGACTGTGGCTCAGATCATGAACTCCTTATTGCCAAATTCAGACTTAAATTGAAGAAAGTAGGGAAAACCACTAGACCATACAGGTATGACCTAAATCGAATCCCTTATGATTATACAGTGGAAGTGAGAAATAGATTTAAGGGCCTAGATCTGATAGATAGACTGCCTGATGAACTATGGAATGAGGTTTGTGACATTGTACAGGAGACAGGGATCAAGACCATCCCCGTGAAAAAGAAATGCAAAAAAGCAAAATGGCTGTCTGGGGAGGCCTTACAAATAGCTGTGAAAAGAAGAGAAGTGAAAAGCAAAGGAGCAAAGGAAAGATATAAGCATCTGAATGCAGAGTTCCAAAGAATAGCAAGAAGAGATAAGAAAGCCTTCTTCAGCAATCAATGCAAAGAAATAGAGGAAAACAACAGAATGGGAAAACTAGAGATCTCTTCAAGAAAATTAGAGATACCAAGGGAACATTTCGTGCAAAGATGGGCTCAATAAAGGACAGAAATGGTATGGACCTAACAGAAGCAGAAGATATTAAGAAGAAGTGGCAAGAATACACAGAAGAACTGTACAAAAAAGATCTTCATGACCCAGATAATCATGATGGTTTGATCACTGACCTAGAGCCAGACATCCTGGAATGTGAAGTCAAGTGGGCCTTAGAAAGCATCACTATGAACAAAGCTAGTGGAGGTGATGGAATTCCAGTTGAGCTCTTTCAAATCCTGAAAGATGATGCTGTGAAAGTGCTGCACTCAATATGCCAGCAAATTTGGAAAACTCAGCCGTGGCCACAGGACTGGAAAAGGTCAGTTTTCATTCCAATCCCAAAGAAAGGCAATGCCAAAGAATGCTCAAACTACCGCACAATTGCACTCATCTCACACGCTAATAAAGTAATGCTCAAAATTCTCCAAGCCAGGCTTCAGCAATACGTGAACCGTGAACTTCCAGATGTTCAAGCTGGTTTTAGAAAAGGCAGAGGAACCAGAGATCAAATTGCCAACATCCACTGGATCATCAAAAAAGCAAGAGAGTTCCAGAAAAACATCTATTTCTGCTTTATTGACTATGCCAAAGCCTTTGACTGTGTGGATCACAATAAACTGTGGAAAATTCTGAAAGAGATGGAAATACCAGACCACCTGATCTGCCTCTTGAGAAATTTGTATGTAGGTCAGGAAGCAACAGTTAGAATTGGACATGGAACAACAGGCTGGTTCCAAATAGGAAAAGGAGTACGTCAAGGCTGTATATTGTCACCCTGCTTATTTAACTTATATGCAGAGTACATCATGAGAAATGCTGGACTGGAAGAAACACAAGCTGGAATCCAGATTGCCGGGAGAAATATCAATAACCTCAGATATGCAGATGACACCACCCTTATGACAGAAAGAGGAACTAAGAAGCCTCTTGATGAAAGTGAAGGTGGACAGTGAAAAAGTTGGCTTAAAGCTCAACATTCAGAAAACGAAGATCATGGTATCTGGTCCCATCACTTCATGGGAAATAGATGGGGAAACAGTGGAAACATTGTCACACTTAATTTTTTTGGGCTCCAAAATCACTGCAGATGGTGACTGCAGCCATGAAATTTAAAGACGCTTACTCCTTGGAAGGAAAGTTATGACCAAAAGCAGAGACATTACTTTGCCAACAAAGGTTCGTCTAGTCAAGGCTATGGTTTTTCCTGTGGTCATGTATGGATGTGAGAGTTGGACTGTGAAGAAAACTGAGCGCTGAAGAATTGATGCTTTTGAACTGTGGTGTTGGAGAAGACTCTTGAGAGTCCCTTGGACTGCAAGGAGATCCAACCAGTCCATTCTGAAGGAGATCAGCCCTGGGATTTCTTTGGAAGGAATGATGCTAAAGCTGAAACTCCAGTACTTTGGCCACCTCATGCGAAGAGTTGACTCATTGGAAAAGACTCTGATGCTGGGAGGGATTAGGGGCAGGAAGAGAAGGGGACGACAGAGGATGAGATGGCTGGATGGCATCACCGACTCGATGGACGTTAGTCTGGGTGAACTCTGGGAGTTGGTGATGGACAGGGAGGCCTGGCGTGCTGTGATTCATGGGGTTGCAATGAGTCGGACACAACTGAGCAACTGAACTGAACTGAACTGATTCCGTTGTATAGATGGACCAGAGTTTATTTAATCATTATTATTCCATTCTCTCCATTTTGAACTTACGTTTGTTAGATTTTGAAGTGCTGATTTTCTATTGTATCTTCTACACCTAAAGAAGCTGATATAATTCAATTCATTGAAATGAAATTCTAGCATATCAGATTTTACATGTCAGAATTTACATTTCAGAATATTCTCAGCTGTGGATAGTAATCTTGTTAGTATCATTTGGGTTGGCTTTATGTATCTTTGAATCACAGAATGGATGGTATTTTCAATTATGACCCGTTATTCTAAAATCTCTACTTTCTATCATAGATTCATCACTTTCCATCTGCTTTTTTTCTTATGTACTCATAAACCTATCCTATATTTGTGGGATGATATCAATTTTTTAACATCAGGTTCTTTGTCCAACCGTTATTATTATATGATAATAATATTTTAAATAATTTTAATTTCCATTATTACTAATGGAAATCATACTCCTTATAGAAGTTCTCAGTGAACAAAGAGAAGAAAATTGAAAAATCACCTGAAATCCTGCCACACTTTAATATTTTAATATTAAATATTGGGATTCCTTGGTGGCTTAGACAGTAAAGCATCTGCCTGCAATGCAGGAGACTCAGGTTCGATCCCTGGGTCAGGAAGAGCCTCTGGAGAAGGAAATGGCAATCCACTCCAGTACTCTTGCCTGGAAAATTCCATGGACGGAGCCTGGTGGGCTACAGTCCATGGGGTCGCAAAGAGTCGGACACGACTGAGTGACTTCATTTTATTAAATATGTAATTTTATTGTAAATCTCCCCGGGGCCTTTTGAACACTTGAACTTTTTTTTTATTTTGAGCATTTGAGCTTTCTATTCCTCAGTATAAAGCTGTCCATCCTCTAGACCTTGCTCAGTGGTAATCATGTCCATAGGAGCAGAGTCAGAGTGTCTGTCCTGTGCTGGAGGGGCTGAGATATGACCCTGAGCTATATGCTCCCTTTATTGCTATGGTTCAGACTTCTGTCCTGTGCATCTGCCCATCTTCTTTCCTCACTGATGAGCTGATCCAGAATTTACAGAAATCTCACTAAATCACTTTATATCTTCCCCCTACCTTTACTTTTCCCCAAGACTCAGGACAGGGATACCCCAAGCTGACATCCCTTCCTGAGAACCCCTTCCTGGCCCTGCTTAACCTTCCAAGGTCAGGCTGCTCCCCTCCCAATATGAAGTCACCCATAAGTTTCATCTCTTGATACTAATCCCACCAAGGGAGAAGGGATCCTGCAATGGGAGAAAGAAAAAGGTTACCTTGTGTCGTTCCTTTTAGGGAAGCCTCAACTGCCAGAAAACTGGTCTCCTGGATCCTAAAGGTGACCTTCTTCCACATCTGCCAGACCTTTCCCATTGAGGTCAGAGGGAAGATAAGACAACTGTGGCCTGCTGGCCTTTCCTTCCCGTCAGTGATGTGCTGGAACCCAGGTAAGCTGGCCTGCAGGTGATGCAGACTCCATTCCTGGCCTGTGAGGTATGTAACATGACCCACCCCCCTCAGCCCCGGCCAGCATCTGCTGTGCTCCGGGAGTGAGGGCAGGCATTCCTGTTCTTTACTGCTGTGTGCTCTGATGTGTTGCTCAGAGATGCTCAGCAGTTAATGTGGGCTTTCTTGAGAATTTCTTCTACTCCAGAGAGCAGATTAAAATGTTACACTGACATTATTACAGGGCTCACTTTGCATCATCCCTAGTTTATGAAAATAATGAAACTGATTGCCAACTTGTTTCTAATATGGGTTACAGATTGCTAGGGCCCATCCCCTAATTGATCCTGGCACATCAGTGTGTTTCAGCTTTGTTAGATCCCTTTGAACAGCATAATTTCTGCATTTCTGTTCTAGTCCATCACTTGAATCGTGACTCTCTTTCCCTTCCTGATCTTGCCAGCCTCCTTTCAAGCACTCTCTCTAATCCATTGACCATATGACTGAGAGAGAGTGGTCTTTCTGAAGGGTTGATCCCTTCCTGGTTCTCTCTGGCTGGCCAGTATTACCCAGATGGCACCTAGGTTCAGTTCTCTAGCTTCGTGTCCTCTTCCCCAGCCATCCTCAGCCTCCATCATTTCCCAGAAGGTATTTACTGTTTTCACATCTTCCCATACATCATTCCCTCTGCTAGAATGTTCTCCAGAGTGAAACTAAGCCATCCTCCCTTTTGAAAAGAGTTCTTTGATTCTTTGTGGAGAAACTCTATGCTCCCCCAGCTCCTTGGATGAACCTCTACTACAGCTCTATCAACTGTTAATTCATTATTTTCTCCTCCACCCCACCCTTATCACCATACTGAAAGTATTTTGTGGGGTCTTTTTTCTATTTTTTTAAGCCATGATTTGTGGCATGTGGCCTTCATTGGTGGCTCAGATGGTAAAGAGTCTGCCTGCAATGCAGAAGACCCAGGTTCAAACTCTGGGTTGGGAATACCCCTTGGAGAAGGGAATGGGTACCCACTCCAGTATTCTTGCCTGGGAAATCCCATAGACAGAGGAGCCTGGCAGGCTACAGTCGATGGGGTCACAGAGTCGGACATGACTGAGCAGCTAACACTTTCACTTTCTGTAGCATGTGGGGTTTTAATTCCCTGACCAGGGATCAGACCTGCGTTCTCTGCAGTGGAAGCACAGAGTCTTTCCTCCCTGCTAGGGTGGTCCCCATACTGCAAGTATTTTGAAAGAGATTAAGTTTTATTCAGCCTTGCATCCTTAGTGTTTGAACAGAGTAGATGTTCAACACATATTTTCTGAATCAATCACTATAATAAAAAACCTCCACATGTTTTTTTTTTTGTCTTACACCTATGTTCATATTTAAAACAAAATTCTTTCTCTTTTTGTTTTGTTTAATAAATCACATTATCACTGTGTTGATTTTTCTCAAGTCTGTTTCTTGCCCTCTCAGAAGATACCTCCACAAGCATTGGCACCAAATAGCACTTCTTTTAGGAGAGTCTCTTGAAAATATAGCAAGAGCAGATTTTCAAACACATATTACATGTTTACCTGTCTTGACATTCTGAGTTTCTCTCACCACAATTAAAATATGAGTATCATACACATGGCTAGATGATTCTTCAACATTGGTAAAACTACCATTGAAATTCATCGCTCAACTTTGTTGATCTCTGAGCAGGTTTTCTTAATTATTCTGTCATGTTCTCTCTACTGGGTTTTCTCCCCACTGTAAATTGGGTTTAGTCTTCAGCTTTATAATAGCACCATCATTAGGGCTGCTTATAATGACTTTCCTCTGTGACCTGGCCTTGTTGTTCCACTTGGGCTTCCCATAGATTTTCTATTCTGCTTCCTAAACTTGAAGCAAAATCACCTAGAAGACTTCTTAAAACACAGGCTGCTGGGCTCCAAGCACAGAGCTTCCTGTTGGGTAGGTTTGGAGTGGGGCTGATTCGTGTCCTAACAGGCTCCCAGGTGATACTGATCACACTGAGATTCACTGCTCTGCTAGCATGCCCAGTGCTGGTCGGCAGTTTTCATAGCTGTATCCACTTAACTCATGTTGAGCCAGCCCTGCTCCAGAAGGCATATAAGGCCTTCCATAGGCTCAGAGTCATGGGTCTTCAGGCCGGGGTCAAGGAGGGGCCTAGACTTGGGCCTTTGCTCGGCGCTCTGGCTCCCATGCTTTGTCCCTTCCTGGGCTCTTCACTGCACACACTGCTTCCTGTGGGACTAGGGGACTTGGGTTTTCCTGGCTCGCTTTCTTTTGGAAGCTGAAGGGGAGAAGGTAAGTTTCTTTCCACCTTATGGGCATCTCTCTGCTGCCTTGGTCTCGATTCTTGATTCTGTGCTTATCCTGGTGGTGTTGGTTTACCTGTGCTAATTTCTTCTTATTGTTTATTAAGACTTTGGGGTTTGCCTGCTCTGTGCCCATGAGCTGGGATGTCAAGCCTGGTTCTTATCCACTGTTCCTCAGTGTTGGCTCGGCCAGACTTCCACGAGTACCTCCTTGTTTGCTTTCTTAAACATTGAATATTTACTTACGAGTACCACCTGGTTGCTTAATTTATGATTGTTGCTTCTTCTTTCCCCCTTTTGATTTCTCTCTGTGTTTCCAGACACCGCAACCACCTCCTCCCTTACACCCTGAGACTCAATGCTGGCTTGTTTTTTCCCCTATATAAACAATTACTTTTATGGTAAGACCATGCAACTTGACTGTAAGGTTCTAGTGCCATCTACACACATAACTTAAAGTAAAATTATTTTCTCTCCCTTTTAAACTTGTGTAAGTGAGGTCTATGAGCTTGCTATTCAAAGCACAGTCTGAGGGTCAGCTGTATTAGCACATTAGGGGAACTGGTTAGAAATGTGCCACCTCAGACTTAGCACATTAAAATCCACATTTTAGATTTTTATTGAAATATAGTTGACTTACCATATTGTGCTTCAGGTGTAAGGCAAAGTGATTCAATTTTACATATATTCTTTTTCATATTGTTTTCTATTATAGGTTATTATAAGATATTGAATATAATTCTCTATGCTATGCACTAAATCTTTATTGCTAATCTATCTTATATATAGTAGCTTGTATCTGTTAATTGCCTATCCTTAATTATTCCCTCCCTCTCCCCCACTTTCCTCTTTGATAACCATAAGTTTGTTTTCTCTGTGAGTCTGTTTCTGTCCTGTTTATAGGTTAATTTGTACTTTTTATATTGTACAAATGAGTGGCATCGTATAGTTTTTGTCTTTCTCTGTCTGGCTTACTTCACTTAGTACAATAAGCTCCAGGTTCATCCATGGACCTGCAAATGGCATTCTTTCTTTATGGCTGAGTGATATTCCCCTCTTAAACCTGTTGTTTGTTGATGGGCATTTAGGTTGCTTACATATCATGGTGATTGTAAGTAGTTCTGCTATGAACATTGGGGTGCATGTGTCTTTTGGAATTATAATGTTCATATTTTCTGGATACATGCTCAGGAGTGGGATAAAATTCGCATTTTTAACAAGAGCCACAGGTGACTACCTATGCATAGAGGAAAGAAATGGTCTATGGTACAGCTCCCATAGGATGAACTGCTACCACTTGACTAAACATGACTCACAATCTTAGCATGTCACTGGTTTTCCAGCTTCTTATCACTACTGATGTAATAACTACAAACCTATGCTGGTTGTTTCCCTCTGACAGTATGAACAATGATGAACAACCCATGATGCTGTAGGAACCCAGGAACTTACTGTGTATGAGATTTGTTATTTCTTGGGCTGTCTCTTTGGCAAAATATTTCCAATTATGTGAGTCTACCAAAGGAATACTGCTTGAATATGTTTTTTCCAGTTGTATTGAAATATAATTGACATACAGCACTATACAAGTTTAAGCTGAACAGCAGAATTTGACCTACCTACGTCATGAAATGCTTACCACAGTAAGTTTAATGAACAGCCATTATTGTGTATAGATACAAACTTAAAGAAATAGAATGAATTTTTCCTTGTGATGAGAACACTTAGGATTTACTGTCTTAACACTGTTGTATGTCATATGAGAGTTGTTAATTGTATTTATCATGTTGTCCACTGCATCCTTAGTACTTAGTTATCTTATAACTGGGAGTTGGTACCTTTTGACCACCTTCATCCAATCTCGCCTCTCCCCAACCCCCTCTCCTCTGGTAATACAAATCTGTTCTTTCTTTTTCAGCATGCTTTTTTGTCCAGGATCTTATGTGGGCTTGGATTAGAGGCAGGCTACAAGTCCAGGGTGAATGAGTACTATAATGCTACATTTCAGGTACTTAATGTAATGCTAGCCCATAGTAGGTAACCACTGGCAAAGTGTTGAAAGGGGATCAGGCTAGGTGAACTCACTCTGCCTCAGAGCTTGTGTAGTGAGTGGGGCCAGCAGTTGTGGTCTGCACAGTGACAAGTGACTGGCCTTATTGCCAGATGCCCTTCCTTCTAGGAGCTGGACTCCAGCCAGTGACTCAAAGAACAGAAGTCAGGTACAACCATTGCAGGGAGAGGGCTCTTAAGACACACCTGATGTCAGGGCCTCAGTTAAGACTGCCTCAGTTCAAGATGAGGGCCCCAGGCCCAAAGGGAGGAAAGATGAACATCAACCTGGAGACCCAGGTGGAAAGGCCTTTATTCATAAGCAGTGCAGTAGAAGGAACATGGGCTCTAAAATCCAGCCCGAGTTAGGATCACAGGCCTGTCTCTTCTCACCATGTGACTTAATTAACTAAACCTCAGATGGTCTTCCTCATCAAATGAAACTGCATGTAAAGGGTCTTAGGGAGCATGGGTCCTCCACCTCTGGGATCTAATGCCTGAAGATCTGAGGTGGAGCTAATGTAATAATAATAGAAATAAAATGGACAATAAATGTAATGCACTTGAATCATCTCAACCATCCCCCACCAGGTTTGTGGAAAAATTGTCTTCCATGAAACTGGTCCGTGGTGCCAAAAAGGTTGGGAACTGCTGGTATAGAAGGTTTCAAATAAGAGATGCTTAATCAAATGGTAGTTGCTATTATGCTTATTAAAATTAGAGGAATATAGACCTCAGAGCTATTTAGGTTCTTTGAATTCCCGTGGTAAGCGCAACAAGGCTAATTTAGACCTGATTGGTTGGAGGGTTGGGTATTTATTGTATTATATTTCTTGGTTGGCCGGTATCTGGGCAGGATGGAGCATGCACGCTCAAATCACAGGTGCTGTTGTTGCTCAGTCATGTCTGACTCTTTGAGACTCCATAGACTGCAGCACGCCAGGCTTCCCTGTACTTCACCATCTCCCAGAGCTTGCTCAAACTCATGTCCATTGAGTTGGTGATGCCATCCAAGCATCTCGTCCTCTGTTGTCCCCTTCTCCTACCTTCCACATTTTTCAGCAACAGGGTCTTTTCTGATGAGTTGACTCTTTGCATTAGGTGGCCAAAGGGTTGGAGCTTCAGCTTCCATCCTTCCAATGAATATTCAGGGCTTATTTCCTTTAGGATTGACTGGTGTGATCTCCTTGCAGTCCAAGGGACTCTCAAGAGTCGTCTTCAACACCACAATTCAAAAGCATCAATTCTTTGACACTCAGTCTTTGTTATGGTCCAAATCTCACATCCATATGTGACTATGGAAAAACCATAGCATTGACTATATGGATCTTTGTTGGCAAAGTAATGTCTTTGCTTTTTAATAAGCAGTCTAGGTTTGTCATAACCTTTCTTCCAAAGAGCAAGCATCTTTTAATTTCATGGCTGCAGTTACCTTCTGCCATGATTTTGGAGCCCAAGAAAATAGTCTCTCACTGTTCCCATTGTTTCCCCATCTATTTGCCATCAAGGGATGGGACCAGATGCCATGAACTTAGTTTTCTGAATGTTAAGTTTTAAGGTAGCTTTTTCACTCTCCTCTTTCACCTTCCTCAAGAGGCTCTTTAGTTCCTCTTTGCTTTCTGCCATAAGGGTAGTGTCATCTGCATATCTGAGGTTATTGATATTTCTCCCAACAATCTTGATTCCAGCTTGTGCTTCATCTAGCCTGTATTTTGCATGATGTACTCTGCATATAAGTTAAATAGGCCGGGTGACAATATACAGCCTTGATGTACTCCTTTCCCAATTTGGAACCAGCCTGTTGTTCCATGTTTGGTCCTAATTGTTGCTTCTTGACCTGTGTACAGGTTTCTCAGGAGGCAGGTAGGGTGGTCTGGTATTCCCATCACTCTAATAATTTTCCACAGTTTGTTGTGATCCACACAGTCAAAGGCTTTAGTGTAGTCAATTAAGCACATGTTTTTCTGGAATTCTCTTGCTTTTTCTATGATCCAACAGATGTTGGCAATTTGATCTCTGGTTCCTCTGCCATTTCTAAATCCAGCCTGAACATCTGGAAGTTCTCAGTTCACATACTGTTGAAGCATAGCTTGGAGAATTTTGAGCATTACTTTGCTAGCATGTGAAATGAGTGCAATTGTGTGGTAGTTCGAATTTTCTTTGGCACTGCCTTTCTTTGGGATTGAAGTGAAAACTGACCTTTTCTAGTCCTGTGGCCACTGCTGAGTTTTCTAAATTTGCTGGGATATTGAGTGAAGCACTTTCATAGCATCATCTTTTAGGATGTGAAATAAGAAAGTGGAAGTGAAAGTTGCTCAGTCGTGTCTGACTCTTTACAACCCCATGGACTACACAGTCCTGACCTGAAGAATTCCATGAATACTGGAGTGGGTAACCTTTCCCTTCTCCAGGGGATCTTCCCAACCCAGGGATTGAACCCAGGTCTCCCACACTGCAGGCAGATTCTTTACCAGCTGAGCCACAAGGGAAGCCCAAGTATATTGGAGTGGGTAGCCTATCCCTTCTCGAGCGGATCTTCCCGACCCAGGAATTAAACCGGGGTCTCCTGCATTGCAGGCAGATTCTTTACCAACTGAACTATCAGGGAAGGTGATAATCTTCCTGATCACAGGTGTTGACAATTAAATTTACTGTAGAAAGTTATTATAATTGTTATACAATTGTCTGCACTAAAAAAATCACTGAGATGTGTGGGGCCACTGGTGGTCAGCAAGGCTAGATTCTACACTTAGGCTGCTGTTGAGGTCTGTCTTTTGGCAAGTAGGCATATTTCTGTGGGCCTCAATTTCTTGTAAATAGAAGAATTAAAATTAGATATCCCTGCAGATAATGGCATTCTTTAGGTGTCCCTTATATAATAGGGACTTTACCAGGAGTTCTCCGTTAATTAGTATTTTCATGATTGTATGTAGCCTTTTAAAATATGGCTACCAATACAATATTGTAAAGTAATTAGCCTCTAATTAAAATAAATACATTTAAAAAAAGGAAAAAAATATGGCTACTTATAGACTTACATAAAAATCCAAGTGCAGCCTTACCATCTAAACTCGGGTCTTCAGGCAATCAATGAGCTTGAACCATGGTGATGAGGGAGATAGACTAAGGCTGAGTCAAAGTTGAGTCTTATCTGTGATCTTAAACCTTAGAATGACCTGTTACAGAATCTCAAGATTTTGGTAGCAACTGGGCTGAAAGGGACTATTAATGTCTTTTTTAAGCTGAGATCCTCCAGGTGAAGGTTTCAGTTTGAAAGGAGACTGAAGTGTTGAGTTTTTTTTTTTTTTTTAAACAATTCTTAGATATATAACATCCTTTTTCATGAGCAGGGTCTTCCTGTATGGGATCTATTTTGCCAGTGAACTTGCCTGGCTTGTGTGGGTGCCAGAACCCTGTGCAGATAGAAGAAGACCAAATGTCACCCAGGGACCAGATGGGGGTCTTCCAAGTGTCCTGAAGTCCTATGTATTTTAATGTGCCTGCTATTGAGATGTTTGGTTAGTGCTTCTAATTCTTCAGGTTATGCATAAGTATCATGTGAAGGGCTCTTTGAACTTAACTCCAAGACCCCATCCTCTGTGTGGATCTGGGGTAGGGCCTGAAAATTTGCATTTCCAGCAAGTTCCCAGGTAATACTAATGTTGGCCTGTGGACCAAGTTGGAGTAACAGAGCAGTAGGCTGCTTCCACTACATCGTTTTCTGTAGTGTGATTATCCTCTCATGTTTCGTGGCACCCCATCAATCAAGATTGTCACCTTTCCTTTTCCCTTACCTATCTTCTGTAAGGTAAAGGAAGAAATGGCCGAGGTGACCCTGCTGTCAGACTAGACTGGATTTATCCCTTACTCTGAAGGCCTCATGGCTTAGATGTCTTTCTGGATAAAGGCAATTTTGATTGTGGAAAATAAAGAGGCTTCTTTATGCCCAACCTTAGGAGTCTCCCCTTTTAACATCCCGGGGGCTAGATGAAAGCATCAGTAGACAACCCAACCACCAGATGTTTGCTTGATTTGTTGCTCACATCTTAAATCCCTTTGTTGGAACCGAAAGTAAAAAATAAAAACAAAAGTGACAAATACCAAACTTCAGTCTCTTAGACATTTTCCTCCCAACTGGTTTCTTCACCTTGCTATGTAACCTGTTGTACCCCAGTGGGAGCTCGCCAATGAGATGGGATTGAATGCTGCAGAATACTCCATGGTGGGGCAAATGGTCTCCCTAAATATAAGCCATGAATCCTCTGAGCAACCATTCTAATACATTTTGGAAAGATTTCTCACTGCCTTATGGCCCTCTGAGTAGATTCCCAAAGTAATAAACCTAGATCCTAGACCAAAACAGCCTGTTGAATAGCTGTGTGACCTTGGGCTGGTTTCCTCACCTTTCTGGCCCCTTCTTTTTTTCTCTGTACTTGTTCTAAACCTGGGAGTTCGATTTCTTGTCTCAGCCAGACAGGTAGGTGGAGTGCAGGGTGATCTGTTGACTGGTACTTTGTAAATCTTAGGCTTAAGGTGTCATCTAGCCCCATTGTCTTTGTAGGGGGCTCTTAAGGGCTAAAAGTCCCCTTGTATTGGAGAAGCAGGAAGCTTTCGGCCCTGTCTGCCTAGGACAGTGAGTAGCTACTTCAGATACCTATGGTGTTGACCAAGTGATACATAAATAAGGGGAATGGGGAAGGAGTGATGGTTGGAAAGTGAAGACTGTGGTCAGTCAGTGTGAGCCCATGTGTTCTGTTGAGAGTGCAGCAGCCAGGAGGCCCAGCAGACTGGTGGCCCAGAAAAGGATAGCCTGGAGCTAACAGGCTTTCAGAAGTCAAAGCTAGGATACCCCTCCCCTATGCCTTAGCGTGATGCAACAAGCATTTTGAAAAGTTATCAGATGTTTTCAGTACCTATTTAGGTTGAATTTGGCCTATAAAGACCTAATTTTGACTTTGCAGTGTGTGCATGCGTGCTCAGTCGTGTCCAACTCTTTGTGACCCATGGACTGCAGCTCGCCAGGCTCCTCTGTCCATGGGGATTCTCCAGCAAGAATACTGGAGTGGGCTGCCACTTCCTATTCCAGGGGATCTTCCCGACCCAGGGATCAAAACCACATCTCCTGTGTCTCCTACATTGCAGGTGGATTCTTTACCACTGAGCCACTTGAGAAGCCATTATCACTTCTACACTATGACAAATTGAGCAAGGAATTAAACAGTTTATTGACTACTGACAACCATTTATCACTGTGAAATTGCTATTGTTTCAGAGGCTTTTGATCCAGTTTCCCAACTTGGCTTTACTTATGTCTTAAGCAACAGATAATGATCCAACAACAGAGATTTTAATGAACATTAAAATAGAACTCAGGGTTCTGCTCCAAGCTTGGTGCAGAAATGGATCTACATATGTATATTCTATATTGGGTACTCTTTGGCTGCTGCTTTTTCTGCTAGCAGTTACATTAAAATGAAATAATGTAACCCACGGATACTAATGGCATATGGTATTAATACAAATCTATGACACCATCTCAAGCCTAGGAAAGTGAAGAGTGAACACCACTGAACAACAATGAGTAAATCTAGTGAATGACTATGAGTCTAAATTGTAGGCACTGCTGCTTTTCTCTTGCAATAATGTTGACTCATTATTCCAAAACACTGAAAGCAAAAGAGGGAGGTAAGGGGTAAGGAGAAAGCAAAATACAAACTTCAACTGGATGAAAGATACATTAAAAGGTAAATAATACCCTTGCTACTCCTGTTGCCTTGTCTGTGCTGCTCTAGGACCCTGTAGCCTGAAAAGGGAAAAAGATTAATCATTTTCACATTTCTGTTAAATGTTGTTAAATAATATGGAAATCTCCAGAATATGCAGCAGAGACATGTTAAAGTCCAATAACTCTTCAAAAGTTACTGGCTCAAGATTTGAACCCTTCCCTACATATCCTTGGCTTCCTTTGTGGCTTAGTAAAGAATCTACCTGCAATGCAGGAGACCCAGGTTCGATCCATGGGTTGGGAGGAGTCCCTGGAGAAGGGCATAGCTACCCACTCCAGTATTCTGGCCTGGAGAATTTCATGGACAGAGGAGCTAGTTGGCCACAGTCCACAGCTGCAAAGAGACGTACATGACTGAGTGACTAACACACACACATTTACTTGTCCTTAAGAACTCTAACACTCAAACCCACACATGTCAGCATAAGTGGGTGATATTATGCATTTCTTAAATCATTGGCCAAGAGATCATACTTTTTACAACTTTTGACACTCAATTTACAAAGTATAGAGAAGTTTTAAAATTTCCATTAAAAAAATAGGCTGAATACTTCAGACTGGTAGAGGGCAGAACCCTAAGTTTAGAAAGTATGTACCTAAAACTCTTCTCTGTCAGGCAGAACTACTTGCTGGCTAGGGCCACCAGGATCAGTATGTTCTATCTTGATGTCACACAACTGTGTGTGTTGTGTCTGGTGCTGTATAGAATTGTGTAGCTGATCTTGAAAGTCTTCTGGTTGCCTTGAGCCAGACTTACTGGAGAGTACTATGTGACTACATGTGATAGCTATATGCTTCCCAAAGGTGTTCGGATCAATCATAAGGTGTTTTTCAGTATTTACTGTCTTCCTTAGACTTCTGAGCTACTGTATCCCAGTGTTAGTGTTTTGATATTGAATTTCCCTTATTCTAGAAGCTCAGACATCATCTAAGTAGTTGATTATACTTTCTAACAAAGGGTTTATCCTGTTCCAAGGCCTCCTCTAATTTTTAGGACCCATGTTTCATGCTTTAATTTTTTTGGTTTTTAAGACTTTTTAAACAAGTCTTCATTAAGTAAAATCACCTGTCCCTTGTCATTCTAGAAGATTCTTTATCTTGTCCTTCAAACAAATCTACATCTGTCTGTAGTTTGGTTGGTCATATACAATAAATTAGTTGGAGACTGAAATATGCCTGCTGCTTTGCCACTCCAACAAAACTCACAAAATGCTTCCTCCCCCGAACTAGTTTCTTCTATGACCAAACTATGGGTTTTGACTCCTTTCATTCTCTAAGCCTCTCAGGCTTAAAACTTTCTGAGCTCCATGCTGTTCAGGTTTACCTATAGCCCATCCTCCAATGGACAGAGCCCAGTGGGAATGGGCCACCTGGTGATAGATTCTTGGAGCTCCAGTATCTGAGCACATAGTTGGCCATACTCTCAGACTCCTAATGATATGCCTGCTTTGAACTTCAGAGACTAAGTCCAATGATAAGTTTACCTAAGTTTTATTTGATGTTCACAGGACTCTGTAGGCCACCAGATGATGGAGAGCAGACATTTGCCTCAAGCTTTTCAAGTCATAGTGGTCCCTCCTCTCAGCTAGTCTAAAGGCTATTCTGGGGGCAGGGGTAAAGAGCAATCAATTATACTTTAAAAATAACCATAAACTATTTTCCCCTTAAAATGTGAAGAAGTTTTATGGTAGGGAGTGTAGGACCTAGAATATATGCCTTCTGTGTGTTCTGAGTACTCCTGGGAATGTAAATTAGTAGAATGTACCTAGAAAGAAATCTGCCAGTCATCCTATCTACTCCCTTCCCAGGAACTTGTTATAAAGGAAATTATATTAATACCAATGAAAGTATCTGTACATGACTGGCTTTATTATTATAGATAATAATGAGAAGTGAGCATCAAACAAATAGAACAATTGTCCTATAGTACTCTATGGAGTATTGGGTACTCATTAACAGTCATATTTTGAAAATATTTGGGAAAATAATCATGTTATTATAAAAAAAGGAAGACAGAAAAGTAGAGCCTGACCCTAGTTGTATAAAACCCCATGGGGCATTTTTTTTCTCTCTTAGAGGTTGTTATTGGGTAGTACGATTGGGGTCCTCTGTCTTGTCATCTCCATTTACTGTACTTTTTTATTGCTTTTAGAATCAGAAAGTTATAAAATTTATTGAATGATTTGATGCCTTGACTGAGGCTTTTACTGTCCAGACAGGTAAATAAATATAGCCTTGAATTGTTGCTATTCTACTGCCTAGGAGTGATGGTTCAGTTACAGTGGCTAAAACCTGGCATATATGGGTTTGATTTAGGCTGGTGTCACCATGAAGGGAAGGCATTACAGAACAGTGGAAGTATAACAGGGAGGTGGCCTCAAAGATACCAGGTGAGGGTTCTGGTTTTAGAACTGTACTCAGTATCTAAGGACTGCTTCTTTAATTTTTCTATGCCGTTATCCATGTATTTACCTGTCTTTCTGAATTCATCTTCCATGGTTTTGTATTCACCTTCTGTGTTTCTCAATAGTTCTTTTCTCCCTCCATACCAGACTAGATCCTGTGTCTTGACAGGAACTGTGAAAGTGTTAGTCACTTCAGTTGTGTATGACTCTTTGTGACCCCATGGACTGTAGCCCACTAGTCTCCTCTGTCCATGGGATTTCCCAGGCAAGAGTACTGGAGTAGGTAGCCATTCCCTTCTCCAGGGGATCTTCCTGACCCAGGCATCAAACCTGGGCCTCCTTCATTTATAGGCAGATTCTTTACCATCTGAGCCACCAGGGAAGCCTTGTGAAATACCCAGGACTCGGTCCATTATGGACGACTAGTTGTGGTATACAGGTGGTTTGTGGTAGGGTTACATCCATTAGGAGATGAAGTTAACCAAGACTTGAGTGATTTGTTAATATCCCATCAAAGCCAGCTGTTGTTCAGGCTGAGGCTGCACACTCACAGGATGACTGAACTTCTAAAGAGTTAGTCAAGGCAGAAGCACCACTATATGACAGGCTAATTCTTCAAGATCACTTGCTAGTTTATATAATCTCACAATCCTATAATTTGGGTTACTCACAATCTCATATTACTAAGGGGATATGCAAGTTTCATTGTGTTTTTGGATAAAATAAAGGGCACCTTGTTATATTTACATTTCAGATATACAGCAAGCAATGTCAATAAATTTTTAAAAGAATGTATCATATAAGGTACCATATTAGTATGCCTCAAATACTGCATGTGACAGATATATACAAATGATTTATCTGAAATTCAAATGTAGTTGGTTATCATATTTTTTATTAGTTAAATTGGCCCTAACTTTGGGTAACTTACTTTGCTCAAAATGTAGCAAAATACAGAATTTGAAAGTAGTTCTGACAGAGTTCAAAGCTTGTGCTTTTAACCTTGTATGCTGTTGCCCTTTTATTTGTGTTGTGTGGATTTGGACAATGTGGGAGAAGTGAAGGCTTGGCATATGAGTGTCCAGAGCTCTGAGCAGATACTTGGTTTATGCCAGCAAGATTACCCAGCAACTAACGAACTCCTGAATGACTCTTTCAGGATGGTCTGTGGGCCTTGGATGTGGTGTCTGTTCAGGTTGACAACTTAAACCTTAGTTAGGTTCCTAAACCCTAGTTTTGTCATCTGCCATCCCTAACCTTCACTTTTGAATTTGCTGAGATAATCTATATACTATAAAATTTACCCATTTTAAGTGCACAATTCAATGCCTTTTAGTTAAATTGAGTTGCATGGTCATAACCACAGTCTTAGAGGCTAGAGAAACGCCTTAAATAACCCTATTTGCTTGCAAAGAATCAAGATGGTTGTATAATGGCCTTTATGATCCTTAAAAGCTGGCTTTGTTGTAACCCATTGGATTGGGGGGTGAGGAGAGTCAGAGATAGCAGAAAGAGCCAAGACATTAGGTTTGGTGTTCTACAGACACACTTGGCCATTCACAAAGTTGGCGTTCTAGAGAAGACCTAGAACATGGACCAAACTGCAGTAAAATTGAGTTGCAAAATTGTGGAAGCAACCCAAGTGTTCGCAAACTGGGGAGTAGTTAAATGAGGTATTTAACACTATGACATACTATTCAACAATTAGCATGTGTCAGTTTGTTCCATTTTAAAACATGAGTAAGTGATGAAAGTTGCTCAGTTGTGTCCGACTCTTTGCAACCCCATGGATAGTCCATGGAATTCTCCAGGCCAGAATACTGGAGTGGGTAGCCTTTCCCTTCTCCAGGGGATCTTCCCAACCCAGGGATTGAATCCAGGTCTCTGGCATTGCAAGCGGATTCTTTACCAGCTGAGCTACCAGGGAAGCCCAGGAATACTGGAGTGGGTAGCCTATCCCTTTCCCAGAGGATCTTCCCAGCCCAGGAATTGAACTAGGGTCTCCTGCATTGCAGGCAGATTCTTTACCAACTGAGCTATCAGGGAATCCCTAAAACATGGATAAACCCCAAACATTATTTTAAGAGAAGCCAGACATAAGAGGCCACATTTTATTATATAATTCTGTTTATATGAAATGTCCAGAAAAAGGTAAATCTATAGAAGGTAGGGACCTCCCAGGTGGTGCAGTGGTAAAGAGTCACCTGCCAGTGCAGGAGACACTAGAGCGGTGGGTTCCATCCCTGGGTCGGGAAGATCCCCTGGAGTAGGAAACGGCAGTCCACTCCAGTATTCTTGCCTGGAGAATCCCATGGACAAAGGAACCTGGTGGGCTACAGTCCATGGGGTTGCAAAGAGTTGGACATGACTGAACACACACACACACAAAGTAGGCAAGTAGTTGGCTAGGCATGGAGGTGGGGGAAGTGAAGGGAATAAGTGTCAATGGGCAAGACATTTTATTGAAGGGATAGAAATGTTTTAGAACTGAGTTTTGATTGTTGCTGATACTTCAACAAAGTTACCTCATTGGGGTAGAACATCTCTTAAGTCGTGAACCATAGCTTGTCTGTTTAAATACAGGTCAGATCTGATTATAATAAAATCTAGATGTTTTGTGGTAGTGCAGTCTTATAGCAAACTGTAAACTAAGGGCCATTAAGTGAATCTCACAGATCTTGTCTGCTGCATTGGTTTTTTTCTTTTTTTCTTTTTCACTGAAGTAACTTAAGGAGCCGGACTTAGAGGCAGCAAACACCTAGGGTTGAGTGGCGTAAATGGTAGTCTTGGTTCAGCCAATGACTAGCTGTGTGGCTGCACAGGTCACTTAACCTCACTTAATCTCAGCAAAACAATACAGGCTTTTTGGCAAGATTAAATGCCTTAGTATGTATGAAAGCACGCTGCAACCTATAAACTTTCGCAAGAGTGAGCCCTCTTAATATGGCTGAGAGTGAGTTAATCTTGATCCAACAGTGATTAGAACCTTCTTTTTTTAAAACTAAAAGAACTAAATTTTAATAAAAATGAGATGTTTTAACAATTAGCACTCTCATGTTGTGAAGTTAACCCCTCTAAGACTCTACTTTGTTGTGCTCAAGTCAACTTAGTTTAAAGGCTTTTGCTATATTCATGTGACTGTGATTGTTTTAAGCCTCGCTGCCTTCTTTAATGGAGAAGGAAATGGCAGCCCACTCCAGTGTTCTTGCTTGGAGAATCCCGGGGACTTGGAAGCCTTGTGGGCTGCCGTCTGTGGGGTTGCACAGAGTCGGGCACGACTGAAGCGACTTAGCAGCAGCAGCAGCTCTCTTTAAAAAAGAGTGAAAAACATGTCATGCACAATAAAGCACATAAAACTGTTTTCTGAGATGGGTGTTTTCAGGACATGATTGCATTGACATTTGGCAAGTGTTAATTCTCATATTGAAGGAAATTGCCTTTAAGATAAGGATATGCATGATGACAGATTGGAAAGATAATGGTTCCCAAAGCAATGGATGAAGATTTGCAAAATGCACTTTTCACAGACAGAATTTGTATTCATGTAATGACTGACTTTTATGTTTTGAAGCATTTATAGGTGAACTCTTTTCTGTGACTGATAGAGACAGGTAGAGGTATTTTATAATTTTTGATAAATGAAAATTTAGTGTTCTATTCCCCATCTGCACCTAAGATCGCTTCTTAATTTGTACTACTTGAATAAATCATGCCTTCTCTTACCATTAAAATCCTCGAGTATTTGGGAAAAAAATTTTTTTTTCCAATTCTGAAGCTGATTTTTGTATGCACCACAATAAGTGGAATTAGGTCAAATATAAGCCCCAAACTGAGTCACCTAGAGGAGGCCACTGTAAGGACTTGCATAACCAGTGTGGGGGTAATCAATAGACCAAATACAACACAGTAATAAAGAGATGGAGAATAAATTCTAACTTACCACAGGTTTTCCAAAAGCAGAACTGGTATAGGGAGTAATAGTTGAAGAAAGAACTGAAGGATACAATTCTTAGGAACATTTTCAGTTTTGAGAAGGACTTTAAAAAATATCCACACCCATTGAAATAAAACTTGAGAAGATCTCAGATGAAAAAGCACAAAAGCTACCAGAGAGAGGGAAAGACATCAGACATTATCTACAAAGGAATAATTGCCAACAAAGCAACAATAAATCTTTGAATCCCAGTGGAATGCAAATGGTTAAATTTCCTGCCTTGTGGTGCAGAAATAATGTTTAACTTAATATTTGGTAGAAAAACAAATTCAAGTATGTACTTTTTAAAACTGTAAGGGTCACCACTAAAAGTAAGCAAATGGACTGTGGCTATTAGCTATCATGAAGGAGGAAAACATGAAAAAATGGGGTCAATTCAAGTGAAGGCAGGATAATAAAAATAAAGGGAAAACAGCAAATTAAATAAGATGGTACAATTTGTTTGGCTTAATATGAATAGAATGCTAGATTTCTAATTTATATTCACTCAAAACTTTGATATAGTTCCATTTATTCTGGCAGTTAGTATTACTGCTAGGAGTCTAGAAAGTTTCTTAGTGATTAAAAAAATTGAATGAGGATTGAAACTTCTAATCCAATTCTGAGAATATAAAGAAATATACCTGTGGAGGATTCATTTTGATATTTGGCAAAACTAATACAATTATGTAAAGTTTAAAAATAAAATAAAATTTAAAAAAAAGAAATATACTATGTTAAAAAAAAACACAGAAAATTAACATGTGATACGGTGTTATTAACTGAAGTACAGATTTTTTCAAATTTCACAAAATTATATGCTAGTGTCCATTATTGTTTTCACACCTTATTCAAGATTACACATTATATTTAGTTGGATTGAGCAGCTTTAGCTGTATGCAACAAATTCTAATAAATTCTCCATTTTTATTTTGTTACAAATATTTTCTAATTTTCCTTGTTACAGCTTCTTAGATACACCCATCATTTAAAAGTGGACATTTAATTTCCAGATACATGTGTTTTTGTGTCTTTGATATTAATTTCTTATTTTGATATTAAATTCTCATTTAAATGCTTTCTTCTCTGCAATCACCCTCTTTGTTTTTTCAATCTTTTAGCTTTATTGAGGCTTTCAATGGCTAAGTTAAAGATGTCTCTTGATAAATGTCACATTGCACTTGAAACTATGTGGGTTATTTTCTAATATACTTTGATATTCATTTCTAATATAATTCCACAGTGCTCAGAGAACTGCTTTTGTATGATTTCAATATCTTTAGACCATGAAATTTGTGCACCTTGTTTTATGTCTGTGGATATGTCCTAGTGTCTCCTGGTTTATAGTCTATGGAAACTTGAATAGATTCTGTATCTGGCTATTGTGTGAAGACTGTGTAAATCTTAATTAGGTTGAATTGGTTCACAGTGCTTTTTAGGTCTACTATATCCTTCTACTTTTCTGTCTATTCATTCTATTAATTTTTTAGAGTTTGATATTGCATCTCCAACTAAAAATTTATCTACTAAAAATAATTGTAATATATAGTGGAATGGTATGTAACTTTGTTCTATATTTTCCAAGTTTCCTGTAAATGTGTTAACATACTTTCATAATTTAAAAAATAAAAAAATAAGAAAAATCAATCATATATCAACTAAGCAGTTTTAGAAATCATAAAAAAAAAAATTCGATGGTACAATTGAGTTCAAATATAGTAATCTCAAAAATGCAAGTCGAGTAAGATCCTCAGTTAAGAGTCTCAAGAATATAAAATGCAATTATATGAAGTTTACAAGAGAAGATGTAAAAATAAGGGTAGGCTTAAACTACAGTATTTAAAATATAGCAGGAAAATATTAATCCAAATAAAACTGCCTTAGTGAGATTAATTGGATAAAATATGATTACAAGAACAAAAACATCAAAGGGCACAAACGGAGACATTTAGAACTTATAGCACTAATTCATGAAATTCAGCAATCATAAACTTAAGTACATCTTACAGCACAGCCTCAACATATACAACAGAATTTTGTACCTAACAAAGAATATGCATTCTTCAGAATGCACATAGGATACTCTGAGAAACAGATGATAGGCAAGGCTAAAATCTAAGTCTGAACAAATTCCTAAAAGTGGTATCTGATAGACTGTTTTACAGCTCAAAAAAAAAAAAAATAGCAGATACATCTGAAAACAAAACCATCTTCATTTCTAATTAACTTCAGTAAATATTGCTCCTCTAAACTCAAGTATTTAGAAGGGTAATAATAGAAGCCCTATATTTCGTAACTTATGGAATACAGCCAAAGAAACTCTGAGAAGGAAGTTCATGGTCTTTCATAAATAATGGAAGGGTTTAAGATACAGTGTAGAAACTGGTAAAAGAAAAAGAGTAAAGCCAAAGCAAAGAAGTAAATAAAGATAAATGGATTTTAAGTCATTTTAGATGTATACAACCAAAAGCTAAATCTTTAGAAAAAATGATACAGATGAATCTTAGGCAAGATTGATATAGAAAATTAGAAAAATCGTTGGAATTAAAAAAATGGGTTATAACCATAGTGACAACAGAAATCTAAATTATTCAGAAAAATTTTTCAATGAACTTAAATCTGGACAGCAGGGATTTTCTAGAAGTAAGCATATCAGTCAGTCAGTTCAGTTGCTCATCATGTCCGACTCTTTGCGACCCCACGAACCACAGCACACCAGGCCTCCCTGTCTATCACCAACACCTGGAGTCCACCCAAACCCATGTCCATTGAGTTGGTGATGGCATCCAACTATCTCATCCTCTGTCGTCCCCTTCTCCTCCTGACCTCAATCTTTCCCAGCATCAGGGTCTTTTCAAATGAGTTAGCTCTGCACATCAGGTGGCCAAAATGTTGGAGCTTCAGCTTCAGCATCAGTCCTTCCAATGAACACCCAGAACTGATTTCCTTTAGGAAGGACTGGTTGGATCTCCTTGCAGTCCAAGGGACTCTCAAGAGTCTTCTCCAATGTCACAGTTCAAAAGCATCAATTCTTCAGTGCTCAGCTTTCTTTATAATCCAACTCTCACATCCATACATGACTACTGGAAAAACCATAGCTTTGACTAGACAGACCTTTGTTGGCAAAGTAATGTCTCTGCTTTTCAATATGCTATCTAGGTTGGTCATAACTTTTCTCCCAAGGAAGCAAGCATCTTTTAATTTCATGGCTGCCATCACCATCTGCAGTGATTTTGGAGCCCCCCAAAGTAAAGTCTCTGACTGTTTCCATTATTTCCCCATGTATTTGCCATGAAGTGATGGGACCAATTGCCATGATCTTACTTTTCTGAATGTTGAGTTTTAAGCCAAGTTTTTCACTCTCCTCTTTCACTTTCATCAAGAGGCTCTTTAGTTCTTCCTCACTTTCTGCCATAAGGGTGGTGTCATCTGCATATCTGAGGTTATTTATTTCTCACAGCAATCTTGATTCCAGCTTGTGCTTCATCCAGCCCAGCATTTCTCATGACGTACTCTGCATAGAAGTTAAATAGGCAGGATGACAGTATACAGCCTTGACATACTCCTTTCCCGATTTGGAACCAGTTTGTTGTTCCATGTCCTGTTCTAACTGTTGCTTCTTGACCTATAACAGGATTTCTCAGGAGGCAGATCAGGTGGTCTGGTATTCCCATCTCTTTAAGAATTTTCCAGTTTGTTGTGATCCACACAGTCAAAGGCTTTGGCATAGTCAATAAAGCAGAAGTAGATGTTTTTAGGGAAATCTTTTGCTTTTTTGATGATCCAGCAGATGTTTGATCTCTGGTTCCTCTGCCTTTTCTAAAACCAGCTTGAACATCTGGAAGTTCACAGTTCACATACTGTTGAAGCCTAACTTGGAGAATTTTGAGCATTACTTTGCTAGCGTGTGAGATGAGTGCAATTGTGCGGTAGTTTGAGCATTCTTTGGCATTGCCTTTCTTTGGGATTAGAATGAAAACTGACCTTTTCCAGTCCTGTGGAATCTGATCACATGGACCGCAGCCTTGTCTAACTCAATGAAGCTATGAGCCATGCTGTGTAGGGCCACCGAAGATGGACGGGTCATGGTGTCGAGTTCTGACAAAACGTGGTCCACTTGAGAAGGGAATGGCAAACCACTTCAGTATTCTTGTCTTGGGAACCCCATGAGACAGTATGGTATTGCATTTTGCTAGCCTAGGAAAAGATCAAAACTGAAAGTAAGGTTTCTACTGAGTTTGTTTGCTTTCATACCATTCTGAAGTTAAAAGACTGAGTTGAACCATTATAAGTCAGGGATAATCTGCATTTGTAGACAACAAACCCATACTTAAAACTATTAATAATTAAGTTAGATTTCTTGAGATAAGAAAAATAAAAAGAACTAATACTATGCATGTATACCAGCAATAACCAATGAAACAAAATATCCTATTCAGTATGACAAATACAAAGCTGGTAATACCACAAACCTGTTAAAACTACACTTGTAATAAAATATATTGAAGATCTTTAAGGAAAAATAAACTTTATTGAAGGTTATGAAACTCTAAATAAATGCAGATACAAGCAACATTACTCAGTTGGAGCACTCAGTATTGTTAAAGATGTCAGTTCTCTACAGATTAATCTATGAATTCATTGTAATACCAAAAATCCCACTGAGCTTTTTAATTGAACTCACCAAACAGATTTTGAAATCCTCCTAGGATAGTGAATGAACAGAAAAGATATTTGTGAAAGGAACTTACCAAACATTAGGACATGTTGTGTAGCTATAGTAATTAGCATAGCATGCTGTTGGTGCAGGAAGTGACAAATAGATCATAGAATCTAGAAAGAAATGGAAAATTGTTCTATGAGGGAAGTGACATAGAAAATCAAAGGAGAAATGATGGGTCATTCAGTAAATCATGCTGGGAAAATTACTTTTATATGAGAAAAATTGCCTCATAAAAATTCATAAAAATTGTTCATATAAATAATTTCAGACTAACCAAATGTTGAAGTTACAGAATTGTTAAAATATTGGCAAGAAATTGTAGAATCATATCTCTATGTCCAAGGAGACTGGAAGACTTTTAAAACTGTAAGTTACCAAAAGCACGAAGCATAGAAAAATAAATTCAGCTACATCAACATAGACTTTAGTAAGTCAAAGGACTCTATTACACACAAAATTCACAGGCAGCAGATGGGGAGAAACTGTTTTTAACCTATTTAACAAAGGATTAGTATCCAAAATACAAAGAACAAAATGCAAATGAAACAGAAACAAAGCGAAATTCAAGTGTTTAATCAATGTGTGAAAAATTAATATTCACTAACAACCAGTCAACTGTCATTTCTTCATCAGAATGAACAAACTATTAAGTGTGACAATCCTTAGGATATGAGGAAAAGGGTCCTCTGAGCTTCACTTCTGGGTGAAGGCTTTTTCCAGCATGAGTTACAAGTGTAAAATACTGGTACTTTAATGACTTAGAAGTTCCTCCTCAAAGTGTGTGCCCTACACACTCAAACTGGGGTACAAGGAGGGACCAAGGAAGGATGTTACTCTCAGGCCCATTTATACAAAGAAAATAGGAAACTCCATAAATATCTGTGGATAGAAAAATAAATAAAGTTTAGTCTTTTTACAAAATGGAAGAAGAAACTGGAAAGGGTAAAGAAATAGATCTTTCCATACAATTAGTGTGTTCAGATGCCAAAATCATGCTTTACAGTGAGCTCAGACTAATGGTTGCTCACTGAAAGAGAAGTTAATGAATGTGACTGAGGCTGGAGGGCCAAGGGGGTTTTGTGTTTGTGTCTTTAAAAGAAGGTATGTATTAATATGATTTTGGCATGGTGAAAATTCATATGCTTAGGAGAAAATGCAAAATCAGAACTAGATTAAATTTACAAGTTGCTTTTCCTTGCATTGTCATTTGAGCTCTACAGTGCCTTTAGAAATAGGCATTAATTACCAACTTATATGGGCGATTAATCTATGACAAAGGGAAGAATATACTGGGGAAAAGATAGCCTTTTCAATAAATGGTGTTGAGAAAACTGGATAGCTACATGCAAAAAATCAAACTGAACTACTTTCTATATGACAGGCAAAAATAAACTCAAAATGGACTAGACACACACAACTATAAGACTTGAGAGAAGGAAACTTTTAGAAGAAAACATAAACAGTATGTTCTTTGATGTGGGTCTTAGCAATGTTTTTCTGGGGATATGTGGCTTCTGGCAAGGGAAATAAAAGCAAAAATGAACATGTAGGGCTATACAAAACTAAAAAGCTTTTAAAATTTTAAATTGAAAATATAGTTGTTTTACAAAGTTGTGCTAGTTTCAGGTATACAGGAAATGATTTGGTTATGCATAGATGTAAAAAATGAACATAGATTTATTATACATGTATAACCAAATAACAAATTAAAAAATTATAATGCATTTAAGGGAAAGCAATAATTTTGATTAAGAAGTTCTCTATAATTGTACATTGTTTGAACAAAGAGCTTTGGGGGAAAAAGGGCAGAATTAAAACTGCATTTAGAGTTTGGTAATGTTTCACTGGGCCATATGCCTACATATAATCTCACTACTTTTGTGAATAAAGGAAATGTTTTGACTCCAGAGTTCATAGTCTATTAACATACCACATTTTAGACTCAAGAAAACATTTTAAGAGAAAATAAATATTGGTATATGAGTTTTTTATTATGTGTCCTAATGAAAGATTTTTCATCTATAACAATTAACAGAGACAAGTGGCCAGAAAATGTTTGGAATGAGAGAATAATTCACTAGCTATGATTTCAGTTAAATATAATTTTTATTTCCATTGAAATGGCCACTTATGACACATGGAAAAAGTTCTATATAATCAGTAATGTGAGCCAAGACTTGCTAGTGAATAATATATGACACTTTATAAATTTGAAAGAAATATATTTAATGAAAAGAATATGAAATTTATTTTAGAGAAGAGGTAAGTACGGTCTTAGTATTCTGCACAAAGTAGTTAGAAAATATGCTGTCTCATGAATAAAGTCACAGAAAGTGAGAGAAAGATTGTAGGATATAACCTGCAGTGATAAATGAAGAATTGAGATGTTTTTGAACAAATTATATGTCCTACTTATTTACAGGGGATCTTTTGAAATGTGTAATACATATGGATTATCTGAGAGGGGAAGTTAATTTTTGCTGACTAATTTGTTAATATGTATTAATGAGTTCAAGTAACTTTTGAGTGGTGACTTTGTTCCTGGAGTGGAATTGGAGGGCAAAGGCAGGGTCCCTCAGTCCCACAAGGAGCTTAGATCCAGCAGGAGAAACTTTTATAGATGCAAAGGGCCGTAATTCAATGTGATAAACATAAATCCCCTAGATGCCCCACTTAAAAGCAAAACAGTTAAGTGAATGCCAACTTTGGGGCATCCATCTTAATTAAAGCGCCAATGCCTTAGTTTGGCATTTCAGACCCTTTTCATATCTGTTTAGAGTTGCTTTCCCAACACTCCACGCTACCGTGGCGCCTCTCTCTTTTGCCTCAGCACACAAACTCTTCTTTACCCACAGTAATCCTCTCATCTTTTCCTGAACTTAACTTTCTCTATCGTTTATGACTTTGCCTGTTCTCCCATCTTAAATTCCAGTGAGTGCCTATGGTTCTTTCAGGACGCAACTCAAACTTCTTCTCTAAAGCGTTCCCCGACTACTCATCTTGATTACAGCAGTGATCTTAAATTATGATATTTTTGTTTGCTTGTCTGACATCTCTGCTAGGCTGTAAATCCAGGAAGGCAGAAGTCATATTCATTTTCTATCACTGTCTAGCAGTGTTTGGAATAGAGCTTACTAAATGCTTGCTGAAATAGCCAATAGAAGGCAGTAATGGGGTACACAGAGGGGTTAGGGTGAATTCTGTCAAGCTTCTTGCCCAAGAGCATGCAGCTGGTGCTCATCAGTTCAGTTCAGTCACTCAGTCCTGTCTGACTCTTTGTGACCCCATGGACTGCAGTACACCAGGCTTCCCTGTCCATCACCAACTCCCGGAGCTTGCTCAAACTCATGTCCATTCAGTTGGTGATGATATCCAACCATCTCATCCTCTGTTGCCCCCTTCTCCTGCCTTCAATCTTTCCTAGCATCAAGGTCTTTTCCAATGAGACAGTTCTTTGCATCAGGTGGCCAAAGTTTTGGAGCTTCAGCATCAGTCCTTCCAATGAATATTCAGGACTGATTTCCTTTAGGATTGACTGGTGGACTGGTGCAGTCCAAGGGACTCTCAAGAGTCTTCTCTGCTCATACTCCCTAGAAGTTCTCTCTTGGTTGAAGATCAAGATAATGGATTTGGTGTCACTATGGGAATAGACATCAAAACTGAAGGGTCTGAGGTTTTTTTTCCTGCTTGCAGGCTAAGAAGTGAGCCTGCCATAGTTGCAGGATGCCCAAGAAAATTTCTGGCTCCTCAGCCAGAGACGCGGGCCATCATGAGTCATGGTACAGTTGTCAGGACGAGCTTCACGTCTGCCCCAGTTCCCTGAACTCTCATAGAGGTGACACAGAAGTGGGCCTGAGTAGATGCTGCACACACAGTGGGTTGGCATGCCAGTCTAGGAGCCCTGGACAGACAAAGCAAAATCTTTGAAAGGGATCTGTTAGCAAACTTGTCCAGCCTTTTCCCCAAAGGCAGATAATGCCTTTATTTTCCTGGAGATTAAGGAGGTAGAGGTTGTCTCTTAGCTTCTAAGACTGTCTGCTAAATTGTTCCAGGGCTAGGGTGAGCCAAGTGAGGTGCTTGTGGCACAACATTTAAGGAAGTACTTGCTCAAGTGCTGACTCTACACTTGCACAGTGCTGAGAGCTAGCGTTTCTTTCAACTTGGAATCCTAGGTGTTCCATTAGCCTCATCATGTCCTGGCTCTGTGATAGACAAACATCCCTGAAAAGATAGTGTGGAACGGAAGCTGTCAGTGTCTTTGCTTTGCTCAGAGGACATGCTGGAATGTGAAATCCACATGGAGAATGGTTTCCCAGCCATAAGAAATCCCCTAGTTAAAACACATCTGTTAACAGGGCTGCTGATGTTAATACACTGGAAATTGAGAAAACTTTTAGTTTTCAAAGATATTTTAAGTTCCCACGTGACTCAGCCATTCCACTCCTATATATTTAAGAAAAATTAAAGTATATGTTCACACAAAGACTATTACATGACTATCCATAGCAACTTTCTCTGCTGCTAGTAAAGACTGGTAAAAACCCAAATGTCAATCAATAGGTGAATGGATAAAAAAAAAAAAGGACTGTCTATAGTAGTAGTACTCAGCAATATATAGGAATGAGCTATTGGTACATTTGAAAGCATGGTGAATGGATATCAAGATGACTGTGCTTAAGGAAAGAAGTAAAAAACATCTGTACCGGCATCCGTTTATGCTATTTGACTCCATTTATGTAAAGACTTAAATGCAAACTAATTTATTGTGGCCTAAAGCAGACCAGTTAATTATTGGGTTGACAAAAAAGTTCATTCATGCTTTTCCATAACATCCTATGGAAAAACCTGAAAGAACTTTCTGGCTAACCCAAAACATAAGCGACAGATACTTAGAGGTGATGGAAATGTTCATATCTTGTTGATTTTATGAGTATTTACACATCAGACTTAATCACTATACACTTTAAATAGGGGCTGGTTATTGTATGTCAGCCATACCTAAAGATAACTCTGTTTAAAAGGATATCTTGGGTTCAGAAGTGGAGGTATTTTACCTGCTTTACATAAAGCATAAAGCATAATAGATGCTTTACATGCCCCTGGGTTCAGAGAGGAGGTATTTTACCTGCTTCCTGATGACTTCTTCCACATAATCTGAACTTTCTCAACTTATATCTGGAGTGAAATTCTTCAAAATTGAAAGGTTATTTTATATGAACAAACAAGGCTGGAGCACAGGGGACCCATAAGGGGTGCTCAGTGATTCATAGCTGATGTGAGTCAGCAGTTGTAGTGCTTTTTTTCCTAATATGTAACCAAGATCACTGTATGAAGAAAAAGGCCCGGTAGGGTAGGGCATGTAGATCGTTTTGGCAGTGTGGAAGCAGTAAAGATAGGAACTCTGAGTTGTAATTTAGGATGGCAGTAAAAGGCTGTTGTTCTAGAAAGTGGTGGAGAGTGAGATAGATATTCATTAAGATAGCTTATCAAAATAAGTTGCCCATGGTGTAGGTACTGACAACAGGTGAATATTGCTTAGGGCTGGCCCAGGGCAAAGGAAATATGAGATGCTCTTCTCTTTGCATCTCCAGGTAAGTATAGTCGTTGGATATTTTATGGAGAATATATTCTAACTTACAACTGACCAACCAAACACTAGTTGGATACCAGCCCATTTGTAAATTAGGGACTATGTCCTATTCATAATAATCCATGTATATTGTGCCATGTTGTAAGACGTGTACCATTTGAAACCATGGGGATCCATCCATAAATGCTCACTTTTCTTATGTATTAAGAAACACTCACCTAATATTGAGAACATAAAAGCTAAGCTGGGTCTTTGCTAGAAAATCAGTGCACAGTGATTTCAGAAAAGGGAAGTTCACTTTGCACTGAAACTTCATGGAGAAAGTTGGATATGAACTTGGTATTGATGGATTATAACTGGCAAATGCTAAGTGAGATGTGTGAAGAGATCATTCTGGCTCAAGTTGAGGGAGCATGTATGTCAAAGGTGGATAGGCATATGTGGACCAAGTTAGTAAGGCTATAGAAAGCCAGGCAGAAGAGTTTGCATTTTATCTAATAGACAGTTTGGAGCTTGTATAGGATGAATTCACTTGCAAGTAACACAAAAAGTGACTTTGACAAATAAAGGTTTATTTATCTTACATGATAAGATGCCTAATGATGCCATCAGGGAACCAGTCCTGAACATGTTGGCTTTGTTTTCATGCTTGCCACCTCCTAGTCATAAGATGGCTACTATAGGTCTAGGCATCACTTCTGCATTCATATTGGGAAAATGGAAATGGTAGTACCAGCCAACTCTTACCTCATACCTGTCCCTTTTTAAAGGGATCAAAGACTTTTGGTTTTGTTTCATTGGACATAACTGGGTTTCATGCTTACCATTAGGGACAAAGGAAGCTGGAGAAGGATGTATTGGGCTTTTCAGCCTCTTTAATGGAGATGTCAAACTAGAAGGGGATTAGTAATGGCTGCTGGGCTAGTTCATAAACACGTGCTACATGAAATCCTGCTTCTTGAGCAGGAAAATAGCATGGTGAAAGCATATAACCTACTCAAGGTTGTTCTCAGCAAAGTCATAACTAGGGAAAAGAATACTTGGGATGATTTAGATTATTGTTCAGGAAATATGTACTCCTTTCTCTCTGCCACTGTGGTCATGTATTTCTCTACCTTACTGATGTTGGGTCTGGCCACATGGTTATCTTTGACCAGTGCAATGTGGGCATAAATGACAGTGCACTATTTCTGAGCCTAAGCCTTAAGAAGTGTCTTGTGTTTTGCCTTATCTTTATCATGCTTCTGCTGCTGCCTTGAAAACAACATGCTATCCTAGTAGCCCACTGGCCACAGTACAGTAAGAGATACATGGAACAGAATCATTCTGGTCAGCATGCAGACCTGCAGCTTGAAGTAGAGCAAACCTAGCTGACCTGTAGTACTATGAGAATAAATATGAATAGTCATGTTATGTTCTGTTGAGATATTGTGGTCTCTTGTTGCATAGAAATAGTGATGGATATTACATTTAAGTCCTTAGAATGATCTCCATGAGGCATTCTGTTGTTCAAAATTCAAAAAAATATTGATATAAGGCATTTGTTCTGTGCTTGCACATAAATATCAATTGAGATAGTTTACCCTGCTAGGAACATAGGCTACATATCATTATTTCCATTTTATACACTAGAAAATAGAATATCAGGGAGGTAAAATGATTTCCTTAAGCTCAATTGGCCAGTATTGAGAGACCATTGTTCATATTGGCTCAAGTCCTTTTTTTTCAATCTTCTATACCAATTGCTTTGGTCCCATGGTTACAAAAGTGTCTCCTTGGGGTCATAATAGAATTTTTAGGTCTTAGCCTGGGACTGCCATGCCTGAAACATTGTAGACATTTAATTAATATGTTGAATGACTGAATAATTCCTCAAGAAATATATCTAGTTAGAGGGTCAAATCTTTCCTAATCTGTTCAGCTTAAAATGAGTAGACACTTGCATTGTCAGACCTTCCCAGTTTTGCTCTTCCAATCAAAATCCATTCTATTTTATGAGGATTAAACGCAGCAAATTCATTTTCACCCATGTCCTCAGCACAATTTTAGGGAAGCAAAGAGACTATTTGTCAGGATATCAGGAGAAGACAGAGGGAGTATTACTGGCATAGAGAGTATGCCACATGTAGTTGGTGTACTATTCTTTATTTTTTTAATTGTTATTGGAGTATAGATTTACAGTGTTGTGTTAATTTCTGCTGTGCAGCAAAGTGAATCGGTAATACATACACATATATCCACTCTATCAGATTCTAGTCCCATATAGGCCATTACGTGGTACTGAGTAGAGTTCCTGTGCTCTACAGTAGGTGCTTGTTGATTACCTGTTTTATATATAGTAGTGTGTATGTGTCCATCCCAATCAAAGCAGCTTTTGTGTTTAGCTACTACTGCACACAAATCATTCTAAAACTTCATGGCTCAAAATGGCAACAGTTTGGTGTACTGTTTTTGCTGTTTTCTATCATGCTGTTGCATTCATGTAGATAGGAACAATGAGATGCTTGGTTGTTGGGCTCTAGAGACTTCCTAAGTCATGTACATCAGCTTGTTTATATAACAGGCAATAATGAAATGAGAAAGAGAATGAAGACAGGCAAAACGGAACAGATAAAAGGAGGGAAAAAAAGACATAGTAAAAAATCATGTCCTCTGAGGCAAGATCTCAATAGAAACGGGGCACACACCATTCAAAACCTCATTTTTCTCAATTCTACCACTCGGCTTTAATTAAACCACTTAAAATTGTTTAAAAAAACTTATAATTAAATTAAATATTAATGGTTAAATAATTACCTTTTCTTTCATTTTACTGTTTTAATTCTAGTGAAAATAAACCAGCAAAATTTGCTGTGTAACTGCTATCATCCCAGTATGCTGAAAGCCCCACCAGGTCCAAGTATGAACAAGGAGGATGAAACAAGCTTGGTTGGGATGTATCCCTCTGGTTGTATTATTAGGAGCTATAGGAGATGGTGGTGCTGGGACCTCTGAGTACAAAAGTACAAGTAACTTCAGTGGTACCATTGTTCTTGGACAAAGGCTTGGTTTTTTGGCATGGTACTCAAGATCTTTCACAGTCAGTCTCTAAATTTTTGTAACTTCATTTCCAGGGACCTTCCCTCACATTCCATAGAAACACTCTAACAACACATTTTGAAATACATTTTTTTTTGAAACAAAGTTATATGTAAACAAAGTTATTAAATATCTTTAGTTAATACAACTTTGACATACAGAATTTCTCATATTGTAGATAGAATTAAATTTCCCAACTTAATTGACATCAGTGAGATGTCAGTGAGGTTACTTTGTGGTACTTCCCAGTGGAAGAAACAGTTTATTTCCCCCTCCATTGATGTCTGGTGATGCTACTGGTAAAGAACCCACCTGCCAATGCAGGAGTCATAAGAGATGTGGTTTGATCCCTGGGTTGGGAAGATCCCCTGGAGGAAGGCATGGCAACCCACTCCAGTATTCATGCCTGGGGAATCTCATGAACAGAGGAGCCTGGTGGGCTATGGTCCATAGGGTCACAAAGAGTCAGACATGACTGATGTGATTTAGCACATATGCACCATTGATGTTAGGCCATTTGTCTTCCTTTGAACAGTGAAATATCAGCTGATATGTAAGAAGATTTCAGTGTGCTCAGATAGTTTGGTTTTGACTCTTGTAATTCTGCTATCTACTATGAGAAGATCATTTCACACGGAGTTTCTGGCCCCCAAAAGGTGAAGACTTGCGTTAGACACATGAACTTGATATGAAGCCTGGAGTCTAAATTGCTTAGCCAAGCCTAGTCAAGAAATGCAGCCTACTCATAAACCCATGGGCCCATAAACTCTTGCCCATAAACCCATGGGCAAGAAAAATAAATTTTGTTATTGTAAACTACTGAAACTGAGATTTCCTCATGGTATTGTACAATTCTGAACCATAGGAATTTTGCCTAATAATATAGATGGCAGATTCAAGCTTGTCTAAATATAATAATAAAAATCTTACACAGGCCTTTTTAGGGCCTCATTCTCAATGGACACATTAAGTATCTGCTACATGTTTAGTACTTTATTAAATCTAACATCAAGCAATGTGGAAGCAGAAGATGGGTTTTAGAGAAAAATATTAATCATATTCTGAAATAAAATACAATGAAGTATTTTTTCTCACTTGATTACTAACCCTCACATACTTTATTTTTAACTCTAACTTTTATACATAAGCTGATCAAAGATTTACCTTTTAGAAATCAGCTTGAATACTAATTGGATACCAAATGCATCTGGGCATGAGCTGACCTCAGCTTTTGAATAATTCATCTTAAGAGTTACACGATTTTCTTTCTTTTTTTTCCCTCTGCTACTTTTGAAGTTGTTTTCCTTTGGCTCAAAGCGGGAGGGAGAAGCTGTGTTTTTTCCCAAAGAAAGCCTTAAGATCAGAAGGCTCAGCATTGAATGTTGTCTTGATCACAGTTTATGTGCTTCAACAAGTTGCTTATGTACCCTGAACTTGGTATCCCCATCTATCAAATGGGGACATTAATAAATTCTACTTGGTAGAGTAGTTATGAAGATCAAATGCAATAATATATGTGAAAGCACAATATGAAATGCTTGAAAATTCAAAGGTATTCTACTTCTGACTCAAACATTCTCTGTGGGAGAAAGAAAAAGATCTAACTGGTGCTTTGTCTTAAGGGCTGTATGTATCTAGGGTTTAGTTTCTTTCACATACACAGAAACTATTGTTTTTGTCTTGTCTTTTCCAGTTTGATTTGATAATTTATCCTTCCCCAGACAAATACTTGATAGTAAAGAGAAGATGTTTGCTCTTTTCATTTCTCTTTCCATGAAGGGAATTGTTATCTCCTGCTTCAGTCAACGGTAGGTCTGTGTTTTGGTAGCTTTATCCACCTACAGATTCAGCTGTCTTAGGGCTAGTTCAATTGCATCAACAGAATCTAGCATTTTAATTACCAAATCAAACAGAAAATGGATTAATCATATGTAATGTTAGACTTCAAAAACCATTACTTTTCTAACAGTCCAAAAACTCAGTCTTGGCTGCTTGAGTTACAGCTTTCTCCTAAAATTGGCTGAGCCTTAGTTTCCTCACTTGTAACATGGTAAGAATGCCTACTTTGTGGGATTATTAGAAGGATTACATGAGATCCACAAATTGACTGCTCTTAATTTTCAACTTCAGAGAAATCCCATAAACACTATAAATTGTAGTCTCTCTTGTCTGTAAAATATGGCCTCTTAGCCTTTTCTCGGCTTAAGATTCTTTATGGACCATAGTGTGTTTTGAGAATGTTCTTGAAAATGTCGCAATTGACTTCTTTTCAGTAGTCTGCTTTGAATTTGCTCTCCACAAAGTGAAGTGACAGAAAAGTCAGGTGGTAATGACAAAATGCACGTACCTTGCCCTCTGATGCACTTAACCCATCAATCCAAGGAACTCATTTAAGAGAATCACTGTATTTGAGTCTATGTCCCTTCTCCATAGCCATTGGCGAGTTTCCTTGGCCTTTATTAAGGGCAAAATAATAAAACTTACTCCCTGAGGAAAAAAGAAATATTTGGGGTTCAAAGTCTTCCTTATTAGCACTATAACATTTTTGAAGTTATACACTGTGTGGCAAGAAATTACCCCATTTAGTTTTCTTTACTAATATACCCTTATCCCCCCAAATAAAAGCAATATTTTATTTTTACAGAGCAAAATGTAAATCCAAAGTATTTCATTGTTTAAATACAAAGGTTGCTAAATCTATCATTGTAATTATCCAGTTCATATGAACTGAAGAAAATATAACAAAGCACCCGCCCTTCTTTTAAACAAATAAGGCACCATGCGTAGCACAGTTTCTGGACTCTAACAGATCTCCAACAGATATATCAAGCCCATGTTAATTGTAGCAGTTGTTCATGCAAAGGCTTGTGGATTAATTCCCATGTATCCATAGTTCTAAGTTTTAAATGTGAGATTTTTAGACATGCTAGTAAAGTAATGCTCAAAATTCTCCAAGCTAGGCTTCAGCAATACATGAACCATGAACTTCCAGAGGTTCAAGCTGGCTTTAGAAAAGGCAGAGGAACCAGAGATCAAATTGCCAACATCCACTGGATCATCAAAAAAGCAAGAGAGTTCCAGAAAAAACATTTATTTCTGCTTTATTGACTATGCCAAAGCCTTTGACTGTGTGGATCACAATAAACTGTGGAAAATTCTGAAAGAGATGGAAATACCAGACTACCTGACCTGCCTCTTGAGAAACTTATATGCAGGTCAGGAAGCAACAGGTAGAACTGGACGTGGAAAAACAGACTGGTTCCAAATAGGGAAAGGAGTACGTCAAGGCTGTATATTATCACCCTGCTTATTTAACTTATATGCAGAGTACATCATGAGAAACGCTGGGCTGGAAGAAGCACAAGCTGGAATCAAGATTGCTGGGAGAAATATCAATAACCTCAGATATGCAGATGACACCACCCTTATGGCAGAAAGTGAAGGGGAACTAAAAAGCCTCTTGATGAAAGTGAAAGTGGAGAGTGAAAACAGTTGGCTTAAAGCTCAACATTCAGAAAACAAAGATCATGGCATCTGGTCCCATCACTTCATGGGAAATAGATGGGGAAACAGTGGAAACGGTGTTAGACTTTATGTTTTTGGGCCCCAAAATCACTGCAGATGGTGATTGCAGCCATGAAATTAAAAGACACTTACTCCTTGGAAGAAAAGTTATGATCAACCTAGATAGCATATTTAAAAGCAGAGACATTACTTTGCCAACAAAGGTCCGTCTAGTCAAGGCTATGGTTTTTCCAGTGGTCATGTATGGATGTGAGAGTTGGACTGTGAAGAAAGCTGAGTGCCGAAGAATTGATGGTTTTGAACTGTGGTGTTGAAGACTCGTGAGAGTCCCTTGGACTGTAAGGAGATCCAACCAGTCCATTCTAAAGGAGATCAGCCCTCGGTGTTCTTTGGAAGGAATGATGCTAAAGCTGAAACTCCAGTACTTTGGCCACCTCATGAGAAGAGTTGACTCATTGGAAAAGACTCTCATGCTGGGAGGGATTGGGGGCAGGAGGAGAAGGGGACGACTGAGGATGAGATGGCTGAATGGCATCACCAAGTCTATCACATGAATTTGAGTGAACTCTGGGAGATGGTGATGGATAGGGAGGCCTGGTGTACTGCAATTCATGGGGTCGCAAAGAGTTGGACATGATTGAGCAACTGAACTGAAGTGAATGGAGATCTAAGGACTATATGGCACCCTACTCCAGTACTCTTGCCTGGACAATCCCATGGACAGAGGAGCCTGGTAGGCTGCAGTCCATGTGGTCGCTAAGAGTCAGACACGACTGAGTGTCCGACTTCACTTTCACTTTCGCTTTCATGCATTGGAGATGGAAATGGCAACCCACTCCAGTGTTCTTGCCTGGAGAGTCCCAGGGACGGGGGAGCCTGGTGGGCTGCTGTCTATGGGGTCGCAGAGAGTCAGACACGACTGAAGTGACTTAGCAGCAGCAGCAGCAGCAAGGACTATATGGGTTGATTGGTTGAATTTCTGAGGCCAGACACACTATCATTTATGTCAACTTTTCATTGTCTGCTTGAGTCTATTGCATACTCTTTAAGAAGGGCCCACCCTCTTTTCCTCATCGAAGACTCCCCAATCCCATTCCTCAGGTGCATTGGGTCACTCCTTCCCCAATGCTCCCATGGTGCTTGTGCAGTCTCTACTGTGGTATCCCAGTGCTGTATTGTAGGTATTTAGTTTGTTCTTTCTCTCTCACACACATGTCTGGTATCTCTTCTAGGAAGGTCGTAAACTTTGTTCATCAGTGTTTCCACAGTGCTTAACACGTGGCAGGCACACAGTAGGCATTCTATGTTTGAGTCGAGTTTGCTGAATGCATGGATGGTAGAATGAACACATCTTTAGGGGTTTGAAGCTTCACTGCCCCAGTGGACTCCTCTCACTTCCTCACAGTCCCTGCACTACCGTGCTAGCATCTGGAAACCATGAAGAACTGGGGAAGAAGGAAGAGGTTCAAGGGGTGAGAGTCGGCCATCTTCCCACCTGTCACACATTAGAAGAAGCCTTGTAAACCCAACAGGTAGCTTCTCCTTCCTCTACCACCCACCCACGGAAGGTGTAAAGCAGGATAGGGTTCCAACTGGTGATTTCTGCCATGTCACGGGGGCCACAGATGTGCTGGACGAGGATCAGAATACAAAATTAGACATCCTTTAGATTCTCTGAAGATGCTTTTTCTTTCAAGTTATTGTCGATCAAAAGTGCATTCCAATGTCATAATAAAATGATACGAATTGTTCATTCCACTGTTACCTGATTACTGCAGTCAATCAAAAATCCATTTTAGGTTATTTCAGCATGATGATACTTGGTTTATTCAGCCGCATGCCTAACAGAGTCTTTGATTAAACACGTGGTCTGGGATTTGGTGAATATTGTCTTGAGTGCTTTGTACACAGATCTCCCCTTTGCAAATGACCCTCATATTCGCTCCCAACCTCTGGAAGTACTTCTCTCTGGAAAGAAAATGTAACATGGCTTTATTGGAATAGAAACATTTTCATCCTACTTGTCTTATTGTCTGTTTTTCAGTTATGTTTGTTCAGCATAGTTTCCAGAAGGTGAATGCAAGTGCTCTTCCACATATATTTTCAAGGTATTTTTTTTTGTTCTGATGACAATTCATTTGTTATTTTTATGGTAAGCCAGGGAGTGTAGTGTTGATCACAGCTGTTACCCTCTGTTCTTGCACTTGGCAGCACACATTCACCAGAGATCACCTACCCTGTTTATCCTCAAGCCCACAGTTGGAGAAAACAGCTTTTATTGTTAAAGCTATTCAGTTGCAATTAAGAGGGCACCTGAGAATTTGCAAACTCTTCAGTCCATTAGTCGGTGCAGCATTAGTGTCTGGGAATAAAGGTTGCTTGTATCTTTTTAATTACTTAAATTCAGTTTATCCGGTACAGAATTAGCTGGATTCTTTCCAAGTTTGGGGTAGTTCTAGAATCTCAATGACCTTCCTTTGGAGAATGCCCTGGGTTTTATTTTGATAGACAGTATTTGATAGGCTACACTAACACCTATCATGTTCAAAATTTTGCATTCACTCTGTTTATTTTAGGATTATTCTGTCTTCTGTTTCTTTCCCCCATGAACTTTTAATGTACTGGGGACAGAATGAAAGTCCTTGGTTAACGGGGTAGGTACCTGTATCAGTTATCTGTTGCCACAGAAATGTTGCATAATACAGGTTTTGGTGACATACAACACCACACAGTTATTTAGCTGATCCAGACAGGGCTTGCTCCCCTGTCTTTAGTCAGCTGACATTTAACCTGGGTGGCTGGGCTTGCTCAGAGCTATCTTGCTGTGGCAACTGTTAGCTGATCTAAGATGGCCTTGGCTGGAAAGACAGGAGCAAGTCAGCTCTGCTCGATGTATCTTTCATTCTCCAGCAGGCTGGCCCAAGAATGTCCTCGAAGCCGTGGCAAAGGACAGAAACAAGCAGGTCTACTTGTCAAGTCTACTTGCACAAGCACTTGTCAAGCCTCTGTTTGCATCATATTGGCTAATATCCTCTTGGCCAATGCAAGTCAAAGTGAGTAGGAGTGAGTGGATGCTGAAAACTTACAGGGCGAAGGGCATGGAGAGTTAAGAACGGGATCCAGTTTCTGCACTCAGTCTTCAGAATCTTCCATTCTCAGCCTGGCTGAAACCTGTTTTTACTTTCCATGGATCATGCAATCTCTGCCCCTTGCCCTGCCCTTGGGGATTTAAACAGCTTGCTCCCTTTTTTGATCATGAAATCATTTTCCTTGTTTCCTTCACCCAGTTTCCTTCTGTTTTCCTCTTCCCAGCTTCCTTTCTCTTGTCTTTACCTCCTTCTCCTTTTCTCCATTCCTGTACCTTCTCTCCTTCCTTCCTACAGAGAAACTAAAAACAAACCTAACATTCTCATGCACATAGATAATTGTTTGAAAGGAGTGTTTTTTTTTTGGTCCCTGGAGCTCTCATTACTGATTAACTCCTTATAAAAAGGAAATGCTGAAACCTCTATTTCTCCAGAAATTTAACAGTGTGGGTGGTTCTGATGTGGGTAGGAAGAGATAGTCAGACTTAAGTTGTCCCAAAAGGGACGGGGGATGGGGAAAAAAAACTCTATGAACCAAACACAGAAGCAAAACCTAAATAGATTTCCCAACTTTTTTTTTAAAGTTTTCTCCCAAATTTACCAGCTGAAAATTTGAACTGGGCTTTTCTGTTTAATTAAGGGTTTAGAATAGACGTGGATGCAGGTGGTATTTTGGTTGGTAGTATGTGGTGATAATTATTGTTGCCATAGCTACCCGAAAAATGTTCAACAGAATATCACTTCATGTTGCAACTTCAAATAAAGGCTGTAAAAGTTCCATGCTTCTTACATAGATTTCACTTAAAGGAAAAAGTCTGCTATATTCAGGCTGGAATCTGTTTCGTTGTCTGTTTCCGAAAATATGGCTCAGTGTTCAAAACAGGTCAATTCTGGGTTAAGTAAATTTTCTTAATAGGTTTAAACTGAGTTCAGCTACCTCCTTCCACAGACTTGGCTTACACTGCACTAATTGATAGCAACTTAGCAAACTGAGATATAGTAAGGTGATTTATTACGGTAAATATTTAATGAAGTTTCAGGCTTCTAACTCTTCTCAGAGAAAAGAGCCCTGCCTCTATATAAAGCTCATATAATGTGCCAACCTTTGATTCAAAAAAAAAAAAAAAGCCCCCAAAACTAAAAGCCAAAATCTGTAAAAGCTTCACATACAATCCCATGTATTTCAAGAAAGCTCAGAGGCATTTTATCAAATTTTGCTTCCATTAATCTGCCTTGGGATAGCCTGGGCTGGGTTCCATGTGGTTAATTCAATGTGAAACGGCAATTCCACTTCTCAAAATGTATTATCTTTAAGACAGTGAGAAGTTTGGTATGATTCCTCAGCCCTCTAACCCACATGTAGATTTCCGTAAATTAGAACTAGATTTCTTTTCTAATTACCAGCCCGTTTCATTGGATCATTTCCCTATTCATTAGACCCTCTGAGCCTAAATTTTCTCATTTGTGTAAAGTGAAACTGTAATACCCACCTCCAAGTATTATGTTGAGGATTGAAAGTCAGTAGAGAAGAAAGTGATCAATACATTAAGTGCCATGCAAATAGAAGGTCTTATCATAAACACAAATGTTCTGATAAGCATTTGGAAAATCAACTTTCCCCCAGATAATTTTGGTCCATGGTGTGAATCCTTGCCCTTGGTGAGGGTAGAACTCTTGGACAACAATTAAAGATAGGGAGTGAGATTTGTTTTTTGTTTTCATGGCATGGATTTCAAGGCCTTCACAGGTAGATGTAGTCTCTAACAAGGTTTAATTTTTACCTTTTCTAAACCAGCTCCAAACTCGAGAGACAGAAAGAATGGCAGTTGTTTGAATAGGAATCTGAAGCTGCACTATCTGAGAGGTATTCCCTTTTTTAAAATTAATTTTTACATTGAGGTATAATTGACATACAAAATTATTTATTTCAGGCATACAGCATAGTGATTTGATATTGAAATCATTGCCACAAAAAGTCAAGTTAACATCCATTGTGTACATAGTTACAAAGTTTTTCTTGTGCTGAGAACTATAAGATCTATTCTCTAAGCAACTTTTCAATACAGAATTGAGTATTATTAACTATAGTCATCATGCTGTACCTTTATGGCCCTAGGATTTATTTTGTAATTAAAAGTTTGTACCTTTTGACCTCCTTCACTGGTTTTGCCCACCCCCCCACCCCATGCCTCAGGCGGCCACCAATCTGTTCTCTATATATCAGTTTGTTGGGTTTTTTAATGATTTCATATGTAAGTGAGATCATTTAGTATTTGTCTTTCTCTGACATATTTCATTTAGCAAAATGCTCTCAAGATCCATCCATGTTGTTGCAACATCAAGATTTCCTTCTTTTTTATGGCTAAATAATATTCCATTATATATATAACCACAGTTTCTTTACCCATCTATCCATCAGTGGGCACTTAGGTTGTTTGCATGTCTTAGGTATTGTAAATAATGCTGTAATGAAGGTGGAGGTGCCCATATCTTTGAGTTAGTGTTTTTGTTTGCTTTGAATAAAGAATGTAGAAGTGGAACTGCTGGATCATATGTTCTATTTTCATTTTTTTTTAAAAGAAATCTCCATACTGCTTTCCTTAGTGGCTGCATCAGTTTACATTCTAACAGTACACCAGGATTCCTTTTTTCCCCCATATCCTTATCAAGACTTCTTTCTTGTCTTTTGGGTGATAGCTATTCTAGCAGGTGTGAGGGGATCATTGTGACTTTGATTTGCATTTTCCTGGTGATTAGTGATGTTGAGCATCTTTCCATGTACCCATTGGCCACCTGTATGTTTTTAGAAAACTACTCTAATCCTCTACTCATTTTTAATCCGTTTTTTCTATTGAGTTCTCCATGTTCTTTATATATATATGATGAAGTGAAGTGAAGTCACTCAGTCATGTCTGACTCTCTGACCCCATGGACCATAACCTACCAGGCTCCTCTGTCCATGGGATTTTCCAGGCAAGAGTACTAGAGTGGGTTGCCATTTCCTTCTCCAGGGGATCTTCTTGACCCAGTGATCGAACTCGGATCTCCAGCATTGCAGGCAGATACTTTACCGTCTGAGCCACCAGGGAAGCCTCTATATATAGGATATTAACACCTTATCAGATACATAATTTGAAAATATTTTTTTCCCATTTGGAAGGCTGTCTCTTCATTTTGTTGGTTTCCTTTGCCATGCAGGAGCTATTTAGTTTGATATAGACCAATGTGAAGGGATTTCCTGCCTATGTTTACTTCTAGGGGTTTTATGGTTTCAGGTCTTATGTGCAAGTCTTTAATAACCCATTTTGACTTAATTTTTGTTGATGGTGTAAGGTAGGGGTCCCATTTCATTCTTTTGCTTGTGGCTGTCCAGTTTTCCCAACACCATTTATTAAAGAGCTTGCATTTTCCCCCATTGTATATTCTTTGATCCTGTGTTGTAGATTAACTGATCATATATGTGTGGATTTAATTCTGAGTTCTTGAGTCTGTTCCATTTATCTATAAGTCTGTGTTTGTACCAATACCATGCTGTTTTGACTACTATAGCTTTGTGATATATTAATGATATGAAATCATAGAGTGTGATGCCTCCAGCTTTGTTTTTCTTTCTCAGTCTTGCTTTGGCTATTAGGAGTCTCTTGTTAGTTCACACAAATTTTAAGATAGTTTTTATATGAAAAATACCGTTGAAATTTTGACAGGGACTGCATTGAATATGTAGTTGTTTCTGGGTAGCAGGGTAATTTTTAACAGTATTAAGTTACCCCGTCCATCAACATGGAATATTATTCCATTTGTTTGTTTATTTCTTTAGTGTCTTACAGTTTTCAGTATGCAGGTTTTTTATCCTCTTGGTTAAGTTTATTCCTAGATATTTTATTCTTTCAATGCCATTGTATTAATGAATTGGATTGTTTTCTTAATTCTTTCTGAGAGTTCATGGTTAGTGTATAGAAATTCATCAGATTTTTGTCTGTTGATTTTGTACTCTTCAGCTTTACTGAGTCCATTTATTCTAACCATTTTTGGAATATTTAGGTGTTTCTGTATATAACATCAATCATTTGCAAATAGTGATAGTGTTACTGCTTCCTTCCTGATTTGGATGCCTTTTTGAGGGGTTTTTAAGTGAGAGACTGGACAGTGTTTCTTTCCATTATCCTTTTGACATTATAACATCTTTTTGGTAGACTTAATTTCTCACATTAATTTTGAAAAGGGACTGCATGGCATATACTTATTTACCTTGAAATTAAAAATGAGCTAAAATTTGCAACCCCATAGACTATAGCCTACCAGGCTCCTCTGTCCATGGGGTTTTCCAGGCAATAGTACTGGAGTGGATTGCCATTTCCTTTTCCAGGGGATCTTTCCAACCTGGGGATTGAACCTGGGTCCCCTGCATTGTAGACAGATGCTTTACCGTCTGAGCCACCAGGGAATTTTTGACTTACCTTGAGAGCCCAAGGCATCACAAAAACATAAACTGAGATCATTTATTTGGAGGCTACAACAAGACTCGCTGGTAACTGAGAGTGGGTTACAAAGTGATTGGCTGTGTGTACTAATGGATGACTGGGCTGCTTGTGCTGCGATTTCCCCAGCCCTGTTCAAGTGGAACAATCAGAGCTGGCTCAACTGATGCACACACATGGTTATATTACTCCCTAGAGAAAACAATTTCAGCTCCTGTGTGGCTGGTACAAAGTTCTCTTTATCATGTGATATGACTATTTTTGTTCAGTCACTAGGTTGTGTCCAACACTTTGCGACCCCATGGACTGTAGCACATCAGGCCTCCCTGTCCTTTCACTATCTCTTGGAGTTTGCTCAAATTCATGTCCATTGAGTTGGCATTGCTATCTAACCATCTCATCTTCTGCCACCCCCTTCTCTTGTCCTCAACCTTTCCCAACATCAGGATCTTTTCCAATGAGTTGGCTCTTCACATCAGGTGGCCAAAGTATTGGAGCTTCAGCATCAGTCCTTACAATGCATATTCTGGGTAGATTTATAGCCTTTATTTACAGCTACATTATTAGTATTCCTTCTCCTAATTTTATGTTAAATCAAAGAACAACTCCTTGTGCAATTATGAATGAGATTCATAACATGAAAATGTTACAGAAATGGATGCACTTCTAATTTTTCTTTTCATGTCAAGGTGATGGAGCATACTGGAGAGGTTTTAAATGGCATCTACATGCTGTATGTATACTTTTTATAATGTTCAAGGTTTATAGTTCAGAGTTGCAGTGTTCAATATGGTAGCTATTAGCAACATGTGGTGGAGAAGGCAATGGCACCCCACTCTAGTACTCTTGCCTGGAAAATCCCATGGACAGAGGAGCCTGGTAGACTGCAGTCCATGGGGTCGCTAAGAGTCGGACAAGACTCAGCGACTTTGCTTTCACTTTTCACTTTCCTGCATTGGAGAAGGAAATGGCAACCCACTCCAGTGTTCTTGCCTGGAGAATCCCAGGGATGGGGGAGCCTGGTGGGCTGCCGTCTATGGGGTCGCACAGAGTCAGACACGACTGAAGCGACTTAGTAGCAGCAGCAGCAGCAGCAGCAGCAGCAGCAGCAACATGTGGCTTACTTAACATCACTTACAATTAAAAATTCACTTCCTCAAGTCACACCTGCCATATTTCAAGTGCTTAGTAGCCACATGTGACCAATGGCTACTAGACTAAAGAGAGCAGAATCAAAACATTTCTGCCATCACAGAATTTTCTATTGGCTAGTGCTTGGATAGAGAGAGTTGGGAGTATTTTTCTCCATGAAGCAATCTATGAGTTAGCCTAGGAAAAATGTCAAGAGCCTTTAGAATTTTATATCCTTGGAGGGAAATATAAAATATTCCATTTACTTGCTTCAAAATTAAGAATATGAGTCATAAAATTTTATTGAATAGCTACAACAAACTGTAAAATCTGAAACTCATTTCCTATTATAATAGTGTGCAGAGGGAAAGAAGTGAGGGACAGATGCAAACTCAGTCGTTTAGATGCCCACACACAGGCACTGCACTGGGACAGATGGGGGAGGAGAAGGCCCTGATGCAGAAAAGGGGGAGGAAATGTGGAGGGCAAGAAGCAGGGAAAGATGAATGGGAATCAGAGGTGAAGACACGGATTTCAGCTTTCACTAAGGGGAGTGTTGCCATAAGGTCACCGATCAGAGCTTAGTGTTGCTGGGGGTTTTGTGTTGTCTCTTCTGCCTTGTGACTTACTTTTGATAGGTCTATTCTCTCAGCATTTGGAATGCTCTCAAGAGGGCCCCTTAGAGCAGCTGTTTTCACCCTGGACTGCAGAGTCCCAGAGGGATGGTTTCCAGGGCTGTAGCTGCAACAGTAGCTCTGAGAACTCAGAGGTGCAAATGATCAGCAACCCCCCCCCCCCCCCCCGCCCCCCGCCCCAGTCACTCAGGAACTTGGGGTGGGTCCCAGCCCTCTGTTGTAAGAAGCCCAGCAGGGATTTTCATTCGCATTCATGCTTAGGCTTCTTCTGCTGACTTACCATGAGAAAGGGAGGGTCTGTAAACTTGATTTTTTTTTTCCGGAGAGACACACTTTCATCAAGTGCTCAAAAAAAAAAAAAAAAAAAATCTGATCCTGTTACCTGCTAAAAACTAAAAAAACATTCACTTATGTTCTACAGTAGGAGGAGCAGAACCCTATGCTGAAGTCAAATTTATTCTTTTGTGCTCTGCATTCTAGCCACCAAGAACAGCCTGAGAACTCAGATGAAATCAAGCTAGGAACCACCTCAAGTTGGGGTCTGCCCTATTTCCCTTCTCTTTGAGAAATTTAACCTGATTCCATTCTCTAAAAACTTATCTTAGAGCCTGGCTGTGAGATTTTAGAGTCAAGGTATGCAGGTGACTGACTTACGGATTGGATTAAGGCAGCCTTCAAAGAAGTAAAGCCCTTCCTTTGTGTCCATTCCCTACCTCAAGGACAGCCAGAGGCCTTCAAAAGATCCGAATGAGAAAGCCAGCCTTCCCCACCTGGCATATTGTATTACTTGTCTTGGGTGGACAGGGATTTTCTAGGTGTAATTAGTTAACATCTATTAAGCAAGGCCATTTATTAAGTACTGCACCCTGTGGGACCTTAATACAGTGTAATTGATGACAGCAGAGGCAGCATCTTTCAGTTGGTGCTGTCTCAGGGTAACTTGGTATTCTGTTCACTCTGTGGTGGCCTGAAGCTTATGGGGATTTTTGTGCTTGAGGATATAATGCCTAATAGTGATCTCTTGGTTTTCCATTTGGAGAGTGATTGTGTGTACTCTGGTGGTTCAAGCAGCTGTTGTAATGGTGACTTATCCAGTTCAAGTTAATCCCAGCCCTGTGGGACTCTGGATCTTCAAAGGAGTGCTTAATCTGTGTGTGTGTGTGTGTGTGTGTGTGTGTGTGTGTGTGTAAAACAACTGGCTAAATGTAAGGAGTAGCTTCTCTATGTGACCAAGTATAGAGATTACCAAGCAGAATAAATGATGTCCTTTTCTTTTCTTTTTGCAGTTCATCTAACATTGTAATAGCTAATAACTATCTAGAAGCTTTCTAGTAGGTAGTATTTACTGGTTATTAAGTGTGCCAAGTGTTGTGCTCAGTGTTACACAATTTCTTATTAAATCCTCATCCAGCCCCTAAATTAGATACATTGTTGTTCTCAGTTTATTGATGATGATGCTGGGTTTAGAGAAGGTCAGTAATTCTACAGCTATCACATGGCATATTTGTCAGTATAGGCCAAAAGCTATAACCATAACTCTAGTATGTCTGTGGGCTTAAGGTTCACTTTTTGCTCATATCCAGTCTCATGCAGGCTAGTGGGGATGGGGGGACAGTGGGAAATGGAGTTCTAGTTCATGCAGCTGTCAGGCTTCCTTCCTTCATGTCTCCACCCTCCTCTGGCCCTTGGAAGGTCTTGATGGGCCAGGCTTGTAACAGGACCCATCACTTTTATTCCAGAACTTGATCACAAGGCCACACAGAACTGATAGAGGCTGAGGAATGCAGTCTAGACATGGGACTTGGGAAGAAGAGGAGAACGCAGAGATTGTTGAGTACTAGCAGCTTGTAAGCAGAAGGGTTGGCACCCAAACTCAGTTATCTAATTCAAAAGCCCTCTTGATTGTGAAGCCAAAACTGACATTTTTGCCCTGACTCCCTTATAAAATACCTGTGCAACATGTTTTGCAGTAATGGGGAAAAAATAAGATTACCTGTTTAGTTCTGATCCCCAGTGAATGGCGTCTTGCACATTACCTGTCAGACTGGACTCATCTGGCCAAAACTTTAGCCTTGTCTTGAGTAACAGTGACATGTGAAGAAATGATACAACCTTTGTGGATATGATAATCACATGAGAAAGATGCTATTTTTCTACCATAACCAGACTATTGGCAATTTTTTTGTTCTCGTTAACACACACACACACACACACACACCTTCAAAGCATTCCTTCTGAAGTCTGACTGACTTGTATTTCATTGCAAGTAAATTTTTATTTTCTAAATGCCTTTGTCTTTCACTCTTATTTTGGGTATCACATCAATTCTGCCTTTCAAATTTATTTCTTCTCTTGATTAAATTTCCCAAGTATTTTATTTCATGCAGTAGTTGATTCTAAAGTTCTGTGTAAAAGAAATTTTCAGGTTGAATTAGTTCAGAAATCAGTGGAGGAGTTTGCTGTTTAAAGAGAAATTCTTCATATTTTCCTTGGCTGAGTGAATAGCATCAGCACTTTAATCAAGTGAATAGTTGCTACATAATTTGTACATCATTATGAATAGCAGGGATTTCAAATTGACATGCTTTCCTGGGATCATACATTTAACAAGTATGGAAAGTGGCTACATATAAGGCAATAGGGAGAGGTAGGGACTGTAGGTCAGTGGAAAATGGATTCCCCACCTAAAGGTGTGCAAAGTCAAAATTAGTAAAATCACTGTTCCAGTGAGAAAAATGCACATATGGGCTGAACGGAGCCAATACACTTTGATATAATGCAGCATAATATAAGTTTCATACATTTGCTAAGACCAAAATACATATATTTTTTTGACCTTACTGCACAGCTTGTGGGATCTTAGTTGCCCAACCAGAAATTGAACCTGTGCCCCCTGAAGTGGAAGTGTGGAGCCCTAAGCTCTGGACTTCCAGGGAAGTCCCCCAAATATGTATTTGATCAGATTTAATAACTTCAACTATATAGAATAACCAAAGACCAAATTACTGTTGAAGAAAAAGTTCTGCTTAGGGATTTTCTACCCTTTTATAATCACTATCTAGTTTGTGGTGACTATCTGTATTTCCCTCTTCAAAAAGTATCCCCTCTTCCCAACACTTATTTAAAAAAAAAAAAAAAGTGATATATTTAAAACATGGGGCTTGGAACAGGACCCATGAGCTTAATCCTAACTTTATCTCAGGAACAAATCCATTCTCGTAATACTTCCCTGTATGTTGGGTGGAGTAGTAAGTCTTCTGTGATGAGAGCATAGTGGAATCAAATGTAATTGCTAGTATTCAGACACTTTAACATAGAAAACCAGTGATTTCAAGTGGTTTATGTAATGAAGACTCCAGTATTCACAGAAAACTTTGAAAATACACATTCTTCTCTCTGCCCAGGAGTAACTGGCTTAAATTTCATTAGCCTGAATGGAAGGAAGATAAAGTGGCAGTTGAGTTAACAGATGGACAAGTTGGAAAGAAAGGATGTATTGCTGGTCTCATCTTCTGCTCTGGTATGTTGTTAATTGCAGAGACAACCTGATCTTTGTTGAGAACCAGGTCTTTCAACCTGGGTACACAGCCTGAAGTAATTGCTTTGGCAAATGTTTACTCTGTCCCAGTGATAGAGGCCAGATAGCCTCTCTTTGCCTTTAAATTGAAAAGTATACAGTATACTTTTTATCACTATGCGACACTATTAGGAACACTTGCCTCCTAGTGGCAGAACATTCTTTGACACTTAGAGGACACAAACTACTCCCCATTAGATAGGTCCACCACCACACCAGTGAACTTCTAATCAACAGAGGTGGAGGTAATGGTGTCTCACAGCCTAAACACAGTGGTGGATCATATGCAGTGCAGAGAATGGAAAATTAAATTCAAGCTTTGTTACATTCTTTGAAATACAATGGATAAGAAAAACAAACTATTGCCAACTGAAATAAATGAACAGCTTTAAAAGTATCCACCTTAAAACATGAGTGATTCTGAGTTCTGGAGAACATATATCCTCATTTGGGAAACTTCTGGGTACCATCACTGAGATGTATTGAAAAGACATAAATCTGAATCTGATAGTCACTGCTCAAGAAAAAAATTTAAGCAGAGTATACATGCATATATGGAGAAGGGCATGGCAACCCACTCCAGTATTCTTGCCTGGGGAACTCCGTGGAGCCTGGTGGGCTACAGTCCATGAGGTCGTGAAGAGTGGGACATGACTGAGCAACTAACACATACATACATGTACACCATGACTTCACAGGTCTAAATGGATATCAGTCAGGCCTCCTTGACTTTTTGGCAAATTCAATAAGGAGACCTAAACCAATGACCCCTACAGTTCTAAATCTGACACATCTTAGAAGATTTTGAGAGAGCTGTTTAATATATTGTTGGTCATGGCCCGCTATGGAAAGGAATACTACTGGTATGCCATAACATTTCAGTTGGATATTTCCATTCTGGGTTAGGCAGTGCAGGACTGTTCTAATACTCAGTGTTGACCAGACCCAAATGGCTTCTGTGACCAAGAAGAAATGGTATACATGGGAACTGACTTAGTCTGTCCCCACAGAGGTTTGTGCCTTCTAGACAAGCGCCATATCATATGTAAATAGAGGACCACTGGAGCCTTCCATGTCTCCTGCTCCTTAATGCCTCCCCCAAAATGACAATGACTCTGGAAAGGCAAGAGCTCATGTGGTTTACTGATGAGTCAACAAAGCATCTTCAGAGTGCATGGTATTAGAAGGCTGTGATCCCTCAAGTGAAAGAGGAGAGTGAAAAAGTTAGCTTAAAACTCAACATTCAGAAAACTAAGATCATGGCATCTGGTCCCATCACTTCATGGAAAATAGATGGGGAAACAGTGGAAAAAGTGTCTGACTTTATTTTCATGGGCTCCAAAATCACTGCAGATGGTGACTGCAGGCATGAAATTAAAAGACGCTTACTCCTTGAAAGAAAAACTATGACCAACCTAGCAGCATATTACAAAGCAGAGACATTACTTTGTCAACAAAGGTCCATCTAGTCAAAGCTATGGTTTTTCCAGTAGTCATGTATGGATGTGAGAGTTGGACTATAAAGAAAGACAGGCCCCCGCAGCAGGTTGGAAGGCAGGAAGTAAGAGTGGTCTTGCCAGTACAGTTGCTTATTTGAAATCTGTAAAGAGTGCACTTGTACATACAGGCCTTAGGCTGGGGGAAATAGTTCATTTAAGAGAGGCACCAGAAGCATAGCTCTGAATGCTTTCTTCCCAATGGCATCTGTGGCATACTGTGATATTACCACAGTAGAACTCTTAAGTGAAATGCATTTGGAAACCCTGTGGCTTTTCATATCTACATGGACACACAGATACTATCCCTCGGAGTTTTAATATTTGCCTGGGCATAGTTAGCAAGTATTAAGACTGGTGATGCCTGGCCCACAGCTGAGACAATTTTAACATGCATTCATTAATTCAGCAAGGAATTGCAGAGGTGCTTTGATGGGCAAGATGCTGCACTAAGCCCTGTGGGGGGAGAAAGAGATAGATAATATCAGTCCTGCCCTCACAAAATGCAATTCAATTAAGTTGCAGATCAGGGACTGGGCATGGGAAGAGGACACAGGCCACAAACACTATAATGTATACATCTCTCTTATTTGTTCTGTGACTGGAATAGAAGTATAAAAACTGGAAAGTTGAAAAGATGGTGAGAATGAAAAGGAGAGAGAATAACCAAAGAGGAGGAAGAAAATTAAGAGTTTATCTGGGTCTTGTAAGGGAGGTAGGAGTCCAAATAGGTGTGGATTTGGTGTCGAGGAGGGAGTGGTCAACATGCTGGGAGGTTTGGGAGGGGCCAGTTAGGAAGTGCCCAGAGAAATGGCGTGTCTGCCAAGCCCAGAAGTTAAGAACTTTAATTACGTTTTGAAATGGAAATCAACAACAAAAATGTATACAGAAACACAATTATCTCAACCATGTAAACATATCTGGACAAAGACTGGAAGGAAAAAAAAGGCCAAAATGTTGACAGTAGTTCTTTTTATGTGCAAGGATTTTGAGTGTGTGTTTTGTATTCTTCTCACTTGGTGAGCTGATGTGGACCTCGGCTTGATATGACTGTTAAGTGGAATAATGACAGTGGACAGGGGCATTTAGGGAAGAGTTTATATTCAACTCAGATAAATTGTGTCTGACGTTACATTTTTCCCTGTTAAAGTTGGAGATGTATCATTGTTGACATTGTTTTTTCTTTTAGAGAAAGAAGATTTAACTAAGATTGCATTGTAGTAAGCCTACATGGAGTGTATTGTCTTTTTCCTTTCCTGTTGTACTCTTCTCGATCCCCCTTGCATGATGCCTGTAATGATACCCCTAAATGAATTTCCACTTTGTCTCAGAGTCTGTTCTCTGAGGGGTGCTGGGGAGGGACAGCTAGGCTAAGACACTGTGCCAGCCTTCCCACCTACAATCTCTCAAACAGGGCTGAGTTTACACTGTAACTATGACTTTTTAAAGCTTTATCCCCCCCCCTTTTTAAATTGTTTTTGGCCACACCCACAGCATATAGAATCTTAGTCCCCCAACCAGGGATCAAACCCACACCCCTTGCATTGGAAGTGTGGTGTCCTAACCACTGAACAACAAGGGAAGTCACTACTATGACATTTTGATTGTGAAACCTACCCTTCCAGTAACATATGGTCTTCTGCTCATGATTCTAGGAATGACAAGCAAAGAGTTTGCATGGTTAGCACTGGAAGGGACCATCAAGCCATCAGCAAGTCCCAAAGTGTTTGTACCCTGGAATCCACTTGAGGAGCTTCCAAAATGACTGACGCTTGCTTGTATCCCCCAGAGATTGTGTTGTAATTGGTTTGAAGTGTGACTTGAGTGTTTACTTTAAAACATTCCCTGGGTAATTCTAGGGGAAACAACTTGGGAACCACCAGTCTAAAACAGGAATTGGCAAATTATGGCTTGGGGGGCCAAATCTGGTCCCTTGCCTGCCTGTCTTTGGATAACCTGCAAACTAGGAGTGGTTTTTACAATTCCAAATGGTTGAAAAAAACAGAGCCCAGGAAGAATATTACTTGATGACAGCTCTCTCTAATCAGTGGTCCTACAAGACTAGCTCCTAGGGAAAAGGACAGTGTGGTAACTGATTTTATGGTCACTATATTTGATTGTCTACTAGCATGTCAGGTCAGACACAATGTTGAAAAGATGAGTAAAAGCAACCTACCCACATCCTTGCTTTCTCTTCGCAAAAACAGAAGCATAATTGAGTATAAGAAGAAAGAACAATAGCTCTTGCAAAGCTTTTGCAAAGCGAAAGGAGAGGAAGGAATTTTCCAGTGTGTTTCTTTTCAGATAGTCTTGTGTGTACATGTGCAGTTTAGCTGCAGCAGTGCTGGAAAGCATAGTTCTCTATGACAAAAGCGTTACTGTGGATTTGTCTAGCTTCTCCCGGTGGAGGGGGGAGGGGTAGTAGATGGGTCATCTTGAGAAAGTTAAATTTATGGTGGCCTATATTTGTTTCCTCTCATTTGTATGAATGAATTACAGGAACAGGCACACAGTGTATTTGGCTTTGAACTGTATAGGCAGTGAAGTCATCCAAGCTGGGTGACAGGCTAACAGCCATGTTTTCAGTCATGTGGATTGAATAGACTGCATAGTTAGTTAAATGCCCCTGGAAACATTGCACGTTAGTTGACTGGTTCAAAACCTCTTCTTTATTCCATGGCACCCTTCCATCTATAACACTCCTTATAAAAACTCTGAAAATAACAATACAATCCAGCTATAATCAGTGATCTATTCAGTATTTAATTCATACCTGTAGACCTAATCAGATGTAGTGTGTGCTCATACTGGTGTGCAGATGCATACACTGAAATGCAAATAGGCTTAAGGATTTGGTCAAAGGAAAAAGCCAAAACAGAAGTCTTCCCATTATACAGCTATGTACACAGTGCCCCTTCTCTCAGATGCTTCATTATTTTAATTCCAAAGTTCTCAGCGACCTTGCAAATAAATAAAGCCTATTGAATCCAAATTGAATCATCAACTTATGTGCAGTCAAATGAGCATGTGACATTGGTCTATAAATAAGTGACCGGCATTAGTGGATACAATAAAACTGGTAGGTTCAAATATGCTTAAAAACCTAGCTCAGTGTGATCTCTGAATTTTGTGTACAAATGATTTCCTTGGAAGCCATGCTGTTTGTCTTTGATTCCACAGTCTGCTGGAGAAAGTGGCCTTGACTTTTAAAAAGGGGTTTTGGCTAAATATAGTCTAGCGTTAAATTTTAAATATCTTTTTCTTTTCTGAAAAGGATGAATGTTTCAAAGTGGTTTAAAAAATGAGAAATACTCCATCCCTCCTAACTTGGTGACCTGATTTGGTCATCTGAATTTCACCTTTCTCTTTGATTCTTTGGTTTGGATTCTGGTTAACACTATTACAGTAACACTAAGTGTTCATGGTGCTCTTTCTTCAAATCTGTGCCCTGGGTAGCATCGGACTGGATACATACACAATTAAGTGCGTGCTCAGTTGCTTCAGTCACGTCCCACTCTTTGCAACCCCATGGACTATAGCCTGCCAGGCTCCTCTGTCCATGGAATTTCCCAGGCAAGAATACTGGAGTGGATTGTCATTTCCTTCTCCAGGGGGTCTTCCCACCCCAGGGATCAAACCTACGTCTCCTTCATTGCAGGTGGATTCTTTACAGCTTGACCCATCTGGGAAGCCCATTTGCATATAAATAGTATACTAGAGAACAGCAGGGACATAACCCAGATCCACAGAGTGTGAAGACTGTGACTTACAAAAGGCTATGATCCTGTCACAGCTAACATTCTACTGCAGGCTTTCAGATCCCAGCCCATCTCACCTAGAGCCCAGGGACCTAACTGCCTGGCCCTGTGAAAAAGAAAGTGAAAGTGAGGTCACTCAGTCATGTCTAACCCTTTGCCACCCCATGGACTGTAGCCCACCAGGCTCCTCCGTCCATGGGATTCTCCAGGGAAGAACACTGGAGTGGGTTGCCATTTCCTTCTCCAGGAAATCTTCCTGACCCAGGGATCGAATCCAGGTCTCCCGCATTGCAGGCAGACTCTTTACTGTCTGAGCCACCAGGGAATCCCTGGCCCTATAATCCTTTGATTTTTCGTTCTTCCACTTCTGCACCATGTTCTTTCCATTCCCAAGGATGAGTCTCCGTCCCTGACTGTAGTGGATGTTGTGGTGCTTAACATAGCTTCTCCCTTCAGGGTTAAGGCCCTCGTTCCTCATCTGGTGGTTGCTGATGTTTGCCGATGTTTGCCGTCTTACTTCCTCCCTAGGTACTGACCTTGGCTGATAGGCTCTGCCTCACCCAAGGCTATGTCCTTTCCCTACAGGTAGTCTTTTAGCCAATGATTTGGTGGTTGACATAGAGTTACAAAGTTATGGCCTCCTTCCCTTGATTCTAGCTAATTGTGAAGGACCGTTTCAGCTGCAGTGTACCCCCATGGGACTGGCTGAGGCCTCTGTTGTGATAACATCGCAGCTCAGCTTCTCCCTCTTCCTCTGGTATCCTTGGTGCTTCCACTGGTGCCATTTCTGAGAGCACTGCCTAGTGAAAGCTCCACACAAATCTGTCTGAAAGTCTGTTTTCAGAGGAACTGAACCTAAGGCTTAAGAACACACATCTTTTCTCCAAATAATACAGAGTTCTCATCCTTCGGATGGGAACTAGTTCATATTTTCCTTATTTCGTATGTTTGGAAATTGAAATTTAGATTGCCAAGGTCGTGGAACTAGTAAACAGCCAAACCAGATACCTCAAACCGAATCCCATGTTCTCATTTACCATCACATACTGCCTGCACACTTTTATCAAAAACTTGTTCTTCTCAAGCATATAGAAAAAAATAAAATAGAAACACACATACCCATCAGCCAGATTTGATGGTGTTACTATTTTGCCATTCTTATTTCAAATCTCTTTTTTCAAGAAATAAAACATCACAGATACAGCTAAAACCCTCTCCCCTAGCCCTTTCTCTTCCATATTTTCCTGATATTTTTTGAAACAAGGAATCCATGAGTCAAATAACGAATATATATATATATATATGTAAAAATGATACTCTTGCTAATGAAGACTTTATTGCCTAGTTGGCCCACTGGCTAGATGCAAAAAAAAAAAAAAAAGTATTTTAAATTTGAATAAATATATCTTGCTTAATCTTATATATTCAGCATGATTTGAGAGTGTTTTGCTAAGTGATTCTCCTTTACTCTCAAGTTTCATAACTACATTTATTTGAAGGAAATTAATCCCCATATGTTTCTAATTAATACATGCTTAACTGCTCATCAGAATGTTTTGTATAGGCAATTGACTTGTGAAAAACCTTTTCCAGCTTTTATCCTTAATTTGAAGAGGCAGAATTTGTCATCAAGAAATAAAATTGAGCACTATTTGAATCGTGAACTTAAATATTAGAGTTCGAACTCATTTTCAACTTGAGAAAATGTTTCATTATTCCTTGCTCATTCATGCCTTCCTCTGGCCCTTTTCCTCCTCTTTTCTTCACCATTGTATTATTAGGAATTTGAATGTCAGGTAAAGCTTAACACTATTAGTGGCCTTTTGTTGCCTTTGACTGCAATACTGTAATCACCAGAGACATCAAGAATTGAAGGATGAAAGCTCATTTATCCTAAGAAAGGGAGATGGGATTTGATGGTATTAAAGCACAAAATGCATTTAGTATTTGTGTTTTGTGTCCCACCTGAGCATGTCAGGAATTGACATAGGGTCAAGGGTCTGTACTAGACTATGTGCTAGTAAAGCTTGGGCAAGAATAATGTCCTGGAATCATAGTTAACCAATACTCTTCCATCTTACCAGGGCTGGGACAATTGAGCCAAAGATAGCAATGGGACATTTGTCTTGGAGAGTCTTATGGAAAGGACTTATACAAATTGGGGAGTGGCAGAAATGCATTAGTGATACATAGAAGTCTGGTTTCAAATAATTGCCTGCTGACACATCATCCCAAGAGTCATACTACCCAGACCAGTAATTGAGGGTTTGAATGTTAGAACATGTGATTTGATCGTAGCCAGGACAAGCGATTCAAGGGAAAATACGTGATTGAGATGTTCGTGAGATTGCGGTTTAGTGGTGGTGGTGCTGGAGATGAATAGCATTTGATTCAATTATTTTTTTAATTTATTTCTTAATTGGAGAATAATTGCTTTATAATGTTGTGTTGGTTTCTGCCATACAACCACACAAATCAGCTATAATTACACATATATCCCCTCCCTGTCGAGCCTCCCTCTTCTTCCCTCCCCTCCCCAGATTGATTCAATTATTTATTTAATAAGCACCAGATTTACTGTGGACCAGACCCTGTGTCCCTGATCACACAGAGCTCCCTGCACCGACATACAGCAAATTTCCACTGGCTATCTAATTTTACACATGGTAATGTGTATGTTTTAATGTGACTCTCTTAATTCTTCCCACCTTCTCCTCCCCTTGCCCTGTGTCCACAAGTCCATTCTCTGTCTGTGTCTCCCTTGCTGTCTTGCAGATAGGTTCATCAGTGCCATATTGCTAGACTCCACATATATGCATTGATAAACGATATTAGTCTTCCTCTGACTTACTTTACTCTGTATAATAGGCTCTACATTCATCCACCTCATTAGAACTGACACAAATGTGTTCCTCTTTATGGCTGAGTGATATTCCATTGTATACATATACCACAACTTCTTTTTTTTTAATTTATTTTTTAATTGAAGGAAATTGCTTTACAGAATTTTGTTGTTTTCTGTCAAATCTCAACATGAATCAGCTGTAGGTACACATATATCCCCTCCCTTTTAAATCTCCTTCCCATATCCCTCCCTATCCCACCCCTCTAGGTTGATACAGAGCCCCCGTTTGAGTTTCCTGAGCCATACAGCAAATCCCCCTTGGCTGTCTACTTTACATATGGTAATGTAAGTTTCCATGTTACTCTTTCCATACATTGCACCCTCTCCTCCCCTCTCCCCATGTCCATAAGTCTATTCTCTGTCTGTTTCTCCATTGCAGCCCTGTAAATAAATTCTTCAGAAACATTTTTCTAGATTCCGTATATATGTTAGAATATGATATTTATCTTTCTCTTTCTGACTCACTTCACTCTGTAAATAGGTTCTAGGTTCATTCACCTCATCAGAACTGACTCAAAGGCGTTCCTTTTTATGGCTGAGTAATATTCCATTGGGTATATGTATCACAACTTCTTTATCCATTCCTCTGTCGATGGACATCTAGGTTGCTTCCATGTTCTAGCTATTGTAAATAGTGCTGCAATGAACAATGGGATACATGTGTCTTTTTCAACCCTGGTTTCCTCAGCGTATATGCCTAGGAATGGGATTGCTGGGTCATATGGTGGTTTTATTCCTAGTTTTTTAAGGAATCTCCATACTGTCTTCCATAGTGGTTATATCAATTTACATTCCTACCAACAGTGCAAGACCATTCCCTTTTCTCCACACCCTCTCCAGCATTTATTGTTTGTAGACTTTTTGATGATGGCCATTCTGACCTACGGTATGAGGTGATATCTCATTGTGATTTTGATTTGCATTTCTCTAGTAATGAGCGATGTTGAGCATCTTTTCATGTGTTTGTTAGCCATCTGTATGTCTTCTTTGGAGAAATGTCTGCTTAAGTCTTTCTCCCACTTTTTGATTGGGTTGTTTGTTTTTCTGGCATTGAGTTGTATGAGCTGCTTGTATATTTTGGAAATTAATCCTTTGTCAGTTTTTTGATTTGCTATTATTTTCTCCCATTCCGAGGGTTGTATTTTCACCTTGCTTATAGTTTCCTTTGCTCTGCAAAAGCTTTTAAGTTTAATCAGGTCCTACTTGTTCACTTTCGTTTTTATTTCCATTACTCTAGGAGGTGGGTGATAGAGGATCTTGCTTTGATTTATGTCATCGAGTATTCTCCCTATGTTTTCCTCTAAGAGTTTTCTAGGTTCTGGTCTTACATTTAGGTCTTCAATCCATTTCGAGTTTATCTTTGTGTATGGTGTTAGACATTGTTCTAGTTTTATTCTTTTGCATGTAGGTGTCCAGTTTTCCCAGCACCACTTATTGAAGAGGCTGTCTTCTCCATTATATATTCTTGCCTCCTTTGTCAAAGATAAGTTTCCCATAGTTGCGTGGCTTTATCTCTGGACTTTTATCTTATTCCATTGGTCTATATTTCTGTTTTTGTGTCAGTAACATCCTGTCTTGATTATTGTAATTTTGTAGTATAGTCTACAGTCAGGATGCCTGATTCCTCCATCTCTGTTTTTCTTTCTCAAGATTGCTTTAGCTTTGGTGTCTTTTGTGTTTCCATGCAAATTGTGAGATTATTTTTCTAGTTCTCTGAAAAATAGCACTGTAAGTTTAATAGGGGTTACTTTAAATTTGTAGATCACTTTGAGTGGTATAGTCATTTTCATAATATTGATTCTTCCAGTCCAAGAACATGGTATATTGCTCCATCTGTTTGTGTCATGTTTGATCTCTTTCATCAGAGTCTTACAGTTTTCTGCATTAAAGCCTTTTGTCTCTCTGGGTAGATTTATTCCTAGGTATTTTGTTCTTTTTGTTGCAGTGGTGAATTGGATTGTTTCCTTGACTTCTCTTTCTGATTTTTGAAAGACTGCTTATCCCTCAGGCATTTAGAATTTGGCAAACTCTGGGGGAAGGTGGCCAACTATTAGAGGACAAGTTCATTTTCTCAGGCTGCCATTAGTTGGAAACGTAGTTGTTACTGAAAGAAACAAGTCTAGTAGCAATAATCTTGAGTATGTACCAAGTGGTAAATGTTTAGTATAATGCCCAGACTTTTTTCTAGAACAGATTTCAAGTCAATAAATATCATTACAGAGACTAATAGGTCAGGTCTTGATTCCTCTATTATACTAAATGATCATGACATGACCGATTATGGTGAAATTGTCAAATCAATGAATTCTAAAACTGTACATGGAAATGATTAACTGGGGTGCCCTTCTGCGTTTTGTTATATTATCATGAAGCATGAGGATCAACAGTTAGAAATTTAGTTCAGAAAGTTGCCAGAGTATTTCTGCTAAGAGATGAAATTGGAAGGATTTATGGTATGCAACTTATCCAAGTATTTTTCTGATTCCTTCCATCTTCCCCCTATCTTTTGTTTCTTACCTAATTAATAATTTTAACAAAGGTTTTGTGATTGACAGCAAATAATGGACTTCATTCAGCTCCCACCATGGCTAAGAGAGGAGGAAGGCTAAGGAAAAAATGTGGTGAAATCTTTAATAGCTGAATTTCTTAACTTGTCCTTCTGCTGCCCTCCAATTTACTCTCGTGTTTTGTTTGAAGTTGCCATTTTGAATCTAGAACAGAATAGCAAGGATGGATAATGTCTCAAATGACTATCTCTGGGAAGAAAACCTAGCACAGATGTCCTGTCGCTTATACATGAACAGTCACCCATGTCTGATTCAAAACCAGAGCACACAGGTGAAAGGGGCCTATAAATGCATAATATATACATTACATGCTCAAGTTGCCAACTTGCCTCCTTTTACCTGCCATTGTTCTTCAACTGAAAAGGCCAAAAATAGTATCAAAGAGACAAAATAGAAGATGATTTTTTCTGTTATAAGGGAAAGATTTCATTACTATTGACCAGTTTTTCCTCATAAATGTTTAAAGAACCTGATTAAGAAGGAGATTGAATCAAGTACTTAGAGGCACATTCCCTGCATACAATAATTTATGGTTGTTCAGATCATATTTTCTGGAAATAGTTTATATGAACGGTTGACCAGATAATTGCAACGTTTTCTATTTTGGTTAAGCAAATTGAGATAACTAGATCAACAGTCGATACACTATGATCTAGGTTGTTTTTAAGGAGAGAGTGGCTACAATATTTGTCCTATAGCTAGAGCTATCTGGTCAATATATTTATTAATAGTTAAGAAATCAGTGAAGATTCATTTAAAGCATTGTTATCATGACTTAGTGTGAAATCTGGGGCTTCCCTTTATAGATTACTAAGTAAAGGTGATTCTTATTGTGATCCTGTTGGCCTCTCCTTGAAGGTTAGTCACAGTGCCAGTGTATTTTTCTAGGGATGGGGTTGTCATGGTCCTGGAGCAGCACCCATGAACAACATGGGGGAAAGTATTTCTTTAATTTCCCTTGATGAGCATCCCTCTCATGGGTCCTTTATGTAAGTACTTTTGCTTGGGCCAACTTCAATGCGAAAGGCAAAATCTTTTTATTTTTTATTTTTATTTTTTTTAATTTTTAAACTTTACATAATTGTATTAGTTTTGCCAAATATCAAAATGAATCCGCCACAGGTATACATGTGTTCCCCATCCTGAACCCTCCTCCCTCCTCCCTCCCCATACCATCCCTCTGGGTGTTCCCAGTGCACTAGCCCCAAGCATCCAGTATCGTGCATCGAACCTGGACTGGCATCTCGTTTCATACATGATATTTTACATGTTTCAATGCCATTCTCCCAAATCTTCCCACCCTCTCCCTCTCCCATAGAGTCCATAAGACTGTTCTATACATCAGTGTCTCTTTTGCTGTCTCGTACACAGGGTTATTGTTACCATCAAAATCTTTTTAAAGGAATGCTAAAAGAACACACACAGGGATAAAAGAATAACATGATAGAACCCAAATACTAAAAACATTCACACACTTACTACTTGTGCAATAGTAAACAGATTTTGTTTTGAGTTGTTACAGCTTTAAATGGCCAGCTGGGGTCTTAAGCAAGTGCATTTATAGGATTGAGGCTCTAGGTGCGCTGTCCGAGTGAGTGAATGGAGGCTACACTGAATGTTCCTAGTCTGAGAGCCACCAGCACAGAGTCTTTAGGGGACTGGACCTGAATCTGGTTCGGGCATGTCCATCTGAATTCTCTGGTGTGTGGCCTCTGTAAGGTCACAGAATTAACCCCTTGACACTGAGCTTCAACAGAGGGATTTTCCTTCCACTGCTTCTTTGTTTTCTTAGCACTCAGCAGGCTAGTCAGTATTGATCAGACCTTTGATCTCCTCATGACTGTGCTAGTAGGGACAGAGGACTGGGTACAACCAGGGTATTTTCCAAATCACATGGCCCTTTCCTGCACCTGTCTCCGGATGGGAAATGGCTGAGACATGAATGAGGAGGAGGCTGGAAACTAAGCGTTATGGCCTTGATGGCTGCTGACAGACAGGGTTGCTCCATAAAATACAAGTTGCCCAGTTAAATTTAAATTTCATATAAACAATAAGTCACTGTTGCAACTATTGCATGTGATATGCCTATGCTAAAAAGTACTTATTGTTTATCTGAAATTGAAATTTAACCAGGCATTCTGTATTGTTTTTGATTAACCTGCCAACTCTGTGCTGAGAACTCTGTGGGAGCCTGTGGTCAACAGAGCCATCTCTGCAGTAGTCAGCAGCTGGCCCAGGACTGAAGTGGAGAGCTTCCCTGGTGGCTCAAAGAGTAAAGAATCTGCCTGCAATGCAGGAGACCTGGGTACGATTTTTGGGTTGGGAAGATCCCCTGGAGAAGGAAATGGCAACCCACTCCAGTATTCTTGCCTGGAAAATCCCAGGGATGGAGGAGCCTGGCGGGCTACAGTACATGGGGTTGCAAAGAGTCGGACATGACTGAGCGACTAACACACACTGAAGTGGAGGTAGCACTGACAATCATAGATACCACCACAGTGGATGAAATTGCCGGAACTTCTTTTTCTCTCCTGGCTCCACTTAAGTCTCAGTGGACCCCCAAATTGACCTTATGGATGGGCATTCAGAACTAGATTTCCTTTGATTTAGAGAAATAAAGGAATGTCACATTCTTGCACATAGGTGTCATGCAACAAAATCTCAGACTCAATTTCTTACTAGATAAAATAGAAACAGTAAACATTACTGACTTCATAGTTTGTCTCAAGAACTAAATGAAATTATGTAGTTGACACAATTAGCACGATGCCTATCCCTTAATACGTAAGAGTTCAAATATGTCTCTCATCATCAGGATGAGGGGAATGCTAAATAGAAATTTCAGAATATCCTTAGAACTATCCTTAGAACAGCTACTTTAAAATAAAATTGTCGTATCCAGCACTTTCCTTCCACAGCTTCAGTCTTTTCTGGATCTTAATTCTTGGCCCTTCCAGCCCTTGCCCTGGGCCCAGATAGAGAAGAAATTTGCATAGTTTGCTGCAAGGAGTAATGCACCAGTGGCTCCAGCATTAAATGAATATAAGCCCCTCCAGTATTTCCTTTGAAAATATGAGGGTATCTGCGAAGAGTCCAAAAGGACAAAAGTTTCTGTGTAAGGCTTTTCTAAATATTGCACAGTCGACCCTTGAACACTATGGGGGCTAGGAGTGCCAGCAAGCCATACAATCAAACATCCCCCCGTAACTTAGAATTGCCTCCTCCCACCCCAATCCCTCTTGATGAAAGTGAAAGTGGAGAGTGAAAAATTTGGCTTAAAGCTCAACATTCAGAAAACAAAGATCATGGCATCTGGTCCCATCACTTCTTGGGAAATAGATGGGGAAACAGTGTCAGACTTTATTTTTTGGGCTCCAAAATCACTGCAGATGGTGACTGCAGCCATGAAATTAAAAGATGCTTACTCCTTGGAAGGAAAGTTATGACCAACTTAGATAACATATTCAAAAGCAGAGACATTACTTTGCCAACAAATGTCCGTCTAGTCAAGGCTATGGTTTTTCCAGTGGTCATGTATGGATGTGAGAGTTGGACTGTGAAGAAGGCTGAGTGCCAAAAAATTGATGCTTCTGAACTGTGGTGTTGGAGAAGACTCTTGAGAGTCCCTTGGACTGCAAGGAGATGCAACCAGTCCATTCTGAAGGAGATCAGCCCTGGGATTTCTTTGGAAGGAATGATCCTAAAGCTGAAACTCCAGTACTTTGGCCACCTCATGGGAAGAGTTGACTCATTGGAAAAGACTCTGATGCTGGGAGGGATTGGGGGCAGGAGGAGAAGGGGCCAACAGAGGATGAGATGGCTGGATGGCATCACTGACTTGATGGCTGTGAGTCTGAGTCAACTCCGGGAGTTGGTGATGGACAGGGAGGCCTGGCATGCTGCGATTCATGGGGTTGCAAAGAGTCGGACACGACTGAGTGACTGAACTGAACTGACTGAACCCCAATCCCTGGTTCCCTGAATTGGGGGTTGATTTATTGTGAAACTCATCAACCACAGGAAGTTGGCTTTATAATGGTGTCTCAAAGACTGAGTTGTAGTAAATTTTAAAATATAATATTGAGAGTGATAGTCACAGATACATTTTTGTGGTGAGACAATGAAAATACATGGTTTAAATATTGATTTGGGAAAACATTACTAAGCAATTTCTTTAGTCTCTCCATTGCTGTAAATTTTATCCTCACCAACATAAGAAGTAACTGAAGTTTTGGGGGGGGGGAAACTTTGTTTTGAAATAGTTTTAGATTTACAGAAGAGTTGCAAGCTTAGAAAAGATAGTTACATTGAGTTCCTCTATACCATTTACCCACCTTGTGAAGCTGTTGTTCAGTTGTTGTGTCAGACTCTTTGTGACCCCATGGACTGCAGCATGCCTGGCTTCCCTGTCCTTCACCATCTCCTGGAGTTTGCTCAAACTCTGTGTCCATTGAGTCAGTGATGCCATCCAACCACCTCATCCTCTCTTGCCTCCTCCTCCTCCTGACCCTTTAGTTATTCCTCTTCCTAGAGTTTCTATGGATGCTGATCATAATAAATCAGGCACACTCGTGCCAAAGAGACTTGTTTAAAAGGAAATTCAGGAATCACACCAACCAGATTTCCTACAAAACAATGGGACTCAAACCTTTTCTTCATTTATTTCCAATTAAGGAAAGAGCTAGAAGAAAAGGGAATGGTGTTTACTTTTGAACTTGACCAAAATCCAAGTGGAGCCCAATAAAGAACAAGGAAAAACCCTTCAGTGTGTTGGTTATCTAGGTTGGACCATTAGGCATTGAAAATCAGCATTTTTCTGATTAATACATTTAAGTCACTCCTCATTAAATACACTTAAAAACAAAGGAGATTGGTAATTATCAACTGACAAGTTAGCAAAGCAACTGCAACTGATGAAATTTGCTGAACAGCATCTTAATTTTATACCCTATCCTGTGGGTGAGCCTAGGGCCTGGATCAGAATTACTGAGCAGCATTTCTCTAGCTCCAGTCCACTCTCCAGGCACATGCCATCGAGCTCTCCGATTCAGCCCAAATAATTCTGAAATGGTTCAAGATGTCAATTGTGTGCACCAAATGCACACCCACTGACTTTGCTGTCCCATCGCCATTTTATTTGTCCTCTCTCATTTATAGCCACTGTGGATAATGTCAGAAGCTATTGCTGACAAGGTTCATTGAAGGCTCTGCAGCTTCTGGTGCCCACAAAGAGGTCACAGCCTTCTAGTTCTGGTAGGTGTCTACCTCAAGGGTGGCCATGATAGCTGTTGAGGTGCTGTCATCTATACCAAGAGCATTAACCCCTGTTGCTACTGAGATTAATGGCATCAAAACAGCTGACAGCCTGCTCTGCAGCTCTTTTACTAGTTCCCTCTTTTTATGAACAATCTTCACTCCAAGGTGTGATGTAAGTATAGAGATAGAAGGCCAAGGAGGATAATTTGAATTGATAGACAATACTCAAGTCTCTATGCCTATTGTTTTGGAACTCCTTAGTTCCTCTTAAAGGATTCTCCTACAAAATTCTCCATGTTTCCAAACTCAACCTAAAACTGGGTTATGGTTTCAAAGAAGCAATTTTGTGTCAAATTGTCTCATAGATTCTTTGAATATTTACTTTTCCCTGTAAGACTTAGGGTCTTAAACTCAAATGACTGTAGTGACCACTTACCTAACAAATAAAATCAAGCAAGTGGAGATTGGCAAATTGGAGAAACCATGTCCTATCTCAAAGGGGTAGTAGTTACTTTTCAGCTCCAACTGATGGTGGCCAAGCATGATTGTTGGAGATTTTCTGATTTTTCAAAAGAAGCTGGAAATCTGGTTATTTATAATAAATCTTCTGATTTTCAAATATCATGAACTAACTTAACACTTGTAATGAGCACTATGCAAATCAAATAAAGCCTATTTATTTATTGCCCTGGACCCACAAGCCTCTCGTGGTCTGCTTTGGTGCCTACATGTTTTTTGTCAGAGTGGAGAGGCAATATGATGGTATCATATTTAGACAAATGCTTGCATCATCAGTATCATTAATTCCTTAAGTTCACCTGATGCACAGGACATTACAATGAAAAACCAAACAAGCTTATGATCTTTATTATAAAGTAATAATAACAATTTTAAAGAACTTAAAGTGTCCAGCACCTTAAATGTAGAATTGTTAGTTCTTTTATTCATCTATCAATTCAAATCCAAGCATGTCTTAGGAGGAGAGTAAAGCTCAGGGAATTAATTTAATTTGTCCAAGTGCAGATCAGCACATCTAGGAAGTCACAGAGCTGGAATTAGAACCAGAGAGCACTTACTTTCTACCACTTCACATTGCCCATGACACTAAAACTCCATCCAGTGGATAAGTACAAGTTAGGAAGGAAACTCTTTTCAGTAATGATATATGTATGTGTTTGTGCATCCTTGCACACATGTCTGACTCTTTGCGACCCTATGGGCAGTAGCCCACCAGGCTCCTCTGTCCATGGGATTCTCCAGGCAAGAATACTGGAGTGGGTTGCCATTTCCTCTTCCAGGGGATCTTCCAACCCAGTAATCGATCCTGCATTTCTTACCTTTCATGCATTGGCAGGTGGGTTCTTTACCACTAGCACCACCTGGGAATAAGTTCAGTTCAGTGGCTCGGTCATGTCCCACTATTTGAGACCCCATGGACTGCAGCACACCAGGCCTCCCTGTCCATCACCAACTCTCGGGGTTTACTCAAACTCATGTCCATTGAGTCGGTGATGCCATCCAACCATCTCGTCCTCTGTCATCCTCTTCTCCTCCTGCCCTCAATCTTTCCCAGCATCAGGGTCTTTTCAAATGAGTCAGTTCTTCCCATCAGGTGGCCAAAGTATTGGAGTTTCAGCATCAGTCCTTCCAATGAATATTTAGGACTGATTTCCTTTAGGATGGACTGGTTGGATCTCCTTGCAGATAAGGGAATAAGTTACAAGAATTTATTATAAACCTGCAAGTCTGTGTGCCAGAAGAGAACTCTGCAACCTAAGCACTGTGAGAATCTTTTTCCTTGCAGAGTTCTTCATTCCTATTGAGGGTGTCATCTTCTTGGACTCTTCCTCTTCCCCTTCCTCCTTTTCCTTTTCCATCTGGCTTTTAGTTTTTGATACTAGGGATCCAGTGCTGTCAATCACTACATTGCAGGGGATCCTAGTCCCACTTACTTATACTAACATGTCACGCTTCCATTGCTGCTGGAAGAACGTTGAGGTGACTTGGATATTTGATCAGAGTAGAATGTACTGGTGTCATAGGACTCTTGAAATACTTGAAGAATTTACTGTATATTTTACTTTACCATTAAGAAAGGAGAACTATTCCCAAGAACAAAGAATGCATTTTTCTCTTCAAATTATGTTGGAGAATCAATATAAAAATGTGGATCTTTATTAAGAATTCTCATTCTAATTGAAATGTTAGTTTGATCTCTTGGAAGGTTTGAATCACTTTGAAGTTCCTGTGAAGCTCTAGGTGTTGGAGATTTTGAAGGCACATTTCTCTTCAAGTGTTGCTTTCAAGTGCAAATGACCTTTCATTTCCCTTAGACTAAGGGGAAAGCATGAGTTATGGAGTCACCAACAGGACAAGGAAATGGGCAGGTTGATTTTCCAGCTGTCTTTCAACTCTGTGTTTCTCTGACTCACATTTCCTCTGTCCAAATCTGGCCTGCTTGCCTTTCCTTTTTGAATTCCACAAATGTTGGCTTTGGCAAATCTTCTTACACTTTACTAAAATATTCCTTGAGGAAATATATGTGAATTATTGTTGAACAACTCATAAAATTCTTAGAACCTTCTCTAAAGGTGACCAGAGATAGTATATAAATTAATTTTAGGAAAGATTTGAAAACTCTATAAAGGTAAAGATGATGATAACTGCAGGAGGCCAGCATTTTACAGAATTGTAGACTTTGCTCATTCTTCTTTTAAACACCACTTGGCCATGTACTGTGGCATGTGGGATCTTAGTTCCCCAACCAGGGACTGAACCCACGTCTGCTGCATTGGCAATATGGTGTCTTAACCACTGGCCCACTGGGAGGGAGCACCCTGTGGTTTTTATAGTACTCATTACTTCACATTGCAGTTTTACATGTCACTCAAAGTGGGGTCGATGGACTGGTAGCACTGGCATGTCACCCGAGAGCTTGTAGAAATAAATTATCAGGCTCCACCCTAGGCCTACTGATTCAGAACCCACATTTTAACAAGTTCCCCAAGTTCATGTACACATTAAACTTTGAGAAGCTCTGTTCTTTCTGTCTCATCCAGATGTCTTTTTCATTCTTGCATTTCTAGCACTGAACACAGAGCCTTAAGGATACTTGGAACTTTATGAATATTTATTGACTGATAAATTGTTTCTCAGTGCTTGGAGATCTAGTCTAAAGGCCTCGTTTAGAAATGTTAGGAAGCTCAGGAGGTACAGCTAACTAAATACAGAACTTCACCCATTCAAGCCATCCTTAGCCTTTACTGTATATTGGGAACCTTTGGGAAGATATTGAAAAAAAACATAACACTCATACCTGGCTGCTGTCACCCATAGAAGTTTTGCTTAATGAAAATAGGGTAAGATCTGGGCAGTAGAAATTTAAATTTCCTCCAGGTGATTCTAATGTACAGCCAAGGTTAAGAACTGTTGCACTAGAAATAATCTTCCAAAAAGCTGTTTGAATAATTGAATTACTAGGTCCCAGGATAAGCAAAATTGAAACCACTCAGGAGTATAATCTGAAGTCTCATTAGTACATAACGAGCCATAATACAGTGGTACTGGGGCTAAGTTTGAATGTCCATACACTCTTGAAATATTTGGTATTTGTAGAAAGCAAGTATGTTCTATTTTTTTTTTTTTTTGTTTTTGGTAACAGTCATACAGAGTAACTGTTGAAAAGCATCGGTTTGGTCAAGAGAATAAAGGGTGACACTGAATCTTGGGAAGAACTATAACTTAAGTTTCTTAGTTGAGTATTATGAAGTATTTATAGTTTGTCAAACTGGTTTGGCTATTTTCTTCCGTTGGAAGAGAGATCACTACACAATTTATCAGTTTTAAAGCTGTTACTCCACTAGGTCAATTGTGAACTACATCCTTACTTTACAGAAGAGTACTGTGCCTACTTGGCATATTTCACATATCCTTCCTTATTACCTTTTGTAGTTCTCCTCTTTTGGGCAACCAAAAGTATTCTGGTCTAGGTTAGAAAACAGTTTCATTGATGAATGTTTCTTCTCTCCTCCTTGACCCATCTATCTTGATGAGTATAGCCTTTCACTCAGGGGCAGGCTTTTAGTGGGGAGAATGACATCATTTAAGATGATGTCAGTGTTAGCATGTGGCTAATTCGGTTGAACTGACATTATGAGCACATTAGGGAAGTGCTTAACAAGTTCAAGTACATTTCCATATTGTCCCCTTACTTGTGCTTAGCTCCCTGGGGGGTTGTAAGCAAGTCTAAATTCTGCAGGAACTTCAGCCACTCAGTACAAAGGGCCTCATGCTTCCCTCAGTACGTCAAAGCTCATGAGAGTTAGAGATGAAACTTAGGAGACTGCTGAAGAATCAGGATGTGATGACAGTGAGAAATTGGGGTCTCAGAACTGATGGTATTATTGTGTAGATGCGGCATTTGCTTAGAGGTTCATCTATAGTGATGATTTAACCTGACATACTATCTTATGGATGAAGATTTCTTCTGCTCTTCTTTGAATGTTAGGTAAAATAAAAGTGACTATAACAAAGAGAACAAAATACAGTTGCAAGGCATCCTTGCTCTAGGTCATCATTCAGGGACCTTCAATATCATTCTTCTTTATTCATCTAAAACATGGTCCACATCTGGATGGCTGAAGCTGAGTTCTGAATCATCCATGTTACTATGTGTAGGAAGGAAGACAGACAAAGAACTTGTGAAAACATAGCCACACTTATCTACAAAGGAGAGTGGGGAATGTGGACTGTATTGTGGCAAGTCGTGTTTGTGCACGTGTGTAACTAGCAGTACAAGAACATGACTCCAAGTTTTGCCATTCAAGAGGCAAGAGAGCAGGAGGTACTCAGAATAGTCATTACTTGAGGGCTGTTCCTGGTTAGGTGCTAATTCCTTGGCATTTATGACTTGTTTTCTGCATGTGGCAAGAGTGAGCTTTGGAGGCCAATGGAAGTGTTCAGGCAAAGACATGTAGATGCTGGCACTTGGAACTGGTAAGGGTGGGTGATATTGGTGGGACACCAACAACATCTGGTACAGCATTTTACTTCCCAAGTTGTTGGCAAACCATTGATTTTATAGCTTTCCTCTATCAACTACCAGCCATTCATGTAGCAAAAATAGTGAAGAAACAAATACATATTCTGCCCTTAACCTCAAATCATAAAAACTCTTGGTTTTAAAATGAAAGTGACCAGTCGTATAGCAAAAATTAAACTTAAAAATTTGAATCTGGGTCCACATGCTTTACTTAAATGAGGATGGGTGCAAAGTGCTAACAGATTTAATTATGAGTTACTTAAAAGGAATTTTCAAAGGATTGGGTGGTAAAAAGTATCTCTGATTTAGTTTTATGTTTGATGGTTTATTGGTTCTTTGTTTTTTTTAAACTTTATTAAAGTAACTAATTGCTGACTCAGCTCCAGCTTATAATGTAGTTTGATAAAGTTAAAACTTTTTAAGCTTAGAAATACATACATACATATACATCTATATACTATTTTTAGCACGATCAATTAAATTCTTTCCAAGAATTATAAGTAATAGCAATACTTGCTCAATTGTGTGATTCATGTGGACTAGTTTAAAAACTACATTTAAATGAGCATTACTCTATTTAATTGTTTCTGTGTGAATGTAGCCATAACCAGTCATTGGATAAAGGCAGAAAAAAATGCAAAGTGTTCCTGTTTGAACTCAAATTCTGAAAGAAGAGAAATATAAATCAGTTAATAAATCCTGAGATCAACATAGAGATTTTTTTTTCTGTAGAGTTGGAAGAAATGAACATTCCTTCCATGATTCTTTCTCCATAAATAACTAAAAGAAGTTAGAAGGTTTATGCATTTTTCCACTTCAGTTCAAATTAAGAGTTATGCCAACAACCTAGTTGGAAAAAAGCTCTTTGAAAAGTGAATTTAATTCTAGTTTCAAATAGATTGACATGCAAACCTAGCTTATTCATAGATTTCTGAAATGTGCTCAACAGAACCTTTAAATAGAGCTCTTATAATATGAAAGAATTTTACCAGAATGATAAGCATAATTTAAATTGAGATGACCTTAATATCATCGAGTCACAGTGTGGTTCTACTGGAATTTGGAAGACCCTTCTAGCAGCAGGTGCTTTAAACATGCCCTGGGACTCACACTCAGTCTCCCTTCAGAGATTCTGTTGCTAATGTTTCAGGTTTAGAATTTCCACTCCACCATTTTTGGCCCATCAGCCCTTCAGTGAAGAAGCAGTTATTGTAATAAGGTTTGGGAATTAGAGATGACCAATTCCCAAACTTTACAAATTACTGACATTATACAGCTTTAAATTTTCCCAAATTGAAATGCCATGACTTTGAATTTTCACTCAGTCTAATTTTTAGGCAAAGACTCTGCTCTCTCAGGAAATTTGTGGGTCCCAAAGAACTGTTTCTGAGAACCAGAGACAACCAGTATTAGGCTATTGCTTTTTGAAAACTGGTAAAACACACATAACATAAATATGAGCATCTGAACTCTTTGACCTTTTAAAAATTTTATTGAAGTAGTATAGATGTTTTACAGTGTTAATTTCTGCTGTACAGTGAGTGATTCAGTTATACATATTATTTTTAATGCTCTTTTCCATTATGATTTATCACATGATATTGAATATATTTAATAATTCCCCCGTGCTATATAGTAGGAAGTTTTAACTACTTTAAAGTATACAATTCAGTGACCTTTAGTACACTCACAATGTTGTACAGCCATCACCTCTATCTAGTAACAATGCATTTTCATCACCCTAAAAGGTGATCCATACCTTATTAATCAGTGACTCCCTATTCCTCTTTTCTCTAGCCCTTAGCAAACACTGATCTGCTTTCTGTCTCCATGGATTTTGGACATTTCATCTTCATGGGTTATGAAATTTGGACATTTCATACAAGTGTAAGTGTGCAGTATATGACCAGCTGTTGCTTAGCATGTTTTTTTTATGTTCATCCATGTTGTAGCATGTGTCAATACTTTTTGTATATATCAAGTTTTCTTTATCCATTCACCCATTGCTAGACATTTGGATTGTTTCTGCCTTTTAGCTATTGTGGACAATGCTGCTGTGAACATTCGTGTACAAGTATTTTTTTTGAGTACCTGTTTTCAGTTTTTCAGGGTGTAAACCTAGGAATGGAATTCTTGGATTGTATGTTAATTCTATGTTTAACTTTATATATAAATATATATATATAATTTATTTATTTTTATTGAAGGATAATTGCTTTACAGAATTTTATTGTTCTCTGTCAAACCTCAATATGAATCAGCCATAGATATATATATATCCCCTCCCTTTTGAACCTCCCTCCCATTGCCCTCCCCATTCCACTCCTATGTTTAACTTTTTGAAGAACCAAGCCTATTCCTTTTAACTCAGCACAGTGATACAATAACTTTATTAATGATGCCTTGCCTGGCAGCACCTTAAATTGTTCATAATTATTATTCTTTCTTGACAGTAGAAATACTAAATTTAAATAAAGGAAGCTTGAGTCACACAATGCAAGCATTTTAACATTCACACTAGTTCTTATATATGTGACAGTATAACAGTAAGAAAGATGAAATGACCTTGATTTTGAGAATTGTTCCCGTGCATACCAGGAATTACGTTTGACTGCTAACAACATAGGCTTGAAATTACAGTGGTTTTTCATCCTTAAATGCAAGCCTCTCAACCTCTGAATTACTGACAGTTTGGCTGGATGAATCTTTGTTGTGTGGGCTGTCCTGTGTACTGTAGAATGTTTAGCCTCATCCTTGACCTCTACCACTAGATGCCAATAACACACGCCCCTCCCGCCAGTTGTGGCAATTAAAATATTGTTAAATATTAACAGACATTGCTAAAGGTGCCCTGGGGGACAATATGCATGAAGTCTAGGGCTCCTTTTTGTGGCTCCACAATGTCAATGATAATCAATTTCCGTGTGTGTGTGTATTACTGTGTCATCCTTAATGTGGTACTTTCATCCTCAAGGTTGCCTCATAGTGGGAAGATGGCTGCCACAGCTCTAGCCATATAATCCAGGTGAGGAAAATAAGCTGTCTCAAGCCCCTGTAAAAACATTTCTCAACAACTGTGCTTAAAGACTTGGTACTATATCTCATTGGCCACTTTTATCTGTAATGGAAGGGTGGACATGTTTTATTGCTGGTCCTATTTCCACACCTGACAAAATAATTGTTCTGTTAACAGGAAAAGGAGAAAAATGTATACTGCATAGCCAAGTCGCTAAGTCACAAAATAGCAGATCTATTTCTGATTGTTGAGACGATGGGAGAAGATTGCATCCTGATGAGGAGTGGTGGCTTCTTCCAGGGGCAGCTGATCTTCACACTGTCTGTCCCCCTGAAAAGATGTTTATCCTAGGACAGGAAAGGAGGGTGGGTTGTTGTTCTGGTGTATGCTGCTGATGCTGCTCAGTCGCTTCAGTCGTGTCTGACGCTGTGCGACCCCATAGACGAGCCCACCAGTCTTCCCTGTCCCTGGGATTCTCCAGGCAAGAACACTGGAGTGGGTTGCTATTTCCTTCTCCAATGCAGGAAAGTGAAAAGTGAAAGTGAAGTTGCTCAGTCATGTCTGACTCTTAGCGACCCCATGGACTGCAGCCTACCAGGCTCCTCTGTCCATGGGATTGTCCAGGCAAGAGTACTGGAGTGGGTACCATTGCCTTCTCCGGTTCTAGTGTATAAAGAACCTTAAATTTCCCTAGATTCTAAAGTATAGAGAGGGCAGGTGTCATTTCAGTGCTGTCCATCATTGCCTTGGACATAGGGAGACAGATCCAGGTTGGTCTGGTCAACCTTTCACCTCCCTTTGTCACTGAAGATGAAAGTAGTAATAGCAGTAGTAGCAATATGCCCACAAGGCAGAACATTTGGAGCCTCAAGCAGGTGCATCTCAGATCCAGTGGTATCAACAGTATTCTCAAACCTGAGATAAAATGAGACTTGGTAGCAATCACCAGCATATGGAGCTGGGTGGCACAGAATGGTGTTCTCACAAACACCATCAGAACCCTGGGTAGGGTTCCCAAATGGGAACGGGATGGGAAGGCCAGAGCAGAAGTACAGCGAGGGCTCTTTGTAGAGTCCTCTGTGTTCCAGAAGAACACAAAGATTGCAGGCTCTAGGGACCAGGCCACAAGAAGTAGGTCTGTGGCAAGTAGGGATTCTAACCCTTGGAGTATAAAGAGAGAGAGAGAGAACTTTTTTGTTACTGGTAAGGCTGGTGTGGTAGGTTGAATTGTATCTCCTCAGAAGACATGATGGGCTTCCCAGGTGGCTCAGTGGTAAAGAATCTACCAGCCAATGCAGGAGACACGGGTTTGATCCCTGGGTCAGGAAGATTCCCCTGGAGAAGGAAATGGCAACCCACTCCAGTATTCTTGCCTGGGAAATCCCATGGACAGAGGAGCCTGGCGGGCTGCAGTCCATGAGATTATAAAAGAGTTGAACATGACTTAGCAACTAAATAACAATAAAAAGATATGATGAAGTCCCAAATTGTGTACCTGTGAACGTGACCTTGTTAAGAAAGAAGGTGTTTGCAGATCTAAACAAATTGAGGCGGTTCTCCATTAGAGTGGGTCCTAATCTGATAGGTCTTGCATCCTTTATAAGAAGGACGGATATATACCAGAAGAATGCCATGTAAGGACAATGCCAGAGATGCCAGTGGTTCATCTGAAAGCTAAAGAGTGCCAAGGATTGCTGGCACCCACCAGAAGCTAAGAGAGGCATGGACTATACTGTCCCTCAACCTCCAGAAAGAGCCCACAGTGGTGACACCCAGATTTCAGACTTCTGGAATCCAGAACTGTGAGAAAACAAATTTCTGTTGTTTTAAGCCACCTAGTCTGTGGTATTTCATGACTGCAGCTCTAGGAAACCAAGACAGCTGGGGCATATGTCTGACACACATAAAATAAAAACTGGCCTTGACTCGGAGTCTGTCTGGGCACATTGGCCTTTTATGTGTTGTTTAATGTGAATTAGTAAGACAGATAGTACAGATCTCATCTCATAACCTTGTCCTGAAAATACTCTCCACTGTTTCTGTTGTGGGGGCTTCTAACAAATGCTCTTCTGATGGTAACATTGATTGAATCAGTTCCAGCCTCTGGGATTCTCCATGACATGATGTACATTAAAGTACTTGAGCAACAATAAAATCCCATACAATTGTTAGATACCATTGTGTTATCAGTACAGTTTTATAATTGTGGACCTGAAAACTAAGTGGTCAGAGGAATGTCAACAAGCATAATTAGATTTTTACCCTGTGTGATTCCAGGGGCCAAGCAAATAATGGTGAGGCATGAACATCTGAGCAAGTCCCCTCAAGAAAACAGTCCGCCCTTACAATTGTATCTTGTTATAAAATTCATCTGTAAAAGAAACTGGTCAGAAAAGCATTTGGAACAGGAAAATGCCCAACCAAGCACACTGGAGCTTTGCTTTTCTGTGATGTTAAACCAGTCAAAGCCGGCCATTGTGCGTGCTTGACAGATGATCTCAGAGCCACCTTAGGCTACCAGCAATACATGACCTGCCCTTTTCTTTACTGGAGAAGCACCCAGAAGGTGTTGCTGCTGCGTCTCCTAGAAATAGTCTGGTTATGCAAAAACATGTTAAGGCAGAACGGCTCATAATCTAAGCCTTTGAGAGAATATCCTTCTTGATTGTGTTATAAAATAAAATAGAAGAAAACAAAGGATAAAGTTCTAAGTCCCCAAACCTAAGCTTAGACATTTATGCCCTGAGCTATAAAGGCCATAGTGTCAATGGCTCTAATAATATGGTCTAATGAGTTGGAAAAATAATGGCATGGTGGTTGCATTGCTGAACCCTACGGCTGACAGCTCAGGCAGAGCTGTCGCCAGTGGAGTATTCCAGAAAGATCTGAAAAAAAAAAAACAAGAACAGAATCATGATGGAAGACCTTCGTGAATGACAAAAAAAAAAAAAAAAATTGAGTGCTTTATTTTCCATGGTTCGTTTACTTCCTACTGCTGCTGCTGCTGCTAAGTCACTTCAGTCGTGTCTGACTCTGTGTGACCCCATAGACGGCAGCCCACCAGGCTCCCCCGTCCTTGGGATTCTCCAGGCAAGAACACTGGAGTGGGTTGCCATTTCCTTCTCCAATGCATGAAAGGGAAAAGTGAAAGTGAAGTCGCTCAGTCGTGCCTGACTGTTAGCGACCCCATGGACTGCAGCCTACCAGGCTCCTCCATCCATGGGATTTTCCAGGCAAGAGTACTGGAGTGGGTTGCCGTTGCCTTCTGCATTACTTTCTAGGGGCTGCCTAAATCCATCTTAACCTTTCTAGAGTTCTTTTTAAAAATGAAAAGAGCCTCTGCAAATTAACTAGCAAAATTTTTAAGAGGTAGATGGTATATATTGTTCCTGTTTTTAATCTTAGTGCTATAAACATTTATTGTGCACCTATTACCTCTCACCATTCCAGCTCACTCACCTCTGAATGAGTTCTAACTGACCTGATTTTCCCCTTAAAATGTTGTTTGTTTAGTCGCTAAGCCCTGTCCTACTCTCTGTGACCCCATGGACTGTAGCCCACTACGCTCCTCTGTCCATGGGATTTCCCAGGCAAGAGTACTGGAGTGGGTTGCCATTTCCTTCTCTAGAGAATCTTCCTGACCCAGGGATGGAACCTGTGTCTCCTGTATTGGCAGACAGATTCTTTACCACTGAGCCACCTGGGACTCCTCCCACCCCCAATGTATTTCCTGTAATATTGTGTAAGTCTCCACATTGGAATGATTCTCTTTCGTCCTGGATGCTAGATACTTGTCAGTTCAGTTCAGTTGTTCAGTTGTGTCTGACCCTTTGTGACCCCATGGACTGCAGCATGCCAGGCCTCCCTGTCCATCACCAACTCCTGGAGTTTACCCAAACTCATGTCCATTGAGTCGGTGATGCCATGCAACCATCTCATCCTCTGTCATCCCCTTCTCCTCCTGCCTTCAATCTTTCCCAGCATCAAGGTCTTTTCCAGTGGCTCACTTCTTTGCATCAGGTGGCCAAAGTATTGGAGTTTCAGCTTCAGCATCAGTCCTTCCAATAAACACCCAGGACTGATTTCCTTTAGGATGGACTGGTTGGATCTCCTTGCAGTCCAAGGGACTCTCAAGAGTCTTCTCCAACACCACAGGTCAAAAGCATCAATTCTTCAGCACTCAGCTTTCTTTATAGTCCAACTCTCACATCCATACATGACCACTGGAAAAACCATAGCCTTGACTAGATGGACCTTTGTTGGCAAAGTAATGTCTCTGCTTTTGAATATGCTGTCTAGGTTGGTCATAACTTGTCTTCCAAGGAGTAAGCGTCTTTTTATTTCATGGCTGCAGTCACCATCTGCAGTGATTTTGGAGACCCCAAAAATAAAGTCTGCCACTGTCAGTGTCAGATACTTGTCAGTGTAGGCTAATTTTTTATTTAAGCTGTTTTGGAAATTAGGTCACTCTTTAATATGGAGCTTAAATTCCAGTCAACTGAGACCTTCATGTATTTTGTATATGGGTTTCCATGTTAAGTCTACTGAGATTGTGTGATTTATTTTTTATTCTAAGTTTTATTCTACAGCGTTAGTTTCCACCCTAGTATCCCACTTAATTGACTTCTTTATATTTCTATTGTCATGAAAATCTCTTCTCAGCTGTATGTGGCCTTAGTCTTTATCTTTATGATAGATAGTGTTGAGATTTATATAGAATTAGACTGAGAGTGATGAGGTCCAGACCTTGGAACCTCCCTGTAGGGTGACAACAACTCATTAACCTAGAATCATGTTATAAAACAGAGTTCAGTTTCATATTATAGTAAATAGTTTTCCATTTTATGCTAACAAATTTTATTCCAATCCAGAAAATATTTATTGATGAGAGAAGGGGTTAGCAAACTACTCCCAATTTGAGCTGGTTTCTGTTTTTGAAAATAAGGTGGGCTTGGAATTCCACCATGCTGATTTGTTTACGTATTGTATGTGGCTGCTTTTGTGGGTTGCCATGACAGAGTTGACTAGTATGACCCATAAAGCCTTTAATACTTACTGTTTGGTCCTCTACAGAAAAAAGTTGGACCTTAGGAAGAGAAAGACTTCACTTATGTAATTATCTTTCTTTCTGTGTAATGAATTTTCCCATCATTATCAACAGCATGTATAGTATCTTCTGTCTGAAAACAACAAAATGAAAATACCTGTCTTGATTCCTCTCCATCCATTTTTCTATTCTCCTTGACCAAAAATAAACACGGGAGTTTTCTCTCTTTTCTGCCCTTCCTTTCTCTCTTCATTCTCACTTGAACACATTGCAGTATGGCATTCATTCCTAATCATTCCTCTGAAGTGACTTTGTTCAAGTTCCCTGAGTGACTTTCACATCACCAGCCCGAGAATTAAACATTCTCAGTTCATGTCTGACTTGACCTGTCATCTCCGTTCAGATGCAGTGGAGTCTCTTTCTTAAATCACTTTCTCCCCTTGGCCTTCAAGACATGGCTTTCTCTCGCTTGCCTTTGTGTTCTTTTCATCTTCCTACTTTTAAACATTGGCGTGCCCCAGGGCTCCATTGTTAGATCTCTTCTTTTCTCCATCTTCCCTCACTCCCTAGGTGCTCTTAACACATTTCACAGTTTTAAAGACTGTTCCTATATGTGATGACTCCCAAATTATATCTTTGGACTCACCTCTAGACTGAACTCCAATGTGAACCAGACATCCCCGTTTGGATGACTAATAAGCATCTCAGACTTACAGGTTATAAAATAAACTCTTGATTTTCCACTATGCAAACCAGTTCCTGTTATAGTCAGCCTTATTTTAGTCACTGTCAATCTCATATGGTGGTCATTGTCCATATCAAGCACAGAGGACTGATTTCTTTGTCTCTTATACTCCATATCTGCCCATCATCTAGTCTAACCAGTTCTAACTTTCAAAATATCTTTTCCCCCCAAATTAGACTATTCCTCTTCTCTGATGCTACAGGGTTGATAAAAACTACTATCATCTCACGTTTGAATTATTTCAAAATTCTTCCAACTAGTTAATCTGATGCTACTCTGACTCAGCCTCATCTTTTTTTCTAAACATGACAGTCACATTGATAATATGGAAATGTAGGTCAGGTCATGTCTGTTCTTCGCTCAGAACAGTCTAATAGCTTTCCCTCTTAGAAGAAATTCTCCAATCTTCCTGTTGCCTACAACTCCCTACTTGATCCAGCCCACTTCCCTTTCTGATGTCATCTTCATCTTGTTCATTCCTTTGCATCCACAGCACCCTCCTTGCTGGTTTGTAAACACACCAAGCATGTTCTAGCAGTTCTTTATGCTATTCTCTCTGCCTGAAACCCTTTATTCTCTAATATTCCCAGGGCTTTTATTCTCACCACGTTCAGATTTTTTGCTCAAAACTCACCTTAGCAGAGGGGCTCTCCAGATCATGCTCCCATTACTCTGTTCTCTTAGCCTGTTTTATTTCCATAGCATGTACTACTACCTGACGTAAGACATATATAAACTAAAATAATTCGATGGTATGTATATTAATATCTGATAGAGTTTGAAACAAAAAGCCTTAAGTGAAGAAGATGATTACATAAGCATAAATGTTCAGTTCATCTGGAATATATAACAAGACTCAATATATACAGTTAACAGTGTGACCTCAATATAGCAAAAGTGGGTAGAAATGCAATGAAAATTCCACAAGTTGGCAAACGCAAATCTCTCAGTAATTGATAGATAAAATTGTTAATGAGAATTTTTAATGTCACAATGAACAGTCTTGATCTAGCAGATATATATAAAATCCTGCACCCAAAAACCACAGAATATAGTCCTACAGAATACAATTTAAACAAAATATGACTGTCTACTAATTCATAAAGCAAGCCTGATCACAATGCCATTAATGATTAATAAACAGATAATTTTAAAAACCCTCATATTTCAGCATTTTAAATATCCATCTAAATAATTAATGGTTTAAAAAAATTATAAATAAAGCTTACAAATACTTAAAATATAATAAAAATTTAGTTACATAAAAAAATATGAGATGCACCTGTATAGATAGTTAAAAGGCTGAGAATCAATGAGCTAAGCATCTACAGACAATATAAAATTTTTTAAAAAGAATAATCTTATAAAAAGTAGAATGAAAGAAGTAATACATGGATGACTGCATGATTTACTGAAACAGAAAACAACAATACATTAGGGATGAATAAAAATCCAAAGTTCCTTGAAAGATTAATAGATATATGAACTTCAGGAATGACAAAAATAATAAGAGAAAAATCTAAATCCATCATATTAGGAAAGAAAAAAAAATTACTAATATTGAGACTACATTAAAGTATACTTGAACAATTTTGTCAATAAGTTCATCCATTAGATAAAATGAAAAACTTAAAAAGTTTTCCAAGACTGAGGGAGAAATAGAAAAAAAAAATAACAAGGCCAGTCAGTACTAAAGAAATGTAAACAGTAGATAGAAATGGGCATGGGTAGGTTGGTTTTGCAAATGCAGCTACTTTCTGAAAAGGAAATTCTGATGGCTCTATTTTGAATTCATATGCATAGAGATTAGGGAGACTAAAAGTAGGGTCTCTTGGGATGTAGAAAATGAAACTGGAGCCTATTATACAGAGTGAAGTGGGCCAGAAGGAAAAACACCAGTACAGTATGCTGACACATATATATGGAGTTTGGAGGAATGGTAACGATGGCCCTGTATGGGAGACAGCAGGAGAGACACAGATGTATAGAGCAGTCTCTTGGACTCTGTGGGAGAGGGTGAGGGTGGGATGATTTGGGAGAATGGCATTGAAGCATGTATAATATCATATGTGAAATGAATCGCCAGTCCAGGTTCGATGCATGATACGGGATGCTCGGGGCTGGTGCACTGGGATGACCCGGAGGGGTGGTGTTGGGCAGGCGGGAGGTAGGAGCAGGGTTCAGGGTGGGGAGCGCGTGTGTATCCGTGGCGGATTCATGTTGATGTGTGGCAGAACCAATGCAGTGTTGTAAAGTAATTAGCCTCCAATTAAAATAAATTTATATTAAAAAAAATCTCATCTTGAATTGAACATGAAGTGGGAATCTAGGCTACTTTCCCCCTACTATTGGTGTCAACTATTCCACACAATTTTTTTCACATTTCCTTACATCCTTAAACTTTTTGGAAGGTGAAACAAAAATACATAAATGTTCATGTTTGTGTTGTTCATTAATACACTTTCCAAAAGAACTCTGTGTGGCTGTATGTGTGTGTGCTTCTGTGTGAAACAAACATTTTTAACGTGCTAAATTGAGTTGCTATCCATTATCTAATTTTATATGCTATTCTCTTTATGGGGAAAAAAATCCAGTTACACTACCAAGTGCTGAGTTTTAAAATAGAGCAGAAAATCTGACAATTGGAAAGGAAAACCTGCTGTTGTTTGATTGAAGTAACTTCTCATCTCTACATATAAAAGGACCAAAATAGAGTGATTTGAAATTTGTGTGGTTCTTGCCTAGACATTTGATAGAAAAATTGAATATAAAAGAATTAAAGTTATATTCTAATTATAATAATAACAATCCCATAAAACTTAAAGTGAAAAACAGTGAAATTGTAAGCTATCCAAGAGAGAAATTCTCTTTCATTATACATTTAAAACTTGCCAGTTGATAGTCACAGCTATTGGATGATGCAGAAGAAACACTAAAACCCATTTCTTCTCCTCTTGTGGTTTTGTTGGTCAGAATGGACTTAATGGCATCCAGCTGCTGCTGTTTGTTGGCAAATTTAGCTTGAATCTGAAGTTTAATGGTCACTCCTGCATCCATGCTGAATCTGGACTTGCCTGTGAAGAGACCTGGATCTGTAGGGCAGTTGTAGATAGAGGCCACTGAGAAGGACCATAGGCCTGCCTCACGCACCATAACCAGCAGGACAGTAAGTGACAATGGTGGAGCCCTGCCCTTACCCACAAACACAGACAGATCTGTCATAAAGCATGAGGGAAGAGAAGAGAAGGAGGAGGAGTTCTGCTTGAGAGGAAGTTGGTGAGAGCAATGGTGCAGACCCACCATCTTTAACTTTCTTATTCTTGTTTCCAGAAAATGTAGCCCAAGGAATGTCAAGCTTTTACCAATCAGGCTAGCTACACCTGTTGGGAAAGAAGGAATGAAGGATAAAGAGAAAGGTGGTAGTTTTCTCCATAAGAACTTTGCAAAATTGTCCAATTCTTGGCAGAGTCTCTTTTCTGAACAGGAGTATTGGATTCTTCCTATACCAGTCTTTCTCCTGTGTATTAATTAGTTTTTCCCATGTAACAAACCACTTCCAAATATAGTAGCTTAAAGCAAAACCCATGATTTTGTGGTTCAGCATTTTGGGCTGGTCTCAGGTGAGTTTCCTCATGTGTCTGTGGTAGCTGTTGGGTCAGCTGGGTGATTGCTGGCTGGTCTGAGAGGGCATCCATTGGGACAGCTTGTCTCTGCTCCATGAGGTCTCTCATCTCCCAGGATTGCTCAAATGGCGACTACTTCAAGAGAGCAAGGCCTAGGCTCAGAGCTGGCACAATGACACTTCTGCCACATTCTGTTTGCCAAGTCCAGTCACAGGGGCAACTCGTATTCCAAAGGTAGGGAAATAGACACACCTGTGGATTGGAGATGCTTCCAAACCACGTTGCAAATAGTGGGAATAGAGTTAAAAAGATGTGAGGCTGTTTCTACATGCGATCTATTAATACCAGTCCCAAACAGTGCCATCTCTACCCCGTAGAGTATGCTACTACCCTGAACCTATGTATATATTAATTTTATTGAATTCAATTAAATACGAATTTGTTGAATGGTCACTTTGTGTTGGGTCTTCCCAGATGGCTCAGTGGTAACGAATCCACCTGCCACTGCAGGAGGCGCAGATTTGATCTCTGATCTGGGAAGATCCCCTGTAGAAGGAAACGTCAACCAACTCCAGTATTCCTGCAGGGAAATCTCATGGACAGAGGAGCCTGGTGGGCTACAGTCCATGGGGTCACGAAGAGTTGGATATGACAGAGACTGAGCACACACACACACAATATGTTTAGGACTCTATTAGAAATTAAAAATAAGCCCCAAAGGCACACTCATAACAGTCTTTGCCCTTGCAGATGACATTTTTAAGCCCCGTATAAAATGGAAGCATTTTATTTCTCAGAGTAAACTGTAAACAAATCTGAAAATAGGTGTCAATCTTCTGGAGGTCTCAGAGGTGTATAATTTCAATCAGCTTTTCTATCCTTCACCCTAGGTCACATCCTGTCAGGTAAAGAACAAGAGATTTTAAATAAACCTTGTGATATGAGGAAAGCACACCATGTAAAAACCTGTAGAAAAACAACCTTGGAGATTCCTAAATGTACTATTTAGCCATGGAGCAGTGGTAGAATTGCAAAAGAAAAAAAAGAAGAAAAAGCATGCTTTGGTAGTGAATTATTATTTTTCCAGTATATGCAGTATTTGTTGACTATAAACAATAGCAGAAACAAAAAAAAAATGATTCTCATTGTGTTAGATATTTTGGAACAGAAGAGAAACAGTAACTCAATTATTTCAAGTATTTTGAATTCAGTCAGCCTGTGAAATAGGGCAGCCCTTTCATGGTATAATTGAAACTGCTTTATCTCACCACTTGTTTTTAATGACAGCAGTAAAATATTGTGAGATCATAAATCTTTCTTGAGTATTATAGTCTGTGCCTCAAGCTTTCATAAAGGGCATAACCTTGTTCTTGTGGGGACAAGTAAACACAATTTAACAGAAAAATTAGAAGAGAAACTCACTATCACCTATTTATGAAAAATAAGAGTATGTGCCATTTAAAAGGCCGATATGAAAGTGAATATTTCACTGTGGAAGAAAGTCTGTGATGCTCTATAAGCAACACTGAATTTGGAGTTAGAAGACCTCAATTCTTAGCCTGATTCCATTGCTAACTTATTTTGTAGACTTGAGGTAAAGCACATCACCTTTCAAGGTACCGCTTGAATCCATCTGTAGAGTGGAGGTTCAAACTCCAGTCTTATTCCCTCACTGGAGAGCTGTGAAGCTTGCACGAGCAATTGTGGAAGGACTTTAAACTGCACCATGTACTGTGCACATATATGGCCTAACTACAGGTAGATTTTCAAGGCAAATTATTCTACCAAATATAAACTTAAAATGGAAATAAAGCTTCAGTTTGATTAAGAGGAAGTCAAGCTAAACTTAAGTAATGTGCACTTTGGAAATGATAAAAAGAGCTTATTTGTAATTTAGGTAGTAAAGTTTAAAAAGAACTATCATTGCCTTGAGGGGGAAAAATACACCATCTTTTACTGTGTTCTCCCCAGTGGATTGCTAAACCATTCCCTTCTTGGAACTCAGAATTGGGATGATTTGTAAGTAGGTTGTGAAGTTTTTTTTCCCCTCTTCCAGCAATCTGCCTTCCTGAAGAGGAAAGAAAAAAAAGAGCTCTTTTTCTTTATTCTGCATTTTCAATATCTCACACCAAACTTCTTGCAAGAAATTATCATATGGTCACCAGATCAAAAACCATAAATTCATTTGCCTTCCCCCTGAAAATGAACTCTTTTTAAATTATCTATTTTTGAAAACAGTGCCAATGTTCTAGGACTCAAGGCTCAGAACCTTAGGCTTACCTTTGATTCCCCAAGCCTCGTAAAGTTCTATTATACCATCTTTCTTCCTTGGCTCATCATCTATAGGTCTTCTTTATCTTATTTTTTAAAAACACTGTCACATCTATTTCCCCATATCTCACAAACCTCCTTACCTCTAGCGGAGTCTGCAAATACCCTGCACAGAACAGTGCCTCAATCATTAGTCCATATCAGACATTTCTAATCCATCAGCTAATCCATTGCTAATCCTTCCTGATACTGAGTTATAACTTGAGAATCTTTCCCAACCTAGTTGAAAGGTAGACCCCCCCCCAATACCCAACAATTTACATTTACATGAAAAAAAATAATACCTATTTGTCATACTGGTCCTGTATGACAAACAACCTTAGGCTGACACTGAGGGTTCTCCATAATTAAGTTCTAACCTACATTTTTGAAACTGCCTTCACTGGTTCTTAACAATACTCCAATGAGACTCATCTATTTTTTTCTTATTAAGAAATTTGAATTTTTTAAAAAATTTTATTTTATTTGGTTTTGCCATATATCAAAATGAATCTGCCACAGGTATACATGTGTTCCCCATCGTGAACCCTCCTCCCTCCTCCCTCCCCATACCATCCCTCTGGGTCATCCCAGTGCACCAGCCCCAAGCATCCAGTATCATGCATCGAACCTGGACTGGCGACTTGTTTCATATTTTTTATTTGAAATATATAAAGGAAGCTATGGAGGTTTTATTTTTTGTTTTACCATTTTTTATTTTTATTTTTAAAAATTTTTATTCTTTATTGAACTATAGTTGATTTACAATGTCATATTATTTTCAGATGTACAGCAGAGTGATTCAGTTATACATGTACATATCTATTTAATGTTTACTTCCCTGATTCTGAACTTGACTCACACACTTTCTCCATAGTTCTTCGTCACCAAAACTTGACCAGCTCTATCCCACCCTAAAGAAACTCTTCTGGGCCTTTTTTCTTAATTTCATTCCTACAGTCTTCACTTACTATCAAAAGTGTTGTACACATATACTACTTTGATCTCTTAGCTTTTTATATGCATATCTTATTTGCCTAACTAGTATTTAAGTAGTTACCTTAGGCTAACTGAAGTAACAACTCCAAAACCTCTGAGACTAAACTTGATAAAGGTGGATTTCTTGTTCACATCAGAGCCCAGCAGAGGAAAAAAGAGATAGGAGATTCTTACCAAATGTTCTATGCATTTAGTGATTTGGAGTGTATACATGTTTTGACTATACTAGTAGTTAACTTTAAAGAATTGTTCTGGTTTGCAAGATTGACATTAAAATGCAAAAGGTGTATATGCTTATATAAATGCATTTAAAAAATTATGTAAGTTTAAGTAGTTGGAAAAAACTCTCCTCCGTCCCCAATCCTAATCCTCAGATACAACTATTCACAGTTTATATTTAGAATTTTTTCAGCATTTATACAATTGTATGTATAGTTTTTTGTGTGCTAACTTGCTTCAGTCATGTCTGACTCTTTGAGACCCTATGAACTTTAGCCTGCCAGGCTCCTCTGTTCATGGGATTCTCCAGGCAAGAATACTGAAGTGGGCTGCCATGCCCTCCTCCAGGGGATCTTCCCAACCCAGGAATCAAACCTGTGTCTCTTACGTCTCCTGCATTGGCAGGCAGGTTCTTTACCATCAGTGTCACCCGGGAAGCCCTATAGCATACATACTTTTCTTCAATTTGTTTTTCTCATTGTAACTGTTTAATCTATACATTGTTGGCATTATTACATATAGAGCAACCTCATTGTTTTAAAGAGCTACATAGTAGTTCATCATGTAGATATGTTTTTATTAACTTACTCTATATTTTATTGATGGAAATTTGGAACAAGGGGTTGACTTTTTAAATTAATGGTGTTAAAATAATATGCTACAAATTTGAAAAAAAATACGAAGTTACAAAGTTAAAATAAATTCCAGATAGATGAAAGATTTAAATATTAATTGCAAAAGTAAAAGTTCTAGAAAATGACTCAAGGGATTATTTCTATTAATTTATGGGAGACTTTACAGTAGTTACTTAAAATACCAAACTTTGAAGAAAATGAACAAATCAACAGATTTAATTTCATAAAAATTAAAATGTTCTGGAGTAGGGAATCACCATAAATTATATGAAAGGATACATAATCTGGGAGATTAGGTTGAGGATTTTGAATGGTAGACAATTTATGGAACGTGTAGAGGAAACACATATAAGTCCTCTATGGCATTCTCTGCTTATAGTGTTTTTGAATGTTTGCAACAACTTATATTGGTGGCTCATATAGCCTGGGTTTGCCTATAACCTCGTAAACAATTCAAGACATCAGCTGGTTGCTTATATATCATGATTTATGGGGTTCCTGTTGTTGTTCAGTCTCTCAGTCATGTCCGACTCTTTGCAACCCCATGGACTACAGCACGCCAGGCTTTCCTGTCCTTCAGTATAGCCCAGAGTTTGCTCAAACTCATGTCCATTGAATCAGTGATGCCATTCAACCATCTCATCCTCTGTCACCCCCTTCTCCTCTTGCTTTCAATCTTCCCAGCATTAGGGTCTTTTCCAGTGAGTTGGCTCTTTGCATCAGGTGGCCAAAGTACTGGAGCTTCAGTTTCAGCATTAGTCCTTCCAGTGAATATTCAGGGCTGATTTCCTTTAGGATTGACCAGTTTGATCTCCTTGCTGACCAAGGGACTCTCAAGAGGTTTCTCCAGCACCACAGTTCTAAAGAATCAGTTTTTCCACGCTCAGCCTTCTTTATGGTCCAACTCTCACATCTGTACGTGACTACTGAGAAAACCATGCTTTGACTATATGGACCTTTGTTGGCAAAGTGATATCTCTGCTTTTTAATATGTTCTGTAGGTTTGTCTGAGCATTTCCTTCCAAGAAGCAAACATCTTTGAATTTCATGGCTGCAGTCACCATCTACAGTGATTTTGGAGCCCAAGAAAATAAAGTCTGTCCCTGTTTCCATTGTTTCCCCATCTATTTGCCATGAAGTGATGGGACTGGATGTCATGATCTTCGTTTTTTGAATGTTGAGTTTTAAGCCAGCTTTCCACTCTCCTCTTTCACCTTCATCAAGAGACTCTTTAGTTAGAGCCTGTCATCTGCATATGAAGTTATTGATATTTTTCCCAGTAATCTTGATTCCAGCTTGGGATTCATCCAGCCTGGCATTTTGCACAGTGTACTTTGCATATAACATAGCCCAAACTCTCTGCTCATTCTCAAGCCTAACAGTTTCAAATGCAGCTATAATATTGGAAGATGTGCTTTCATTAAGTTGTTCTCAGTTGTTAATACCCTATGGCTTTGTTACTGGGAGTAGCTAGTGAAGATCTAGATTCTGAGAGAAGGGAACATGACGAATTGAGAGAGTAGCGCTGACATATATACACTACTGTGTTTACAACAGATAGCCAGTGGGAAGCTGGTGTGTAAAACAGGGAGCTCATCACAGTGCTCTGTGATGACCTTGAGGTGTGTGATGGGGTGGGGGGTGGGAGAGAGGCTCAAGAGGAAGGGAATATATGTATACATATAGCTGATTCATGGTGTTGTACAGCAGAAACTAACAAAACATTGTAATGCAATTATATTGCAATTTTAAAAAATGAAAATAATAAAAGAAATATGAAAAAAGTAAGCTAAAATGTTGAAGCTAGCACGAGGAAAAGATCCCAGAACAAAACTCACTTGCTTCACATTTATTCCCAAAGTAAGTATTGCATTCCTTGATAGAACAGTTGCATTTTTAAAGAGAAACAGTTGAGATGAATAAAATAAGAATTAAAATTCTCTTGAATATAAAATTAAATGTCTTGTTTGAGCAAAACTTGAGAAGTGAAAAAGGCGGTTGTGGGAGGGTACTTTGTTTTATAAAATGTACAGTGGAATATCACTTCTGGGTATGAAAAGGTGCTGTTCATCTTATGTGCCCGCATACTTATAAGCCTGGTACCAAATTAGTCCCTTTAGGCATATAGTACTATCTACAATAAAGAATATTTCCAGTGTTTGTTCCAAGGATTTATCCCAAGCATGATTAATGTCTTGGAATTATCTGTAACTAATTATGCTACTTAGCAGTTTGAATGTCCCATTGGTGTGAAATCATTGGAACTGTAATAGCATGGCACATATCAGAATGCTCTGATTTATTATCTGTCACTGATAAGTTTAGATTCACACCATCTGGGATGATTAGCGATTATTTACTGTCCCAAGAGGAAGCTGGTAAGAGTGTCCTTTGTGTGGAAATGGATTGTGTTGGAGATTCACAGAGCTGTCTCCCCGGCTACCCCTATGGATATGAGTATATTTGCCTCGCAGCTTGACAGAACTTTATTTATAAAGGTGTAAGCAAACATTCTTCTTCTGCCTTAGGGAGGAATCTTTTTTAGCCTCAGAGTGATTTACACGCTTGCCTTTCGGCTTGGACTTGACAGAGAAGTGATTTATGACTCCTCCCTTGCTTCTTTCTCTGTGGTCTAATTTCAGGCAAGACTTGAAGCAGGTGGAGAGAACTTTAACTTTCCAGTATTAGGAGAGTGGTATATGGTATGGAATTCCATATGCTATGGAAGCCAGTGTTTTGATGGGTTTTGGTACCATTGGATTACTTTAAAAATAAAACACTTGGAGGGCTGGCTGTCTCAGAATTCCTCTGTATTGTAAAGGTATCAGGTTTCCAACATTTGTCTTCAAAAATGTTTTTTTTTTTTCTGATTGTGTTTCAAGTGAAAATAAGGTTTGTTTCCACAAACCTTTTTTTGTCTTTTTTTTTTTTTTTTGGCCTTTTTCAGAAGACTTTCCTAAACCTTTTTTGTCCAAAGAACATAATTTGATTTGATGCATGAGTCTGAAAATACTTTTTTGGTTTCTGCATTCATGCTAATGCATTATGTCAAGGTAGAGTTTTTAATAGAAAGGCAAATGTTCTGTGTTTACAGAGTATCTAAATCTTTTTGACATCCACTTCACTTCTTAAAGGGTTGGTATCGTTTTCTTTGCAAATCCCCCTAATCTTATTTTACAGTGATGATAATGTACTGGTTGATACCAAGTAGAATCTTTCGGAGGTATCATAGAAATAGGAAAAGTTGTTTCCTTTTTTTTTTTTGTTTTGTTTTCATAAGCAGTGTCTCTGGATCTTTCTTGAATCCTATTTCATTTATTATTTCTTACAGTAGTATTGACCCAACTCTTAGAGGATAGGTAATTTTATATCTTTATCTTTAAAGCTCTTCCTTTTAAATATCTTGAGTGTTTAAAATCATAGGTCAGCAGATCCTCTTTTACACCCAACTCACAATCCCTCTGGTTTTAGATTAATTAGATTCTCTTACTGCAATAATTTTGTCAGTCATTTTGATGGTGGTGGTTGGAGAGCAGTAGCAATTAATGTTTTATATCTCTGGAGGATAAACCTTTAGCTATATGTTTAAAAGATAAGTTTTAAATAACTAAGATTTTCTTTCCTGATTGTTTCCCTTAACCCCTGAAATAATGTGGAATGAGGCCCTTGCCTGTAGGCATTTACTTTGGACTTTCAGATCTGGAAAGCAAATCCATTAAATCCCAAGTTGTGTCTTGCAGTATCCATCAGCCTCATTCACTAACTCACTGCTGTGGTGAAGTCAGTATGTCTATCTGAGCATGTCTCCCAAATAATGCAACTAGTGAGTGAAAACTGTAAGCAAATGGGAGAAATTGAACTGCTTAAGGCCACCATGGCCTTGTTCTTGGCCTAAGGATGACATTGATACCTAGCCACGTAAATTACTGTATTTGTTATTGACTCGTTGTGTTTTAAAGATATAGAGGACCTGTTTGGGTGTATCCTCATGAGTTCACACTTCTTGGTTGACCTTTCAGAGCACCCACATCTGTCTCTTAACGTGATGGAAGATGATGTCCTTACCTGAACAGGCAACCAGACAAAAAGAACCTGCATCAACAGATGGAGAGAAATCCCAATTAGCCCAGGTAGCAGATTGGGTCACCAGAACCTTAACACAAATGCACATGAGCCATGTTAGTTGAAGAGTTTACTCTAAGTGTGGAAAAGACACTCTCAGATGGAATTGCCTGCAGAAAAGGCATTTAGAGACTCCAAATGTAGGCTTCTATCTAGAGGTAATGGGAATGAACTGTAATATTTTAGTAGCAAGTGAAAGTCTCTCAGTCATGTTAAACTCTTTGCAACCCCATGGACTATACAGTCCATGGAATTCTCCAGGCCAGAATACTGGCGTGGGTAGCCTATCCCTTCTCCAGGGAAACTTCCCAAACCAGGAGTCATAACAGGGTCTCCTACATTGCAGGCGGATTCTTTATCAGCTGAGCTACCAGGGAAGCCCATTTTATTAGCAGGTATTTATACAAAATTAAAAAAATACTTTGAAAATTTATGAATTACAGATACATATTGAGATATTGCTTGTCTTTTCCCAAATGGTTAACATAGACTAGAGAATATCAGCTACTCAGAAATCCTGTCTTATATAATCAATTTAAATAGCTTAATAAAGTCCACTGGATGTGGGCCAAGAGAGAGTTCTGTGTATTTTTTTATACTATTAGTAATTTATTATATGTTTTGGCTTCAAACTGTTATTTAATACAGCCATTATAAATGTTATTTTACTATAAAAATAAAGCCATACATAAATAATACAGTAAAAAAAAAAAAGTAGAGATTGCAAAATGCAGTTGTGTCAAGGTTATCCCATTCAAGATCTAACTGTTTCTTCAGTAAGGGATTAATGTATAGCTCTGTGGCAAAAACACCTTAAAATAATTCTGTTTTTTCCTCTTCTGACATTGGCAATATCACATAAATTAAAATATTATGTAGCAAGTAGGAATACTATATTTAATTTTACATTCCTATTTGTAACAACTTTCAAGTTCATTTCTGTTTTATGAAGATCTTGAAGGCATTAGAGCCAAGTTGGGCAAGTAGTCTGTCAGGTCTGATTGGAGAGATACCTTTATAAGAATCATGCTAGAAAGCATTAATTATGATCCAGCCAATTCACATTATGGATTCTAAGAATGAAAGCACTTTATATATTCAATAATTAATTTTCTAAAATGGATTGTTTTTCTTAGGTGAGTGAGTGAGTGTATATTCAAAGTACTGCGAAATGAAGGTGACATTTTTGTAGAACATTTTGCTGATGTATAGATGATATTAGTGATAAAAAAATGTAATCCCAGGGGATGGAAAGTGTTAGGATACGAGACACAGGAATATTTCAATCTAGATTTTTGTCAGTTGCACAGCAACGCTTTGGACAGTCATGTGTCTTTTCTGTCTAGCTCTTATAACAAGTGACAAATGGTATAGATGGCTGTGATTTTTTAAAATCCTGCCTGTTCAGAAGATGGTGGTTGTGGGATCCAAACAACAGAACATTCTGTCTTTGGCTCCCTATCATTTGGGCCACACAAGCAGCAAGTCACAGAAAATCCAGCTCCACTGGGTATATACTATGAGGAAACATACTAGCTCATGCACAGAGAAATGTAAAGGTGAGATGGGCTTCAGGGACACTTCCTCCAGTGTCTTTGGTGCCACTTCCCTGTGATTTTCTTCACTCTGATTCCTTCTAAGTGTTGACTTCTTCCTGGACCTGAGATCTTTGTGCATGATAGATTGCAAAAGGAAAAGAAGAAAGTGTTCCTTTGAAAGCTGTCCCAGAAAAATGAAAAACAATTATCTTGAGACACCCATCTGCCCACAAAGGCCCTTCATTGGAAATCTCATTGGCTCTTAATGAGTCATGTATACATTTCTGGGCCAGTTACTTGCAAGGAAGATGGCTTTAATTCAGTTAGGCCTATTTCAATACCTGAGTGTGAGGTGGAATTGGCTCCTCATGAGGCACACTGGAGTATCCAAGGGGACGGGACCAAACCGGGGCGCTGTTTGGAGGGTGGACTAAAGAGTAGATGCTGAGCAGGAAGGCAACACTGTCTATTATAACCTTTAATAATACCTTCTCTTTTGCTGCCCTCTTACTAAAACACCTATATGTACCCAGTCTTTCAAGTGTCCTACATTCTAGACCTAACTCACTGATCTCACAAATTTCAAGAGTACCTCTCTGTGGCCCATCTTCACAGGACCTCTCTGTTAGTTAAGAGTTGAAAAAGCCATGGGAGTTAAGGACAAGATATAATAAAAATGATATCTCCAAGGAATATTTGCATTTTTATGTAGATTGTAGTTAGACATGATGTATGTTTAACCCAAGGTACGAGGCTTATGCTGGCCAGGTGATGGAAGGAATTATATGATAGAACATACTATTCGGGGGTCCTCAGATCTCCAGCAAACAGGCAGATGAGGACATACCATCAAAATTGGAGAACATTAATATTATAAGACAAATTGCCAGATGTGTGCCCTAAGAACTGTTGAAACATGGTAATCACTGGGGGGAAGGGGTAATGGGATGGAGTTGTTTAATAAAAAGCTTGATGGGTTTATACTTTAGAGGTTGAATGTATGTATGATACATACAGATAATAATAACTCCACTTATCTATATAAATCAATAGCACTACGTTATTCTAAATAAGCTAGGTGCCTTCTTTGTGATAAGGAAATGCTGCAAAAAAATAAAAATAAAAAACAACCCTTATTTTGAATACTTTGAAGTCTTGAAAATTCCCAAGCTTCCTAGATAATTCTCAAAGTTATAAAAATGAATTTTATAACACATTTGTTATATTAGATGAGTTGCTTTTTCTTTGTAATGCTAACAGTAAATTGTAAAATTTATGAGGCTGCTTCTAGAATAACAACATTGGTAGAGGAAGTAACTTGATTTTAGAGGATAAAAGCCTCTAAAAACCACCAACTGAAAATATTAATGATCACTCCTGTCCTGAGATGACGTTTTATCTCATTTCATCTTCACTCCAGCACCGTAAATAAAAACTTCTTCCATTTTTTATATGTGTAAATGGAGGCTGGGAGTCACTTGATTTTGTTTATTCTTGGTCACACAGCTTGTATGTGGTAGGGCTAAACTTTATTTTCTTTTTGGCACTTTATCACAGCTGGCATCCCAAATTGATGACCATGCTCTACAGGGTCAGTTTCATAAGTAGAACAAATGATCGTGCAGTTGAATGGTTTGAAGGCTCCCAAAGTGGTTTTCCTGTCTTTAGCAGTTCTACAAATTCCACCATCAGTTCATTCTTTTAAAGGATGTTCTTTCTGAGTGTTCCCAGCGTCAAGGCCAACTTGGAGACATAGTCTGTATCTTTCTAACACATTTGTGTGAATGAGTTTTCTTCTCTCACAGAGGGAGGAGCCTCACTTGAGCATACAGGAATTCTGGGTGGGAAAAGAACAGAGAGGAGCATCAAATCTGTGTTTTAAAAATATGAGTTTTTCTGGAAATTTGCTTTCTTCTCTAATTTACTTTAATGTGCTGTGTGGGAGGCAGATTAAACTTTGGATTTAACTTTGAATTCTGCCACTTTGAAGCTGAGGGGCAGTCCATCAGTTAACTTCTTTTTCTCTCCTGTGTGAGAGACAAATGTGAATGCTTACCCTAGGTCCTCAACTGTTCATGAGATGATCATGTAGGATAAAATAAATGATTATATTGGAGCACTGTAAGCTATTCTATATGAAATTCCCAGGTGGCACAGTGGTAAAGAATCCGTCTGCCAGTGCAGGAGATGTGGGTTCAATGCCTGGGTTGGGAAGATCTCCTGGAGAAGGAAATGGCAACCCACTCCAGTATTCTTGCCTGGGAAATCCCATGGAGTCAGTCAGGCTACAGTCCATGGGGTCACAAAGAGTCAGACAGGACTGAGTGATTGAGCATGTGTGCACACAAAGTATTAGATAAAATGTAGTTATAGAACCATTGTAAATGTAAAAAGTGATTTAAAAAAAATGTAAGTTTTGTGGGCACTAATCTAAGATGTTAAATACCATCAAGAATATTAAGTGTGGCATGTGTGTGTGCTAAGCCACTTCAGTGGTGTCTGACTCTTTGTGACCCTATGGACAGTAGCCCACCAGCCTCCTCTCTCCATGGGATTCTCCAGGCAAGAATACTGGAGTGGTTTGCCATGCCCTTTTCCAGGGAATCTTCCTGACCCAGGGATCGAACTTGCATCTCTTATGCCTCCTGCATTGGCAGGTGGGTTCTTTACCACTAGAGCCACCTGGGAGGCCACATTAAGTGTGCAGAGTGATACAATTATTTCTATTGATTTCCCACAACTATACACATTCTATTAAGTTTATGTAGACTATGAAAATTGTGATCTTGTGGTCACTTTTCCATTGTTTTTTTCTTTTTCCACCAAAACCTAGAATCCTCATTTTTACTGCTTTAATTTTGCATCTTTCAATTTAACAGTGAGCTTTAAAGTATTTCCTCAGTGTGTATGCCCAGCAGTGGGATTGCTGGATCATAAGGCCAGTACAGGTTTGATGCACGATACTGGATGCTTGGGGCTGGTGCACTGGGACGATCCAGAGGGAGGGTATGGGGAGGGAGGAGGGAGGAGGGTTCAGGATGGGGAACACATGTATGCCTGTGGCGGATTCATTTCGATATTTGGCAAAACTAATACAATATTGTAAAGTTTAAAAATAAAATCTTAAAAAAATAAAAAAAAAAAAGTATTTCCTAGCCCCTTGGGATAACTAAAGCTCATAAAATCTGGTCTCTGATTATAAAGTGTCACCAACACCTCAACCATTTTGGTAGTGGAGGTAGAAATCCTCCACTGCATCCATCCACATTTGCTTCTCTGAGAGAGATTACATGTAAGCACCAAGATGACAGTTCACTTCATAATGTTATTAGTCTCTGAATTAGGCTAATTCATCGTTCTCCTTTAGTCTTCGCATTTTCCACAAATGCTGAGCTGACATTTATTTGGTCTTGGACTGTTGCAGGATCACTCTCCTGTTTTAATTAAAATAAAGTTTAGGAGGAAATAGAATGGCAGCACTGCTTCCCTTGGTAATAATAAAGTACTGTCTGTGGCATATAAAGATATCACCCCTGAAGCCCTGTCAGTTTGGCACGCCTTTACTCATTTCTGTATAGATGAAGTAACAACACTACAAACATTTTGGAAAGTAGAGGATATTTTGCCATAATTTTGCCCTCCTTAATACTGTAACTTACATTGTCATATTTGTATATGTCTTTTCAGTGTTTACCTGAATTTATAAAAAAAACTTTAAAAATAATTGTGAATGATCCTAGTATATATTCAACTTTTTAAAATTTTATTTTATTTTTTAACTTTACAATATTGTATTGGTTTTGCCATATATCAAAATGAATCTGCCACAAGTATACATGTGTTCCCCATTCTGAACCCTCCTCCCTCCCCGTACCATCCCTCTGGGTCATCCCAGTGCGCCAGCCCCAAGCATCCAGTATCATGAATTGAACCTGGACTGGTGACTTGTTTCATATATGGTATTATACATGTTTCAATGCCATTCTCCCAAATCATCCCACCCTCTCCCTCTCCCACAGAGTCCAAAAGACTGTTCTATACATCAGTGTCTCTTTTGCTGTCTCGTATACAGGGTTATTGTTACCATCTTTCTAAATTCCATATATATGTGTTAGTATACTGTATTGGTATTTTTCTTTCTGGCTTACTTCACTCTGTATAATAGGCTCCATTTCATCCACCTCATTAGAACTGATTCAAATGTATTCTTTTTAATGGCTGAGTACTACTCCATTGTGTATATGTACCATAGCTTTCTTATCCATTCATCTGATGGACATCTAGGTTGCTTCCATGTCCTGGCTATTATAAGCAGTGCTGCGATGAACATTGGGGTACCCGTGTCTCTTTCAATTCTGGTTTCCTCAGTGTGTATGCCCAGCAGTGGGATTGCTGGGTCATAAGGCAGTTCTATTTCCAGTTTTTTAAGGAATCTCCACACTGTTCTCCATAGTGGAAGTACTAGATTGCATTCCCACCAACAGTGTAAGAGAGTTCCCTTTTCTCCACACCCTCTCCAGCATTTATTGCTTGTAGACTTTTGGATCGCAGCCATTCTGACTGGCGTGAAATGGTGCCTCATAGTGGTTTTGATTTGCATTTCTTTGATAATGAGTGATGTTGAGAATCAATTTTTGATGTTGCTGTTGCTTTGCATGATATGCATTTTATGTTGTTGAGTATATTTTTATTTTAATTGCTTTTTAAAAAAATGACCACTTAGTTTAAAATGACCAACTAGTAGATAGACTAGTTTTTGATGTGTTTTTCTCTATTAAAAAAAACACTGCTTTGGAACTTCCTTGGTGGTACAGTGGTTAAGACTATGTGCTTCGAATATGGGCTTCCCTGGTAGCTCATCTGGTAAAGAATCCACCTGCAATGCAGGAGACCCTGACAGGGGGCTTAGTGCAGAACTAAGATCCTTCATGCCGTGTGGTGCAGCCAAAAACAAAACAAAACAAAAAACAAAATAAAAGAAAATTCCATTAAAAAAAAATGCTTTGAAGAGTGGGTACTTTTGATCATTTTCCCAGCTCAGCCAGAATGATTTGGATTCAGATCATTCAGATAGGTAATTTCAAGATGGCTGACTCAATGAGGGTTATAACTTTGAAACAGAATGAAATTTGTCTTCATCTCAGGAGCTTGATTACGTGACACTGACAACAATAATGTCTCTTCTAACTAATTTATCAGCATTAGATTTTTAAAAAATAAAAGTTATTGGTCATACTGAGAACCAGAGACTTAAGGAAATAAATTTTTGAGTTTCATGTAGAGACTTGGCGTTGGCATTAAACAAACCCCTTGTCTAGATACATCCTTTCCTCTTTTTTCTATATCTCACTTTCTTAGGAAGGGCCACGTTTTGACCTTCAAAATTGTCATTCACCCCTCCTACAAATTACCTATGTTTACAGTTTTCCTGCAACTGCCATTTCTTAAGTTGCTAACATAACCAGACTGGGAGGAAGAGCTGTAACCTGTAAGTAAATTCTATAAGTTCAGCTCTGTAGTAGTTTTATTTCCATGCATCTTCAAAGAGACATAATGTCAAGATCATTGAAATATAAATGTTATTAAAATTCCCAGAAGCCTGTGTGATGACATTCAGACTTTGAGTCCTTAATGTGCATGAATAACATGGTTTTTTGTTACATTTCAGGTAGCTCATTTATCTGATTCAGGGCTTCTCAAGCAACCAAGAGACAGATAATTTTAATATGTGACAATTTTAAAACAGAATAAAGTCAGTTTTTCACTTTCCATTTGGATTTTTCCCATGGTTGGTATGCTGAAGTGGGATTCTCTACAGTGTGGTACAGATTCCAATTTTTTAAAAATTTATCTATTTTTATCTATATATCTATATCTATCTATCTATATCTATCTATCTATCTATCTATCTATATATATTTTGCTGTGCTGAATCTTCGTTGCTGTGTAGGCTTTTTCTCTAGTTGCAGTGAGTTGGTGCTACACTCTAGTTGTGATGCTCAGGCTTCTCATTGCGGTGGTTTCTCTTATTGAGGATACAGGCTATAGAGTGCACAAGCTGCAGTAGTTGTGGCACATGGGCTCAATAGTTCTGGCTCCCGGGCTCTAGAGCACAGGCTCAGTAGTTGTGGTACATGGGCTTAGTTGCTCTGTGACATGTGGCGTCTTCCTTAATCAGGGATCAAACCTGTTTCCCCTGCATTGGCAGGCAGATTCTTTGCCGCTGACTCACCAGGGAAGCCCCAGATTCCAGTTGTTGATGTCAGGAAGCATAATATGTCTATGGCCTGTATAGGTAGTTGAGAGGTGGAGAGATGGGGGTTCAAGGTGAGTTGAATTGCCCAACACTGATAAGGCTAGTGTTACTAGAAGGTGAAGAAAGTAGTGACCTGTATGAGAACATAGCTGACAGGACATTGAACGATTGAACTGGAAATTCTGGGCTATTGATGTTATAGGAAAATGTATATAGTCCATGTGTCTGTCCAATGAGGAAATAATTCAGAATACCTAGGAGAGAGAGACAGATGGGCACACACACAGGGAGAGAGATTGAGAGAGAGATTTTGGTCAGTGCTATCTGACCAACAGAGTGGGGAGAAAAAAAGGCCAGCCCTGGTAAGTGGTGGCAGGCATTTTATTACTTGTGTTTGTGTCAATAAACCTTCAGAGGAGTCAAAGTGGACTTTGAGCAATTAAAAAAGAAAATAATAGGATTAACTGACCTTGTAAAATATAATGTTAAAGCTTGGCAGAACAGCATAAGTCAAAAACTTGTGGAAAAAACAAAAAATATCACCAGAATTTGGACAAGGCAAGGAGAAGACAGATCCAGAATGTATGAGCAAACAATACAATAAAATAAGCTTCTGAACATATAAAATTTTTACCATCTCCCAATGGGGAAAAGTTAAGTATATAACATATGTCTTGTGTGTGTCCTTTTCTGGTAGGTTACATACAACATAAGATTGGTGGGTAATATCATTCTTGTGTATAACTCTATATACCAAAGATCTAACAGACTGTAGGACATACTGGAAGGGCTAAAAATGTTCTTTGAAATCGTAAATAAATCAGGAACTTAAGGGAAGACTAGAAGTTTTCCAGGCAGGACAAAGGGACAAAAGTTACTTGAGAAATACCAACATGAACAAGGTAAAGAGGCATAAGACAGCCTGGATTGTTACATGGACTGCGGTGAGGTGGATGTGCTTGGAGGAAAAAAGTGTGTGACATGAAACAGGTCCTAGAGAATCTGGGGGAACATGGAAGGAAATAAGCCAGCTGATAAAAGATTCTGAAACCAGGATTTAGGAGCTTCATTTTTATTTTGTGTCTTAGAGGGAAGGTAACATCATAAACTTATGTTTTGGAAAGATTACCATGGTAAGGCATGGAGGATGTATAGAGACACCTGTTACCTCTGTCATAATTTTCCTGAAGAGCAGCTGTGATTATTAAACTGGACCGTTATGTAGTAAAAAGAATTCTGAAAGACAACCTCTTCCTTCTTTGCCCATGCTGCCTTCATCATTTGTCCATTCACAGTAGCAGGAGTTAGATGGGAGGCTCCTTTGAGCAGAGTGGAAATGAGAAAATCTATCTTTCCAGCCCAGATCATTATGCTGAGCTCTGGATTCTTTCATCCAACCGCTTACTGTATATCTTCACTAGGTTGTTTAACAGTCATCTCAAATATAAGATGTTCAGAGTTGAATTCAGCACTATCCTTTCCCTAATTGGCTCTTCTTTTAGATTGATTATGTTAGTAAATGCCACCACACCATCAAGTTGCCTGATCCCTGAATCTGGGCATCTTGTTGAATCCTTCCTAGTACCTCCTCCACTTACACCAGGACTAATAAATCCTCAATATTCTTAAATACATGTGAATGTACATCTTCTTTCACTGTACCCCTTTGGACAGCTTAAGTATTTACTTTAATATTAGTGATTATTTAATATTTGTCTTCATGTGTATTTCTTAGGCTCCATGAAGAAAGTAACCATGTCTGTTTTGTCAGCTGTAGAATTGTTAGCACCTAGTGTTAAGACTGGAACACAGATGGGAGCACCGCAATATGTAAGACAAATGCTAACAAGTATGAAAGGAGAAATTAACAATAACACAATAGTAGTGGGAGACTTTAATACCCCACTCACACCTATGGATAGATCAACTAAACAGAAAATTAACAAGGAAACACAAACTTTAAACGATACAATAGACCAGTTAGACCTAATTGATATCTATAGAACATTTCATCCCAAAACAATGAATTTAAGCTTTTTCTCAAGCGCACATGGAACCTTCTCCAGGATAGATCACATCCTGGGCCATAAATCTAGTCTAGGTAAATTCAAAAAAATTGAAATCATTCCAAGCATCTTTTCTGACCACAATGCAGTAAGATTAGATCTCAATTACAGGAGAAAAACTATTAAAAATTCCAACATATGGAGGCTGAACAACACGCTGCTGAATAACCAACAAATCACAGAAGAAATCAAAAAAGAAATCAAAATTTGCATAGAAATGAATGAAAATGAAAACACAACAACCCAAAACCTGTAGGACACTGTGAAAGCAGTCCTAAGGGGAAAGTTCATAGCAATACAGGCATACCTCAAGAAACAAGAAAAAAAGTCAAATAAATAACCTAACTCTACACCTAAAGCAACTAGAAAAGGAAGAAATGAAGAATCCCAGGGTTAGTAGAAGGAAAGAAATCTTAAAAATTAGGGCAGAAATAAATGCAAAAGAAACAAAAGAGACCATAGCAAAACTCAACAAAGCCAAAAGCTGGTTCTTTGAAAGGATAAATAAAACTGACAAACCATTAGCCAGACTCATCAAGAAACCAAGGGAGAAAAATCAAATCAATACAATTAGAAATGAAAATGGAGCGATCACAACAGACAACACAGAAATACAAAGGATCATAAGAGACTACTATCAACAATTATATGCCAATAAAATGGACAATGTGGAAGAAATGGACAAATTCTTAGAAAAGTACAACTTTCCAAAACTGGACCAGAAAGAAATAGAAAATCTTAACAGACCCATCACAAGCATGGAAATTGAAACTGTAATCAAAGATCTTCCAGCAAACAAAAGCCCAGGTCCAGACGGCTTCACAGCTGAATTCTACCAAAAATTCAGAGAAGAGCTAACACCTATCCTGCTCAAACTCTTCCAGAAAATTGCAGAGGAAAGTAAACTTCCAAACTCATTCTATGAGGCCACCATCACCCTAATACCAAAACCTGACAAAGATCCCACAAAAAAAGAAAACTACAGGCCAATATCACTGATGAACATAGATGCAAAAATCCTTAACAACATTCTAGCAAACAGAATCCAATAACATATGAAGAAGATCATACATCATTACCAAGTGGGCTTTATCCCAGGGATGCAAGGATTCTTCAATATCCGCAAATCAATGTAATACACCACATTAACAAATTGAAAAACAAAAACCATATGATTATCTCAATAGATGCAGAGAAAGCCTTTGACAAAATTCAACATCCATTTATGATAAAAACTCTCCAGAAAGCAGGAATAGAAGGAACATACCTCAACATAATAAAAGCTATATATGACAAACCCACAGCAAACATTATCCTCAATGGTGAAAAATTGAAAGCATTTCCTCTAGCGTCAGGAACAAGACAAGGGTGCCCACTTTCACCATTACTATTCAACATAGTTTTGGAAGTTTTAGCCACAGCAATCAGAGCAGAAAAAGAAATAAAAGGAATCCAAATTGGAAAAGAAGAAGTAAAACTCTCACTGTTTGCAGATGACATGATCCTCTACATAGAAAACCCTAGAGACTCCACCAGAAAATTACTAGAACTAGTCAATGATTATAGTAAAGTTGCAGGATATAAAATCAACACACAGAAATCCCTTGCATTCCTATACACTAATAATGAGAAAACAGAAAGAGAAATTAAGGAAACAATTCCATTCACCATTGTAACGGAAAGAATAAAATACTGAGGAATATATCTACCTAAAGAAACTAAAGACCTATATATAGGAAACTATAAAACACTGGTGAAAGAAATCAAAGATGACACTAATAGATGGAGAAATATACCATGTTCATGGATTGGAAGAATCAATATAGTGAAAATGAGTATACTACCCAAAGCAATTTATAGATTCAATGCAATCCCTATCAAGCTACCAATGGTATTCTTCACAGAGCTAGAACAAATAATTTCACAATTTGTATGGAAATACAAAAAACCTCGAATAGCCAAAGCAATCTTGAGAAAGAAGAATGGAACTGGAGGAATCAACCTACCTGACTTCAGGCTCTACTACAAAGCCACAGTCATCAAGACAGTATGGTACTGGCACAAAGACAGAAATATAGATCAATGGAACAAAATAGAAAGCCCAGAGATAAATCCATGCACATATGGACACCTTATCTTTGACAAAGGAGGCAAGAATATACAATGGATTAAAGACAATCTCTTTAACAAGTGGTGCTGGGAAAACTGGTCAACCACTTGTAAAAGAATGAAACTAGAGCACTTTCTAACACCATACACAAAAATAAACTCAAAATGGATTAAAAATCTAAATGTAAGACCAGAAACTATAAAACTCCTAGAGGAGAACATAGGCAAAACACTCTCTGACATACATCACAGCAGGATCCTCTATGACCCACCTCGCAGAATATTGGAAATAAAAGCAAAAATAAACAAATGGGACCTAATTAAACTTAAAAGCTTCTGCACAACAAAGGAAACTATAAGCAAGGTGAAAAGACAGCCTTCAGAATGGGACAAAATAATAGCAAATGAAGGAACTGACAACTAATCTCAAAAATATACAAGCAACTCCTACAGCTCAATTCCAGAAAAATAAATGACCCAATCAAAAAATGGGCCAAAGAACTAAATAGACATTTCTCCAAAGAAGACATGAAAAGATGCTCAACATCACTCATTATCAGAGAAATGCAAATCAAAACCACTATGAGGTACCATTTCACGCCAGTCAGAATGGCTGTGATCCAAAAGTCTACAAGCAATAAATGCTGGAGAGGGTGTGGAGAAAAGGGAACCCTCTTACACTGCTGGTGGGAATGCAAACTAGTACAGCCACTATGGAGAACATTGTGGAGATTCCTTAAAAAACTAGAAATAGAACTGCCTTATGTTCCAGCAATCCCACTGCTGGGCATACACACTGAGGAAACCAGAATTGAAAGAGACACATGTACCCCAATGTTCATTGCAGCACTGTTTATAATAGCCAGGACATGGAAGCAACCTAGATGTCCATCAGCAGATGAATGGATAAGAAAGCAGTGGTACGTATACACAATGGAGTAGTACTCAGCCATTAAAAAGAATACATTTGAATCAGTTCTAATGAGGTGGATGAAATTGGAGCTTATTATACAGACTGAAGTAAGCCAGAAAGAAAAACACCAATACAGTATACTAACGCATATATATGGAATTTAGAAAGATGGTAACAATAACCCTGTATACGAGACAGCAAAAGAGACACTGATGTATAGAACAGTCTTTTGGACTCTGTGGGAGAGGGAGAGGGTGGGATGATTTGGGAGAATGGCATTGAAATACGTATACTATATATGGAACGAGTCGCCAGTCCAGGTTCGATGCATGATACTGGATGCTTGGGGCTGGCGCACTGGGATGACCCAGAGGGATGGTACGGGGAGGGAGAAGGGTTCAGAATGGGGAACACATGTATACCTGTGGTGGATTCATTTTGATATTTGGCAAAACCAATACAATATTGTAAAGTTTAAAAATAAAATAAAAAAACTGGAACACAGAAAATTTTGTGAAAAAATTTATCAAGTAACGATTGACCTACCTTTTTCTAGGTTCCCTTATATTTATCACATCTAATTATCCAGGGAAAAAACAGCTATGAAGCTCCAAAGTTATCCTGGATCTTACAGACACTCACTGGGAGTGATAGCAGCCCTGGAATGCCTTCCGATCTCTAGGTTCCTGAACAGTACCCACTCTGTGTCCCTTTCAGGATGGGATGTTCCTGTACAGCAGAGTCCCTGAGTAGGAGCTCCATAGGAGCATCACACATGTTTAGTATCAGTTTGACTGCTTGCAGCAAGACAATATTTTATTCTGCTGCTGCTGCTAAGAGCTTCAGTCGTGTCCAACTCTATGCGATCCCATAGATGGCAGCCCACCAGGCTCCCCAGTCCCTGGGATTCTCCAGGCAAGAACACTGGAGTGGGTTGCCATTTCCTTCTCCAATGCATGAAAGTGAAAAGAGAAAGTGAAGTCGCTCAGTCGTGTCTGACTCTTTGCGACCCCATGAACTGCAGCACACCAGGCCTCCCTGTCCATCATCAACTCCCGGAGTCCACCCAAACCAATGTCCACTGAGTCAGTGATGCCATCCAACCATCTCATCCTCTGTCGTCCCCTTCTCCTCCTGGCCTCAATCTTTCCCAGCATCAGGGTCTTTTCAAATGAGTCAGCTCTTCGCATCAGGTGGCCAAAGTATTGGAGTTTCAGCTTCAACAACAGTCCTTTGAATGAACACCCAGGTCTGATCTCCTTTAGGATGGACTGGTTGCATCTCCTTGCAGTCCAAGGGACTCTCAAGAGTCTTTTCCAACACCACAGTTTAAAAGCATCAATTCTCCAGCGCTCAGCTTTGTTTATAGTCCAACTCTCACATCCATACATGACCACTGGAAAAACCATAGTCTTGACTGGATGGACCTTTGGATGAAAGGAAATGAAGACTCTTTGCTTCATTCCTTCCCCACACTGCCATAGTCAAAACAAAACAGGAAAGCTCTTCTGTGAACTAAATTTTAGTATTGTCAATGAAATACCACTGAGGTTTATAATTAAAAAGTTATCCAAAACAGCCATATGGATCTTGTCTATTCTTAGACCCTATCAGGGCTTCTATTTTTTCCCCCCATCCACCACTTGTCTTCTCTTTCTTTCTCTCCTCATCCAACTTAATTTCCATTGCGCATAGCTCTGTTTCATAGTGGAACTCTCATGTCCCCATTTTTTGTTGCTTCTATCTGGCAAAAAAAAAAAAAAAACCAAAAAAACAAACCAAAAAAACTCTGGATTAACTTAGTTCTTGTACTTGTTTCTCTATAAATTAATTATAATTTTTCTTGAAAATAATCTTCCACACTGCTTGGCTCTTCCACTCTATTTCTCAGTTCAGTTCAGTCGCTCAGTCATGTCTGACTCTTTGCGACCCCATGGACTGCAAGATCATCTCAATTCCTCACTCTTCATAAAAACCATTCAAGTAGTTTGCTACTCTCGACAAACTTTAGCCCATCACGTTGTCCCTCTCACTCTATTCCTAACCTATACTTTGCCTTCTACTCTAGAGAAAAAATGTTACGAGATTGGAACTTTATCTTTCTACTGCAAATATATTCACTGGTATTTGCTCTCTCCTGGATTCATGAAAAAGATGTTCTCGTTATTTAAGGTGAATCCTCCACTTGTTCTTAGGATCTCATACTTTCAGGATCTTTATGCTCTCTTGTATTTATCCTTTTGCATATTTTTTTTCCTGTCAGTTGAAGACATTCCATTGACTTTTAAACTAATTCATGTCTATTTTATGTAATAAGCAAAGCGCCTTACTTGACTACTGTTACCTCTGGCTCACTCTCCAAGTCAGAGTTGTCTCTACCCTCATTCTCCAGTTTTTACCACCAGCTCATTCCTACTCCACTTCAATCTGGTTTTCAGTGTTATCAGTAAACTAACATTTTTGTCCATAAGGGCAATACTATCAATCTGGACATTTCTTAGTTGTCACCTGAGCTTATGCCTCAGTTTTGCACTTGGCAAAATTGACCATTTGCTCCCTGTTTAAATATCCATGCTTTAGTTTTCAGGTTTTCAGGGTGACACCTCCTGTTTGTTTCCCCCCTGTATCTCTGACTGCTTCCTCTCTGTCTCACTTCCCAGCTCATCTTAACTGGCCAGTAAATGTTGAGGTTTATCAAGGTTCAGTCTTGGCCCTTTTTTCATCCCATATGCTTCCTATATAATAGTTCTCAGCCTCGAATAATTGTTAGAATTATATAGAGACTTTTTACAATTTTATTGAGAAATAATTGACACAATACTGTATTGGTTTAAGATGCCTAATGTGATTATTTGATATATGTATGTGTTATGAAATGATTACCAAAGTAAGTGTATATAACATCCATTACCTCAAGTAGTTAGAAAATAGTTTTTAACATAAAAATAGTATAGTTTTAGTCATCATATTGTATGTTACACCGCCAGAACTTACTTATTGTAAAACTGGAAGTTTGTATCTTTTGACCACCTTTACTCAGTACCCCCGCCCCTACCTGCCACTTGCCACCTCTGACAACCACAAACAACCACTGTTTCCATTAATTTGATTTCTCTAGATTCCACATATAAGTGAGAAATAATGTATTTGTCTGACTTACTTTGGCACAATTGGCAGGATTTCTTTCTTTAAGGCTGAACTGTGTATCTGTACCTGTGTGTGTGTGTGTGCGCAACCACGTTTTCTTTATCCATTCATTTGTCAATGAACACATCTGTCTTGGGTATTTTAAACAATACTGCAGTGAACATGGGGTGAAGATAAACATCTGAGATAGTTTTGTTTCCTTTGTATATATACCCTGAAGTAGAATTTCTAGATCATATGGTACTTCTATTTTTAATTTTCTGAGAAACTTGTGTACTGTTTTCCATACTACCTGTACCAGTTTGCATTCCCACCAACAGTCCTCAAGGGGATGCTTTTCTTCCACAGCCTTGTACTCATTTATTAACTCTTGTCTTTTAGATGACAGCCATTGTAACAGTTGTGAGGTGATATCTCATTGTGGATTTGGTTTGCTTTTGCCTAATGATTAGTGATTTTGAGCACCATTTTATGTATATTGCAATGTACATTTCATGTACACCATTTGAAGATTTTCTTTGGAAAATTTTCTATTTCTAGTCAGGTCCTTTGCTCATTTTTAATTTGGATTGTTTTGTTAATTTTGATTATTTGTTGCTATTAAGTCATATGAGTGCCTTTCTATAATTTCTATAATAGTAACCCTAATTCAATATGTGGTTTGCAAGTATTTTCTTCCATATATTGTCTTTTCATTTTGTTGATTTTTTATTTTGCTGTGCAGAGGCCTTTTAATTTGATGTAGTCCCACTTGTTTCTTTTTTTTTAAATTTAAATTGGAGGCTAATTACTTTACAATATTGTATTGATTCTGCCACACATCAACATGAATCTGCCACAGGTGTACACATGTTCCCCATCCTGAACCCCCCCTCCCACTTCCCTCCCTGTACCATCCCTCCGGGTCATCCCAGTGCACCAGCCCCAAGCATCCTGTATCAAACCTGGACTGGCGATTCGTTTCTTATATGATATTATACATGTTTCCATGCCATTCCCCCAAATCATTCCACCCTCTCCCTCTCCCACAGAGTCCAAAAGACTGTTTAATACATCTGTGTCTCTTTTGCTGTCTCGCATACAGAGTTATTGTTACCATCTTTCTAAATTCCATATATATGCGTTAGTATACTGTATTGGTGTTTTTCTTTCTGGCTTACTTCAGTCTGTATAATAGGCTCCAGTTTCATCCACCTCATTAGAACCGATTCAAATGTATTCTTTTTAATGGCTGAGTAATACTCCATTGTGTATATGTACCACTGCTTTCTTATCCACTCATCTGCTGATGGACATCTAGGTTGCTTCCATGTCCTGGCTATTATAAACAGTGCTGCAATGAACATTGGGGTACACTTGTCTCTTTCCCTTCTGGTTTCCTCAGTGTGTATGCCCAGCAGTGGGATTGCTGGGTCATAAGGCAGTTCTTTTTCCAGTTTTTTAAGGAATCTCCACACTGTTCTCCATAGTGGCTGTACTAGTTTGCATTCCCACCAACAGTGTAAGAGGGTTCCCTTTTCTCCACACTCTCTCCAGCATTGTTTGTTTTTTGTTTGTGCTTTAGGTACCACATCCCAAAAATCATTGCCAATACCCATGCCAAGAAGTTTTCCCCTGTGTTTTCTTTTAGGAGTTACATGGTTTCAGGTCTTAACTTTAAGTCTTTAACCCATTTCTAGTTAATTTTTGTGAGTGATATAAGCAAGGGGTCTAGTTTCATCCTTTTGCTTGTGAACATCCAATTTTCCCAGTACTATTTATTGAAGAGAATGTCTTTTCCCTGTGGAGTATTTTTGGCTCCCTTCCCAAATATTGTTTGACTGTATATGAATGCATTTATTTCTGTGCTATTGATTCTACTCAATTGGTCTGTGTCTGTTTTTATGCCAATACCATACTGATTACTAAAGCTTTGTAATCTAGTTTTAAATCAGAAAGTGTGATGCCTCCAACTTTGTTCTTTCTTAGGATTGCTTTGGCTCTTTGAAGTTTTTTTGGGTTCCATACAAATTTTAGCATTATTTTTCCTATTTCTATAAAAATGCCATTGGATCTCTTGATAGGGATTGCATTAAATCTATAGATGGCTTTGAGTAGAATGAGCTTTTTAACAACATTAATTTGAATCCATGAACATGGGATATTTTTCCATTTATTACTTTTCTTCAGTTCCTTTTATCAACATTTTGTAGTTTTCAGTGTATAGATTATTTCACCTCTGGTTAAATATATTCCTGAGTTTTTTTTTTTTTTATTCCTGAGTTTTTTAATGTTTCTGAGGCTGTAGTAAATGGGATTCTTTTCTTTATTTCTGTTTCAGTTAATTCATACTTAATGTATAGAAATTATATTGCTTTTTGCATGTTGATTTTGCATCCTGCAATTTTACTGTTTGTTGATTAGATCTAACAGTTTTTGAGTGGGGTCTTTGGGATTTTCTATATATAAAATCATGTTGTCTGGAGACAAACAATTTTACATCTTCCTTTCCAATTCTGATGTCCTTTTTTTTCTTGACTGATTGCTCTGGGTAGAGGTTTTCGACTACAATGTTATAGTAGTGGTGAGTGTGGGCACCCTTTCTTCTTCCTGAACTTACAGGAAATGCTTTTAATCTTTCACCATGTGAATATGATGTTAACTGTGGGCTTATTATATATGGTCTTTATTATGTTAAGGTACATTCCTTATGTGCTTAAATTGTTGACAGTTTTTATCATGGATCTGTTCAGTCTTGTCTAATGCTTTTTCTGTATCTATTATGATTTTGTGATTTTTATCTTTCTTTCTATTAAAGATACATCACACTGACTTATGTATGCTGAACCATCCTGTTTATTTATCCATGGATAAATCCCGCTTGAAAATGGCATATGATCCTTTTGATGTGCTGCTTAATTTCATTTTCTAGTATTTGCTTGATAACTTTTGCCTCTAATATTCATCATATTAGACCTGTAATTTTTTCTTGTGATGTTAGCTGACTTTGTTATCAGGGAAATCCAGGCCTTGTAAAATGAGATTGTGATTGTTCCCTCTTCTTTGGTGTTTTGAAATAGTTTGCTAAAGACTGGTATTAATACTTTACATGTTTGGTCAAATTTACCAGAAAAGAATTCTTACCTTGGGCTTTTATTTCTTGGGAGCTTCTTGGTTACTGATTCAGTCTCTTGAATAATTACTGGTGTGGTGAGACGTTCTAATTCTTTATGATCCAGTCTTGGTTGATTATATGTTACTAGGAATTTATACATTTCTTTCAGATTCAGTTTGTTGACATGTGCAGTTGATCCTCGAACAAAGTGCAAATTAGGGGCATTGAACCCCCCTCACACAGTACAAAAAAATCTACAAATAAATTTTGACTCCCCTCAACCTGAACTATTAATAGCTTACTATTGACTGAAAGCCTTGCTGATAGCATACACAGTTCATTGACATGTAGTTTGTATGTTACATGTACTGTATACTGTATTCTTACAATAAAGTAAGATAGAGAAAAGAAAATGTTATTAAGAAAGTCATAAGAAGAGAAAATACATGTATAGTACTGTATTGTATTTATTGATATTGTAAGCTTATGTTGAAGGTTTACAAGATGAACAATCTGTCAATAACTACATCAATATTTTCTTATATATAACATCTGCAGTGTTTTGAATATCACTAACACTAGACATCAGAATGGAAAGGTAATGTGAAAAAGAAATTTATGCTGATTTACACATCTAATGATACATGCAGTGATAACATAGAAGCAACAATATTGCTTCATGGTAACCTAGCCCATTTACTAGTGAATGAATCATTACAAAATTTTTATGATATACAGTGCTATAACTATATTCATAGTACAGTATTGGAAACGTTGTTATATTTAAAAAAAAAAAAAACACCTGTGATGATACGCTGATACACATTTTCTCCAATTATGAGAAAGACGAGTTCTGTATGGTAAAGTGGTGCTTTGAAAGCAAAGTTATAAAACAGTAAGAAAACTAACCCATTATTTGTTTTATATTAAGTTACTCACTACTCATCTTATTCCTATGTAAGGATAGATTAGTATCTACATACATTTTATGCATTCATGACATACCTAACTTCTCTTAATATTTTTTTTTTTGTATTTCTAGGCTATGTGGTTCATATGTGAGGTTTTGCAAGGTGTCACAAGTCTCCAAAATTTTTTCCAATATATTTATTGAAAATACATGTATAAGTGGACCTGTGTAGTTCAAAGCTGTGTTGTTTGAGTTAGCTGTAGTTGTTCACAAGTCTCTTACAATCCTTTATATTTTTTTGATATCAGTTGTAATGTCTCTTCTTTCATTTATAATTTTATTGATTTTGGTCCTTTTCTCCCCCTGGATTGTCCAGTTAAAGGTTGGCCAATTTTGTTTATCTTTTCAAAGAGCCCACCTCTTTTTTTTTTTTTTAGTCTTTGATATTGTTTTCCTGTTATCTATATCGTTTATTTCTACTCTAGTGTTTATTCATCTAGAGGTATTTAAATGTAGCAGTCCCATCACGACCAATTAAATCAGAATTGCTGAGCCTGGGCGTGAGATTTTAAAAAACACAAACCGAAAAAACTCAGATCATTCTAATGTTCAGCCAGGGTTAAGCTGATCACTAATCTAGGTGATCTCACTCCGTTCTTGGATTTTTTTTTTTTTTTTCACTCTCTGTAGTAGGATGACATGAAAGTATTTCTCTAGCCCAGACCACTCTTTAATGCTCCCCCTTACATGTGTTCAACTGCCTACTCAATTTCCCTTCTAGAATGTCTCAAAGCAACCTCAAACTCACATATCTGATTTTCTTTCTTTGTCTTCTGTTGGAGAAGAAAATGGCAACCCACCCCAGGGTTCTTGCCTGGAGAATCCCAGGGACGGGGGAACCTGGTGGGCTGCCATCTATGGGGTCGCACAAGATCAGACACTACTGAAGCGACTTAGCAGCAGCAGCAGCAGCAGAATTAATAGACTCATCACACATCCCATAGACAGGTCAAAAACATAGGAATCATGTTTTTGTATCTATGTCTCCTTTTGTTTCTATATCTATTCCACCATTAAGTCCTGCCAGTTTCATCTCTTAAATCCATTGTATCTTCCTATCTTCATAACCCATATCCTAGTGTACAGCAACATCTGGTATCAAGCAGATTAGAGCAATAGCTCCTACTTGCTTTCTGGTCACATCCTTCTAATTCTTTGCACTATAGCAAATAAGTAACTGTTTTAAAATGGACATATAATTCTTCCCCTCACCTCAACAGATTAAAGCCTTTTCATAAATGTACATTACTGTTACCATAAAACAGAATCACCATAACCTGGTCACATCAGTTTAGGTTTCTTTAGTTGCAAGCAACAGAGCTTGACTTGGGTTCACTTAAACAAGTGGAAATTTATGAAATGAATATATAATGCCCTCAGAATTGATGGAAAGATGAAATAACTTGAAATCAGAAAGGAAGGAAAGCTACTCTGTATGTGTTTGGGACGTAGAGGGGGTGAAAAGATAGGAAATTGAAACAGCAGACATTTTTTTATATTAGGAATAGCCTGCTCTGGATATAGCTTCTTAATTAGTTCAGTGATGAATGTATTATACAATCTAGGACACTTTTGAAAATGAAATGAAATGCTAATTATAATTATGCCAGGAAAATGGGCATAACCAGGATTGTCTCAGCTAAATTGGAATCTCTAGTCAACCTAACAAATGACTGCAGCCCTGGGTGACATCTTGACCTCAACCTCATGAGAGACTCTGAGTCAAAAACATCTAGCTAAGCCAGTCTTGAATTCCTTACCCAAAGAGACTGTGAGATAATAAATGTTTACTTTTAAGTTGGTAGGTTTTAAAGTAACTTGTTGCTGCTGCTGCTGCTGCTAAGTCGCTTCAGTCGTGTCCAACTCTGTGTGACCCCATAGACGGTAGCCCACCAGGCTCCCCCGTCCCTGGGATTCTCCAGGCAAGAACACTGGAGTGGGTTGCCATTGCCTTCTCCAAGTAACTTGTTATACAGCAATAAATACTCAGTAAAAGATTTTTACATATGTGACAGATAAAAAATACCCACACTAGGGTGCTGCTTCCCCAAGGACATTATTTGTGTTCCTTTTACTATCTTATATCCACAGTTTTGGGAATAAATAGGTGAATAAATGAATCACTGATTTGAGTGTATCTGAAAGCTGAGCACCGAAGAATTGATGCTTTTGAACTTTGGTGTTGGAGAAGACTCTTGAGAGTCCCTTGGACTGCAAGGAGATCCAACCAGTCCATTCTGAAGGAGATCAGCCCTGGGATTTCTTTGGAGGGAATGATGCTGAAGCTGAAACTCCAGTACTTTGGCCACCTCATGCGAAGAGTTGACTCATTGGAAAAGACTCTGATGCTGGGAGGGATTGGGGGCAGGAGGAGAAGGGGATAACAGAGGATGAGATGGCTGGAGGCATCATTGACTCGATGGACGTGAGTCTGAGTGAACTCCGGGAGTTGGTGATGGATAAGGAGGCCTGGTGTGCGCTATTCATGGGGTCGCAAAGAGTTGGACATGACTGAGCGACTGAACTGAACTGAACTGAGCACCACTATCCTGGAATTACTGGTTCTCTTAGACTTAATTATACAGAGTCTTTGGGAAAGTCATGAGCCTATGAGTATTTAGAAATAAGTAAAATTGGTAATTGTAAGAAGAAAACCCAAGATTTTTACCTGCTTGACTAGCTAATTAGATCCAGACTTTATTTTAGAGAGGGGTATTATATTTACAATGACTGAATAAATGAATCAATCATACAGAAACTTATTTTTAAACCATAAAAGTTTTAGAAAGGCTAACTCTGTCACAAACAGGAGATACACTGTGAATAATACAATTTGAAATAATATTGGGCATAGAGCCTAGCCCACTTTAACTAGACAGTAACCTACCACTTGCAGAGTTGTTTTCTATAAATGACTTCTGCAGCTTTGGCTCCTTGATCTTCATGCAAAATTAACTTTACCATCATCAAAATTTTATGGTCTATAAACTAAGTCACTTCCACTCTGTGTCACCCATATGACACATTGAAGCATGACCAGAGAAGAGAAAATAAGTCATGGCAGAAATGAGAAGATAGTGGTGGATGAACTATGATGTAAATGAAAAAAAAAACAAATGTACATAAAGATATAAACAAAGGCATTTGAAAATTGGCATTCTGCTGCAAAGACTTTTCCCCACCACTGTGGGAAAAATGAGTAGAAGCAAGGAGAAAAGAGACTCTAAGATTACTTCTTCAAGACAGGTAAGCCAATTAGTGAGTAGAACCACTGTATTGGTTAGATACTGGCTAGATTACTTGCCAAAAAAGGTCCGTCTAGTCAAGGCTATGGTTTTTCCAGTAGTCATGTATGGATATGAGAGTTGGACTATAAAGAAAGCTGAGTGCTGAAGAATTGATGCTGTTGAACTGTGATTTTGGAGAAGACTCTTGAGAGTCCCTTGGACTGCAAGGAGATCCAACCAGTCCATCCTAAAGGAAATCAGTCCTGAACGTTCATTGGAAGGACTGATGCTGAAGCTGAAATTCCAATACTTTGGCCACCTGATGGGAAGAACTGACTAATTTGAAAAGACCCTGATGCTGGGAAAGATTGAAGGCAGGAGGAGAAGGGGATGACAGAGGATGAGATGGTTGGATGGCATCACCGACTCAATGGACATGAGTTTGAGTAAACTCCCGGAGTTGGTGATGGACAGGGAGGCCTGGTGTGGTGCAGTCCATGGGGTTGCAGAGAGTTGGACATGACTGAGCGACTGAACTGACTGAACTGAGATTACTTAGGAAACTGTAGCACCAAAGTAATTTTATCATAATGAAGGAAAGCTCTCAATTAGAAAAGACCACTGAATTCATTAAGGAGATTTGTCTGATTTATTTCCATTTGTTTCTCATGCTGTGCAAACCAAATTTCAAAATGCGATGAACCCTTGGATAGCATGTTGTCATTAATGAAACAGTATTAAAAGGATTGAATTCATATGCCACCATATCTTAGAGATTTGTTATGTGATGCTAACTTTGAATGCCTGTTCCCTAAGGGAAACCTAACTACCTGAGTCATTTTGTACCTTGCAGAAAAATTCAGTGTTCAACCCCTCAAAGGCCTTTTCAAACTAAACTGCTTATGCTATTTGTGTTACATGCAATTTCTCATGAACCAGCATCACTTATGAGCTGATGCTGTACTTAAAAAACAAAAGCAAACTAGCTTGTCTCGCTGTTTCAGAATTGGAAAGGAAAATAGAAAGGCATAGTGAACCACAATAAACTCAACAATTTCAAAATCTGATAGTTCATTCTCTTCAGTCTCTTATGCTGAGAACTGAAAATTCAAACTACCCTGTATTAACTGAAAAAACTTACAGGTTGTAAAACAAATTGCCATCTTAAAATCACTGCACTTCTAGAAAAAAAAATACATTTTAAGTGTCATATAGTCCACAAATGAAACTTTAGCAACATGTGATGCTTTGCATTTTCTTTTGGTTAATAATGTCAATTGTGAGTAATTTTTTCTAGGAAAAATTAAAACAATATTTCTCAATGAAATGTTGTCACCTACCTTGACTTATTTAATATTCAGTATTGTATTCTTCTGTAAAAATTTCCAAAGCTTATAGCCATCCTTCTCATCAATGTCCAACAATCTGGTATAAGTTGTAGAAATGTGCCGGCATGAATTTTGTGCCCTGGCTTCTTACCTTATTAAACATTGAAAGTAATTACTGCTAGTTTGAGAAATAGAAGCCATGTTTTCCCTACATAACCTTGCATCCCAGAATATTTTATTAGGGGTCTCTAAGACCACATTTTGCCTTACTTACACTTGAACAATTGTTGTACTTTGAATAGCTTAAACTCTGAATATGAATATTGTTTATCTCTGAGGAGAACATTGTGAATGATTTTTTTTCCTTTTCAATAATTTTATGTACTTATTTTGGCTGTGCTGGATCTTTGCTGCACGGGCTTTTTCTCGAGTTGTGGCAAGCAGTGGTTACTCTCTAGTTGCAGTGCATGGACTTATTGCAGTGACTTCTCTTGTTGCAGAGCATAGTGTCTAAGGCATGTGGGCTTCAGTAGTTGTGGCAAATGGGCTCAATAGTTGTGACTCCTCATCTCTAGAGCACAGTAGTTGTGGCACACAGGCTTAGTTGCTGCATAGCATGTGGGATCCTCCTAGATTTGGGATGAAACCCACATCTCCTGCATTGGCAGGTGGATTCTTTACCCCTGGGCCACCAGGGAAGCCCCATTGTGGATGATTTCTAACCAAAAGGATGAAGAAAGGAGGAGAGTAGGTAGATGAAGAGGATGGTTAACTAAAACACCCTTTCACCTTGTCAGAATGTAATCTGAAATGTGATTGGAGCACAGGAGAGGAACACTTTTGAGTCAACTTGGAAAGAGCAGGCGGCTCCAGAGAAAGCTTCACAAAATAAGATTGGGCAGGAGGACAAGGGAGCAAAGGTGAGGAGACCGTTGAATGAGATCAGGTCACATGAATCAGTTGGGTGAAAAAATACTTTTGATTTCTAGAGCATTTTGAATTTGGGAATTGTGGACTAGAGATTAGGAGTCTGTGATACTTTTATAGATAAGAAAATGAAAGCCTGGGGCTTTTAAGTATTGGATTGGCCAAAAAGTTCTTTCATTTTGGAGTACAGATATAAGACCTATTTTTCATTTTGAGTAAGAACTTTATTGAACAATTGGAGGAGAGAATGGCAACCCGCTCCAGTATTCTTGCCTAGAGAATACCATGGACAGAGGACCCTGGTTACAGTCCATGGGGTCGCAGGGAGTTGGACACAACTGAGTGACTAACGCACACTTATTGAACAATGTGCTCACTAAACGAATGAAAATGTTGGAAAATCCAATAATTTACTGGTTAGGAGCTCTCTTAGCTTCTTGGAAAAGGGATACATGATTCAGGTAGTGATTATAGAAGATGAGGAAAAATTAAGAATATTATTGACCAATCAAAAACTACCATACAAATAACCTGACTTAGCCAATTCAGTCTGTTCTGGTAATACTATTTGATTTTCTTTTCTTTTTTTTTTTTACTGGAGTAGTACTGAATTGTGATTAAGAGTACAAGAGCTGAGAACAGACTTGTGGACACAGCAGGAAAAGGAGACGGTGGGACGAATTGAGAGCACAACTTTGAAACATATACCTTACCACATGTAAAATAGATAGCTAGTGGGAAGTTGCTGTGTAACGTGGGGAGCTCAACCCAATGCTCTATGAGAACCTAGAGGAGTTGGGATGTGGGGGCAGGTTGGTTTGGTGGGAGGGGGCTCAAGAGGGAGGGGAGGATATATGTATACTTATGGCTGAATCACACTGTTGTATGGCTGAAACCAACACAACATTGTAAAGCAATTATCCTCCATTTTAACAAAAAGTACAGGAGCTGGACTACCTAGAGTTGCCTCCCTATTCTACCACTTACTAACTCTGCAACCTAGAGCAAGTTACTTTATTTTTCAGTCCCTAAGTTTCTTTAAAATGGGGATAACACTGGTTGTTGTAATGGTTAAATGAGTTAATATATTGAAATACTTAAAAGTGTCTAGCACATAATTAAGTACTTACTGAAGTTAATACATATTTATTCATTCATATTATTACCATTGGAATTCCCACTCTAATTGTAACTATGAACCAGGAGAAAAATCTATGTTGCTGAATCTCACTTTGCCTACCTTTTGATGCATCTTTTCTTGAGGAGACCCTAATATATACATTTTTCACTCAAGGAAAGGCTAAAGAAAGAAGGTAACATTATTCATACTTGAAAAACAGATTTATGAAAACTATTTTATTTGGGGAGATTCTTTTAAAATATATTTCTTATATCAACTCAAATTATTTTGCTATTTTGAAGAAAATGTTAAATATTAATATGTCTTAAGAGATGACCCAAGTGTGAGGTCACATTAAAAAAAAAGATAAGCTTTAATTGGGAACAGAAGTAGTTGGATCTCCTGGATTGCTATCTGCTTGTGTTCAGTTGAGTCCATCACAAATGTTCAAAAATGAGCACTTAGAAGCATTGGGCTACAATGGCATTTTTAAAAGAATTTTGCTAATATGGCTAATTCAGATCTATGATTTTATTTCTCCTCTCCCTCCCCTTTAGAATCCTAGAAAGTAAAACCTGATAAACAAATGTTATTGTCAGTGACCTTGAGAAAGAGGTTAAATGCAAATTGCTTAAATTTTCTCCAGTTCCAAATGGAAGAGGAGGAGGGACACAAGACAGTTTTTCTTTTCCAGTCTCATTAAGAGTGTCTTCTGGGGGTTGCAAATTAAAATAGCCTTTTGTTCAATCTGTGAAAGATTCTGGTATGGAAATCTAGGGCCATGTTTGACTTTTTAATATTTCTTTGACCCCAAAGGGCTAATATTCTCACAGCATTTTAGTTCAGCCTCAGCTCTCTCTGCCTCTTGTGACAGTATCTCAAGTTTTACAGCTGTGACTACATTATTAAATGAGAATGCCAAGCAAAGAGAGGCACATGCCAGTCAAAGTGACACTGAACTCAGATGTCAAAGTTATAGCAAGGAAATGAAATAAGGTCTTTGACTGTTTCCCAGTTGTTTTGTCCTTGGGCCTGTGGTTGTTTTCTTACTGTGTTAAATCATATTTAATCACTGAGACATTATACAAATTGAAATATTTTAATAATATGAATGATTGAATGTTTAAAAAATTTTTTTGTCGGTTGCTTCATTTGCTATTATTTTCTCCCATTCTGAAGGCTGTCTTTTCACCTTGCTAATAGTTTCCTTTGATGTGCAGAAGCTTTTAAGGTTAATTAGGTCCCATTTGTTTATTTTTGCTTAAATGAAGCAACCGACAAACAACTAATCTCAAAAATATACAAGCAACTCCTACAGCTCAACTCCAGAAAAATAAACGACCCAATCAAAAAATGGGCCAAAGAACTAAATAGACATTTCTCCAAAAAAGACATACAGATGGCTAACAAACACATGAAAAGATGCTCAACATCACTCATTATCAGAGAAATGCAAATCAAAACCACTATGAGGTACCATTTCACACCAGTCAGAATGGCTGCGATCCAAAAGTCTACAAATAATAAATGCTGGAGAGGGTGTGGAGAAAAGGGAACCCTCTTACACTGTTGGTGGGAATGCAAACTAGTACAGCCACTATGGAGAACAGTGTGGAGATTCCTTAAAAAACTGGAAATAGAACTGCCTTATGATCCAGCAACCCCACTGCTGGGCATACACACTGAGGAAACCAGAAGGGAAAGAGACACGTGTACCCCAATGTTCATCGCAGCACTGTTTATAATAGCCAAGACATGGAAGCAACCTAGATGTCCATCAGCAGATGAATGGATAAGAAAGCTGTGGTACATATACACAATGGAGTATTACTCAGCCATTAAAAAGAATACTTTTGAATCAGTTCTAATGAGGTGGATGAAACTGGAGCCTATTATACAGAGTGAAGTAAGCCAGAAGGAAAAACATAAATACAGTATTCTAACGCATATATATGGAATTTAGAAAGATGGTAACAATAACCCGGTGTACGAGACAACAAAAGAGACACTGATGTATAGAACAGTCTTATGGACTCTGTGGGAGAGGGAGAGGGTGGGAAGATTTGGGAGAATGGCAATGAAACATGTAAAATATCATGTAGGAAACGAGTTGCCTGTCCAGGTTCGATGCATGATGCTGGATGCTTGGGGCCGGTGCACTGAGACGGCCCAGAGGGATGGTGTGGGGAGGGAGGAGGGAGGAGGGTTCGGGATGGGGAACACATGTATACCTGTGGCGGATTCATTTTGATATGTGGCAAAACTAATACAATTATGTAAAGTTTAAAAATAAAATAAAATTGGAAGATTTAAAAAAAAAATTTTTTTTCCTCTTAGAATTGTAATTATTTTGGTAAAATACTTATTTGCCTCATCTCACTTCCAAATGTAGGTATGACAGCTTACTGGTGAATGAACTGTTATTCCCCCATACTCCTCTCTCATTACCCCATAGGCAGCCATTTTAATGTGTTTTTTTCTTTTTTTGCAGTCTGTAGTGCTCTTTGCATATGTCAGTTTAATTTATTATAAAGATTATTTAAAAATCTAAATCATTTATTTTTTCTCCAGCACCATATATTTAGAAACCTTCATGTTGTCAAAATATTTTTTTTTCAAATTCTCACATTCTAGTCCTTATTAAAGTGAAATCTATGTAATCTGTTGAAGATTTCTGAAAAACCTTTCCTGCCTGAAAATACAACTTTCACTGATGCCCAATAATCGACTTTATTTCAAATCATATTTTGAAAGATGAATAAACCAAGTTACAGAAACATCTGTAACTTGGTCTAAGTTTCCCTCTGTTTATAGAATATTAATTGACTAAAGTTATATCTAGGACAAACATTCTCCCCTTGCCTTTGAAAGTGAAAGTCACTCAGTTGTGTCCAACTCCTTGTGACCCCATGGACTATAGCCTGTCAGGCTCCTCTGTCCATGGAATTCTCCAGGCAAGAATACTGGAGTGGGTAGCCATTCCTTTCTTCAGGAGATCTTTCTGACCCAGGAATCAAACCCAGGTCTCATGCATTGGAGGTAGATTCTTTACCATCTGAGCCACCAGAGAAGCCCTTGGAGATTGTTATTAAATCATTTGTTAAGGGTAGAGTTAACTATACTCCTCAGGTCAAGGCACACAATTGGCCAATTACTGTCCCTCACTTGTTTTTTTTGGTCTCGTTATTTTCCTTTTTTCTCTCCAGTTTCTACTCCCAAACTTTTCCACTGGGCACATTGAATTGGTAAGATCTACCCTTTCTTTCTGTGTGCTCTACAAAACTTACATTGTTTTGTGTGTATGAATTTTTAATAGAAATATTAATAACATGATGCATCTCATTTTGTTTCCTCTTTTTCAGCACCATACTTTTTAACATTCTATTCATGTTGCTATGTGTACATCTTGCCTGGAGAATCCATGGACAGAGGAGCCTGGTAGGCTGCAGGCCATGGGGTCGCTAAGAGTCGGACACGACTGAGCGACTTCACTTTTACTTTTATCTTTCATGCATTGGAGAAGGAAATGGCGACCCACTCCAGTGTTCTTGCCTGGAGAATCCCAGGGACAGTGGAGCCTGGTGGGCTGCTGTCTATGGGGTCGCACAGAGTTGGACACGACTGAAGCAACTTAGCATTAGCATTAGCATGTGTATATCGACTCGACTGCTTCAAACTGCTGCATAATCCATTGTAAGCATTCATCATATTTTACTTACTCATTTCCCTGGTTATGAAACAAAGATTATCTCTAACTCCTTGCTACCTTGAACAATGTTGTGATAAACATTCTTATACATGTCTTCTTAGAGATGGTAAGAGAGTTTCTCTGGGACCTATAGCCATGAGTGAGAATTGTGAATCAAGTAGTATCAGTATACTTAATCATTCTCAGCACTGCCAGATTCCTTTCTAGAATAGTCATGCTTGTCTATACTCTCTATTACCCTGTGTCCATCAATACATGGAACTATCCAGCTGTGGCATATTGTGTTTTCCATAGATTGCAGTAGTATCTCCTATCCCACATTCCTGTCTAGAAACTGGACACTTAACGTCAAAAAGTCCAGTTTGCCTCCCCTTCAATGTAGGGAGGTTTTGTGAGTGTTTTGGTCAAAAGTAATATTTTAAAAGTAATATTTTTATTATTTTTATTAATAACATATTAAAAGTAACTTTTATATTAAAAAATGTGAGTTTTGAGATCAGATTATGAAAGATGATTCAGCTTCTCTTGGTTGGTAGAAGACATGCCATGGATCCTTGAGCTTACCATGTATATCATCTGACTTCCCTGAGGCCATGCTGTGAGGAATCTCAAACTCGCCCAGGTTATAGACCACAAGGGAGAAGGCCATATGAGGAAAGAGTGAGATGTCTCATCTCCTGGTTTCTCTAGTTCCAGACACCTTTTGACCCTAGGCCAGAACCTCTCAGCCAAATTGGTTCCTGAATCCCTGTACCACAAAGACTGTGAAAAATAATAAAATGGTTGTCATTGTTTGGAGCAACTAATTTTTGTGGTAAATTGTTATATAGCAATAGTAACAGGAATGACAGTTTTCTAATTTTTGCTAATCTGATATAAATGTAAAGTGTTTAATTTCTGTAATTACTAGGGAGCTTGAGCATCTCATGCTTCACTTAATTGTTTTCTTGAATTAATTGCCTGCTCAATTTATTTGCCCATTTTCTTTTGGGTACTTATTTAGAAGGTGTTCCTTTCATGTTCTAGCTGTTAGTCCTGTTAATTTTAGACATTTTATTTTCTGCTCTTCTGTCATCTGTCTGCTAACTCTGTCATTGAACAAAATCCTTCTGTTGTTGTACAAGTATAGTTCTGTACAATGTTACAATATTAGGAATTCCGTCAATTTGAAATGATAGCTTTGCTGGGTAGAATATTCTAGGTTGCAGGTTTTTCCCTTTAAGTGCTTTAAATATATCATGCCACTCCTTTCTGGCCTGCAATGTTTCTGCAAAAAAAAAAAAAAATCAACTGATAGTCTTATGGGGGTTCCTTTGTATGTGACTGTTTTTTCTTGCCTTAAAAAAATCTGTACTTTTGCCACTTTAATTATGATATATCTTGGTGTGGGTCTCTGGGTTCATCTTGTTTGGAACTCTCTCTGTTTCTTGTACTTGGATATCTCTTTTCTTCTTCACGTTTAGGAAATTTTCAGCCATAATTTCATCAAACATATTTTCAACACTTTTCCTTGTTGGATTGCTACAATGCAAATGTTGCTATGCTTGATGATGTAACAGAGCCCCCTTAAACTCTTCTCAGTTTTAAAAATTTGTTTCTGATTATGTGATTGCGTCTTGAGAGTCCTTTGGACAGCAAGGAGATCAAGCTGGTCAATCCTAAAGGAAATCAACCCTGAATATTCATTGTAAGGATTAATGCTGAAGCTGAAACTCCAATACTTTGGCCACCTGATACAAAGAGCTGATGCATTGGAAAAGACTCTGATGCTGGGAAAGATTGAGAGCAAGTGGCAAAGGGGGTGGCAGAGGATGAGATGGTTGGATGGCATCACTGACTCAATGGACCTGAGTTTAAGCAAACTCTGGGAGATAGTGAAGGACAGGGAAGCCTGGCGTGCTGCAGTCCATGGGGTTGCAAAGAGTCAGACATGACTGAGTGAGTGAACAACAGTGTGACTGTGTCATTTTTCCATTATTCTATCTTCAGATCACTTACACATTCTTCTTTATCCCCTTATTATTATTTAGTTGCCAGGTCACGTCCAACTCTTTTGAGATCTCATGGATTGTTGCCTTCCAGGCTCCTCTGTATTACCTGATCTGCTAGTAATTCCTTCTAGTGTGTTTTTCACTTTGGTTATTGTATTTTTCTTCTCTGACTAGTTATTTTTTATATTTTCTGGCTCCTTGTTAAAACTCTAATTGTGTTCATCTGTTCTTTTCCATAGTTCTGTTAGCATTCTTATTACTAATGCTTTGAACTCTATGGTAAATTACTTCTCTCTGTTTGATTAATTATTTGCTTGGACTTTTTTTTTCTTATTCTTTGGTTTGAAGCAACTTCCTCGATCATCTCATTTTGCTTAACTTTCTCTCTCTATGAAATTAGGGGAAACAGTTACCTATCCTGGTCTTGAGAGGGTGTCCTTGTGTGGGCACATCTTATATGGTCTGTGTATGCCCAGTGGCTTTGGTGGGAGACCTGGATCTGAAGTGGGCATGAGTCACGTCTTCCCTCAGGGTGTGTTGGCAGCTATCACCTTGGTGAGAGGTGGGGATGGAGGGGCTAAAGCCAGAGCCATGCCTGAACCTGGGCTTCTCCTCTGCTTGGTGACCTACAATGCCCTGCTGGGGGCTAGGTTTGGGTGCCAAGTTGTGGGAGAAGAAGCCCTGAGAGTCAGGTCTAAGCTGGTTCCATTGCAAGTGTGTGTTCTCCCACCTCCCAGCATAGGCACTTTTGCCCTGGAGGGGAGCAGCATGGGAGCAAGCAAGGCTGGAGCTGGCACCTACTGTGGACCAGGGCACATATTGGTCCCAGCACCCATCAGAGCTCTCAACAGCTCCTGTTCCTCTGCCTCTGCCAGCACCAGCAATGGCTACCCTCTCCCCATTCGGGTACTGTGCTGGGTCAGAGCTGGCTCTGTCCCGCATGGCTGCATACTCTCCTCAGCAGTGTATGACTTTGCCCTAGTAGAAAGTTGCACCAGAGCAAGAGGGGTTGGAGTGGGTGTTCAGCATGGCTGGGGTGAGTGCTGGACCAGTTGGGGCAAATTGGCTGGAATCCCCAGCAGTTTCAGTTGGCTTCCTCTGTGTTGTTTTGCCAACCACTAAGCATGTGCTTGCTCTTTGTGAGTGGGCTCTAGGTCTCTCCCAGCCCTCCTGCGGGCCCCACTGATCTTCAGTCAGCCAAGTGGATTCATCTTCCCAGTGTGAGGCCCCAGGGCTGGCATGCCCAATATGTGGGTCCAACTGCTCACGCCCCAGGAGGGATCACCAAGCTGTGGTGTCCCCCTCCTCTTCTGCATTCCCTCTCAAGAGTACAGGTCCTGAGCCGATCCCTTCTCCTCCCCTCTTACTTGGCTCCACGAATCTTTCTTTCCAGGCTCACTTGTGTATGTCTTTCTGGCAGCTTCCAGTTTGTTTTCAGTGAGAATTGCTCCACATGTTGATGTATTATTGATGTGTTTTGTGAGAAGAGGTGAGCTCAGCACCATCCTACTCCATTTTGAGCTCCTTTCAGAATCCTTCATTTTGATACAATATTTACAAGTATTTTACCTTATAGAGTGTGCTTTTTGGGTTTTGTTTAAATGCTTGCCCATCCCAGGTTATCAGGCTGTTTTTCTGCATTATCATTTATTACGTTACAGTTTACCTTTCAAATTTAGGTTGTTTATTCTTAGAGTCAAACTTTTATAAGGTGTTATATAGGAATTCAGTTTAATTCTTTTAGGAAATATTTTTCCAATACTGTGTACTAACTGGTTCATCCTTTTTTCTTTGATTTGTGTATGGTGTCATCTTTATGGTATATTAAGGACTTAGCTCTCTTATGACTCTCATTTGTTACACTACTGTATTTGTACATTCTTGCACCAAGACCAATTTGTGATTTTTATTCTGACATTTAGTTTGTCTTAATACCTAGTAAAGCAATTCCTTAGTCTTCTGTCGTCATTTTCAAATTTGACGTAGCTGTTTATAGACCGTTAAACTTCTATGCACGTTTTAGAAGAGGTTTATCAGGTTCATCAAAATAAATCCAGCTGGAATTTTGATGAGAGTTGATTTCAATACAGATCATTTTTGGGAAAATAGACATATTTATAATGTTAAATGATGCCTTCAAGAGTGCGGATAGGTTTTCATTTACTCAGATTTTCTTTTGTATTCTTTCATTGAGTTACAAAAATTTTTCCCGTAATAGTTCTTTGTATTTTTGTAAGGTTATGAGATTGATCATATCAACAGCAAACAATGATAGTTTTAGCTGTTTGCTTTATGAGAAGATGGGCCAAATTAATTTGACATTTTAAAACTCCTTCCCTGGTGACTCAGAGTGTTAACAATCTGCCTGCAGTGTGGGAGACCCAGGTTTGATCCCTGAGTTGGGAAGACCCCCTGGAGAAGGAAATTGCAACCCACTCCAGTATTCTTGCCTGAAAAATCTCGACAGAGGAGCCTGGCAGGCTACAGTCCATGGGGTCACCAAGAGTCAGAACCGACTGAGCGACTAACACTTTTAACTTTTCATTTGAAATACATTTCAAGAAGAATGTTGATTGCTCCAGAGCTTAATGGTACTCAGACGAGAGTTTTTCTGAATCAAAGCTGTTACATGAGGAAAGACATATTTCCTATCTATTTTTCAGGAACAAAGGATAAAATTGACTATTCTGAGATTTTCTTCAGTTACAAACTGTGGAAATTTAAAATATACTTTGGAATTTCCACAACATTTTATTTGATTTCAGCAGATGCTAATTGAACACTACTATGTATTAGAGGACACACACACAAAAGGATAAAATTCCCTGTTCTAAAATTGTTTCCACACTTGAGGGAGAAGTTGGAGAAACAAATAATTAAACACTTGCCTAACATTGTGAAAAACACTATAGGGTGTTACCTGAACCCAAAAGGATGCCAGACTTTCTGCTATTTAAGGAGGGTTTTGAGGGCATATTTATAAAATGTTCAGGTTTTCGCAATCCTCATTTTAAATCACATTTTCTTTTGGTTTGACCATGAAGGTGATAGGGAATCAGATAATAAATCTTCTTAATTACTTTTTTGTTAATTTTCTAGATGACATTTATTAAAATTCTAAACAGCCCTTTCATGACTACAAACATACTATTGATTAATGACCTCTCATTAGAGATGGAGTAAACTTGGCTAGAGTTCATCTGAAGTTTTGAAGGTTCTGCCAAACAGTTCAGATAGTTTACTGATACTTAACTTCCAAACTGGACCAGATACAGAAGTTAGAAACCTAAAATAGCCAACTAGATGATTGTGATTGGGTTAGGTATGGGTGAAAGATTTATTTAATTGGAATTTTATCTGCATTATTCTACCAAATGTGCTATGATGTAAGATGTTACTTAGGAATATGCAGACAAAGTGAACTAGATTGGTGGAATCTATCAGTTACACCTAACAATTTAGGTTACAAATTGAAACCCTATATGAATAGAAAATAGTGTAGGAAAGGGAACTCTCCAAATGCAAACTGAAGAAAAAAATAGATAGCTCTGCAGAATAATTATCTCCAAAACTCATACCAAAGAATGCAGCAAATGATCCATTGAGTTTAGTCAACCCTGTAATTTTTTTTTTTTTTAAATTTGGGGAAGCGGGGAGCCACACTATGTGGTTTGTGAGGTCTTAGTTCCACGACCAGGGGTCAGACCTGTACCCCTTGTAGTGGAAGTGCAGAGTCCTAAACACCTGTACCCCCTGTGATTTTCCAAAACTAAAAACAAAACTTTACGAGTATTAAACCTTAGAATTGACCTTGAAGCACTCATTTGTTCTAATTGCTGAATGTTCCCATGTTTCATCACTTACACATGAGTTTCCTTTGGGGAACTGTGGGCATTCCACCACCTGGAGAGCTTGGCAGTGGCCTCCTCATGGTTCCTTCCCGCAGTGTACTCTTAGGTATTTATGTGCCTTTAATTTTAGTAATGTTAGATTAGTACTTAAAACCCTGTATGTCATATATAAAAAACATTTATTAGTGTACTTCGCATGAACTTGGAAACATCTTTACAAATCTTCCAAATGCTTTCAATGAATTTTTATGCATATATTCAGTCAGTCGACAAATGTTTATTTACCTTCCAATATTTACCTTCCAATTAGTTGGCAGTAACACCTCATTTACACTGAGAAAGATATAAATGTATAAGCCAAAAACTTAATGAAATTCTTTGCATAATTGAAGGATGAGATGTAAAAATAGTAATCATGGTTAAATAAGCACAGCCAATAATGCAGTGCTTCCTTTTAGAGCTATGTAACTTTGTGAGAGGAATTTTCCACTATGACAGTCATTACAAACCAAATATCTGAAGCAGCTGGCTTAAAACTGAGTCACAGAATATTCAACCAAGATTTTAAAAAAATATTGCTCTCATTGAAATGCAATGGTGAGTGATAATTGTAGTGAAAAATTTAAAAAGTATTAAAAATTAAAATATACCATTTATCTTAAAATATTTGACATAATTTATAATATTACCTAAATTTTATAGCATGTAAAATGTATTTATATGCTGTTATACACACATAAAGTAGAAAATAAATACATGTATATGTATTTGAAGTGCATGATAATTTTTTACTGATTTTATAAGACTATAAGCTCTAAGAAGAAAGAAAATTTCTTCTGTTTTGTTCATTGACATATCTCAAGAGTCAAGGCCGAGGGTTAGCAAATTACTATCCACAGGCCCGAACCAGCCTGCCTACTGTTTTTGTGAATAATATTTTATAGGAACACAGCTACACTTACTCTTTCATGTATTGTCTGTGGTTGCCTTCACATTATAATAGGGGAGTTGAATAGGTGTGAAAGAGACCATGGGACCTGAAAAGTTGGTAACTTACTAAGTGGCCTCTTATAGAAAAAAAATTGCTGACCTCTAGTCTAAAAGCATGCTCAAAACATTGTGGGTGATCAATAAACATCTGTCCAGTGAGTAAATAAATTTTGTGAATGATCACAAAAGATTGGAGACTAGAGTTGAAGAGCTTAGATCTGGTGGCTTCTACAGTTTAGGACCAGCTTCTGAGATGTTTATGCCTATTTGTTGTATTTGAATTGAGTGTAAATATTAAGAGACAGGGTTTAAATCTAATGCTTCTGTCCTTTTGCTAGTTACTTTATCAAAGAATAAGGGTTCCCTGGTGGCTCAGCTGGTGAAGAATCCACCTGCAATGCGGAGACCTAGGTTCGATCCCTGGTTTGGGTAGATCTCCTGGAGCAGCGAATGGCTACCCACTGTAGTATTCTGGCTTGGAGAATTCCATGGACTATATAGTCCATGAGTTCACAAAGAGTTGGACACAATTGAGAGACTTTCACTTTACTTAGCAAAGAATAGTTCTGAATTTCCTGTATGTCTAAGGAGATAACAAAGATCTCATGTTCTACTTCTCTGAAGTATAACTTTTCCTTAAAGAAGTAGAGAATGATGAGAAAGTTAATTCTTCAAGTTTCTCTAGAGGCAAAGGTGATGGTCAAACCATTTAAGAATTGTGAAGTTTGGGCACTGACCAATTTAAATAGAAATTGATAGTAAATGACCTTGTATCTTTACCACCCATACTATTGGATTAAATTGGCTAAAAAGTTTGTTCGGTCTTTTTCATGTAAGATATAACTAAAATCTTATAGAAAATGGCTCTATAAGGCTGGTTTGAATTTCTCACATGGTGTGTGTGCCTAGTCGTTTCCACCTCTTTACGAACCCATGGACAGTAGCCTGCCAGGCTCCTCTGTCCAAGGAATTCTCCAGACAAGAATACTGGAGTGGGTTGTCATTTCCTTCTCCAAGGGATCTTCCTGAACCAGGGATCGAACCCAGGTCTCCTTGCATTGTGGGCAGATTCTTTACTGTCTGAGCCACCAGGGAAGCCCCCTCTCATGGTGGAGAACTCATTAATTCACAAGAAAACCCATTCTATCAGTGGCAGCTCTGGTTCTTAAGATTTTTATTCCTCGGATTGAGCCAAAATTACAATTATAATACTCTTCTTTGTTTAAAATTCCAAACTAGTGGCATATGATAGATACTGGTTTTTTTTTTTTTTCCCCCCCCTTGAGATAGTTGTAGCTATTTCTGTTCTCATTTTTGTCTGAGAGAGACTTTTAAAAAGAAATAGCATTGTTACTATCATTATATCTCAAATTGTAATAAAATACTAATTTGATACACCAGATTGTAGGATGTTCAGTCAATAGTCAGAAATTGGAACCACTGTGATAAAAACAAAATATGGAATCCTCCCCCTTTCATCTTTCAATAGAATTAAAGCTTTCTCATGTACTTTAGGTATCTCATGTACTTGATATTTTGTAGAATATTTGATATTAGAGTGTAAAATGGGGATATATGTGAGTAGAATTTATATTTGAAGACTTATGTTATTACTTGCCCCATTTTTTAATGTCCTGGAAAGGAAGATGAAAATCATTAACATACTTAACCTCTGCTGGACTTGAACAGAGAAAAGCCCAAAGATTGTACAGCATGTTTTAGGATAATTTGACAAACTACCTTTTGGTTGAAGAGCAAAGAGGCTGGAGACCTACCCCCAGGGGAATAGTTGAATCAGTTACCCTCTTTGTAAGTTAGCTTTGGGAAATACCAAGTGGGGGCTATTTTACTTCCTTACATATATTACCTGTATTTGTTGACTTATTTTTAACTTTTATTTTCTGAAAATTGTTCAACAAGCATAAATTATTTAATTTACACAATCAGAAAAAAATGCAGTTTTAATTTATGACAATAAGGACTTAGAGAACCTCCACAATCTTACCAACTCTGAAAAAAAAATGGACAAACTACCTGAAGACAAACAGATATAAAAGGATGCATCAACGTTACAAAATAAAAATAACCCTTTCTATTACCCAGCTCTTATAAAAGCATAGCCATGAATTAATAGATTGGAAAATACTGAGTTATTGTTGTGCCAAAGCTACTTGTTAGGATGAAGGCTTATGGATGAAGTGATGATGGAGGAAATCTATTTAGACTAGAAACTATTTTTCATTAAAAGCGCAGAGAAAACATGTTTTAATACACTTGGAAGACTATCAGCTGTAGCCAGTACCTTTGAGTTTCACATGTTTCATTTTGACATGCTAATGTTTCCCATTTTAAAATACTAAATCAGATTTATTTAGATGCCAAAATGACCAACAAACTTCTGAACTTGTTGAACCTTCCTTGCCCATAGGTATACTAAGCTTAAACCTAACCAGACAGACGTTGCAATCCTATTTAAAGATGTTTCTGGGAATGCTGGCTATTATTTTAGTTTCTTTATTAACTCTCCACATTATTGGCAGTGCTTACTTAATCAGGCTTTTCTTTATAGATTTAGAAATAAATTTTACAAATTTAATCTTTCTGCATGCTTGCGTAGAGTATGCATGTCAATAGCACCTTTATGTTGTAGGGACAGGAGAAAGTGACCTGAGACTGAAGGTCAGCAGAATCTTGACATAGTAATAGGTGTGGAAGAACTGACTTCTAGAAAGTGCTAGAGTACCAGTGCTAGATCCAAGGGAGTATATGAATGCTTGTTAGACCAGAATTTGCAGTGTTGTTTGAGGGTTATTGTTAAAGGGTTATTGTTATTGTTAAAGGAATTGGAGCATGCATTAATTTGGGAAACTCTTGCCTTCAGGAGGGCATCTAAGTTGCTTATTGTTTTTCACAGAACTGTGCATCACATGGCACTGAATCCAAGGGAGGAAAAAGGGTGAGTTTAAATAAGACTCTGGAGTTTCCCAGGTGGTGCTAGTGGTAAAGAACCCGCCTACTGATGCAGGAGACGTCAGAGGCGTGGGTTCGATCCCTGGGTTGGGAAGATCCCCTGGAGGAGGGCATGACAACTGACTCTTGACTGGAGAATCCCATGATAGAGGAGCCTGGAGGGACACAGTCCATAGGATCATACAGAGTCAAACACAACTGAAGTGACTTAGCATGCGGTATGCAAATAGACTCTAGACAGGGTATGAAATAGTATTGAATTACATGATGAGACAGCCTCTTTACTATTTTCCTTCAATCCATCTAATTGCCTCAAGGAAGCAGTCTCTGTTTGAAGCTAGTGGATCTTTACAGCTTGTCTTGTACTTGCTAGCTTCCATATTTAGCAAAGAGAAAGGAGGCTTCAAACTAGGAGCCTTCAGCAGACCAAAGAATATAGCTAGCATTTAATCTGATTGTTTTGTTTTACTGTAACTATTTTTAATGCTAGTTTCTATACATCACAAATGCTGCTGATTTCCTTTTGTTTAATTTTACTTTTTAATGAAGTATAATATGCATACCTATAAATGATAAATCCTCACATTTCTGAAAGGGAATGCATTTTTGTAACCAGAAACCAGATCTAGAAATATTACCTAGATTCCAGACATCCCCCCTAGTCATTACTTCCTCCTGCCCCAAGGTTAGCACCATCCTAGCTTCTAACAATATGCTTCATCTTGCCCATTTTTGAAATTTATATGAAATAGAATCATACAGCATGTGCCCTTTTGTAGCTAGCTTATTTTGTTCAATATGAGGTTGATAAAATTCATTCTATTGCATGTCTGGCTTATGGATACTCCAAGTAGTCACTTAGTGGCTTCATTCACTCTATTTTGAAGTACCCAATCCCTCCTCCAGCTCCATACAGGGTAAAACCAGATTGAACCCGTCAACTGACAGAAACCAGAGCATTAATATTATTTCAGGAAACCTTTACACAGGGAATTGAAGGTTGAGGGGAAGGAAATTGAAGAGAGGGACTCCAGGCTACCTTGGTTAAGATGGGCTCTCTGTGGGCTGATGGGTGAGTCTGTTGGAAAAATTGAGAACATATATTGTGCTAGTATCTCCAGTTGTATGTATGACTTCATAGGACAGTTTTATTTCTGATAGACTAGGACTTAGTCCTACCCTTGTTTCCAAATATTATGGACTTGAATAAAGGGACTCGCTTTTGAACTGTGGTGTTGGAGAAGACTCTTGAGAGTCCCTTGGACTGCAAGGAGATCCAACCAGTCCATCCTAAAGGAAATCAGTCCTGAACGTTCATTGGAAGGACTGATGCTGAAGCTGAAATTCCAATACTTTGGCCACCTGATGGGAAGAACTGACTAATTTGAAAAGACCCTGATGCTGGAAAAGATTGAAGGCAGGAAGAGAAGGGGACGACAGAGGATGAGATGGTTGGATGGCATCACTGACTCAATGAAGATGAGTTTGAGCAAGTTCTGGGAGTTGGTGATGGACAGAAAAGCCTGGTGTGCTGCAGTCCATGGGGTCACAAAGAGTCGAACACAACTGAGCAACTGAACTGAACTGCATAAAGTGAAATACATCTATTTCACATTTGCTGATGAGGGAGGAAGGGGAGAAAGGAAGTCGTAGGGAGGGAAGGAGAATGGGAGAGAAGAAAGGGATTCTTGTTGCCATGAATTACCTCTTGGGGCCTCAGCCAAGAGCTGCTTCTAGCAGTTAGACATCACAGTGATCTCTCGGGGTTTCCAGAGATATCACTCAGTGCTGCCTTATGAGTTCCAGGTAATATGTACGCCTTTATCTTCTTTAACTCTCCTAGAGTTTGGCACACTATTAGTCTTGAAAGAAGATGATGATACTTTCTCACAGATCAGTTCCTGTGATACTGCTTCCTCCTTGTAGTTCTGCCTCATTGCTCTTCTCTTTGCATGTTCTCCCTGGACTGACAAAAACCCAACCACATTTCTAAATGAATCTCACCTCAAATTGCTCTGAACTGCATTCTCACTAAATAAAAAGAAATAAAGCCGGTGTCTTCAACTATTTCCTTTTTCCTTCTCCAACCCTTCCCCCATCATTCATCAAGAAAAAATGTCTGATACTTGTAACTTGTGTTATGACTGAAATGAATGATCCTAAAAGGTCAGCTCTTCCAGTCTCCTGTTCATTTTGAACTCTTAGTTCTCACTATGTTTATATTTTAGCCTGTCTCCTGTAAAGGGAGTTTGGGAAGGTGAAAGGACCTTAACTTGACCTAGTCAACATTCAAAATATATTGAACACCTACTGTGTTCCAGGGCCTGTGCTATATGATGGACAATATATTATCTCTGAGATCTATATTACAATTAAGACTTCCAGAGTAAACGTGAATAGGAAGAAAGGTCAAGAGTTTTAATATCTGCTTCTCCTTTGCCTACTGCTTCTTGATTCAACCAGTTACAAGCTTGGGGGATGTCTCTTTCTCAGCTGTTAGTGGCTGGTTGCCAGTGCCAAGAGCACTTGGGAAATTACAGACTTTTCACAGCAGGAATTCCGTTGTTGTTGGAACTAATGTAGTAGGGAGATTCTGACACAGTAGGAAATTAGGTTATAAAACCAAAAGATCCCTCCAAGTTTAGGATGTAGGGATACATTGAATGCCACTTGTCCAAGGGGACAAGCAGGGAGGGAACTTATGTTGGGTTGACCAAAACATTTGTTTGGATTTTTCCATAAAATGCTACGGAAGAACCTGAATGATCATTTTTGCCAAACCAATATGTTCTTTGTTGTATAGTGCTTTACTGCTCATATGTAACTCTTACCAATGCTTGATTCTCATAGGTCACCTCGGAGAAGAAAACAAAATGATTGTCCCTTTTTAGAACTGAGGAAAGGCAGGCCTGCCAAGTGCTCATTAACCGTAAGTCATCAGATAATAACCACCATTACTAAGCCTCTAACTCCCAGATGTTATTTCCTTTTACTCTACTACCATGGTCCAGATAAGAAATCTAGAAGTGCCAAGTCTGAGAACAGTCCTATATGTTAATATTCTAGAGGAAGTCAGAAAAAACAGTAATAGCATAAAAAGCTTCTATGTCTTTTGGATGTAAAATAAGCCCTCTTCTGTGGTAACTTCCTTGAACTTCAAAGGTCTTAGGGAACAGTTGATGAATTGCATGCATCTGAGAGACTTTAGTACTTTAGATTCTATCTTACAAAATACTCTGAACAACATCCAAGACCCAATAGAGAGCATGTTCCTAGGCTGACAAAGGATTCATACTGTCTATGAGATTCAGAGCTTAATAAATGATTCTTGAAATTAACTGTATATGTTGAAGAACTGTTTTCATCACTGCTGTAAAAGGGAGAAGTGGACCGGCCTTCACATAGTGAAATCTCTTCTCTCAAACTCTACCTCTAACTAGATTTAGTTGAAATCCATTAACATTTTCAAAAGATAGATTAACATTTTCAAAAGATAGATCTTATTGATCATTTTGTTTCAAAATGGAAAAGTAAGCTAGAAACCAGTTTTAAGGTATATTTTATTAAGCAAACATATTTAAAAAGAATGTCAGCTGAGCCTTAAATTAATCATGGATGAGGCAGACAAATGGCAAAGGTTGAGTGATGGAGTTAAAACATATCTTATTTCAGTAAATAAATTTTATCAAAAGAAATCCAGTTAAGTCAGATATAGCCACCAAAATAGCTGCAACAGCATATTTTACAAAGAAAGTCACAATGACAGATTGAAGAGTTTGATAGAGTTGGTGTTTTGTGCCTTTGAAACGGGTGTTCTTATAGTTAACCTCTTGTAAGTAACAATAGTTCTGTGTTCATAATGCTACAGAGAACTTTAGGAAAGTAGAGATTTATTCTTTTCATGTGCTAATTACTTTAGCAGGTCTTTATTTGAATGTTCTGCAATAGATTTTATCTATCGGTAATTTTTTTAAGGCATAACAATTTTGAAATTACCTTTTAATTTTATCAGTAATGAGGGTTAAGAGCTTCCCCTGTGGCTCAGTGGTAAATTATCTGCCTGCAGTGCAGGAACCACAGGAAATGTGGGTTTGATCCCTGGGTCGGGAAGATCCCCTGGAGGAGGACATGGCAACTCATTCCAGTATTTTTGCCTGGAGAATCCCATGGACAGAGGAGCCTGGTGGGCTACAGTCCATAGAGTCGCAAAGAGTCAGACACGACTGAAGCAACTTAGCACAGTGAAGGTTAAGATCATATTTTGGATCTGGTTCTGAATTTTATCATGACCAATGACTTTTTAGCAATCTACTTTTCTTAAGATAAATATATTGAGTGCAGATTTCTTAAGAGAATATGATTTGTTTCCACATCCATACCCTTTTGTTAGCAACATTCATCCCAAACTCTACATTGGACAGAAATCTAGGTGAATCATTCTTCACTTTTTTTTTTTTTAATCTGTAATTTGTTGAAAATGTGCCTAGTTTTTACTGCTCTGCTGAGAATACTGATGAAAAGCAAAACATTAAAGCCTGTAATTAGCTATTTATATTTTTCTCCTCTTTTGCAGTAATGTCCTTTAAGTTTTCTCCTGGTTTGAAACTGGCAAAAGTACTCAGAATAATAGATAAGACTTGGAATGTGGAGATAAGACCACTGAAAATAATTGAGGCACAATCATTCAGGGCTGTTTTTCTCTTCATGTTTAGGATCCATTACATAGCAAGGACCATAAGGAACATGCTACCTTTTTGTCTTCTCTTAGAGATATAGGGACCTCTATATTTAAGAAACCTAAGAGTTACTCGGCTGAATGGGTAGATGATAGAGTGAAGTGGACATGGCATGGGCTTGAATAGGCAGTTTGAATTCACACACATTCACTTACCATTTACTAGTCAACTTACCTTGAATACTGTCTTAGTTGGAGAAGGCAATGGCACCCCACTCTAGTACTCTTGCCTGGAGAATCCCATGGACGGAGGAGTGTGGTAGGCTGCAGTCCATGGAGTCACTAAGAGTTGGACACGACTGAGCGACTTCACTTTCACGCATTGGAGAAGGAAATGGCAACCCACTCCAGTGTTCTTGCCTGGAGAATCCCAGCAGCCTAGTGGGCTGCTGTCTATGGGGTCGCACAGAGTCAGACACGACTGAAGCGACAGCAGCAGCAGCCGCCGCAACTGTCTTAGTTTGGAATTCCTCCTAATGCAGACCCTGAGACAAGAGTCTGAGTGTGTTCCAGTTATGTCCTGAGTAACAAGCCACTCTAAAACTTAGTGTTGTAAGACCATGAGAGCATTTGTTTTGCTCCCAAATCTCTAATTTCGGCATGATCCAACAGGAACATCTCCTCCCTGTTCTCCTTAGCTTCTACCTGGGGCTAGACTCATTTGAAGACTCCCCCATGTGTCCAGTATCAGTGCTGGCTGGGAACTGCTGGGCTGTCGTCTGGAGCTCCTCCTCCTGGTCTTCCCATGTCACCATTTGGCTTCCTCAGTGCAGTGGCTGTGTTTTAAGAGTGAGCCTCTGGAAAGAGCCAGGTGGAAGCTGTCCTGCCTATATCAGCTAGCCTCAGCAGTCATATTATGTGTCTTCTGCCATAATTACAGACCCACCTGGATTCAAAGGGAAGGGACATAAAAGCTCACCTCTTGGTGGAAAACTGTCAATGTCATATTGTAAGAAAAGTATGTGGGCTAGTATATATGGATGCAGTCACCTTTAGAAAATACTAAAAGGTGCATGTGGGCTTCCCAGGTGGCATTAGTGGTAAAGAATCTGCCTGCCAGTGCTGGAGACCTAAGAGACCTGGGTTCCATCCCTGGGTCAGGAAGATCCCCTGGAGGAGGGCATGGCAACCCACTCCAGCATTCTTGCCTGTAGAATCCCATGGATAGAGGTACCTGGTGGTCTATGGTCCAGAGGGTCACAAAGAGTCGGACATGACTCTGTGACTCAGCACCCGTGCACAAGGTGCATGTAGTGTATTTGAGAGATGGTCCCAGAAATCCTGCCAAGTTTGGGAAGTGAGATGGGAAGTGAGAAAAGCCACTAATGGATATGTCTGTGAGCAGGTTATTACTGTGACTGGGTGCTGTCCCACCCAGAACCTTTTAAAATCTGTGTGGAACACAAACAGGGATTGCCTCCCTGAAGGGTAGATGAAATATTCACGGACCAAGTCCTGTCCCTCATTGCTTCAGGGCTGCTCTTGGGCTATGAGCTCCTCAGCTCTTCACGTCCACCTTGCAGAATGTGGAGGATACTTGGGTAGCCAGAAGAATTCCTTAGACTGAGTGACACAGCTGCTTGATGTAGGAAGCTGTTGCCACATGTGGGGACCATCCACAAAGCTGTAGGTGACTTCTGTGGTGGGCCTGAGGGTGATGGATGAGATGTCAACAGCTTCAGCTGCTGAAACTCTTCCTAGTTCCCCACAGAATAGTATCTCATTACAGGCTTTATTTTGTGATGTGGATCATAAAGTTGATACATAATCAATTTAGGCCTTTCCTACTGGTATTTTTCCATATTATACTTGAGTGTTAACAAGAATATGATCTGATAAAACCAGAGTTATCAGAGGGCTTAGTTCTGGATTGCAGTGGGGATTCTCTATAGTCATAAAATTCTACAAACTTGTTAAAAATTACTTTCCCTTTCATGTGAATAAGAAGAATCTTTTGCCATTATAAGTAATAAATCTCTAGCTAGAACTTGGCTAATGTTGGGCATATTAAAAAGACTGTGAATACAAGATAGGGTCATACTCTTGATTATTACTTGGGAATATCTGAGTAATCTTGTGTAAGTCATTTACCCTCTTGGAACTTCTGTTTCCTCATCTGGCTAATGGATAAAATGATACCTACTTCACAGAGCTTTTATGAGCACTGTATCAGATGACAATGACACTTGCCCAGTTCTGGCAACATGAAAATACGTGATAAATGTCAGATGGAGAAATGATAGAATAATTTATCCAGTAAGTAGCATTTTAAAAATGTTTATGGTTTCTTGTGCTTAGGTTCAATGTAATGGTCAATATGCCTGATTTTCATATTTCAGTGCGCTAGATTTACCTTTAATGTGTATGACATTTGGAGCGGAAGGTTTTAAGTAAAGAGATTTGGCTATTAATAACAGTTTTGAATGCTTAGTGACGAGCTATTTCAAATCCTGAAAGATGATGCTGTGAAAGTGCTGCACTCAATATGCCAGCAAATTTGGAAAACTCAGCAGTGGCCACAGGACTGGAAAAGATCAGTTTTCATTTCAGTCCCAAAGAAAAGCAATGCCAAAGAATGCTCAAACTACCGCACAATTGCACTCATCTCACACACTAGTAAAGTAATGCTCAAAATTCTCCAAGCCAGGCTTCAGCAGTACATGAACTGTGAACTTCCAGATGTTTAAGCTGGTTTTAGAAAAGGCGGAGGAGCCAGAGATCAAATTGCCAACATCTGCTGGATCATGGAAAAAGCAAGAGAGTTCCAGAAAAACATCTATTTCTGCTTTATTGACTATGCCAAAGCCTTTGACTGTGTGGATCACAATACACTGTGGAAAATTCTGAAAGGGATGGGAATACTAGACCACCTGACCTGCCTCTTGAGAAACCTATATGCAGGTCAGGAAGCAACAGTTAGAACTGGACGTGGAAAAACAGACTGGTTCAAGATAGGAAAAGGAGTCCGTCAAAGCTGTATATTGTCACCCTGTTTACTTTACTTATATGCAGAGTACATCATGAGAAACGCTGGGCTGGAAGAAGCACAAGCTGGAATCAAGATTGCTGGGAGAAATATCAATAACCTCAGATATGCAGATGACACCACCCTTATGGCAGAAAGTGAAGAGGAATTAAAAAGCCTCTTGATGAAAGTGAAAGAGGAGAGTGAAAAAGTTGGCTTAAAGCTCAACATTCAGAAAACGAAGATCATGGCATCTGGTCCCATCACTTTATGGGAAATAGATGGGGAAACAGTGGAAACAGTGTCAGACTTTATGTTTTTGGGCTCTAAAATCACTGCAGATGATGATTGAAGCCATGAAATTAAAAGACGCTTACTCCTTGGAAGGAAAGTTATGAACAACCTAGATAGCATATTAAAAAGCAGAGACATTACTTTTCCAACAAAGGTCCATCTAGTCAAGGGTATGTTTTTTCCTGTGGTCATGTATGGATGTGAGAGTTGGACTGTGAAGAAAGCTGAGCACCGAAGAATTGATGCTTTTGAACTGTGGTGTTGGAGAAGACTCTTGAAAGTCCCTTGGACTGCAAGGAGATCCAACCAGTCCATTCTGAAGGAGATAACTCCTGGGTGTTCTTTGGAAGGAATGATGCTAAAGCTGAAACTCCAGTTCTTTGGCCACCTCATGCAAAGAGTTGACTCACTGAAAAAGACTCTGATGCTGGGAGGGATTGGGGGCAGGAGGAGAAGGGGACAACAGAGGATGAGATGGCTGGATGGCATCACTGACTTGATGGACGTGAGTCTCAGTGAACTCCGGGAGTTGGTGATGGACAGGGAGGCCTGGCGTGCTGCAATTCATGGGGTCACAAAAAGTCAGACATGACTGAACGACTGAACTGAACTGAACTGATGTTTTAACACTAGAAACAAGCTTGAAAGAATGATCCTGCCATTTTAGCTACCATTGTTATTGCCTGTGTGATTATGTGTGTGTCAGGGGGGTGGGTATGTACATGCATGTGTGTATGCATGGCTTATATGCTGTTGTGTATTGAAAAGAGAAGAAAGGATGAGATAAAACCAGGCAGAGAAAAGAAGAAAATCTTACAGGTAGAATAGGGGTGAGGTGTGTGCTGTTCAAATGCAGATGCAAATCCTCCATCTGCAATTGAAGAAGGTCATAGGGTTTAGGTGTGAAAGAGGCAAATAGGTTTATTAGCATGGAGCCATATACCAACAGCTCGTCTCTGGAGAGAGATGGATACATCTTCATTCTGAGAAATTTAGCACAGTGTAAATGTGGTTAATATTAAATAGCTTCACCAATTTAAATGCACTTTGGTGTAATTTAAACCACCCACACAGTTTTCCTTTGAAAACACAAACATGTGACCCTCTCAAAATTCTCACCCACACTCATTGCTTGTGCTTCAGACTCTTGCAGACTCATTTTGCAACCTCTGAAGTCATCTTCCTGAACTCTTAGCCCTTTGAATGTCCTTAACTTTTATGACAAGAAAGTACTGTTTTTTCAATACAACTTTTCACTTTCACTTCTGGTACCTAAAAAAAAAAATCAACAAGATGGTTTAAAAAGGCAAGTTCTCCATTTTCTTTATTTTCTCACTTTTCCTTGGAGCATATTATTTCATGCTCTTCTAGGGGTTCCATTTCCGTGACCAAGGCACATCATGGTGGTAGGAGGCAGTGTCTCTTTCTGCATGATTTTATGGGTCAGGAATTGAGGCACGGCTTAACTGGAGTATTCTTCTGCTTACATGTTGATTGAGGTCACTCAGTGATACCAAGCTGGTAGCTAGTTTTGTCTGGAGGGTTCAAGACAACTTCACTCATGCCTGGCGACTTGGTAGGAATGTTTGGAAACATGGGCTCAGCTGAGTCACTTTCCCTCTCCATTCTCAGTGCAACTTCATGTGGTCTCCCCATCACAGTAGTCAGACTTCTTCCATGATGGCTTAGGGCACCAAGAGACAGAGATGGAAACTCCCGGGTCTCTTAGTGGCTGAGCCAAGAATTAACACATTATCACTTCCCCCATTTTTGTGATATGTTAAAATAGGCCCAGGCTTGCTTAGATTCAAGGGTGGTAGAAATAGATCCCATCTCTCAGTGGGAGAAATGTAAAATAATTCTCATCAATCTTTAATCCATCATAGTTGAAGGTATAAAATTCACTATTAGAATCTTTGTTCTTCTTAAGCCTAAATCTGTAGTGTAAGTCTTAAAAGAAAGATCACTGAGAGATCTCTTTTTTTATTAGAAAGATTTCTAATTACAGAAATGAATCATATCTTGCCATAGAAAATAGAATTTTAAGCCAGTGTATAAGGTCTCAATACACTGTATTAGGTCTCAGTACAATATTAGATCTTAATACACTCAGTTAGATCTTTATTTTCATGGACTTCAAAATCACTGCAGATGGTGACTGCAAGCCATGAAATTAAAAGACTCTTGGTCCTTGGAAGAAAAGCTATGGACAACCTAGACAACATATTAAAAATCAGAGACATTACTTTGCCAACAAAGGTCTGTGTAGTCAAAGCTATTGTTTTTCCAGCAATCATGTATGGATGTGAGAGTTGGACCATAAGGAAAGCCGAGCACCGAAGAACTGATGGTTTTGAACTGTGGTGTTGGAGAAGACTCTTGAGAGTCCCTTGGACTGCAAGGAGATCCAACCAGTCCATCCTAAAGGAAATCAGTCCTGAATATTCATTGGAAGGACTGATGCTGAAGCTGAAACTCCAATATTTTGGCCACCTGGTGCGAAGAACTGACTCATTAGAAAAGACCCTGATGCTGGGAAAGTTTGAAGGCAGGAGGAGAAGGGGATGACAGAGGATGAAATGGCTGGATGGCATCACTGACTCTATGGACATGCATTTGAGCAAGCTTCGGAAGTTGGTGATAGACAGGGAGGCCTGGCGTGCTGCAGTCCACAGGGTCACAAAGAGTCGAACACAACTGAGCGACTGAACTGAATTGATTAGGTCTCAAATCCTGGTTCTGCCTCATTTAGCTGTGGGACTTGCAACAAGTTGCATAATCTCATGATTTTCTTCATTTTGAGGAATGAAATGATAGTACTTACTTTATACAGTTGAGAGGATTGCATAAAGTAATACATGTAGAGAATGTTGTAATTGTACTTGGAACATGATGAATGTTGTGGGAAGGAATGGGTTCAGCAACTAGTCTGTAATCCATTTCTCTCTTGTTACTGGGGGAACATTCATAGAAAACAGGAAGGCGAAAGACCTGGCCTCATCTCCTTATGAACAAGCTAATAGGGAATCCCCTGGTGGTCCAGTGCTTAGGACTCCATGCTTTCACTGCTGAGGGTCGGGGTTTGATCCCTGGCCAGGGAACTAAGATATCAAAAGGCATACAGCATGCCCCCCCCAAATGCTAATAAATGATCTGGTGAATAGACTAATGACATTGTTGAGGAAGAGAGGTCATGTCTTCAGACTGCTTTTGACACAGTATCTTTGATTTAGGGTTGCTTATGGTAAACACACCTAGGGTCTGTGGATTTATGGGGCATGGCTCTCTGGAAAATGTCACATAAGCTATGTAATTATCTGGCTGTAAATGGAGATGTTTCATAACGTAAAATACTGCCTTCTGTGCAAGGTAACTGTACACCCAACCTAGAGAACTCATCTTTGAACACAGGTCAGAGAGTGCATCTCTTATGTGGGAAGCAACGGGCAGGGAACCCTGTCCTGGGTGTCCCAGCTTCACATCTGCCTCCCGGTGCCTGTATCCTTGAAATGATTAGTAAAGCCTGTTACTAGCTAGTAGCTCTGACTCATATTTGGTCTGATTTGGTAATCTCATTCTTTGTGTTAACTCATGCTCAAGAAATGTTAAGTAAAATGATGATTAAGATGATATACACTTTTTAATTTTTTGTTTTTCCCCATGGAAAAATGAGGGAGGAGGAACAGTCTTAAATATTTTTCTGCCTTTTCTAATTTCACTTTTATTAGGTTACTGGAGGCCCATAGGGCTATATTTGAGGACAGAATATGTCACTCTCTTGGGAGTATCCATAGTGTCATGGAATGTATATTTGTTGTATTATGGCTGTTCTCTAGTTTGATCTTGAATTGGTGAGCATATTTCAAATGATTCAGGGAGATGAGTTGTGGTATAAAGGAATTCAGTTTTCTCAATCATATTATGGTCTATAAGCTTAACAAAAATTCCAAAGTAAGGCCTTTAATTTAGAATATGTGTAAGTGTAGTTCCAATGTTTTCTATGTTGTTGATAATTCCAAATGGTTTCTAATCCAAATGCAAGTTCCTTTTTTGTCTTGGAATTTGTACTTATATTTTGGTATTGGTAGGCCAGAATTCTTGGAGAAGGCAGTGGCAACCCACTCCAGTACTCTTGCCTGGAAAATCCCATGGACGGAGGAGCTGGTAGGCTGCAGTCCATGAGGTCGCTAAGAGTTGGGCATGACTGAGCGACTTCACTTTCATTTTTCACTTTCATACATTGGAGAAGGAAATGGCAACCCACTCCAGTATTCTTGCCTGGAGAATCCCAGCGACAGAGGAGCCTAGTGGGCTGCTGTCTATGGGGTTGCACAGAGTCGGACACGACTGAAGCGACTTAGCAGCAGCAGGCCAGAATTCTAAACCCTCCACCTGTCACAGACATACTGATGGAAGCAGCCCAGCTGCTTTAGATATGCAGTTTACAGAGTGGTTTTACATTCATTTCTGAAACAATCATATGTGAGAGTTAGGAAACCCACCTAGTCCCCTGTCACATTTCTCCCTTTCTTGCTGCTGATCTTGATTTCTGAGGCTAAGGGCCTCTGCAGAAAATGTGTATAATGTCTTCGCTTTGTCTTTGAGCTCACTTTATATCCGAAAGAAGTGGTGGTTATGTAAGGAGGAATTCTAAATTCCTTTTTTCTGCTGGAAAAGCATCACTGGACAAGTGACCACAATTGAGCGTGGGTGGAATTGACACAGAGACAGTGCTGCAGGGTAGCACTTTGTTGGATGGCATGATTTCACAAACAAAGCAAAGATTCACTAGGGATAAATAAAGGGAAAAACTAATATTGTCACAAAAAGCTTCAAAACAAAAAGCATCTTGAATATATTGCACTGCAAGATAACAAAGAATAATAACAAAAAGTATTTCAGAGGTTTACCTCATTCGACGTACCCAATGACACCAAATAATAGGCTGGGCAAAAAATGTTGAGTTTTTATCAATGAGAAACCAAAGCTGAGAGAGGTTGATACACCTCAGCTCACATGGTAGAGAGTGGCAGATTCTCTGTACCCTTAAACCATGTCTCTCTCTCAGAAGTCACCCCATAAATATCCTGAACAATTGATTGAATTCAACTGAACCAACTTTTACTGAATGTATCTACAAGGCAGCATTTTAGATGCTTTGGGGGATTAAAAAAAGATTATTCAGATCCTCTTTCTGTCTTTAATGATCTTATAAGTTTGAAGAGAAAGGGAGTGACATTCAAGTAACCTCAATCAAAGGCACAATAGTGAGATATCATGCAAGTGACTTGATTTATTCAATTTTTAAATAATATCAATTAGAAACCCCATGTATGTAATGATAGCCCTTTGGATCGAGGAAAAAAATGGAATCATTTGTACTCTATTCACATAGATGCCAGCTCATCACATTAAGAATGATGCTCTTGTGTCTGAAAAGGAGTGGGACTCTGGCTGAGTTTGCTGGTGCGCTTAAACTAATTCTAGCCCAGTGTAATGAGTAGCTTCCCATTGAAATCTAGTATAAATATTTAGAGAAGAAATTGGACTAGCTGTTGCTAGATATTGTTATCACTGTATGAAGACTGGGTGCTTGAACTAAATGTGGCTTTGAAATGCAAGTTTGTCCTTATTATGTAAATTAGGACTCAGAGTTCTCAGCTGTTTTCCCTCAATACACACAAAGCTTGACTGCATGGTCCAACGAGCTTTCATAGTCTTATCCAGCTGTCTTGGCAACATTAATTCCTGTAGAAGCCAAAAGAATGTGTTCTGGCTTTGCCTGGAATATTAAAAAAATAGAAAAACAAAGCTACACTTATGGATGTTAATTAAGATAATGGGACAGGGAGTTTGATGTGAAATAGCCTTGGAAGTAATGGTATGATATCTTATTTAACCCAAGTTTAGTTTTATAAAACAGGACCTTATTCATGAATTGTAAGCCTTTATTATATACTAAAGTCTGGAAATTATGTTACCATTATAAAAACAGTGTAAATAGAGGCTTGGGGGTTGCATTCCAGGAGAGGTGTGCTATCTTCACCTTGTCACCTTAGTTCTTTGCTTCCATGTGGAAAAGATGGCTATCTCCATTTCAGTCCTTATAGCCATGTTCCAGACAAAGGAAGAAGGAAGGATATGTGACCCCACTTCAATCAGTCCCCTTTAAAGGGTTCTTAGAAGCTACACCTACAGACTTCTGCTTCCATCTCATTCGCTATCACTCTATAGTAGGCTGAGGACTGTAGTCTCCCTTACTGCCTCCTTTTTCCTTCCCTCAATCTCTCCATACCTCCCTCTCTTTTTTCCTTCCTGTATTGCTACAATCTATAAGAAGGAGAAGAAGAATGAACTGGCAGTTTCCTCTACAGATAGACCTTTATTTCATAAATTATAGCTTCTTTTAAACCTTAACGCATAATAAAGTTTACACATGATGAGAGAAAATGATTTCTCTGAAGTTTTTGTAACAACTCCATTGCGACTGAAAACGTGTATGTGTTCTCGATACATCTTGGGTTCGGATTGCTAGGTGTCATTGGTTTTTCTTTTTTAAATTTCCTTTCACTTTTTTTTAATTCTCTCTTTTTTAATTCTCTCTTTGTATTATTACTACACTTCAGGGATTTTTTTTCTTGTCCTATGACTAGTGTCTCCCAGAAAAATGAATGCCTTAGTTTCATTCTTGGTTGTTCCTAAAATACATTCATGTTTATTGTCTAATTTTCCTCTCAACAATCCTGCCATCCTGGAGCTAGCAGGATAAAAATTATCTTTCCAATTTTATAGCTGAGGACACCAAGTCTCAGAGTTTTAGTGGTCACTCAAGGGCATCTAGCTAATAAGTAGCAGTAAAAAGACCTGGTATTTGTAACAAGTGACTCCATCTTTAAGTTCACCCCTGTTTCCAAGACATCCAGTCATTTCGTTTTTGACAGGTCTTCCATGTGGCTTGTCCCAGTTGCTTCCTTTGCTGCTCCTTAGTGGTAACTACTAGTTGCTGAGCTTCCTCTACTTCCCCACAGCCCACATTGTTGTCTCTCAGACCATGTCATTTTTGTGACGTAACTGAAGACTGTGGTCCACTAATCCTGAACATGAACTTTTGAGATAGACTTGGAGTGCTGATATTTCGTTAAGAACTTTGATTCCTCTAGCTATTTATGTATTTTGCCAGTTCACAGGGACAGGACCAAAGAAGATCAGGGCTTGGCTAAAAATTATACTGTGTGAAATGTCTGAAATTAGGCCTGGCCAGGGGAATTGCTGGATGAACTTATGACCTGTGTCATTTCCCCTGGCATGTTCCATGGAGATGATCATGTTTCAAAGGCTTTTACTGGCATAGTGGATTATGTTTCTTGCTGAGAAGAACAGATAACTACTGGATTGCTCTCTTACCAAAGGGTGGAAGTAAAATCAATCTTCTCAAGCCTACTTGGAACGATCTTCCAGCTCTCTGACTCCTGCTTGTAATTGGAATACTGGCTTTAAATGCCACTTCAGGAATCAAGGAAAAGATAGGGATTGAACTGTGTTTTGCATCTGTGCTAACACTCCTCTCATCGTCAATCAGAAGTTGACTGTCAAAAGAGGACAGGAACTGAGAGATGATAAAACACTACTTCTAGTCATGGGAAACAAATTTAAGAGATGATCTTCACTAAACTCACCTTCAGTATGTGTATGGCATACTTTGCATCTATTTCCTGGAAATTTCTGGAGTGTGCTTTTATGTTTTCCTGGAATATGAGATGGTGTTTATGAAAGGCATCCTCTTCTTCATCATACTGCACATTGTGTTTTCTTCCTTCCAGGCATGAAGTAGAGTATGGTTATAAATATGGTTGTCTGTTTTCATGAAATAGTTCCAGTGTCTCTAATTATACTAGAGTTAAGCCAAGCATACTATTTGAGTCACATGGCACTTTTGAACCCATCATGCATGATAGGTAGCTGGAGGGTGAGAGACTAAAATATTGAATGTTTCTAATGGGGCATTGCCATTTGAACAGCAGCAAGTTATGATGGTAATGTCTGATAGAATGAAAACAATGCCATTTGATGCCTTTTCAGGCATATGGATGCATATAATGTAGTGGCCAGGCATTCTGTCAAGATCACATACATGTGACTCTAAATTACCTCTTGAAAGTTAAGCAGCTTTCAGGAGTGCAGAAATGTGTGATTCTAAAGGCTTCACATTCATACTCTAGACCAAAGGCTCCCCATTCATATCCTAGACTAGGTAGATGCTGTGTTCTAGATTTGCATAGTGCACAGCTTATACAACGGTTCATAGTGACCCTTTGTACTTTGTTATACAAATCCTGTGAAATGCTCAATACCTTGGGGGATTGAAGATCTATACATTGCTGTATTTACAATGATTAGATATGTTTTCTCATAAGCATAGCAACAAAAAATAGCATCCAGAATTAAAATGGTTTTATTTAAGTTCCTTCAATTTCCATATACAAAAATACTAGGAATACAAAAAACAGGGATATATCTACTAGTGTGCAATCTTCTATTTTTTTCTAATGTTATTGCAGACAATTAAAAATGCAAACAATTTAAGTATTAACTGGATGGTCAGGTGAGGTGCAATGAAAAATATTTAACACTACACTCATCACATTCACCTGACTCTCTTTGTATTGATGAGTTTTGAGGAAATTATGCATGGGGGCAAAGGGAGTTGTGTACAACACAATGAGAGACCACAGTGCTTTATGGATTCTTTTCCATGTTTCCATGTATTTTTCATCAGAAAGAGCTCAATGATCTCATTCAAAATAAAAATATATTCACTTTTATAACTCATATTTATTCTACATACCAGATTTCTCTAGGCCATTGTCACCTTGACAAAAATTCATTATGCTAAATGGTATATTATCCCCCTCTCTCTCATTATTTTTTTTCTGGCACCTTACTATATTACTGATGTTAATTGTTTTAGCAAAGCTTGATTGGGTGAATTCTCAAAAAATTCCATAATTCCATTTGTAAATTTTATTTGCAAAAGCATTCTTTCAGTTGTTCATCTATCACTTTAGTAATAAATTATACAAAATATGAGTCAAGGATTTTTATCCATAATGTTTATTATACTTTTAATTGATTTAGAAAATTACATGCCCTAGAATTAGAAATTTGTTTTATTTGTTTGCTCTATAAATACAACCAGGAACAAAATATGATTTGATCAAGAAGTCACCTCTGCTCTTTGGGATCCAAGTTGGGAGGCATCAGTTGAGTGAAATCAGCATTTGGGTCATGGTTTTGCTAGGTTCCAAGAAGCCTGCAAGTTTCCCCCTAGGTTTCCTTTCCTCATCTCTCAAGCTCTTTACCTTTGATTTGCTGGCATGAGTTGATTGCTCATCACTGTTTGCATTACACTGTGTGGATCCCTGTTGAGATCACTGCAGATGGAGAAGGATGGCCTCCATCAAAGTAAATCAGAGAAACTCCCATGAGGGGAAGCCAAGGTGTCATTTCCTGGGACCAAATGGTCAGTACTCCCTTTATTTAGTCTTCCTCAGCAGGCTGCTCTGTAGGTCACCTAGCAAATGCACTTTTCCTCTTTACATCGAGTCTAAATGTTCTCACAACTGACACTTTGAAAATGGCATGCCACATATAATTGCTTGTGTCAGTTGCCAATCGATTTTGTGGGTGACCAGTCAGCATCTTTGATTAGGATGCAGAGTAAATGCGAACAAGGTTACTGGGTTACTGGTTGATTCCTCCTTTGTGGTTACATACTGGATCCCCATCAGGCCTGAGTTGTCAGACCCAAGGACAAGTGCAAATAGAAGATACACTTCAGTACTGCAGGAAAACACAGTATCTAAGGCGTTCTGACAAGTGGGCTGAGCACTGTAATAGAGAATCCAAAATCAAGCAGGGTTTCCAGCCTATTTGCTGAATTTTATGCCAGAAATAACCAGAGTCATTGTGGTGGAAATTAGGACAGCCTCTTGGAGGTCCTTGGATATTAGAATGGTCATCAAAGCAAGGATAAATGCAGATGTTCACATAATACATGGGATATTAATATGGGAGCTGAGACAAGGTGAATCACAGAGCTCTAGACTTGATTCCAGTATCCCAGCTGGACTTGTCTGCTGTAATGCTTTTTGCACCCAGGACTTGGGGGATGTCTTAGTTCTCATATGAGAATCAGTGGCCTTAAACTGAAGATGGAGGAGGGGTGGAACTGTTGGGAATCATGCTGGATCTGAGAGGCCCTGGCCACTGGAGCTGCAAATAGGTGTCCTTAGTCATAGGGAAGCACATCGCAGGTGTTGAGTGCAGAGATTCTCAAATGCGATCATGCAGCGAATCATCTAGAGGTCTTGTGAAAACACAGAATGCCAGGTTCCACCCCCAGAGTTTCTGATTCAGTAGGCTTAGCATGAGAGAATTGGCATTTCTGAAATGTTTCTAGGTGATGGTGATGTCTATGTTCTAGGGATCATGCTTTGACTATCACTTGTATAGACAAATGCTATTTCATTTATTGAAGGAACAGCAGAATAATCTTTTCTGGCTTCTGGTTCAAGAAGACAGACCAGGTCCTTGTGGTTTTCTTCTCTCTGTCCTTAGAAGGCAATAAAAATATTTAAAAAACACCACCAAATATGGAAGAGAATCTCATTTCTTGAAGAAGGAAATGTATGACATCCAAGGAAGAGGATTTATGGATGTTAATGGATAAAATAAAATGGGAAGCAGCAAGCTAGGATATGTATTAATAGAGAAGATCTGTATCATTCTCTCAGATGATTGCTGGACAGCTTCAGGCTCAAAGTTGCCAGCAACAGTGGACAATGGAAGTTAGAAGGGTAATTTTAAATGGGGGACAAGACTGCAGGAGATGATTACATGAAACATTACGTGCAGAGTAATTGGCTCCTCATAATCCAATCCCCCCTTCAGAATGCACAGTAGGCAGAAAGTAGGTCACCCAGCATTTCACTCTGAGGCAAAAATGAAAACAAACCAAAGAAAATCATATGAACAAACCACAAAGACTTGAAAGGCTTTTATTTAAGGAAAATGTATAGATTTCCTGGGAGGAAGTAGGATTACTGTGGTAGATGCTGGTATCCTCATTGTTGAATTTTGGAGCCTTGTAAAATAAATTAATTTACCTACCCGTTAATTTACCTACCCATTAATAAGCCCCAACTATGTCAAAGAGTTGTTTATCTAAGGAGAAGTCTAGCAAGATAAGATCTACATGTAGAGCAGCTATTGCTTTTAATTATGAAAGTTTAACCAAAGACCACCAGACATGTAACGAAAAGAGCAACAGATAGGAGATAAAAAGACCAATTGACCCTAGAAGTAAGTGGTAGTTTTGGAAATAGAATAACACAACAAAAATAGGTATCTTACGAGTGATGAGAAGATACTACCACACAAGAACAGAAAAATATGGCAAAGAAAATTAAAGAGTATTAATGGGAATTAAACATACAATTACCAGAATGTAATTTTGCATAGAAGTTTTAGAACATGAAGTCAAGGAGAACTCTGATAATAGAAAATTTGTAGAAAATATGAGAGAAAAAATGACACAAAGGATTTATGGGAGGGCTCACATTGGCTAAGAGGAGTTTGAGAAGGATAATGGAAAACAAAGGGGAAGAAATCATTGAAGACGTACTAGAAATACATTTCCTAAAGCTGAAAAAGGAAATGTTTACTGAAGGAATCCAAGGAATTCTGGAGTGAAGGAATAGAAGAAGACAGAGGTGGACATGTTATGCAATGTCAGGGCACAACTGATAAAAGATCATAAAAGCTTTGAGGGCAGGGGTGGGAGCTTACCTGCCAAACATTACAGAATCAGATTTGCATCAGATTTCTCTTTGGCACTCTAGAAGATAGGAGACAATGGAGGGAGAAATTGAAGAGAAAACCAGTTTAAACTTAGAATGATATGCACTACCAAGATGACTAGAAATAATACTACCCCAAATTGGAAGGGGGATAGATGTGAAATTTTATATAAATTTGGGAAGATAACTACCAGAAAAAGTAAAAATTCAATCTATCACAAATAGTTTGCTTCTGAAGAGCTGGACTGATTTTAGTGTGTATGGGATTGAAGTTCTTCATAATAAATCCTTCAGATTATTTTTTTTTACAAAGTACACATTATTTTTCTGAAATCAAGAAGGAATAAACAAAATCCAAAATTCCTTTGCCACTGAAAAAGGACTGTAGCTTTAAGATAACATGGATGATGAACACACACTTTTTGTTGTGAATTCTTCCATTAAGGAAACATTGGCTGAAATAGCTGCCTGTTTTAGAAAAAAAATCTTTTAAGAATTATAGTGCAGAACTAGCTGTTGCTATCAATGACAACAGCCCTTTCCCCAGTTCTTTTAAGCTCATCTGCTTAGCAATATAGGAAACCTGGAGTCAGATTAGAGAAGTATTTTTCTTTTCTGCCTACAATAAGTGGGCTCAAGGCTTAGTATAATTTGGAGAACTCATAAAGTGTACAAATATAGATGAATATAGGCAGTGCCAGTATTAAGAGGAAACCTGAAATCAATAAATGAGCTTTTTTATATGCCAGAATAAGCAGATGCTTTATTGTAGTATCAAATTATATGTACCCTGGAATATAGACTATGTTGATCAGAAACTAGTGTAGCTTCTGAACAAGTAAACACTCACAAACCTAATTTATTTCTGTGACAGAGAGATAGTTTGGTAAATGAAAGAGAGGCTGAAAGAGTAGTTTCAGTTGATTGAAGGAAAGCTCATAGAAATGGAGGTGATGTTGTAAATGGCGGATGACTATGAACTGGCATCTGTTTTCCTGAAGAAGGTGCTTCAGATTGTTGTTTAGTCCCTAAGTCATGTCTAAATCTTTGCGACCGCGTGAACTTCAGCATGCCAGGCTTCCGTGTCCTTCACTATCTCACAGAGTTTGCTCAAACTCACGTCCATTGAGTCAGTGATGCCATCCAACCATCTCATCTTCTCTCACCCTCTTCTCCTCCTGCCCTCAATCTTTTGCAGAATCAGAGTCTTTTCCAATGAGTCAGCTGTACGCATCAGGTGGCCAAAGTACTGGAGCTTCAAATCAGTCCTTCCAATGAGTATTCAGGGTTGATTTCCTTTAGGATTGACTGGCTTGATCTCCTTACTGTCCAAGGGATTCCCAAGAATCTTCTCCAGTACCACAATTTGAAAGCATCAATTCTTAGGTGTTTAGCCTTCTTTATGGTCCATCTCTCACATCCATCCTGACTACTGAAAAAATCAGACTTTTGACTATATGAGCCTTAGTTGGCAAAGTGATGCCACTGCTTTTTAATATGCTGTCTAGGTTTGTCATAGCTTTTCTTCCAAGGAGCAAGTGTCTTAATTTCATGGCTGCAGTTACCATTCACAGTGATTTTTAGAGCCCAAGAAAATCTGTCACTGCTTTTACATTTTCCCCATCTATTTGCCATGAAGTGATGGGACCAGATGACATGATCTTCGTTTTTTGAATGTTGAGTTTCAAGTCAGCTTTTTCATTCTCTTTTTTCACCTTCATTAAGAGGCTCTTTAGTTCCTCTTTGCTTTCTGCCATTAAAGAGGTATCATGTGCATGTCTGAGGTTAATATATCTCCCTGCGGTTATGATTTTAGCTTGTGAGTCATCCAGCCCAGCATTTTGCATAATGTACTCTGCATACAAGTTAAATAAGCAGGGCAACAATATATAGCCTTGATGTACTCTTTTCCCAATATTGAACCATTCTATTGTTCCATGTCCAGTTCTAACTGTTGCTTCTTGTCGTGCATACAGCTTTCTCAGGAGACAGGTAAGGTGATCTGGTATTCCCATCTCTTGAAGAATTTTCCAGTTTGTTGTTATCCACACAGTCAAAGCAGCCAAAGGCTTTAGCATAGTCAGTGAAGCAGAAGTAGGTATTTTTGTGAAATTTCCTTGCTTTTTCTGTGATCCAGTGGATGTCAGCAATTTGATCTCTGGTTCCTCTGCCTTTTCTAAATCAAGCTTGTACATCTGAAAGGTCTCGGCTCATGTACTGCTGAAGCCTACCTTGAAGGATTTTGAGCATAACCTTGCTAGCATGAGAAATGAGAGAAACTGTCCAGTAGTTTGAACGTTCTTTGGCACTGCCCTTCTTTGGGACTGGAATGAAAACTGACCTTTTCCAATCTTGTGGCCACTGTTGAATTTTCCAAATTTGTTGTCATATTGAATGCAGCACTTTAACAGCATCATCTTTTAGGATTTGAAATAGCTCAGCTGAAATTCCATCACCTCCACTGGCTTTGTTTGTAGTGATGCTTTCTCAGGCCCAGCTGACTTCACATTCCAGGGTGTCTGGATCTTGGTGAGTGACCACACCATTGTGGTTATCCCCAGTAATGAAAACATTTTTTGATAGTTCTGTGTATTCTTGTTACCTCTTCTTAATCTCTTCTGCTTCTCATAGGTCCTTACAATTTCTGTCCTTTATCATGGCCATCCTTGCATGAAATGTTCCCTTGCTATCCAATTTTCTTGAAGAAATCTCTAGTCTTTCTCATTATGTTGTTTTACTCTACTTACTTGCATTGTTCATTGAAGAAGGCCTTCTTATCTCTCCTTGCTATTCTCTGGAATCCTGCTTTAAGTGGATATATCTTTCCTGTTCTCCCTTGCTTTTCACTTTTCTTCATTCCTCAGTTATTTGTAAAGCCTTCTCAGACCACCACTTTGCATTCTTGCAGTTATTTTTCTTTGGGGTGGTTTTGATCACTGCCTCCTGTACAGTGTTACAAACTTCTGTCCATAGTTCTTTAGGCACTCTGTCTACTAGATCTAATTCCTTGAATCTATTCATCACCTCTACTGTATAATCATAAGGGATTTGACTTAGGTCATATCTGAATGGCCTAGTGTTTTCTCTATTTTATTCAATTAAAGTACGGGCTAGCAGTAAGCCAGCCAGGACTAAGTACAAGCTTGGAGTCATCCAATCAGGGCAAAGTACAGACTAGGATTCAGCCAATCACAGCAAAGTACAGGCTAGGAGTCAGCCAATCAGGGCAACGTGCAGGCTAGAAATCAGTCAAACAGAGCCACATAGAGGCTAGGATTTGGCCATTCAGAGCAAAGACAGGCTAGAAGTTAGCCACTCAGGGCAAAATACAGGCTAAGAGTCAGACAATCAGGACAATGTACAGGCTGGGAGTCAGCCAATCAGGACAATGTACAGGCTAGGAGTCAGATAGTCAGGACTAAGTACAGGATAGGAGTCAGCCAATCAGGGTTAAGTACAGCGTTTTTGTTACTCAGTTGCTAAGTCCTGTCCCGCTTTTTCAGCCCCATGGACCACAGCATGCCAGCCATCACTGTCCTTCACGATCTCCTGAAATATGCTGAAATTTATGTCCGTTGATTCGGTGATGTTATCTAAACATCTCTTCCTCGTCACCCCCTTCTCCTTTTGCCTTCTTTCTTTCCCAGCATCAGGGTCTTTTCCAGTGAGTCATCTGTACACATCAGGTGGCCAAAGGATTGGAGCTTTAGCTTCAACGTTAGACCACAAAATGAATATTCAGTGTTAATTTCCTTTAAGATTGACTCATTTGATCTCCTTGCAGTCTAAGAGACTCTCAAGAGTTTTCTCTACCCCCACAATTTGAAAGCATCAATTCTTTGGCGCTCAGCCTTCTTTATGGTCCAACTTTCACAGCCATACATGACTACTGGAAAAATCATAGCTTTGATTATACAGAACTTTGTGAGCAAAGTGATGTCTCTGCTTTTTAGTATGCCGTCTAGGTTTGCCATAGCTTTTCTTCCAAGGAGCAAGCATCTTTTAATTTTGTGGCTGCAGTCACCATCTGCAGTGATTTTGGAAACCCCTAAAATAAAATCTGTCACTGCTTCCAGTTTCTCCCCATCTATTTGCCATGAAGTAATGGGACAAGATGCCATGATCCTAGTTTTTTTGAATGTTAAGTTTTAGGGCAGCTTTTTCACTCTCTTCTTTAACCTTCATCAAGAGGCTTTTTAGTTTCTGTTCCTACTTGCTTTCTGCCATTAAAGAGGTATCATCTGCATTTCTCAGGTTGTTGATATTTCTCCCGGCAGTCTTGATTCCAACTTGTGAGTCATTCAGCCCAGCATTTTGCATAATGTACTCTGCATACAAGTTAAATAAGCAGGGAGACAATAGCCTTGACATACTCCTTTCCCAGTTTTGAGCCAGTCTCTTGTTCTGTGTCCGGTTCTAACTGTTGCTTCTGGTCCTGCATACAGGTTTCTCAGCAGACAGTTAAGGTGGTCTGGTATTCCCATCTCTTTAAGAATTCCCCACAGTTTGTTGTGATCCACACAGTAAAAAACTTTAGCATAGTCAATGAAGAAGAAGTAGATGTTTTTTTCTTTTTTGGAATTCCCTTGCTTTTTCTATGATCCAGTAGACTCTGGCAATTTGATCTCTGGTTCCTCTCATTTCCAGATTGTACATCTGAAAGTTCTTGATTTATGTACTGTTGAAGCCTAGCTTGGAGGATTTTGAACATAATCTTGCTAGCATGTGAAGTCAGTGCAATTGCACAGTAATTTTAATATTATTTGGCATTGCCTTTCTTATAGACTGGAATGAAAACTGACCTTTCCCAGTCCTGTGGCCACTGCTGAGTTTTCCAAATTTGTTTGCATATTGAGTGAAGCAGTTTAACAGCATCATCTTTGGGGATTTTAAATACCTCAGGCAGAATTCCATCACCTCCACTAGCTTTGTTTGTAGTGATGCTTCCTAATGCTCACTTGACTTCACATTCCAGGATGTCTGGCTCTAGGTGAGTGATCATAGCATCATGGTTATCTGGGTCATTAAGATGTCTTTTGTGTAGTTCTTCTGTGTATTCTTGCCACGTCTTCTTAATATCTTCTGCTTCTGTTAGGTCCATACCGTTTCTGTCCTTTATTGTGCCCATCTTTGTATGAAATGTTCCCTTGGAATTTCTAGTTTTCTTAAAGAGATCTCTAGTCTTTCCCATTCTGTTGTTTTCCTCTATTTCTTTGCACTGATCACTGAGGAAGGCTTTCTTTTCTCCTCTTGATGTTATTTTGAACTCTGCATTTAGGTGGATATATCTTTCCTTTTCTCTTTTGCCTTTAGCTTCTCTTCTTTTCTCAGCTATTTGTAAGGCTTCATCAGGCAATCATTTTGCCTTTTTGCATTTCTTTTTATTGAGGATGGTCTTGATCACTGCCTCCTGTACAAAGTCATGAACCTCTGTCCATAGTTCTTCAGGAATTTTGTCTATCAAATCTAATATGTTGAATCTATTTGTCACTTCCACTGTATAATCATAGGGGGTTTGATATAGGTCATACCTGAATGGTCTAGTGGTTTCCCCTACTTTATTAAATTTAAGTGTAAATTTTGCAACAAGGAGTTCATGATCTGAGCCACAGTCAGCTCCTGGTCTTGTTTTTGCTGTCTATATAGAGCTTCTCCATCTTTGGCTGCAAAGAATATAATCAATTTGATTTTGGTATTGACCATCTGGTGATGTCCATATGTAGAGTTGTCTCTTGTATTGTTGGAAGAGAGTGTTTGCTATGACCAGCGTGTTCTCTTGGCAAAACTCTGTTAGCCTTTGCCCTGCTTCATTCTGTACTCCAAGGCCAAATTTGCCTGTTACTCCAGGTATTTCTTGACTTCCTACTTTTGCATTGTAGTCCCCTATGATGAAAAGGACATCTTTTTTTGGTGTTAGTTTTAGAAGGTCTTGTAGGTCTTCATAGAACCTTTCAACTTCAGCTTCTTTGGCATTAGTGGTTGGGGCATAGACTTGGATTACTGTGATATTTGAATGGTTTGCTTTGGAAACAGAGATCATACTGTAATTTTTGAGACTGCACCCAAGTACTTCATTTTGGACTCTTTTGTTGACTATGAGGGCTAGTCCATTTCTTCTAAGGTATTCTTGCCCTCAGTAGTAGATACAATGGTCATCTGAATTAAATTTACCCATTCGAGTCCATTGTAGTTCACTGATTCCTAAAATGTTGATGTTCACTCTTGCCATCTTCTGTTTTACCACCTCCAATTTACCTTGAATTGTGGACCTAATGTTCCAGGTTTCTATGCAATATTGTTCTTACAGCATTGGACTTTACATCTATCACCAGTCACACCCACATCTGGGTGTTGTTTTCACTTTGGCTCCATCTCTTCATTCTTTTGGAGTTATTTCTCTGCTCTTCTCCAGTAGCATATTGGGCACCTACCAACCTGGGGAGTTCATCTTTCAGTGTCATATTTTTTTTGCCTTTTCATACTGTTCATGGCGTTCTCAAGGCAAGAATACTGAAGTGGTTTGCCATTCTCTTCTCCAGTGGACCACGTTTCATCAGAACTCTCCTCTATGACCTGTCCATCTTGGATGGCCCTATAGGATATGGCTCATAGTTTCTTTGAGTTACAGGAGGCTGTGGTCCATGTGATCAGTTTGATTAGTTTTCTGTGATTGTGGTTTTCATTCTGTCTGCCCTCTGATGTATAATGATAAGAGGCTTATGGAAGCTTCCTGATGGGAGAGACTGACTGAGAGGGAAACTTGGTCTTCACTTGTCCAAGTCATCTTCCCAACCCAGGGATCAAACCCAGTTCTTCCACATTGCAGGCAGATTCTTTACCAGCTGAGCCATTAGAGAAGCCCAAGAATACTGGAGTGGGTAGCCTCTCCCTTCTCCAGCAGATCTTCCTGACTCAGGAATCCAACTGGGGTCCACTGCATTGCAGGCAGATTCTTTACCAGCTGAGTTACTAGGGAAGCCCCAAGTTTTGTCTTACTCATCCTTTTTGTTCTATTCAGATCTTCAATTGATTGGATAAGACCTACCCACATTAGTGATGTTTCCTACTTACTTAGATGCAAACTTAAGATAGGACAAGTATTGGGAATGGCAATTGATATTTCCATAGGGAATATTGGAAATAATTAACATGCATACAGTAAGTAATGCCCCATAAAAGTATTTTATGAAATGTAAAGCCTCAGACAAATGTTAGTGGATATAAGGATATAGAAAACTAAATGAAATTATCTTCTGACTGAGGCTAAGGATTGTGAAATCATCTGCAGAAACAGGTTAATTCAAAGAGCAAGTCAATAAAAATATAAAAAATGAACCCAGAGTGATAGAGAATAATATAAAAATCAATCATAACATTAAATGTGAACAAGAAAGGTCAACAACTATATTAGACATTGAATCAAAACAAGGCATATAAAACTAATATGCATTTACAAATAATTAGATCATGTGAGGCCTATTCTATTAATGCAGAATATACAACTAGGAGTTGTTATTTTGGTATTAAAGAAGGTAAATTTTGCAAACAAATTGATCACCACAATAAAAGATAAATTAAGCAACCCAAACCCTAATGTCAAATTCATGTATAACAGCTGTCATACCATATTATATTTTTTTCAAAATAGGTATTTTTTATTAAAAAAACCCTATACAAACAGGTTTGTTGCTCACAAATTATAATGAGAAATTTTAAACAATTTGTCTCCTCCCTCCAAGAAAGTATGTTTTGCCTGTATAACCTTTTCTGGCCATGCATTTTGATGGTGGTATAGAAAAAAAAAAAAAAACTCACAAATATTCCATATAACTTTGTTAGAACTTACAGTGAAACAGCAGAATCCAGAATCCTTACACAGTGAATAATTAAAAAAACACATTTTTCTTCAAGTTGAAGGGTTTTTGAAGTTATATAAACAGTGAAGATTACAAAATAAATAGTGTCTAAAAAACAAAATAAAAAACTTTGCTCCTATATGGACAGATGGTCATCAGAGTTCCATCCTGCTCACATTTCCCTTTCCTCTTTGACCCTGACATTTTTTAAGCCACTGTATTGTCACTTGATGCTATACCCAGAAATCCACCTCGTTGTGACATTACTCCTTCTGTCTAATCCTGGAAACCCACAGTTGGTTTCCATGTTTACATCAGAATAGAACAAACTTAAAAAAAAAGACTCAAACTAGAAATTGTTATTCAGCAGTGTGAAAAAGAAGAAAATTTTGTGTTACTGGGTAGAAAATGTATTTTTTAAAGTCTACATAACTTTTCTTATGGAAAATAATGAAAGGTGTGGACACAGAGATGCTGAGATAATCTATCACATATTAAGATAAGTAAAAAAATTTATGTTTTAAAATCGGGCATCCACATAGAAATAAGAGTATTTTCTAAATAATGTGTCAATCAGGAAGAAAATCTAGTACACTACTAACAATAAAAAATTAAAGTGTAACATAAAAAATAATGTGTTTCAGTCAAAACTGTAAGTAGGTTTATTCCTTTCTCTTTGAATATATATTAATTAAAAAATTAGGCTAAAACACACAAAAATAAATATGAACAAAGAATAAAAAGGGAAATTTATGCTTCAATAAGTGAAAGAAACTATGAAAGGATTGATAATCAGCAGATACTTTATGATCAAAATTGACAAAATATATTTATATTGTTGGCTCAATTAATTGAAAGCATAAGTTAGTAATATCGCAGATAAAAATATAAAAATATCTTAATTCTAGTGTAATGCCATAGAAAAAAAGTGAAGAATTTGTCAAAGTTCTACCCCTAAAACAGCCACCAGATTCATAGTGTTTGTATACAAGTTCTACCAAATCATTAAGGAATAATTTCCACATTATAGAAATTGTTTCAACACATATCAATAAGATAAAAACAGTGATAATCTGTGAGATATGAAGTAAAAACAGAGAGCAGAAAGTTGGGTGAGAAATGTTGAATTCAGTTTTTAATATGCTGAGTTTGAAAAGCCAAATGGACTGTCTGTTTGACTGTATCTAGTGAGATATTGGCTATTTATTCCTTTATACCGAAACTTTTTTTGAATGCCTCTTTGTGTCAGGCACTAAATACGAAATTGTCTGTATCCTCAAAATTATTATGTAAAAGAGACAAAGAATTGACCCATATAAACAATGTACTGCTAAAAATGCTAATAATATTGGTCTCCCTTTCGTGTAGTGAGTTGTGGGGAACTTGCAGAGGGGTATTGGGGTGAATTCATCTAGCTTTAGAAATGGCCTTGACATCTGTTAATCATTCGTCTAATGTGTAGTACCTACAGAATCTGTGAGATAAGAGTCTGATGTAAACACCTCACTTAACTAATCTATTGAGAGGAACACAGGACATTATAACTGGTCTCTTTGTCCTCACTTCTAGCAGATCTTTGGGTGTTGCCTAAGGGGCCTGGAATGGAGTGTAACCCTGGAGAAAGATGACCACAGCTAAGAAAATTGCAAAAAAAATTCCTATTGTCTTAGTTCGGATTCTTCCAAGACAGATCCTGAGATGAGGCTGCATGTGCACATAGTTTATTTGGGAGATGATCCCAAGAAGTATGGTAAGAGATTGAGAAAATGAGGGGAAGGAAGAAATTCAATAAAATGGGAAGCCTGTAGTCAATTGAACTGCTACTCTGGCGGGGTGGGGTGCTCTGAGAGAACAGGGGGAACATCCTTTAGAATCGATGGGCCTACCAAGCTGGAAGGAAACTGGGGTATTTATCCAGCAACTCTCATCCCTCACTGGTTGAGGTCTGTCTTGTAATGCTACTCTTTGGGGCTGCCCCGGGGGCAGGCAGAGCAGACCCTACAGCCAGACCATACCTGCAGGCAAGACACAGCACGTGGTTGGTATAGGAACTCACTGTAGGAGGTCCCCAGGGGTGTTCTGGGACTACCTACAGCTTCTGAAAGGCCGGTGAAAGATCTCCAGCCCTGGATAATATTCCTCTTTCATTAAGGAAGAGAGTCCAGAGACATAAATGATGCCAGAATCTCAGTTACGTGAATGGTGGAGACATTGGTGGTGGTAGGATTGAATTTCAACCCAAAACTGCAGTTTACCGAGTGGGCTACACGCATTCATCTGAGGCACACCTCATACCAGACTCATGTCAGCAAGACAGATTTCATTCTCTAGCTTTCAAGGGCCTGAATCTCCTAACTCAATGGACTATAACTGAAGGAAGGCCAGAAATAGAGTTGATTTGCCCTTGTGTTTTCAGTGCTGAGTCAGTGTCTGACACGTGCCCAGACACTTGATTTGTGTCTGTTGAACTGAATTGGTTGGTATTGCTTTGATTAGGAACCAGATGGGGCTCAATCTGCAGAAAGGGGATGGGAAAAGCCCAGAATGACACACTTTACTTAGGGCTACATTCAGGGCTCTATGGTCAATCAGATTCATGCAAGCAGAAATCTTACCCAGAACTATAATTTGCCAGTACTTAGCAAAGAATACATGAAAAGAGCCTTGGCAAATCCACATTGCTATCCAGGATGCCCAAATCCATGAGCTTTGGCTTCCTAATCCTCTTTCCATATCAGAATGTTTGTGCTGGGGAAAAGGAGGAATCTGTGAGTAGTGAAAGTTAGATCAGGAGATCCACTCAGTTCAGGAATCTCTCATTTTTAGACCTTACTACCCATGTAGCCAAAGTGCCTAGGTAACTGACTTCCATTCTCCAGTTGGCTCATTTATCCATAAATTGCAGAGTTATTTTCAATAAATAATCCAAACAGATCATATATACCCTGGGAAATGGACTCCTTATACAAGTACTGGAAGAGTTTGGTTTGTTTTATATCTAGTAAATTTTTATATTTTATAAATATATTGGTTGAGATCTAAATGGATTTAGATGGCCCCCAAGGAAGAAGGAATCAAGTTACAGACCCATTGTTAATAGTTCTCTTCCCTACTATGGATCTAGAATTCTTCAGTATACTTTCAGCATACAGATTATGTTATAGAATAATTTTATAGTTAGAATAATTTTCTATTTGAACTTAGTAGTTACCATCCTAGTGAAAATCAAGTTTGATGAAAGCAATAACTTCATGTGCTTTGTTCACCAATGTATCTTTACCAGGGCTGGCAACAGATCTCAACAAAAGTTTGTTGAGTGAATACATGAATGAACCCAGGTATTCTTTATGGTCTATTTTTATAGTTTATCACATTACTTCAGAGATGCCAAGATGTCATATAAGAAAGTATTAATTTAAACTAAAAATCAAATATCCACATAATTTATTTAAAACTAAAGAATAACAGAAAACAGTGGAATTATTGCCTTAAAAACAGAAAATTTTGAAGTTGCTCTTTGAAATAACCCTCCAAAAAACATAAGGTTACATCTAAAAAGGGATAGAAAATATGTCCTATTTTTTAAAAGGAGCCAATTATCTGCTAAGACTGTCTTAGCAGACAAAAGAAATTACGAGGCAGTAAGATGGTGTAGGAAAGTCTCAGGGTATAAAATGAATTCACAAGCATTTCACACTGATATATTAATGAAAGACAGCTGGAAGATGCAATGAATACAGAATCTAGTCACAATAACTTTAAAATAATTTTGTGTTAATATAATTCAGGGCACATGGAATTTATTACAGGATGTAATTAAAATTCGGAGAAGGCAATGGCACCCCACTCTAGTACTCTTGCCTGGAAAATCCCATGGATGGAGGAGCCTGGTGGGCTGCAGTACATGGGGTCGCGAAGAGTCGGACAGGACTGAGCGACTTCACTTTCACTTTTCACTTTCATGCATTGGAGAAGGAAATGGCAACCCACTCCAGTGTTCTTGCCTGGAGAATCCCAGGGACGGGGGAGCCTGGTGGGCTGCTGTCTATGAGGTCGCACAGAGTCGGACACAACTGAAGCGACTTAGTAGTAGTATAATTAAAATTATGGGAGATTGAAGAAAGATGTACAAATAAGGTGATACATCTTACTTAACTAAAACAGAGATGGTAGTTTCTCTAGGGTATTTTATAGATTTAATGTAATCTAATACCTTTGTAGTTTTATTAATACATTTTGAAAGTAGTGATTTTCATCTGGAAGAATACATCTCTAATAATACTAATAAACATTTAAAAATGTAATGATGGTGGGTGGTCTCCATCAGATTTAATGAATTTGTTCAAACTTTAGAATGTATTCTAACTAGACGCATGTGAGAACTGATTGGTACCGAGTTAGCTATAAAACCATTGAAAGAGTGGAGTAGAGCTTCCTGAAAAATACTCAAATCACTGTATTTATTAGGGTGGGGTATTCGAAAGATTCTAAATCAGGACAAGAAACATGGTTCTTGTCATGGCTCTGTGGTGCATTGTTGGTATTAACTTTGGGCATTTTACTTAGTATTTATGAATTCAGGTTTTTCATTTGCAAAATGGGGAATTTCTGCTTTCTCCCAAAGAGCTTTTGTTATTGTATGAGATTGTGATATGCATCATAAGCCACATATCAACCATATAATTTATGTACTTCTGTAACTTGTAAGAAATATATATATTTGAAAAGCTAGAAGCAACTGAGCTATGGGGAAAAAAACACAAAGTTAACATATCTGGTTGGGAAAACTGGAAGGCAATATGGGGACTCGTCAACATAAACACATGCCAAATCTCAGACTGTACATTACAGTATTTTCTATTTGGAATGAAGGAATAATGTAAAATAATACATATAAAGGTAGAAAATTCCTTATCATATCTTAATACTATTCAGACATGCATTTCTGATTATTGAAGAAATGGAGATTTTGATTACAGAACAACTTAAACATATAAAACTAAGTAGTTTTCACTCTTCAAAATGTAAGACAGCAGCTGCAAAGGGAAAGAAGCAGAACAGAGTGAGAGAAGCTCAGTATGTGTCCAACATACCTGGTAAATTCTCTTAATATGGATAACCATTCATAAAATTCTCCCCCTGCTAAAAAATGGATATGAGAAGCCAATTTGAATATGAGGAAATCATCCCATGGAAATAGAAATGCTCAGCTTTAGTAGTAATTAGAATGCAAATTTAAACACTTCAGGAACATCATATAGACATTAAATTTAAACTATCAGAAGAAAAATGTTGATATAATCAGTATTAGTGGAGCACTGAAAAAATTCTGCTTTTAAATGATAGTAAGATGCACATCTCTTAACATTTTAATTTCTTGAAATAAGGATGTCACCTATGATAAATGTTTTTGTAACAGTGAGTCACCATTGAATTGGCAGCTTTTTTTTTTTTTTTTTTTTACTTTCTAAGTCCTATAGAAAACAATGGTGTGCTTTACAACTGATGGTATCTTAGATTTGATTAAATATGGTAGGCACTGCCACCTGAACTGTACACTGATTTTTGTCTGTGGGGAACAGCCTAGGAATCTATTACAAGAGTCATGATACTTTGACTTGATATATATACTTTAGGGAACAAAAACAGATGAAAAAACTCAAATTAAGAAAGAATTAAATTGTGTACTAGTTGGATAAAAATGCCCACTAGTGTTGGAATGACAAAATCTCTGGTCCACTAATACAAAGAATGATGCACAAACATTAAAGTGATAAGCATCAAGTTGATCCATGGAAATGTGTTGACTAATCACTCAAATTAAAAAAAAAATTAAAAATTATATAAACATCAGTTAAACCAAGTAAAAGTAATTTATATGTGTAGCACAAATAACAGAAATTGTAGAAATGAAATGTAATGTTCATAAGATTTCTTTCTTTTAAGTCAATTGAGTTCATAAAAATGGATTTTTACCAGATAGCTCTAGGGAAGTAAGGCTATTTCTTTTAATATATCCACGAAGCTATTTAATTTTTTTCTTAATATGGAAAAAGACGGTACTTGAATGTTTCTGTATTTCTCTGGAGTTTAACTATTCAATTTAGAAACTCTAATATAGAAACAAATCTCTAAACTTAAAACACGTTGCACAATGCATTCCAGTGACAAAAATTTAGTCTGTATCTTCCTCTGTTTCAGTTCTGGAAGAAATCTAAAAATTACTTTGATTAAATAGTTAAAGTTGAGCAGTTTTTTCTTCCTAATGCAGTTAGGGCTAAAAATCATGTTTAAAATATCTCCAGATTCTCTTTTTGGATCTGAGGCAAATGGCAGAATTTATCATTTTTGGAGAGTTTTAATACCATGATAACTACTTTAGAACCCTAATGGATTCTCCAGAATTGTGCCTGGAGATCATTTTCATGTCTGAAATAGCAGGTGTCAAGGATAATTTGGCTGGGGCAACTCTGACAGATTCTCATAACAAATACCCTGATTACTAAAATAGTATATTTTTTTAGAAGCCCATTTATTGAACTGGGCCTGTTATCTACAGGTAACTTATAATAAGATGAATTACTTATCCATATTAGGTATATAGTTCTCAGAAGTTAGATTTGAAAATAGTTGTATGATTAGAATAAGAGAGCCCTAATGGATGAAATTATGTTTTAGTCAACAATGGTGATCTCAGAGAAAGAACCTGGAAATACTTAGTGTAGGAGAAAAGATAGGTCTGCCGCTGCTGCTGCTGCTAAGTCGCTTCAGTCGTGTCTGACTCTGTGCGACCCCATAGACGGCAGCCCACCAGGCTCTGCAGTCCCTGGGATTCTCCAGGCAAGAACACTGGAGTGGGTTGTCATTTCCTTCTCCAATGCATGATAGGTATATTTGGCTCAATAATGGAATAAGTCCTTTCTGAATTTAAGAAGATGCTAACAAGGTAGCCGTTTTCCTATCAGGGCTGGACCACACTGAAGAGTATTTCTGTGTTTACTTGGTGTTTGTGCTCCTTGGTTGCGGGGAGGAGAGTGCTTATGCCTGGCCACAAATATTTGTCATCCATCCATCCATCCGTCCCTTCCAAATAGCATTTACTGGGCTTGTGCTTATTCTAGCTAAATGCTGGGGATAAAAATGAACAAGAGATGGTGGCTGCTATCAGTGTAGTTCAACAGGAAGTGTTCAGGCAGGCAAGAACCAAACATAGATGATACACAGAGGAGGGAACAAATATGGACTTTCTCTAACAGGATCCCTTTGTACAAACCAAGACCAGTACTATTTTTTATAGAGATCTGCCCTCCTGATTCTTCCACCAATTTGGTATCATGGAATTTCATTGTCTTCTTGAAATTTGTCCTCACTTTGCTTTGTCTACATAGACCTGTAATTCAAAGTCCAGTTAGATTATATCTTTCCTTGAAGCTTCCCGTATGTCTGTGCTAAGTGCTATTTTGTTTCTCTGGTGTGATATGGGGGAAACTTTCCTAGATTTGTGTTGGTTACATAGACTGAGTACGTACTGACAAATGCTAATATTTATTGATTATTCCAGTCATGTTGGGCCCAGATGTCCATTTCTACCCAAAATGAAGAACTCTTTCCATATTGTATATGGATTGTGAATATAGTCAGAATATTTTCTCATTCAAAAACAGAAATATTATTTGACAGAGTCTGTCATTTAGTCGAAATATCAAAATTTCAATCTCCTTTATAAAATGTAGTTTTTGCCTGGGGTTCACTCCCAAGAATTTTGTAGCTCTCATCTTTTCTCAGTAAATTGATTCAACAGCTGGAGGCAATGGTTTGCATGTCACTTCTGATGAAATATTTTCCATTTCCTAATTGCTTAATGAATATTTTGTCGAGTGAGTGAATGAAAGTTTGATACCATGTGAAAGGAAGTAATGAAAAGATTGGAAAGAGTGTGTGTATGTGTGTGTGTGTTCCAGTAAATCTGTCGTCTTAGTTGTACACGTTCAGTAGAGCATTTATTCTCTGCTGGGAGCATGAACCTGCTGGAGTGTCTGATGTGGAAAAGGACAGATGACTCACACTAAGTCTCTTTCCTTGATGCAGAATTCTATTTCCTCGTTGGTTCCCAGCACAAGCAAAACTTTCTCTCGCTCTGCCCTTGCCTAACTGTGTGAGTCTTAGGCAGTTTCAGTCTTGGTAAGATTGTGACTCTGACAACTCTGTAATGAGGGATGCCTCTACCTCTGAGCCCCTGCAAATAATGATGACAACTGTAGTGTATTCAGTAAGGTAATGCCAGCTGCTGGAAGAGAAACCTCCCACTCTCAATCTCTTAACACAATAAAAATGTATTTCTCATTCACGGTGCTACTTATGAGCAGGCAGCTGAACTTCTGTGATGGTGTTGATGCTTGGACTCCTTTCACCTTGTGCTTCCATCATGTTCTGTTCTTAGCTTCCAAGGCCATGCAGGAAAAAGGACAGAGCAGGAAAGATGATGTGTGGGATGGCTTTTATGGGCTAAGCTTGGAAGTGGCCTAATGTCTCATTTGCTTGCCTGTTATTGGATAAAAAATCAATCAAAGGCTGCACCCACCTCTAAGGACAGCTAGGAAACAGTCTAGGTGGGTATCTAGGAAGAAGAAATGGATGGTCAACTCACCATTTCTTTTAGACATGGGGTGCATTTTTTCCAACTCAGGTCCAGGTTAAATCATAAACACTTCAGCCTCTGCAAAGAGAACCTGAATTTAGATCTAGAGTTCTGGCTCAATGGGATCGCTCCCTCATACTCAAAAAGCATGTTGTTGCTGCTGCTGCTGTTGTTCAGCCTCTAACTTATGTCTAACTCTTTGCAGCCCCATGAACTGCAGCACACCAGGGTGTCCTCCACTCTCTCTCAGAGTTTGCTCAACTTGATGTCTGTTGAGTCAGTGATACTATCTAACTGGCTCATCCTCTGTTGTCTCCTTCTCTTGCTCTCAATCTTTCCCAGCATCAGGGTCTTTTCCAACAAGTCAGCTCTTTGCATCAGGTAGCCAAAGTATTGGAGCTTCAGCTTCAACATTCAACATCAGTCCTTCCAGTGAATACTCAGGGTTGATTTCCTTTAGGATTGACTGGTTTGATCTTCTTGCAGTCCAAGGGGCTCTCAAGAGTCTTCCCAGCATGACAATTAGAAAGCATCAATTCTTCGGCGCTCAGCCTTCTTTATGACCCAACTCTCACATCCTGTGATTGCATGGCAAGGGTTAAAGATTGTCACTTGCTAGTGAGTAGTATGAGAGGCAATCGGAACTATTTTGAAAGTCAGGCTTCCAGGAAATAGAGCTTGGTTGAGAGATGTGACAGCATTTCCCTATCTCATAACAGAGTGCCTGAGAGGCAATTCTTCTCAGCTTGCATCAATAGGGTAGTTCTCTATGAATTAATATTTAGTTAGTGCCTCTTTTATACAGTGGTTGCTTTCAGCTTATTGCCTCACTATCTTTGCATTATCTCATTGCCTGTCGAGACCTTTTAAACCATAACATATTGTGGTTAAGTTTTTGTTTTAATTGACTGTTATTAATTTGTTCCTCTTTACTGTCTTGTAAACATGGTTGCTTAATTCTGTGCATTATGTATATGATAAAAATACCAACACCATGTACCTTACAGATAAAAGAAATCACCAATAGGTTTTTTAAAGGCCTTAAAGTAAATACATATGGATTTTAAAGTTGGATGATGTGAAACGTGGGGGAAATGGCTTTATAGGCCATTGGCCAAGGCTTTCCAATTTGATTAATACATTAATCTATTATTATTGTGGAACACTCATTACATATAGGCCTGATATAATGGAATTTCACTTTCTAGAAGAATGACCATGTAATTCCTGTGTTAAACAGAAAGTTTTATGCAACCTGGATTGTTGTGTAATGCCTAATGTCAAAGCCTCTTGGCACAATTTTGCTGTCAGTGTTTGGAACTTATTCCCCTTCTCAGTACACATATCAAAATGATTCTTCTATGACAGAAAATAAAGTCAAAGTAGAAGTGACATGGAGTTGAAGTTTTTTTTTTTTTTTCACATAACAGGACAGAAAATAAATTCTTAGATTAAATGATTACAAGGTCTCCAGTTAGGTTCCTAAATTATGAGTAAAATATAAATTGCCAGAAATGATATGCACAGAGAAAAAAATATACGTATATACAGAGAGAGGAAGGGAGGGAGGCAGATAACACGAAGGCTAGTAGTCATGGCTTCATTTCTTCTTCCTAAGGTTTGAAAGGAAGTAGCTATTCAGAAACTGGAGTCAAGAAAGAATAGGACATACTGTGACGGTGACCATTTTCCTTGCTGAGAATAATTACTCAGAGTGAGCAGGAAGTGTCAGAAAATCTGTTGCTCAGAAATATCCTAGGCCCTTTGATTGGAAGATCATGGAGGCTTAAGCAGGCTTGCCCATCACACCTTCTTGGTCTCAAGTAGACCTCTGGATTTCAACTTCCTCAATCATGTGATCTGTAGGAATTTTGATGATACATTGACTGCTCAATCCCTCAGTCATGTCTGACTCTTTGTGATCCCATGGACTGTAGCCTGCCAGGCTCCTCTGTTCATGGGATTCTCCAGGTAAGAACTAGGTTCTTTTAAATTAGGAAGGCACACATCTATATGCATATGGCACACATCTATATGCTTTTCCAAAAGCTCCAGTCAGGAGGAAGGAAAACACAGGAAAGAGTGAGGGTAAAAGGAGAAACAAAAAGCCCAGAATATCCAAAAAATATTGCCCTACTTCTCCTGATAATTTCCTTTCCCATGAGGTGGTGAAGAGATAGGGGAGTGCCATGCTGGGCTTTTGTTTAACTAGTGGTCCAGAGATAGTTGCTGATACATAGGGAATGGGGCGTTTGAGGCTAAAGATTGAACGTGGGGTCTGAAAATTCATCAGCATGGTTAGACAAGGAAAGATGATTTCCAAAAACAAGGAAATAACATAAAACTTGTACAGAAACTTGAAAGGGGAATATGGATCAAAGGCGTTGCGAAGCTCTGAAAACTGCATTTTCAATTTCATGATTATGTTTCCTTCAGGGAAGAAAAGGGAGAAGGGATATTTTAAGAAGCTAATGTTAATACCCTTAAATTTTGTCTAAGTGCATGTTAAAAAACTGTGTTCATCTATATATATATATATATATATATATATTTTAAAATTTTATTTATTTATTTTAATTGGAGGACAGTCACTTCACAACACTGTGGTGGCACCTGCCACGCATCGACACAAATCAATACCTTTTTATCATAAAACAATCTCAAACTTTCAGAAAAGTTGCAAGTTCAGTGCAAAGAACCTTTTTTCTAGAATCCTTTGAGAGTATATTGACAGCATGATGTTCTATCCTTCCTGAACACTTAAATACAGATTTCCTAAAGACAAAGATATTCTCCTACATATCTCCTATACAGCCATTAAAAGGATGAAATCAACACTATTAACACTGACACGTTACTACCATCTAATGCTTAGACCTCATTCACGTTTCACCAGTTGTCCCAATGTTTTTAATAGCAAAAAAGATCCAGTACAGAATCATGCAGTGCATTTAATTGCCATATGTTCTTCTTCAGATTGATGAGCTCAGATTTAAAAAGACATATTCTAGACTGTGAAAGAATGGATATATGACCAAGGACAAGTTTATGAGTGATAAAATCCCAAAGGGAAGATTAAACCCAGAAACGCAAGCAACAAAATGATTTTTTAAAAGACTTTTTTAGTGCATTTTTAAGTTTACAGAAAATTGCAAGTAAGGTAAGGAGACTTCCAGTATACCCCCTGTTCTAGCATATGCAAGTATTCTACTGTTGTCAACTTGCCAGTCACCAGGATATCTTTTATTTTTATTTTTTTTTAATTAACCAGTGATGAACCTGTATTGACACATCATAATTACCTGGAGTCCATAGTTTATCCAAGAGTTCACTATTGGTGGTATACATTCAATGGGTTTGGACAAATGTATAATGACACGTATCCATTTTAATATCACATTCATCTCTTCCCACCACCCCTGGGAACCACCAAACTTTTCATAGTCTTCATAGTTTTGCCTTTTCTGGAGTATCATACAGTTAGAATTGTATAAGATATAGCCTTCTCATATTGGCTCCTTTCACTTAGTAATCTGCATTTTAGTTTCCTCCATGTCTTCTCATGACTTGATAACTCATTTCTTTTTAGCACTGAAATGTCATTGTGTGGATATACTACAGTTTATCTGTTCATCTACTGAAAGACATCTTGGTTGCTTCCAAGTTTGGGCAATTATGAATAAAGCTGTTTTAAACATCTGGGTACAGCTTGTTGTGTGGACATAAACTTTCAACTCTTTTGGGTACATACCAAAGAGTGTTACTGCTGGATTGTATGTTAACAGCATATTTGGTTGTGTAAGAAGTGTCTTCCATATGCCCGTATTATTTTGCATTTCCACCAGCATTATATGAGGGTTCCTATTGCTCTACATCCTTGCCAGTGTTTGTTGTTGTCAGTGTTCCAGATTTTGGCCATTTTAATAAGTGTGCAGTGGTATCTTGGTGTTGTTTTAACTTACAATTCCCTGATGACATGTGATATGGAGCATCTTTTCATATGTTTGCTTTCCACCTGTGTGTCGTCTTTAGTGAAGTGTCTGTTAAGGTCTTTGACCCATTTTTTGAGCAGGTGGTTTTCTTGCAAGTGTTGTTTCTATGTTTTGTGTAACAGTTCTTGATCAGATTTGTCTTCCGCAAATACTTTTCTCCTGGTCTGTGGCTTGTCATCTTCTTTTAACATCGACTTTCACAGAGCAGAATTTTTTAATTCTAATGAAGTCTGTGCTTATTATTTATTTCTGTCTTGGTTTGTGCCTTTGATGTTGTATCTAAAATGTCATACCAATACCCAGTATCATCTAAGCTTTCTTCTGTGTTACCTTCTAATAGTTTTATAGTTTTGCATTTTACATTTAGTTCTACGATCGATTTTGAGTTATTTTTGTGAAGGATGTAAGGTCTGTGGTCTACCATTTTTTTCTAGTATGTGAGTGTTCAGTTTTTCCAGCACTATTTATTGTAGAAACTATCTTTGCCCCTTTGTATTGCCTCTGCTCCTATGTCAAAGATCAGTTGACTATATTTATGTGGTTTGTTTCCAGGCTCTCAATACTCTGATACAAATACTCTGGGTTTATTTGTTTACACAATGTGTTTAGTTATCTTCTATGCCACATGAATAAAGGGGAACTTCAGAAAGGTGATATAATGATAACCTATGATGTGGAGAAAAGAGGGCGCAATACCATTGCAAGTTTGAAAGGGTAACAAAAACTCCATTTAGGGCAGACTGAAACCTCAGATATAAGAGAAGATAATTACAGAGTATTTTGCAATATCAAATGAATTAAACTTTGTCCAGATGAATTACCTCTGGGAAACTGTCAAAATATGCATGCACTGTATATCATCATTGTTTATTTTGAAGAATTATGGAAAACAGTAGAGAAGCTAAATGAAAGCCTTGATTCTTAAATCAGTACCTACCTGGAGGAAGTTTCTAGTGGAATGCTTCTGAGCACTGTCCACAGTACTGAAGTGTTCAACATGCTTGTTAAGTATTTCTTGGAGAATATACTTACTCAGTTATTGTCGATCTTGGGATAAATGATATACTATCTGACAAAATGAAGGCATAAGACTGTTTTGATGAGATGGAATGATGGGTCAAAATTAACAGTAGAAATTATAATGAGAGTATTTTTTAAATAAAGGTGCAAAGGTTACAGTTATTCATAGAATGAACTATGTTGTAATGGATTATATTTGGGGACATCTGTATGACCTCACATTTAGCTTAATATAGATACATATTGATGATTTTGAAATATCTACAGATATATGTAATGACTCCAGGTGGCTCACATGGTAAAGAATCTGCCTGCAATGCAGGAGACCTGGGTTCAACCCTTGGGTTAGGAAGATCCCCTGGAGAAGAGGAATGCCTACCCACTCCACTATTCATACCTGGAGAATTCTGTGGACAGTGGAGCCTGGCAGGCTATAGTCCATGGGGTCCCAAAAGAGTCAAGGGGACATTTCATGCAAAGATGGACACAATAAAGGACAGAAATGGTATGGATCTTACAGAAGCAGAATATTAAGAAGAGGTGGCAAGAATACACAGAAAAACTATACAAAAAAGAGTGACCCAGATAGCCATAATGGTGTGATCACTCACCTAAAGCCAGATATCCTGGAGTGTGAAGTCAGTGGGCCTTAGGAAGCATCACTACGAACAAAGCTAGTGGAGGTGATGGAATTCCAGCTGAGCTATTTCAAATCCTAAAACATGATGCTGTGAAAGTGCTGCACTCAATATGCCAGCAAATTTGGAAAACTCAGCAGTGGCCACAGGACTGGAAAAGGTCAGTTTTTATTCCAATCCCAAAGAAAAGCAATGCCAAAGAAATTTTAAACTAGCACACAATTGCACACATCTCATATGCTAGCAAAGAAATGTTCAAAATTCTCCAAGCTAGGCTTCAGCAGTATGTGAACCGAGAACTTCCAGATGTTCAAGGTGGCTTTAGAAAAGGCACCAGAGATCAAATTGCCAACATCTGTTGGATCATCAAAAAAGCAAGAGAATTCCAGAAAAACATCTACTTCTGCTTCACTGACTACGCTAACACCTTTGACTGTGTGGATCACAACAAACTGTGGAAAATTCTTAAAGAGATGGAAATACCAGACCACCTTACCTGCCTCCTGAGGAATCTGTATGCAGGTCAAAAAGCAATAGTTAGAACCAGACATGAAACAATGGACTGGTTCCAAATAGGAAAAGGAGTACGTCAAGGCTGTATATTGTCACTCTGCTTATTTAACTTATATGCAGAGTATATCATGTGAAATGCCGGGCTGGATGAAGCACAAGCTGGAATCAAGATTTCCAGGAGAATATCAATAAGCTCAGATATGCAGATGACACCACTCTTATGGCAGAAAGCAAAGAGGAACTAAAGAGCCTCTTGATGAAAATGAAAGAGCAGAGTGAAAAACCTGGCTTAAAACTCAACATTCAAAAAACTAAGATCATGGCATCTGGTCCCATCACTTCATGGCAAATAGATGGGGAAACAATAGAAACAGTGAGAGACTTTATTTTCAAGGGCTCCAAAATTACCATGGATGGTGACTGCAACTATGAAATTAAAAGATGATTACTCCTTGGAAGAAAAGCTATGACCAACCTAGACAGCATATTAAAAAGCAGAACTCAAACAGGGGCTCTGTATCAACCAAGAGGGGTGGGATGGGGAGGGAGATGGGATTGAGGTTCAAGAGGGAGGTGACATATGTACACCTATGGCTGATTCATGTTGATGTTTGACAGAAAACACCAAAATTCTGTAAAGCAATTATTCTTCAATTAAAAAATAAATTAATTAAAAAAAAACTACCCCCAGACATGGAACTGAAGACAATTAAAAAAAAAAAAAAAAGCAGGGACATTACTTTGCCAACAAAGGTCCATCTAGTCAAAGCTATAGTTTTTCCAGTATTCGTGTCTGGATGTGAGAGTTGGACCATAAAGAAATCTGAGTGCCGAAGTACTGATACTTTTGAACTGTGGTGTGAGAGTCCCTTGGACTGCAAGGAGATCAAACCAGTCGATCCTAAAGGAAATCAGTCCTGAATATTCATTGGAAGGACTGATACTGAAGCTGAAGCTCCAATACTTTGGCCACCTGATGTGAGGAACTGACTCATTTGAAAAGACCCTGATGCTGGGAAAGATTGAAGGTGGGAGGGGAAGGGGACGACAGGATGAGATGGTTGGGTGGCATCACCCACTCAATGGACACACGTTTGAGTGAACTGTGGGAGTTGGTGATGGACAGGGAGGCCTGGCGTGCTGCAGTCCATGGGGTCGCAAAGAGTTGGACACGACTGAGTGACTGAACTGAACTAAAGGTTTCTGTATCAATATTTTTCATTTGTTGTTATGAAAGTACCATACTTGTGTAAGATGTTAATAAGGGAGACTGGGTCTAGAGCATATGGGATCTCTCTGTACTGTCTTTGCAATTTCTCTTGAAATTTAAAAGCATCCTAAAATTTAAAAAATCTAATAGAGATGAATACCAACCCTCTGTACTTGGATTAACACTCTAATCCTAATGCTCATTCTTTATCACTGAAGTCTTCAATTCAGTCTTTGTGTTCCCATTCTTCATCTCCTCTCCACAGAGGAGCCAGAGAAATTTTTCCTAGTGTCAATCCTATCACATTTTTCTGCCCCACAACCTTAGAGTGTCTTTCCATAATACCTCAGATAAAATCCAAACCCTTGACCATGGTATATAAAATCCTACATGATCTGGTCACTCATTTCCTACAACTCATCTCCTACCATCCTTCCTCTTATTTTCTCGTTCCCGGCTGTAGTGGCTTCTTGTTTCTCAAGTATTCAAATGTCTGGTATATAACAGAGCCATTATTGGGTTGGCTAAAAAATTTGTTCGAGTTCCAGAATAAACTTCTTGACCAACCCAATACTTTGCCTCAGAAGCTCTCTCTCCAATCTTTTCATGGCTTCTTACTTTATATATGTCAGATGTTTGTTCAAATATCATCTCCTAAAAGAGGTCTTCCCTGAACCTCAATTTATTGTGGCTTCTTTTTAATCCCTTTTTAACTCTTTACTCTGCTTCATTTTTTAATAGTACTTTTTATTAATCATGATAATGATTTCAAGCTTTGAAAAAAATGCACATTCGTAACAGTACATGTTTGGTTTGTCTTATTCATCCTGTACTCTCATTGTCTGCAACAGTCTGAAAAGTAAGTTAGTGAAGGAATAGATAGTCTGGTCGTTTTAAATAAGTGCAAGTTCTGTGTGAGCCAGTAGTGGGGTTATCAGATATGCTAACACATACTTACATTCCATTAACAGAAATACATTCCCTTAAATAAAGGGAAAAAAAAAAAAGAATAGATTGATTTGGCCATTGTCTTACCAACCAACTTCTGGAGCTATTTGTTAATCCTGATTACCACGTTTTTAGGTGTTCAAGTAAAAATTGAATTTGTCTAAATGAATGCAATCAATTATAATGTATTTAGAAGCCATCAATTGGAAATTAAGGGAACTGGGCATGATTGTCCTGAAGACTTGGGGAGATCTTGATAAATGGCTTTTAAGTATTTGGCTCATTTAAGTTCTCCAATAACTTTGATAGCCTATGATGTGCCAAGTACTGTGCTCAGTCCTGGAAATGAAAAAAGTAAACACATGAATGAGGTAAAGATTTCTTTTTCCTCCTACAAGTGTTATTGGCTTTAATTTGTGGAAGTTTTAGTTGTGAAGATTTTGATTTAATGTAATAAAACAAATTTTTAATAACAAACACTTAAAGGAATATTTAAAAGCTGACATTGGGTTCCCTCAGTTCAGTTCAGTTCAGTCACTAAGTCGTGTCTGACTCTTTGCGACCCCATGAATCACAGCACGCCAAGCCTCCCTGTCCATCACCAACTCCCAGAGTTCACTCAAACTCATGTCCATTGAGTTGGTGATGCCATCCAGCCATCTCATCCTCTGTCGTCCCCTTCTCCTCCTGCCCCCAATCCCTCCCAGCATCAGGGTCTTTTCCAATGACTCAACTCTTCACATGAGGTGGCCAAAGTACTGGAGTTTCAGTTTCAGCATCAGTCCTTCCAATGAACACCCAGGACTGATCTCCTTTAGGATGGACTGGTTGAATCTCCTTGCAGTCCAAGGGACTCTCAAGAGTCTTCTCCAACGCCACAGTTCAAAAGCATCAATTCTTTGGTGCTCAGCTTTCTTCACAGTCCAACTCTCACATCCATACATGACCACTGGAAAAACCATAGCCTTGACTAGAAGGACCTTTGTTGGCAAAGTAATATCTCTCCTTTTCAATATACTATCTACGTTGGTCATAACTTTCCTTCCAAGGAGTAAGTGTCTTTTAATTTCATGGCTACAATCACCATCTGCAGTGATTTTGGAGCCCCAAAACATAAAGTCTGTCACTGTTTCCACTGTTTCCCCATCTATTTCCCTTGGAGTAATGGGACCAGATGCCATGATCTTCATTTTCTGAATGTTGAGCTTTAAGCCAACTTTTTACTCTCCTCTTTCACTTTCATCAAGAGGCTTTTTACTTCCTCTTCACTTTCTGCCATAAGGGTGGGGTCATCTGCATATCTGAGGTTATTGATATTTCTCCCAGCAATCTTGATTCCACCTTGTGCTTCTTCCAGTCCAGCGTTTCTCATGATGTACTCTGCATATAAGTTAAGTAAGCAGGGTGACAATATACAGCCTTGACGGACTCCTTTTCCTATTTGGAACCAGTATGTTCCATGTCCAGTTCTAACTGTTGCTTCCTGACCTGCATATAGGTTTCTCAAGAGGCAGGTCAGGTGGTCTGGTATTTCCATCTCTTTCAGAATTTTCCACAGTTTATCATGATCCACACAGTCAAAGGCTTTGGCATTGTCAATAAAGCAGAAATAGATGTTTTTCTGGAACTCTCTTGCTTTTTTGATGATCCAGCAGATGTTGGCAATTTGATCTCTGGTTCCTCTGCCTTTTCTAAAACCGGCTTGAACATCTGGAAATTCACGGTTCACGTACTGCTGGAGCCTGGCTTGGAGAATTTTGAGCATTACTTTACTAGCCTGTGAGATGAGTGCAATTGTGTGGTAGTTTGAGCATTCTTTGGCATTGCCTTTCTTTGGGATTGGAATGAAAACTGACCTTTTCCAGTCCTGTGGCCACTGCTGAGTTTTTCAAATTTTCTGACATATTGAGTGCAGCACTTTCACAGCATCATCTTTTAGGATTTGAAATAGCTCAACTGGAATTCCATCACCTCCACTAGCTTTGTTCATAGTGATGCTTTCCAAGGCCCACTTGACTTCACATTCCAGGATGTCTGGCTCTAGGTGAGTGATCACACCCTAGTGATTATCTGGATCATGAAGCTCTTTTTTGTATAGTTCTTCTGTGTATTCTTGCCACCTCTTCTTAATATCTTCTGCTTCTGTTAGGTCCCTACCATTTCTGTCATTTATCGAGCCCATCTTTGCATGAAATGTTCCCTTGGTATTCTAATTTTCTTGAAGAGATCCCTAGTCTTTCCCATTCTGTTGTTTTCCTCTATTTCTTTGCATTGATCACTGAGGAAGGCTTTGCTATCTCTCTCTGCTGTTCTTTGGAACTTTGCATTCAGATGCTTATATCTTTCCTTTTCTCCTTTGCTTTTCGCTTCTCTTCTTTTCACAGTTATTTGTAAGGCCTCCTCAGACAGCCAATTTGCTTTTTTGCATTTCTTTTTCTTGGGGATGGTCTTCATCCCTGTCTCCTGTACAGTGTCATGATCCTCTGTCTGTAGTTCATCAGGCACTCTGTCTATCAGATCTGGTCCCTTCAATCTATTTCTCACTTCCACTGTATAATCATAAGGGATTTGATTTAGGTCATACCTGAATGGTCTAGTGGCTTTCCCCACTTTCTTCAATTTAAGTCTAAATTTGGCAATAAGGAGCTCATGATCTGAGCCACAGTCAGCTCCCGGTCTTGATTTTGCTGACTGTATAAAGCTTCTCCATCTTTGGCTGCAAAGAATATAATCAGTCTGATTTCGGTGTTGACCATCTGGTGATGTCCATGTGTAGAGTCTTCTCTTGTGTTGTTGGAAGAGAGTGTTTGTTATGACCAGTGCGTTCTCTTGGCTTAACTCTATTAGCCTTTGCCCTGCTTCATTTCGTACTCCAAGGCCAAATTTGCCTGTTACTCCAAGTGTTTCTTGACTTCCTACTTTTGCATTCCAGTCCCCTATAATGAAAAGGGCATCTCTTTTGGGTGTTAGTTCTAAAAGGTCTTGTAGGTCTTCATAGAACCATTCAACTTCAGCTTCTTCAGCATTACTGGTTGGGGCATAAGCTTGGATTGCCGTGATATTGAATGGTGTGCCTTGGAAATGAAGAGAGATCATTCTGTCATTTTTGAGATTGCATCCACATGCTGCATTTTTTATTCTTTTGCTGACTATGATGTCTACTCCATCCCTTCTAAGGGATTCCTGCCCACAGTAGTAGATATAATGGTCATCTGAGTTAAATTCACCCATTCCAGTCCACTTTAGTTCGCTGATTCCTAGAATGCCAACGTTCACTCTTGCCATCTCCTGTTTGACCACTTCCAATTTGCCTTGATTCACAGACCTGACATTCCAGGTTCCCGTGCAATACTGCTCTTTACAGCATCGGACCTTGCTTCTATCACCAGTCACATCCACAACTGGGTATTGTTTTTGCTTTGGCTCCATCCCTTCATTCTTTCTGGAGTTATTTCTCCACTGATCTCCAGCATATTGGGCACCTACCAACCCGGGGAGTTCCCCTTTCAGTGTCCTATCACTTTGCCTGTTCATACTGTTCATGGTGTTCTCAAGGCAAGAATACTGAAGTGGTTTGCTTGATCAGTGACTGCCTCGTTATCTTCCTACATCTTAGGAGAAAAAAATTCTTTCTTATAAAAAATAAAAACTGAACCAATTACCTCTATATTTCTAAGTCTAAAATTCTATGATTCTAGGGAATTCTAGATTTTGTGTGATGATAGCATAAGATGTTAGGTAGAGTAATCCTAAGATCCTACTTAGAAAATGCCACATTTTTCCTACTGCTGGGAGTAGAATGCTTAACCAATATTTTTTCTGTGTGGCATTCTGACAGCCTTAGGTGCCTGCAGTATTTCAGCAGAGACAAGATTAGATTAACTATTGTTAAAATTCTTTATAAGGAAGTGGAGGAGGTCCAAGACTTGATTTACAATCCGATTTCCTTGGCAAAAAAAAAAAAAAAAAAAAAAGAAGAAGAAGAGGAAGAAAAATGGGCCTCCAAAATGCTCTCTTCATGCTGCAATTAGAGCCATGATCTCTCTTCAAATGGGAAGGATAACTAAAAAAGATAATGACAATTAGACTGCTGAAAAGTGTCCAATAACTTCAAACTCCCTTCTCACTCAAGATGCCCCATGGTATGGTAAAAAATACTAAGCATTTACAGAGTTATTTTCAAAAGAATATTTGAGTGGTAGTAGAGGAAAATAGAACATATGGCTGAAAACCTTCATGGCTAGAGAAATGTAAGAGTGGAAAGTGTGTTGGAGCTTTCTGTTTATATTGCTCAAGATCACAGCAGGACATAGGTGACATGTCCCAAGGAATAACTGAAGAGTTTTGTGTATGCTTTTTAAAAAGGAAGTGAGTATTTACAGAGGGCTAGGCAGGGTTCGGAGAAGGAATGGCAACCCACTCCAGGACTCTTGCCTGGAAAATCCCATAGACGGAGGAGCCTGGAAGGGTGCAGTCCATGCGGTCGCTAAGAGTCAGACATGACTGAGCTACTTCACTTTCATTTTTCACTTTCCTGCATTGGAGAAGGAAATGGCAACCCATTCCAGTGTTCTTACCTGGAGAATCCCAGGGACAGGTGAGCCTGGTGGGCTGCCGTCTATGAGGTCGCACAGTCGGACACGACTGAAGCGACTGAGCAGTAGCAGAAGCAGCATCGGGAAGGGTTAAAGGAACATTGTTGGATGGTCAAATACTTAGTAACAGCAGGAAACCATCCCTACCCCTGGGCCTTAAAGGTAGAGGGGAAGAAGTTTTTACTAGAACCCAGTGAGAACTATGACTGTGCCCGTAAACCTGCCTGACAGGGTCTGTGGTCAAAGGTAGTTGAGTTCCTGAACTGCACTGAGAGAAAGCAGGGGAATGAACACTTCAGATTCTCTCTGTTCTCTGATCTCCTGCTGGTGCTTCTCTCTAACCAGACTTAACCTGGAAGCCAGAGGACAAGGAAGCCTTGCTGATAATCCACAAAGGTCAGCATCCTGGGAGTAGTGTGGAGAAGAGAGTGGATTTAAAGAGGCAAATGGAAAAGAACCAGCACTCTAATTGTCTCCTTGATAATGACCTTCATGGACTCCAAAAGCAAGCAATACCACTTTTGCAGACAAGTTCAGGTTCTTTTCATCATACCATGTTGCCATCTCCTGGAGCGCTGTTCTTATTTGTATGAAAACAATTTTCTTCCCAGTTCTAGGTCCTTGTTTCAGCCTGGAGAACAGGAAAGAGAAGTGGAGGCACACTGTTCTGTACTTACGAGGATGTTGGACACATCATTCTGTTCATAGTCGAGTACCACAAAATCATTCACATTCATTTATTTAACACATGTTGATTAAATGCCTATTGCATGCCAGGCACTCTGGGCACTTGAGATGCCAGAGAACAAAACAGAGATCCCTCTCTTTGTGGTGTTTGCATTCTAGTAGGGAAGACAGACAATATATAATACTAATTTAGTAAATTAGACTGTCTAAGGAAGTGGTAAGAGCTATGAAAAGAATTAGTTAGAACAGGGTAAGGAGTAGTGGGATGCTGGGAGAAGAAGGATTACAATTTCAAACAAGGTAGGTAGTTAAGCCTTTCTCTTAGAGTGGTAAGTGAAGTGAAGTGAAGTCACTCAGTCGTGTCTGACTCTTTGCGACCCCATGGACAGTAGCCAACCAGGCTCCTCCATCCATGGGATTTTCCAGGGAAGAATACTGGAGTGGGTTGCCATTTCCTTCTCCAGGGGATCTTCCCGACCCAGGGATCGAACCCGGGTCTCCTGCATTGTAGGCAGACCCTTTACCGTCTGAGCCACCAGGGAAGAGTGGTAAGACAATATCAAATAGGGTTTTGTAGGACATTGTGAGTTGGATTATACAGCAAGTCAGCCCTGGTGACTCAGCGGTAAAGAATCCACTTGCAATGCAGGAGTCTTGGGTTTGATCCCTGGGTCAGGAAGATCCCCTGGAGAAGGAAATGGCAACCCACTCCAATATCCTTGCCTGGGAAATCCCATGGGCAAAGGAGCCTGGCGGTGAACTCCATATGTGACTATATATGTGTATCACAAACTTGATGTAAATTGACTAATCTTTTAATCTTTTCAGTTCAAAGAGTAAGATTGAATTTAAAAAAATCATCCAGGTAAATCATGAGAAGCATATCTATCTCAAAAAAAAACTGTTGAGCCTTGAAAGTCAAAGGGTGGAAAAACATACTATGGAAACACCAATGACAAGAAGATTGATCTAGCTCTCTGAACATTGGCTCTCTGAATATTTTCAGGTAAAAAGTATTACTAGATATGAATAAATTCACTACCTTTAATAAATAATTAATAGATGGGTGAGCTCAGCAGGGAAATATGACTTATTTTTAGTTGCATGCTGCTAAAAGCATAGCTTCAAATATATAAAGCATTATGTCAACAACGAATATTCCTTGAATACTTTTTCAACTAAGCAAAAAAAAAATAATCTATACTCCAAACTGAGGAATGTATTTTGCGTTCTTCAAAAATATATGTGAATTTGTCTCATATTAGACTACTAAAAATGTCTTACCAAATATTAATGAATTGATATCTCCTAGACCACATTGTCCTATCACAGTAGAATTAAGTTTCAAAAGAACTAGATTTTTACATTTAATAGCACCTCTAAATTGCTTGTGCATGAAAGAAGAAATCATAGTAGATATAAAATAAAACCAAATCATAATTATAATACTGTATATATAAAAATTTGTGTCATACAGCTAAAATAATAGAGAAACATTTATAACCTTAAATATGTATAGTAAATGAGAAAAAGCAAAATGATTTAAGCCTCCAACTTAAGATGTTAATAAAAGAACAGAGTAAGCTCAGATGATGCAGGATGAAAATAAATACAGAAAGCAGAATTAAACAGGAAAAAACATGTAGTAGCCAAAAGCCATATATTGTGTTTTTTAAAAGAATAACAAAATTTACAAACCTCTGGCAAGACTGATGAAGAAAGAGGATACAAAAAAGAAATAAATTGGAGACTACAAATAACTATAAGTGCCAGAAAGTTTGAAAATTTATGTAAAATGGACAAACTGCTAGAAAAATATTACTAAAAGTGAGTCAGAAACACATGAGTGGTTCTATAGCCTTTTAAAAAAAGTTGAATCATTAAATCCAAAAATTCCTACTGCAAACACAAGGTCCAGATGATCTACCAAGCATGGCAGGGACTGATAAATCTAATCTTATACAAACTCCCCCCAAATTCTTCAACTCATTTTATGTGGCAGGTGTAACCTGGCTACCCATTACTAAATCAGGACTATGTAAGAAAGGAAAATTACAGGGCAACCTCACTCATGAATATGGATGTGAAAACTGTAAACAAGTTATTAGCAAGGAAACTAACAATGCACAGTATTCATAATATGTCATGACTAAGTTGGGTTATTTTAGGAATGCAAGGTTGTTTCAACATTGGAAACATCTAATAATGTAATTCGCCACATTAGCACATAAAAAATGAGAAAACAACCATCTCAGTAGAGGAAGCAAATAGATTTAATAAAATCCAACAATTCATGATTAAAAAAAAAAAAAACCTAGCAAAATAGGTATCAAAGGGAATTTCCTATCCCAATAAAGTGTAGTACAGAATATCAAGGGCTTGCTTAGTCATTATGTCCAGACAAGACTGCCCATTCTCATTCAGTGTTGTAATGGGGTCGTAGGCCATCCATTTGTGACAACTCAGGCAAAAGAAGATGCAAAGATTGTAACTGAAGAAGCCCAATTACCATTCTCAGTTGATGTGGTTTTCTACCTAGAAAAGACATAGAAGAACATGCAGAAACACATTCGAAACAAAGAAGGATGTTTAGCAGGGTGACAGCTGCATTTAAATACACTGCAACAGACAGAATATAAAATAATATGAAATAAGAGATAGCAACTTACAAGTTTTCAAACTTGGTGAAGGAGCATAGGTGGATAGTTCCCTCCCTCAAACTCAGACCTATACAAACCACAGAAATGGAAGCAAGCCTGGATCAGAGTGACTAACAGAAAAATCTGTGGGCTTTCCCTGGGGAATCTGAAAGCTATTGGTTGGGTGATGGTAGACTGGAGCGAGGGCAAGCAGATACAGTGATGGACCGAACTTGCAGGAGACAGCTTTTGGGTTCACTTTGTGCTTCTCTCACAACGCCTGGAGAGGAAAATTGCTTGTTCCATCTACCTCAAGACAAAAGTCAGAAGTGGCTCATCAGATGTGGCCTTTGTATGGAAGTATTATGGCAGCACCATAGCACTGCTGGAGGGTGAGGAACAGATGAAAATTATGGCAACTCTCTCAGGATCTCTTGGGGGAATCTCCACTGCTACCCTATCAACCTATAGGACTACAGCACTGCTTCAAAGTGTTCAGAAGAGAATCCTCAAGCCCTGTGGAAAGGCAGCAATGACGGTAGGCCAAGGTGGTGGCAGTGAATTAATTTGCTTCTTTCTTATGGAATTACTATTGGATACATGTTGGATCTCTTAATTACACTCTTTAAGTCTTTTAACCTCTAACCTCCAAGTCTCTTAATGCTCAGTCATGTCCAACTCTTTGCAACCCCATGGACTATAGCCCACCAGGCTTCTCTGTCCATGAGATTCTCCAGGCAAGAATACTGAAGAGGGGTGCCATTTTCTCCTACAAGAGATCTTCCTGACCCAGGGATCAAACATGCATCTCTTGCATCTCCTGCCTTGGTAGGCAGATTCTTTACCACTAGCACCACCTGGAAAGCCCCTTTGCTGCTGCTGCTGCTGCTGCTAAGTCACTTCAGTCGTGTCCGACTCTGTGTGACCCCATAGACAGCAGCCCACCAGGCTCCCCGTCCCTGGGATTCTCCAGGCAAGAGTACTGGAGTGGGGTGCCATTGCCTTCTCCGGCAAGCCCCTTTAACCTCTAATATTTTCTATTTATTTATAATTTCTCTATATTACATATACATAAATATATAATATATAAATCTCTATATATTACATATACATATATATAATATATAAAAATCTCTATATTGCTTTGTATCTTGTTTTTTTATTTTCTCTTTTTATTTTTTTAAATGCTGTTTACTTCTTTTTTATTCATTTCAGTAACTTTTATTTCTGAAAGTTCTAATTCATTCTTTTTTTAAATGTACCTTTGTCATGATATTTATTTCTTATGGCTTTTAAAAATTTAGGGGAATTCATAACTTTAAATACATGTACTTTAAAGATTCTTTCTGATTGCTAGTATGTTAGGTTATTGGATTTTCATTTCTCTGCTGTGTTATTGCTAATTCTCACTGATGGTGATGGGATTTTGTCTTGTCTCCCCCATCTCCTGGTCCCTCATGAAAATCCTGTGATACCAGGATTTGGGGTAATGAAAGTATTACTCCAAAGTAGTTTTGCTTTTGCCAGGAGTCCCAGGATATCACCATCATATGACAAATATTTATTGTTATTTTCCCAGTTTGAGAGTTTCTAGCCCATGTAGGTTGTGAAAATTTGAACTTAAACCTTTATGAGATGCAGAACTCTGGCAGAGGGATCTTCCTCTTTAAACTTCTTTACCGATGGGCAAACTTTTTCTTGCTAATCCCTTCCCCAAAGGTGTAGTCTCTTGTTCTGGGACTTCTTTGAGTCTCAGTGCCATCTTGCTCTTCATAGAAACTAGGGCTTACCTCCTTTTTCTACATGAGGATTAAAATCCAATCTCCTGTATTATTGGGGCTAACAATCACCACTACATTTGCTTCTGTTTGAAATACACAGTAAAGATTTTTCAAACGATGAGTGAATTATGATTGATACAGAGCAGCATAGAAGGCAAATGAGGATATTTTTGGGAAAAACATAACTCTTGGGTCTCTCAAGCACATATTAAATGGTGGTGGTGGTTGGTGTTTTAGTTGCTAAGTTGTGTCTGACTCCTGTGACCCCATGGATTGTAGCCAGCCAAGCTCCTCTGTCCATGAAATTCTCCAGGCAAGAATACTGGAGTGGGTTGCCTCTCCAGGGGATCTTCCCTACCCAGGGATCAAACCTGTGTCTTCTGCATTGGCAAGTGAATTCTTCACCACTGAGCCATTAGGGAAGCCCAAATTATCTACTACATTTTAATGGTCAAAATATGGGACTATGTTCCATCTAAGCAGTTCTTTTCTTTCCAGTTGTGTTTTTTTGACATTTATCTTTTGTGAGTCTATATGTTTATATTATTACTATATTTATAAGCACAATTTTAGGTCACCTAAAGCTAGAACATGGAGCATTAAGCATTATACTGCAGTTATCTCAAGTTTGGGACTACATTTGGAAAAAGGGTTGTATTAAAATGGCATTTATTTGTAAAATCCATGTACTTTATTAAATCATTTGTTAATTTTAAGATTTGACTTCATTGTAAATAACCCTGAGATTAAACACACAGACATATCACAGTCTTCATTATTTGCAAAGTATTTATGTGTCTAGGAAAGCAAATGTGCTAAAATAATATAGTTTGAGCCTGTGGTGAGTCCTAAATTAAATGATGCCTGGATTGCTGCCAATATATAGATTTTTATCAAATTTATATTCTCTTTTCTATTTATCTGTCAGATGAGTATATATTAGATCAGTAAGCACACTTTGTATGGCTACAGTTGTGATTCTGAATAATATAAAAAAGCGGTCCTGATTTGGTTAGGATTAACCAAACAATACTGTAGTAAGAATATTACAGCGTGACAAGCATGGACATAGATACCTGTATTTCATTAGTGTATATGGAATCATCAAAGTTCTAGAAACCAGAAAGAATATGTAAAATGGTGTCTGTTTTGTGTATGTGTGTATGTTGAAGGAGAGGGGGCAGAGAGAATCCTCACTGGCTAGGAATCACTTCTTTAGTAGGTCAGTGGTATGATGACTTCAGGGTTGTGTGTTGGCAATGCCTGAATCAGAATTGCTTGTAGATGTAGTTATGTTGCTGCTGCTGCTACTGCTATGTCGCTTCAGTCGTGTCCGACTCTGTGTGACCCCATAGACGGCAGCCGACCAGGCTCCCCTGTCCCTGGGATTCTCCAGGCAAGAATACTGGAGTGGGTTGCCATTTCCTTCTCCAATGCATGAAAGTGAAAGGTGAAAGGGAAGTCACTCAGTCGTGTCCGACTCTTCGAAGCCGCATGGACTGCAGCCTACCAGGCTCCTCCATCCATGGGATTTTCCAGGCAAGAGTACTGGAGTGGGGTGCCATTGGGCTTTGCTTATAGATCCCTGAGAGAAGTGAGATGAGATTTCTAAATTATACCATTGGTCCTAAGGGCAACTGTTCACTTTGATCCTATATGGAAAATAATTCTGGAGAGGGTAGTTCCACTGAGAACTTTTAGTAAAACAACATAGACTTCACTTTGGTTTTCCGATTGCTGCTGCTGCTGTCACTTCAGTCGTGTCTGACTCTGTGCGACCCCATAGACAGCAGCCCACTAGGCTGCTGGGATTCTCCAGGCAAGAACACTGGAGTGGGTTGCCATTTCCTTCTCCAATGCATAGAACTGAAAAGTGAAAGTGAAGTCGCTCAGTCGTGTCCAACCCTCAGCGACCCCATGGACTGCAGCCTCTCAGGCTCATCATCCATGGGATTTTCCAGGCAGGAGTACTGGAGTGGGATGCCATTGCCTTCTCCCGGTTTCCAGATTAGGCCAACACATTTTATTCTACCATTAAGAAACCATGAAAAATGATTGCCTTCATAATAGCTAGTGTTTGCTCCTTTGTGAACCAAGGATTTTATGTTGGATGCTAGTTGGTTGATTGTTGGATAAGAGCAATGTGAGTATTTTATACTCTTCCCTTACTTTTTAAATTTTTTTATTTTTATAAATTATGAAAGTATGATAACACATTTACAGGAGACTTGAAAAATACAGAACAAGTTTACATAATAGTTCCACTATGTATTACAGTTATTTTTTAAGTAGGTAAATTAAGATACTCTTCCCTTGTTGTGAGTGTAAAAGCAAGAACAAGTGAGCACTCTCACAGTGTCCTTATGTGTAAGGACACTTAGACATAACAATTACAAACCAAGAACTAGCAACCAATTAGCAATTCTTTATTAGAACCCTGGGTCCATTTCTTCTTTTATTAAATCGGCACGTTGATACCCAGGAGTAAAGAATAATGCTTTTGAAGTGTTTGTTTTGCATTTCAGGGAAGGGGTCCAGGATTATTTAGCTTTTTCAAGTACTGATGCCTTAAAACAAGATTTATTTAGTCCAGTTTAGGTCATTGACCTATGACAGTTTGAAAGCATCATACATGCCAGTATTTTTAGCTTTCGTAGATTGTCTCATCTCATAGTGTCTGTTATCTTTGAAAGCAAACTTGAAATTCTTAGTAAGAATTAACTAGACAAATCAGAAAACATAAAAAATTTTAAAATTTAGGTAATTGTAAAGAATAAAAACTAGAGGTCACTGTGATTCTTGTTTGCAACAGGCTGCCCTTAGGATAATGTAGTTTTTATAAAATTTTATGCAAAGTAGGTGCTTCCCTCATTCAAATATACTATACTTTAAAAGAGGAATTGAACAAATTTGGTATATTGTTTAAAAATCCACATGCTAGGTTATTTTCTTTTAAAACTTCCAACCTTTTAACTTAGACAACTCTCTGCTTAAAGGAAATAGTCTTTGCTATAGCTGTTTCAGAACAGCTTCATGGAGGTGGGAGAAATTAATTTCAGCTACAATAAACATATGGCATTTAGTAGGCAATTGGCTTTTCAACCTTAACCATAGCAGTCTCCTCCATACATGGCATTATGTTTTATTAACGTAATTTAAATAGGGATGTTCTGGGTTATCATTTACACAGATTAAATTCCCCACCTAATGTACATGTAACTAAATGCACATTTACCCACATAATGGCTATTGGTCACAGTTTTCATGGTGGTCATTCAGCCAGAAAATAAGGCTGTAGTTCTTTATGTGTATGTGTTAAAGAATACATGTATACATGCTCCTTCACAAATCCCTGGGCTGGTATGAGGACTACCCTCACTCAGCTCTCAGCAAGCCCTGCTGATTGGTTGACATCATCTCAGAAACCAGCAGCAACCTTTCCGTCCCCCAGTCAGCTGCTTCAGATTTCAAGAATTTGATCATTTTGTTTCCACTGAGGAAAGTGTTTTAATTGAATCATTTGCAGTCAAAACCATTCCTCACTTTGAGCCAAAACAGAATTTTAAGAGTGCACGTAGTCACTCAAATTGAGGACTACATGCTATAACCTTTCTCAACTGGACTAAATTAAATATGTAATATTCCCAGGAGCAATTTTTGAGAAGAGTACTCGGCCCTACTTTAACTAGTAAATCATTAAAACACATGTGGAAACATTCCATATTATTTTGATTTGACCCTTTGACAGTAAATGGCCACTTCCTTGCAACTTATATTATTTTTTTTTCCAAAAATAATTTATTGCCACCTGGTTTGCCTTTAGGCATTTTCCTGTGTGTTCAAAAACATTGATATGTTTCTCTGGATTTTTATAAGATCCATATATTCTTTTGAGTCAGCTTCTTCTAATTTCTTAATATTTTATCTGCATAATATCTAAGTGTTAGTGACATGAAAACTCTGATTCTATGGTTTTAAAGAGGGGACTATAAGCTGTTTGCCCTTTAATTAGTGAGCTTTTAAATATCCTTCCTTTGTTTCTTACATGAGCAGAGAATAAAAATGGCATAGTTTTCATTAGTCCTGACTTAAAGTAAAATTAATTGCTGATATTCTTTTCTTTTTAGATATCTTCCTTATTGCTGAGACCAGTATTAAATTCCGTATCAAATAAGTACTTCTAAAAAGATATTCCTCAGCATGACAAATTCATGTAAAAACTACTCTTAGGTCAGTGTAGTGCTATGAATTAAGTACATATGAATTTCAGCAGAGCCTTTGAGCAAGTCTCTGATGATAGCCGGGTTATTTAGATGGTGAAATAGGGCCTATCACCAAAGACAGTGAAATACACTTGACCTCTTGGTGTTTTGAACAATCTCCTAATCCCTGCTGAGGTTATGAAGCTGAATCTGGCCTCTGTAACCCAACACCGAATTAAATCTCAGAGACAAGAGTTTGGAGTGAAGTAGAAAAGAATAGCTTTATTGCTTTGCCAGGCAAAGGGGGCCACAGTGGGCGAATGCCCTCAAAACTGTGTGTCCCCATCAGAAGAGGGTAGTAAGAAGTTTTATAGTAATGGTTCAAAGAGGGCATGATCAGCTCTTGGACATTCTTTTGACTGGTTGGTGATGAGGTATGTGGGCATCAGCATCATCAGTGTTCTGATTCCAGCCAGACTGGGGTATAGTGCTTGTGGGCAGCACACAGTTAACTTCTCCCACTTGGTGAGGGTTTCATTCTCTGCAAACAGTGCAAAGATAATTTTTTGTGTGTATTCTTTGAGAGGGGACCAGGACCCTACCCCAAGGCTGTTCTTTTCTTCTGAAGACTCCTCCCCGTCTCTGCAACCCCTCCCTTCCCTAGTTAGCATCTGTTTGAACCTGCTCTTTGGAACTCAGGGAAGATCAGGGAGACTGAATGAAGCTTATTTCCTGTAGTCAAAAAATGGGGGACACAGAAATAGTTTTGTGCCCAGGAGCCCCACAGAGTCCTGCTGGGTATCATTTACTGAGAATTCAAGCCTCTAAAAGTCTCTTGTCTCCTCCCCACAAGTCCTCCTCATTCTTATTGTTGATAGTATTATTGTCCTAAGTTATGACAAACAAAAAATAAAAGGGAGAATTACAAATAACAATAAAAAGGCATGTTACAGAACTGTTGGATGGCTCTGGAGAAAATATGAAGACTGAGCACACAGACAAAAAATATGAAATATGAAGATGAAAATGTAAGAGGCATATTAGGAAATGGTGAAAACTACTAGCATAGATATAACTGGAGTCAGAAAAGATATTTTGTATATAGATAGTAAATATCATTTTAAATTGTACAGCTAATTATTATGATATGCCGTTTATATTTATTTTTTTAATATTTTGAAATTTACTTTAGTCAAAGAAGTGAGAAGAGGAATTGATTTTTTTAAAAAATATCATTAGTTTTCCTGACATCATTTAGTATATAATTCATTCTTTCCACAAGATATTAAAATACCCTCTTCGTATGTACGTGTTCAGTCATGTCTGACTTTGTGACCCCATGGACTGTAGCCCACCAGGCTCCTCTGTCCATGGAATTTTCCAGGCAAGAATACTGGAGTGGGTTGCCATTTCGTACTCCAGGGGATCTTCCTGACCCAGGGATCAAACCTACATCTCTTTCATTTCCTGCGTTGGCAGATGGATTCTTGATCACTTTAAATAATAAAATAAATTTAGGGAAGTAATAGTAAAATACCCTCTTTAACATATATAAAATATTATATATTTTGGTATTTCTGAGCTTGCTATTCTGTGTAGGAATGGATCTTCCTCGATCCGTGTGTATAAATGAGCAATGGCTGGATTTTTAACTGATGTGGTTTTATGTTTAAATAATTGATAGGATGAAGTCCATTCTTTGGAGAAGGCAATGGCACCCCACTCCAGTACTCTTGCCTGGAAAATCCCATGGATGGAGGAGCCTGGAGGGCTGCAGTCCATGGGGTCGCTGAGGGTTGGACACAACTGAGAGACTTCCCTTTCACTTTTCACTTTCATGGATTGGAGAAGGAAATAGCAACCCACTCCAGTGTTCCTGCCTGGAGAATCCCAGGAACGGGGGAGCCTGGTGGGCTGCCGTCTATGCGGTCGCACAGAGTCAGACATGACTGAAGCGACTTAGCAGTAGCAGTCCATTCTTATCCTTCCCTATCAGGAGATCCTTGACTTTCAGTGTGCATTTGTCCTTTGAACTGGTCCTAAAGTCATTTCCTCAATATAAAAACATGCTACTGGGATTTTTAGTATAATTATATTAAACTTACATGTTCATTTGAGGAAATAATAATATTGAAACTTTGAATATTCCTATAGAGGGTCATGGTATCAGTTCAGTTCAGTCACTCAGTCGTGTCCGGCTCTTTGTGACCCCATGAACCACAGCATGCCAGGCTTCCCTCTCCATCACCAACTACAGGAGTCCACCCAAACCCATACCCATTGAGTCAGTGATGCCATCCAACCATCTCATCCTGTGTCGTCCCCTTCTCCTCCTGCCCTCAATCTTTCCCAGCATCAGGGTCTTTTCAAATGAGTCAGTTCTTCCCATCAGGTGGCCAAAGTGTTGGAGTTTCAGCTTCAGCATCACTCCTTCCAATGAATATTCAGGACTGATCTCCTTTACGATAGACTGGTTGGATCTCCTTGTAGTCCAAGGGACTCTCAAGTCTTCTCCAACACCACAGTTCAAAAGCATCAATTCTTTGGTGCTCAGCTTTCTTCACAGTCCAACTCTCGTATCCATACATGACTACTGGAAAAACCATAGCCCTGACTAGATGGACCTTTGTTGGCAAAGTAATGTCTCTGCTTTTTAATATACTGTCTAGGTTGGTCATAACTTTCCTTCCAAAGAATAAGCATCTTTTAATTTCATGGCTGCAATTACCATCTGCAGTGATTTTGGAGCCCCCCAAAATAAAGTTTTCCACTGTTTCCCCATCTATTTGCCATGAAGTGATGGGACTGGATGCCTTGATCTTAGTTTTCTGAATGTTGAGCTTTAAGCCAACTTTTTCACTCTCCTCTTTCCCTTTCATGAAGAGGCTCTTTAGTTCTTCGTCATGGTATAACTTTCTGTTTATTCAGTATTCATTTGTATTCCTGAGTAAAGAATTGTAATTCTTTTCATATACATTTTACATGTTTTTGTTAAGTCTCTTTCCTAACTATTGTATATATTTTATCATTAAAGAGAATTCAATGTTATATTCACAATATTTCTATCTGGTTATTTCTAGTATATATAAGAGATTTTTAAAAATAACTTGCAACTTGCCACCCTATTGAATCTCTTAATAGTTTTAATTGTTTTAAGATGATTCTCTTGGAATGTCTAGTAAGATAATCATATCACTTTAATTACTATTTTGTTTCTGAAATATTTAAATCTCTAGTGCTTTTATTTATCACATGGCATTTTTCTAGAACTTCTGAAACAGTATTGAATAAAGATAATTATTAGCCCTGTGTTCTTGATAAATTCTCTCATTCACTTATTCAAAAGATTCATTAAGTGCCTACTATATTCTAGTCTATAAGGTTAATGCAATTCCAATAAAATTCCAACAATATTTTTCATATTGACCAAATTACTTTAAAGGTCATATCAAAGAATAAATGCACAAGGCCACAAGGGAATGTAACTGATTAAAACACAAAATATTTCCTTTAATGCATGCATTACCTGGCAGCTCAGCTGGTGAAGAATCCACCTGCAATGCAGGAGACCCCAGTTTGATTCCTGGGTCAGGAAGATCCACTGGAGAAGGGATAGGCTACCCACTCCAATATTCTTGGGCTTCCCTGGTGTCTCAGCTGGTAAAGAATCTGCCTGCAATGCAGGAGACCTGGGTTCAGTCCCTGAATTGGGAAGATCCTCTGGAGAAGGGAAAGGCTACCCACTCTAGTGTTCTGGCCTGAAGAATTCCATGGACTGTATAGTCCATGGGGTTGCAGAGAGTCAGACACGATTGAGCAACTTTTACTTCCACTTTCACCTTAGAAGGAACTTAAATTCTAACAGAGGGAAGCAGCCAACAAATAAGTAAACAGGAAATACAGATTTGCATATTAATGTGAAGATTATGAAGAAAACATAATTGAGTATCTCAATAGATAGAGACTATGAGTGATATGGAGAAGGCAATGGCACCCCACTCCAGTACTCTTGCCTGGAAAATCCCATGGATGGAAGAGCCTGGTAGGCTGCAGTCCGTGGGGTCACTAAGAGTCGGACACAACTGAGTGACTTCCCTTTCACTTTGCACTTTCATGCATTGGAGAAGGAAATGGCAACCCACTCCAGTGTTCTTGCCTGGAGAATCCCAGGGATGGGGGAGCCTGGTGGGCTGCCGTCTATGGGGTCGCACAGAGTCGGAGACAACTGAAGCCACTTAGCAGCAGCAGCAGCAGCATGAGTGATACTAGTGGTAAAGAACCCACATGTCAATGTAGGAGCTGTAAGAGATTCGGGTTCAATCAGTCAGAAATATCCGCTGGAGAAGGAAGAGGCAATCCACTAGTATTCTTGCCTGGGAAATACCGTGGACAGAGAAGCCTGGCAAGCTTAGGTCCATAGGAATTGCAGAGTCGGACACAACTGAGCAACTAAGCACATGAGCTACAGGGTGCTGTTTTGTAATTGGAAAAACCTTTCAGAAGAGGTAGCATTTGAGATGAGATTTGTAAGAGGAAAAGGCAGTCATATGAAAATCTGGTGCAAGAGTGTTGCTGGAATGAGGACAGTATGTGCAGGAACTCTGAGATTGAACAAGCTTGTCATGTTGAAGGCACCAGGAGGTTCCTGTGGCTGGATGTAATTGGTCAGTGTGAAAGAGGTAGACTTTAGGGTCATAGAGGTGGGGTGCAGGTGCTCAGTGCCCTTCTAACTACAGGGAAGCCACTGGAAATTGGTAAGCAAGGGCAAGATACAAATTGAACTTTAAGAATACTCTGGATGCTGAGTGGATGATAATAGAGAATCTAGAGTGGAGACAGGGAGACTGAGGTTTTTGTAATTAGCCAAGTGTGAGAAAGGTTGGTGGCTTATGCTAGGTTGTAAGCGATGCTAATATGAAAGATGGTCAGACTCAGCAAACATTTTGGTATTATGACAGTGAAATATGCTGATAGGTGACTAGTTACAGTTAATAGGTGGCAAGTTAGGGTGCACAGATGGCAGGTGCATAGAACTGCAGCCTAAATGACTGGTTGTACAGTAGCACCACTTCCTGAGATGGGGGCGGCTTGAGGAGGAGTGCATATTAAGGACAAAGGCCAATAGTTCTTTTCTAGAAGTGTTAAATAGCAAAATGAGAAGGTTGAATCATCATACAGAAGACCTTTAAAGCCATGGGACTGGATGATGTCACCCAGGGAGCATATATAAAGACCATGAAGTGTCCAAGGGAAACAGAACTGGGAAGATAAGGAGAAGCTAGTGAGACAGAAGGAAAACTACAAGTATCAGGTCCTTTGCTAGATACAATGAATACAATAGTAGCCCTATCACTTACTGCTTATTGTCTAGTCTCTTTCCATTTAATGATGATGGTAGTGCCTCTTATTTTACCTTTCACCATAATGATGTGGGCAGCTGTTGGTTTTGATAGATATATTTTCAATGTTAAGCAGGTACCCTCTAATTTCTAATAGACAAGGAGATTTTATTATTTTACAATCATGAATGCTTGTTGAATTTTATCAGATGGCCTGTCAACTTCTATCAGGCTGATCATACATTAATAGATATCCAGAAGTTAAACCAATTTGCATTTCTGAAGTAAACCAATTTTGGTCATGGTGAATTACTTTAAAATTTTCTGATGGGTTGACCCTGCAATTAGTTTTAGATTTTTGCTTCCCTGCTTGTGTGTGTTCTGGCCTCAGTTTATGTTATACTTTTTAAGGTTCAGTATTATGGTTTTGCTAACTTCATGAATTAAATTGGACAGCTCACTTTTATTATGTTTGAAAGTGAAAGTGTTAGTCACTCAGTTGTGTCTGACTCTTTGCAACCCCATGGACTAGCCCGTGAGACTCCTCTGTCCATGGAATTCTCCAAGTAAGAATATTGGAGTGTGTAGCCATTCCCTTCTCCAGTGGATCTTCCTCACTCAGGGATCAAACCTGGGTCCTCCTGAATCAGCACGCAGATTCTTTACCATCTGAGCCACCAAGGAAGTTAAATTACACAAAACATTTTTTTCCTTTAATATTAGATAGATAATCCTTCCATTCTCTGATAGGACATCTGAATTCCAAACTGATCTCTTCAGTGAGTGTTGTTTTATTAAAGTTTTTTCTTTCCTTGGTTAATTTTGCATATTGATAGTTTTTCTTGAAAAGCTGTTCATTTCATGAAGATTTTCAAATTTATTAGAATAAATGTATTTATATAAAATCTCCATTCTTATCGTTAAATCTTGTTTCTGACTCATGTTGCATATTTGCAGTTTCTCTTTTCTCTCAGATTTTCAGGAGGCAGGCAATTTTTATTAGTCCTTTAGAAGTACTAGCTCTTGGTTTCATCATTTCTAGTCTTTGCTATTTTATTTTGCTTCCTAGTTTAAAAATCCTTCCTTCTTCTTTTAATTTATTGTACTGTGATTTTTCAAAATTCTTGAATTTGACTTCTTAGTTCATTTATTTTCACATTTTGTATAGCCTTAAACATCTTTTAATTCTATAGTTATCTGAGCAAGCTTTGCCTGAATTTCATATATAGGCTTAGTGTCATTAATTTGTAAACAGTTTACATATGAAATTTAGGTTTTTTTTAAATTGCAGTCATTCCAAATAGAGTATTTACATTTCCCAATGGCTAGAACTCTTTATTCTTTGTTATTAATATCCAGTTCTATTAAAGTTGTATAGTAGATTTTTGAAGGTCCCATCTGTTTATTTTTTGTAAATGTTGAATGCATTTTGAAAAATAAGATATTTTTTATTACTTCTTTTTTTTATTACTTCTTTGTAGGATAACATTCTTGACCCTGGTAGTTTAAGCTAGTCTCATTATTTATAGTATTTGAAGTCACTGTTACTCTTTTTCTGGCTTGCTTATTTGATTTGCCGGTTTCTTAGAGAGATATATTGAATTCTCTATCATGACTGTTTTATTTTTAAACTTTTCATTTCTCATATTTTTGCTTCATATATCTTAAAATATTCAATCCTACTTTTCCACTGGCTGACTACAGATGGAAATTGTATTTAGTTCTGGTTGTCACTTTTAAGGAAAACAGACTATGGATCATAGCTAAAAATAAAAAAAGTGATCAGAGTGATCAAAGAACTGAAGTCATGTCACTTGGTGACTAGTAAAAGGAACTGGGGCATTTCATTTGTATGTTAAATGGGTATAACTTTTTGATATGCCATTGGACAGTGAAGTTAAGGTTGATCTGAATAACTTCAAATAGCAGAACTGGAAAAAGTTTGGAAAAATAATAAGGACGGTATTCTGATAAAGTTGTTCTGAAATGAAGCTGAAAGCTGCTGGAGGTGGTGAAATTGCTGTCACTGAGCTAGGCTAGCAGAGGCTAAATTACTACTTACCAGGCTACTATGGGACTTCCCTGGTGGACTTCCCAGATGGTAAAGCGTCTGTCTGCAATGCAGGAGACCTGGGTTCGAACCCTGGGTTGGGAAGATCCCCTGGAGAAGGAAATGGCAATCCACTCCAGTACTATTGCCTGGAAAATCCCATGGACAGAGGAGCCTGGTAGGCTACAGTCTATGGGGTCGCAAAGAGTCAGACATGACTGAGCAACTTCACTTTTACTTTCAGGCTACTATGAAAGAATTCAAGCATTGGCTCAAAGGTAGGATGAGGAGATTGTTATCACTTTTAGTGTTTCTAAGGAGACTTGTTCTTCATTGTTATGTATTTCCTCATTCACACCTTCTCATATGTAAATAAGATATTTTCAAGGCTCAACTTAGTATTGCAGGTCAAAACTGTGTTGTTTCATGTCTTCAACCTGTGGGACAACAAGCAAGTATAGACCTCCTTCATCCACCTGGTATGATTGACAGAATCTGAAAATGGCAGCCACTCTGTGGAATCAAAGAATGATAGCAATAAAGTGATTTAAAAGACCATCTAAACTCACCTTCCAGTCAGGCAGATCATAGGCCTCAAAGCTGTATTTCTCATTATAAAAGTCATTCAGTTTATTTTTACATCTGACAGTTGTTTTTTTTTTTTTCCTCCATAGAATAGTGTTCTTTCCTTCTAGTGTCCTTTATGAATTTTTTTGTATTAATTCAAAGATTTTGTGACCCATTCCTCCTCTTTCATGTCATATTTCCTGCCATTTTTTTTTTGTTATATGAAGTTTTTGTGATGAATCATGTCTTCATTTTTTTAAAAAAATCTTCTCAACATCTTTAGCAGGGTTTTTTTTTTTTTTTCCCAGTAGGAATTAATGTGCCTGAGTTATTGAAACATATACAGAGGGGTTTTCTGGTTGCTTATTCTAGTTACTCCAGGAGTATTACTAGCTCAGGATTAATTTTTTGGTTAATATCTCAACTTAAAAAATTCAGCATCACTAAAGAGGGCACATTTCAATTCTAAATTGGTATGTGACACCATCTTGAATTTTCACTTCCTCATGAGATTTGTTTTACATTTAGAGACAAAGTGAAAGTGAAGTTGCTCAGGCATGTCTGACTCTTTGCGACCCTGTGGACTGTGGCCTGCCAGGCTCCTCAGTCCATGGAATTTTTCAGGCAAGAGTACTGGAGTGGGTTGCCGTTTCCTTCTCCAGGGAATCTTCCTGACCCAGGGATTGAACCTGGGTCTCCAGCATTGCAGACGCTTTATCGTCTGAGCCACCAGGGAAGCCCAATTTAGAGACAAAAGGCTCAGTCAATTTTTTTTGCCATTTTATTGAGCTGGTGGAGTATGTCTTTCACTATATATGCAACCCTTCTTTTGAGGGTTCTGGTTTTAAGAAAAATGTCTCAACAGCAAATTCTTGTTTTGTACCCATCTAAGCCTTCATTTATTATCTTTTTTTGTTGATTAGAACAAAAATTCCATATCAAGAATATATAAAAAAATCTTAAAAATTTAAAACCTGAACAACCCACTGTAAAAACAAAAAAATTAGTGGAGTATTTAAAATAACACTTTACAAAAGGAGATACACAAATGGCCTATGAAAATGTGCTCAAGTCATTACTAATCAGGAAAGTGCAAATTAAAATCACACCTTTTAGGCTAAAATTCAGAAGGCAGTCAAGACCAAGTGTTGATAAGCATGCAGAACAACTGAAAGTTTTGGCTATTGTTTGTAAAAGGTAAAATGGTACAGCATCTTTAGTGAACAATCTAGCAGTTTGTGAGAAAGGCAATCATATACTTACATGTAACCCAACAATCCTATTCCTTAATATTTTCCCAAGAAAGTTGAAAATATATCTCCACAAAAATGCTACTCTATGGAAGCACCCCAAATGGACATTAAGAGGTGAATGGATTAACAAAGTAGTGCGTATTTATACAGTGGAATATTACTCAGCAATAAAAAAGAATGAACTACTGATACATTCTTTATTAAGGAATCTAAAACACATGCTAAGTGAAAGAAGCTAAACATAAAAGAGTACATGGAGTAATATACTATTTATAAAATTTTAGAAAAGGCTAAGCTCCATTGGTGATAGTCTAGACTGGGTAGAGGCACTTTTTGGGGATTTGAATATGCTCTATAGCTTGAATATCATGGTGGCTACATGGCATGTACATTGAACAAAATGCACTGGATTGCACTGCAAAATAAATGCATTTTAATCATATGTAAACTGTATCAAGTGTTATTAAAAATATAAAACAAAGATAACATCCCCTGGCATGGCTAGCATATCGGCTAGTGTACTACTTTCACTTTCAAGTCCCGCATTTCTGGCACATAATATTTTTCTGTTTTTCTTCTTCTGCATTGTCATTTTCTTTAGCTTTACTGAGATATAATTGACATACAACATTGCATATGTTTAATGTCTACACTGTATTGATTTGATATAATTAGCACTGATTACCACTATAAGGTTAGTTAACAGCTCCATCACTTCACATAGTTGTCTTTGTGTGTGTGTGGCGAGAACGTTTAAGATTTATTCTTCTGTCCACTTTCAAGTATATAATCGGAGAAGGCAATGGCACCCTACTCCAGTGTTCTTGCCTAGAGAATCCCAGTGATGGAGAAGCCTGGTGGGCTGCCGTCTATGGGGTCACACAGAGTTGGACACGACTGAAGCAACTTAACAAGTATATAATACAGTATTGTTAACTATTATCACTTTGTTGTACAATGTTGTTTTTCATTGTTGTTCAGTCGCTCATTCGTGTCTGACTATTTGTGACCCCAGGGACTGAAGCACTCCAGGCTTCCCTATCCTTCACCATCTCCTGGAACTGCTCAAACTCATGGCCATTGAGTCAGTGATGCCATCCAACCATCTCGCCCTCTGTTGTCCTCTTCTCCTCCTGCCTTCAATCTTTCCCAGGATCAGGGTCTTTTCAAATGAGTTGACTCTTTGCATCAGGTGGCTAAAGTATTGGAGCTTCAGCATCAGTTCTTCCAATGAGTTTTCAAGGTTGATTACATTTAGGATTGACTGGTTTGATCTCTTTTCTCAAGAGTCCTGTCTAACACCAAAGCTCAAGAGCATCAATTCTTGGGCACTCAGCCTTCATTCTGGTCCAACTCTCACATCCATACATAAGTACTGGAAAAATCGTAGCTTTGACTAAATGGACCTTTTGTCGGCAAAGTAATGTCTCTACTTTATAATATGCTGTCTAGGTTTGTCTTAGCTTTTTTCCCAAGGAGCAGACATCTTTTAATTTCATGGCTGGGGTCACCATCTGCAGTGATTTTGGAGCCCCCCCCCCCAAATAAAGTCTCTCACTGTTTCCATTGTTTCCTCATCTGTTTGCCAAGAAGTAATGGGAGCTGATGCCAAGATCTTAGTTTTTTGAATGTTGAGTTTTAAGCCAGCTTTTTCACGTTCCTCTTTCACTTTCATCAAGAGACTCTTTAGTTCTTCTTCACTTTCTGCCATAAGGATTATGTCATCTGCATATCTGAAATTATTGATATTTCTCCTGTAAATCTTGATTCCTGCTTGTGCTTCATCCAACCCGGCATTTCACATGATGTCCTCTGCATGTAAGTTGAATAAGCAGGGTGACAATATACAGTTTGACATATTCCTTTCCCAATTTGGGACCAGTCCTTTGTTCTATGTCTAGTTCTAATGGTTGCTTTTTGACCTGCATACAGGTTTCTCAGGAGGCAGGTAAGGTGGTCTGGTATTCCCATTTCTTGAAAATTTTCCACAGTTTGTTGTGATCCACACAGTCAAAAGATTTAGCAAAGTCAATGAAGCAGAAGGAGTTGTTTTTCTGGAATTCTCTTGCTTTTTCTATGATCCAATAGACATTGGCAATTCGATCTCTCATTCCTCTGTCTTTCCTAAAGCCAACTCGAGCATCTGGAAGTTCTAGGTTCAAGTACTGTTGAAGCCTAGCTTGCAGAATTTTGAGCATTACTTTGCTAGCATGTGAGACAAGTGCAATTGTGTAGTAGTTTGAACATTCTTTGGCATTGCCTTTCTTTGGAACTGAAATGACATTCTTTGGCATTGCCTTTCTTTGGAACTGAAATGAAAGTTGACCTTTTCCAGTCCTGTGGCCACTGCTGAGTTTTCCAAATTTGCTGGCATACTGGGTGCAACAGTTTCACAGCATTATCTTTCAGGATTTGAAATAGTTCAACCTCCATTAGCTTTGTTCATAGTGATACTTCCTAAGGCCCACTTGACTTTGCACTCCAGGGTGTCTGGCTCTAGGTGAGTGAGCACACCATCGTGGTTATCTGGGTCATTAAGAAATCTTTTGTATAGTTCTGTATATTCTTGCCACCGCTTCTTAATATATTCTGCTTCTGTTAGGTCCATACCATTTCTGTCCTTTATTGTATGCATGTTTGCATGAAATGTTCCCTTGGTATCTCTAATTTTCTTGAAGAGATCTCTAGTCTTTCCCATTCTATTGTTTTCCTGTATTTCTTTTCATTGATCACTTAAGAGGGCTTTCTTATCTCTCCTTGCTATTATTTGGAACTCTGTATTCAGATGGGTGTATCTTTCCCTTTCTCCTTTGCCTTTAGCTTCTCTTCTTCTCTCAGCATCTGTAAGGCCTCTTCAGACAACTGTTTTGTCTTCTTGAATTTATTTTTCTTGGGCTGGTTTTAATCACTACCTCCTGTACAGTGTCACAAACCTCTGTCCATAGTTCTTCAGGCACTCTGTCTATTAGATCTAATCCCTTGAATCTATTTCTCACTTCTACTGTATAATTGTAAGGGATTTGATATAGGTCATACCTGAATAGCCTTCTGGTTTTCCATCCTTTGTTCAAGTAAGTCTGAATTTGGCCATAAGTAGCTCATGATCTGAGGCACAGTCTGCTCCCTGTCTTGTTTTTGCTGACTATATAGAGCTTCTCTGTCTTCCACTGCAAAGAATATAATCAGTCTGATTTTGGTATTGACCATCTGGTGATGTCCATGTGTAGAATCATCTCTTGTGTTGTTGGAAGAGAGTGTTTGCTATGACCAGTGCATTCTCTTGGCAAAACTCTGTTAGCCTTTGCCCTATTCATTTTGTACTCTAAGGTCAAAGTTGCCTGTTATTCCAGGTATCTCTTGAGTTCCTACTTTTGCATTGTAGTCCCCAGTGATGAAAATGATATCTTTTTCTGGTGTTCTGAAAGGTCATGTAAGTTTCATAGAACTGCTCAACTTTAGCTTCTTCAGCATTAGTGGTTGGGACATAGACTTGGATTACTGTGGTATTGAATGGTTCGCCTTCGAAATGAACAGAAATCATTCTATAATTTTTGAGATTGCACCCAAGTACTGCATTTTGGACTCCTTTGTTGACTATGAGGGCTACTCTATTTCTTCTAAGGGATTCTTGCCCACAGTAGTAGATATGATGGTCATCTGAATTAAATTCACCCATTCCAGTCCATTTTAGTTTACTGATTCCTAAATTCTCAATGTTCACTCTTGCCATCTCCTGTTTGACCACTTTCAATTTACTTTGATTCATGGAGCTAACATTCCAGGTTCCTTTGCAGTATTGTTGTTTACAGCATAGTACTTTACTTTCACCACCAAACACATCCACGATTGAGTGTTGTTTCTGCTTTGGCTCAGCCTCTTCATTCCTTCTCGAGATATTTCTCTGCTCTTCTCCAGGAGCATATTGGGCACCTACTGACTTGGGAAGTTCATCCCTCAGTGTTATATCTTTTTATCTTTTCATACTGTTCATGGGGTTCTCAAGGCAAGAATGCTGAAGTGGTTTGCCATTCCCTTCTCCAGTGGACCACGTTTTGTCAGAAATCTCCAACATGACCCATCCTTCTTGGGTGGCTGTACATGACATGGCTCATAGTTTCATTGAGTTAGACAAAGCTGTGATCCATGTGATCAGTTCTGTTAGTTTTCTGTGATTGTGGTTTTCATTCTGTCTGCCCTCTGATGGATGAGGATAAGAGGCTTGTGGAAGCTTCCTGATGGGAGGGAAAGGCTGTGGGGAAACTGAATCTTGCTCTGGTTGGTGGGGCCATGCTCAATAAATCTTTAATTTAATTTTCTACTGATGTTGTACACTAGGTTTCCAGAATTTAGTTATCTTAAAACTGGAAGTTTTTACTCTTTGATCAACATCTTTCCATTTTATCCAACCCCGAATCTGTCGTAACAACTGTGACTCTCTCTTTCTATGACTTTGCCTTAATTTCCACATGTAAGTAATACTATACAATATTTGTCTTTCCCCATCTGACTTAATGCTGTCAGACTCCCTTTATGTTGTTGCACATAACAAGGTTTCCTTTTCTCATGGCTGGATAATAGCACCCCTTGCACTGGCAGCAGAGAGTCTTAATTGCTGGACTGCCAGGGAAGTCTCTCTTCTGCTCAATTTAAAATAGGATTTTTGCTATTGATTTGTATGAATTATTTATTTATTTGGGATTTAATCCCTTGTCAGATATATGCTTTGCAAATATTTTCTCCTATTCCATATTTTCTTTATCTATTCTTTATCTAACCATATTTTCTTTATCTATTCATCCATCTGTGGACACTTAGGTTATTTCTGTGTCTTGGCTATTGTGAATAATGCTGCAGTGAACACGAGAGTGCAAATATATCTTTGGAATCATGTTTTCATTTCCTTCATATATATACCCAGATGTGGAATTGCTGGATCATGTGGTAACTCTATTTTTAATTTATTGAAGAATCTCCATGCTACTTTCCATACTGGCTGTATCAATCTACATTCCTACCACTGATGCATAAAGGTTCCCCTTTCTCCCCATTCTTTCCATTGCATGTTATTGCTTGTCTTTTTTTTTTTTAATCTCTTGTCTTTTTGATAAAAGCCATTCTAACAGGTGTGAAGTGCTATCTCATTTTGATATTGATTTACATTTCCTTGGTGATTGATAACATTGAGCATCTTTTCATGTACCTGTTAATCAGTTGTGTGTCTTCTTCAGAAAAAAATGTCTGTTCAGTTATTCTGCCATTTTTATTTAACTAATTTATTTATTTGCTCCATCATGCGGCATGTGAGATCTTAGTTCCTTGATCAGGGATCAAACCTGCACTCCTTGCACTGGCAGCACAGAGTCTTAATTGCTGGACTGCCAGGGAAGTCTCTCTTCTGTTTAATTTAAAATAAGAACTTTGCTATTTATTTGTTTGAATTATTTATTTATTTTGGATTTAACCTCTTGTCAGATATATGCTTTGCAAATATTTTCTCCTATTCCATAGATGGCCTTTTCATTTTGTTGATTGTTTTGCTACACAGACATTTTTCAGTTTGAATAAGTCCCACGTGTTGATTGTTTGCTTTTGTTGCTTCCACTTTTGGGTCATATCCAAAAAATTATTGCCAATACCAATAACAAAGAGATTTTTCCCTTTGATTTCTTATAGGAGTTTTATAGTTCCCAGTCTTAGGTTTAAGTCTTTAAACAATTTTGAGTTATTTTTTGTCTGTGGTGTAAGACAGGGGTTTAGTTTCATTCTTCTGCATTAGTTCTCAAGTTTCCCTACCACCATGTATTTAAGAGATTGTCATATCTCCATTGTTCTTTGTTCCTTTGTCAAATGTTAGTTGATGGTGTCTGTGAAGGTTTATTTCTGGGCTCTTGATTTGTTCCTTTGGTCTATGTGTCTATTTTAATGCCAATACCATACTGTTTTGATTACTTTATCTTTGTAGTATAGTTTGAAATCAGAAGTTGTTCTGTCTCCACCTTTCTTCTTTCTCAAGATTACTTTGACTATTGGGAGTCATTTGAATTTTAGGCATTTTTTTCCTATTTCTGTTTAAAATATCATTGGAATTTTCATAGACATTAAACCTTTAGATGGTTTTGGGTAGTTGGACATTTTTAATAGTATTAGTTCTCACAGTACAAGAACACAAGATTATCTTTACATTTCTTTTCTGTCTTCAATTTCTTTCAACAAACCCTTGTAGTTTTCAGTGTACAAATCCTTCACCTCTTTGGTTTAAATTATTACTAATTTTTATAATGCTATAGTGAATGGGATTTTTTCTTTATTTTTTTCAGCAATATTGTTATTAGTTTAGAAATGTTTTTTATTTGAGCATCACTAGACAGAAGAACTGTACAAAAAAGATCTTCACAACCCAGATAATTACGATGGTATGATCACTCACCTAGAGCCAGACATCCTGGAATGTGAAGTCAAATAGGCCTTAGAGCATCACTATGAACAAAGCTAGTGGAGGTGATGGAATTCCTATTGAGCTATTTCAAATCCTGAAAGGTGATGCTGTGAAAGTGCTGCACTCAATATGCCAGCAAATTTGGAAAACTCAGCAGTGGCCGCGGGACTGGAAAAGGTCAGTTTTCATGCCCATCCCAAAGAAAGACAATGCCAAAGAATGCTCAAACTACTGCACAGTTGCACTCCTCTCACATGCTAGTAAAGTAATGCTCAAAATTCTCCAAGCCAGGCTTCAGAAATACATGAACTGTGAAATTCCAGATGTTCAAGCTGGTTTTAGAAAAGGCAGAGGAACCAGAGATCAAATTGCCAGCATTTGCTGGATCATCAAAAAAGCAAGAGAGTTCCAGAAAAACATCTATTTCTGCTTTATTGACTGTGCCAAAGCCTTTGACTGTGCGGATCACAATAAACTATGGAAAATTCTGAAAGAGATGGGCATACCAGACCACCTGACCTTCCTCTTGAGAAACCTATATGCAGGTCAGGAAGCAACAGTTAGAACTGGACATGGAACAACAGACTGGTTCCAAATCGGAAAAGGAGTATGTCAAGGCTGTATATTGTCACCCTGCTCATTTAACTTATATGCAGAGTACATCATGAGAAATGCTGGGCTGGGAGAAGCACAAGCTGGAATCAAGATTGCTGGGAGAAATACCAATAACCTCAGATATGCAGATGACACCACCCTTATGGTGGTGTGGAACTAAGTGAAGAGGAACTAAAAAGCCTCTTGATGAAGTGAAAGAGGAGAGTGAAAAAGTTGGCTTAAAGCTCAACATTCAGAAAACTAAGATCACGGCATCTGGTCCCATCACTTCATGGGAAATAGATGGGGAAACAGTGGAAACAGTGTCAGACTTTATGTTTTGGGGCTCCAAAATCACTGCAGACGGTGATTGCAGCCATGAAGTTAAAAGACACTTACTCCTTGGAAGGAAAGTTATGACCAACCTAGATAGCATATTCAAAAGCAGAGACATTATTTTGCCAACAAAGGTCCATCTAGTCAAAGCTATGGTTTTTCCAGTAGTCATGTATGGATGTGAAATTTGGACTGTGAAGAAAGCTGAGTGCCGAAGAACTGATGCTTTTGAACTGTGGTGTTGGAGAAGACTCTTGAGAGTCCCTTGGTGGACTGCAAGGAGATCCAACCAGTCCATTCTAAAGGAGATCAGTCCTGGGTGTTCTTTGGAAGGACTGATGCTGAAGCTGAAACTCCAATACTTTGGCCACCTCATGCGAAGAGTTGACTCATTGGAAAAGACCCTCATGCTGGGAGGGATTGGGGGCAGGAGGAGAAGGAGACAACAGAGGATGAGATGGCTGGATGGCATCACCGACTCAATGCACATGAGTTTGGGTGAACTCTGGGAGTTGGTGATGGACAGGGAGGCCTGGCGTGCTGCAGTTCATGGGGTCGCAAAGAGTCAGACATGACTGAGTGACTGAACTAAACTGAGAGGCTACTGCAAGAGCAATTTCACATCAGTCATATTGCTAGTTCTAGAAATTGTTTGGTTTTCTAAATGGTGAATGTATCATGGGAATTAGCTTTCCCCCTGAAAAATATCCTTGATTATGGATATTTGATATTTGAGAAATACACTGAGAACAGTAATATTTATTTTGTATTTATTGTTTTTGGGCACTCTTCTTGGAGAAGGCAATGGCAACCCACTCCAGTACTCTTGCCTGGAAAATCCCATGGACGGAGGAGCCTGGTAGGCTGCAGTCCAAGGGATCCCTAAGAGTTGGGCACGACTGAGCGACTTCACTTTCACTTTTCACTCTCATGCATTGGAGAAGGAAATGGCAACCCACTCCCGTATTCTTGCCTGGAGAATCCCAGGGACAGAGGAGCCTAGTAGGCTGCCGTCTATGGGGTCGCATAGACTCAGACACGGCTGAAGCGACTTAGCAGCAGTAGCAGCAGCAGGGCGCTCTTCTAAATGCTTTCACATCTGGTGGTGAATTCAGTTCTCTACCAACATTTAGACTAAGTATTATTATCCACATTTTTATGTGACGAAACTGACATTAATTGACTGACTTTGGTTCCTGCTGGCAACAAATTGCAATCTGGAGTATAAACCAAGGCTTCTGATTCCAATTCCAGGTTTTTTTGAGGTTGAAATTTATCACATCTGTAACACTGACAGATAATTCATAAAATTAAAATATGAACATAGTTTTATTATTGTAAACAGTCTTAAAGACATTGTTCATCATGTAGTTTGAGTCCCCTTATGTTATGGCCCTGGTAATAAAGTCATTCAGTTGAATACCAGTAATATATTTATCCCTTAAAAAATCTATCACAGTATGATTGTTGCCTGATTTGTCCTCAAATTTGAAAAAGGTCCTCATGACTTCTGCCTAGGATGATGCTCCCCTAGCTGGGGTTATGTGTGGTAGGCAACAGGATAAATTTATGACCTGTGTTCAAGAATAAGGGCAACTGTTGTCTATATCCCAGGTGAAGGATATCTGGAAATACAGAAAAAGTCTTAAACATAACACTTTGGATTTTCAATGTAGAAATATAATACTTAAAGTAATTTATAGGCTAGAACTTGAAAATAATCCATGAGGCATCATACTTGGAGAGAGAGGGTCTTCTATAGAATGTCTGCTTTTGTAAATGTAGCAGAAAAGGAAATTTTAAAGTGCCAAACTTTTAACAATAATGATTATGCATCCCTCATGCCCTTCATGCTTTGATTGACAGGAAGTTTACTAAATTTAATGCTCAAACAATAGTAACTACATTAGACCAGTATATTTACAAGAAGGTAAGTGGATACCAGATCGTGGACTATCCCATGGTGATAGACTAAGTGGTTAGGATTTTTCCTGAAGTTGATGGGCAACCACTGTATTATTCAAGTGAGGGAATGGTCTGGTAATTTGTACTTTGAAAATTGCCCGGTGTCATTTTGGAGGAAAAATTGGAGTGGGACGACTCAGAACTTAATAAGATCACTGTAAAGAATATTATATTAATCTTTTAGAAAGGATACAGATTTGACCTGTGACATCAGCAGAGAGTCTTAAAAATAGTCACCTTACCAGGGGGATAATAGAGAAAAGGACTCTGGATTTTGGCTTAGACACTTAGTAGATTTAAGGGCTAATTAAAATACTTAAGGCATCCATACAATGAATATGGATGCTCACCTAAATATAAGCTTTGAGTAAATTAAAAAAGCCTTTGTTATGATGAGGCAAGCTTTAAAGAAGATAGAAAAGAATTTCTCAAAATTTTCATGTGAATATATAGTAACTGAGCATCTTGATAGCATGGATTCTAATTCAATAGGTCTGCATTTCTAACATTTTCTTAAGAGATGGTGATGCTATTGGTGCTCAGAACTCACTTTGAGTGGCAAAGTTCTAGCCATCCACTGCACTCTGAATGTTTCATCTTCATTTTCACTTTCTTTGGTTCTCTTGTGTTTGTTTTATTTTTGGCTTTGCTGAGTCTTTGTTGCTTTGTGCAGGCTTTCTCTAGTTGTGGTTAGTGGGACTACTCTTTGTTGCAGTGCACAGGCTTCTCATTGTGGTGGCTTCTCCTATTGCAGAGCACGGGCTCCATGGCACGTGGGCTTCGGTAGTGGCAACTCTCAGGCCCTAGAGCCTGGGTTCAGTACTTGTGGCACCTGGGCTTAGTTGTTCCATGGCATGTGGGATCTTCCCAGATCAGGGATCAAACCTGTGTCCCCTACATTGGCAGACTGATGCTTTACCACTGTGCCACCAGGGAAGTCCTCTCTTGTGTTTGTTTGATACTATATCTTGTCCCTTTGTTCTCTTTTCTGGGTCACTTTGATGAATAGCTGATTTTAAATGACAATTTATGGCCTCACAGTGGAACTCAACTTTTCAGTATTGTCCTTCTTTTAAAATGAGAGATTTGGTAGTCTCTTTGCATGTGTTGGAGCAGATTCTATAGGTATCCTGCCCATATGTCCTTGACCCTTATTTCTAGTCCACACTTCCAGTTGTATTTTTTAATGACTAAAGATTTTTCCTAGTGTCCAAAGAATGCTCTATTTATGGATCCATGTTCTTAGTAAGCTAGAAGAGCCAAATCAGCAACCCTGACCAATAACTGCTTGGAAAATTCACCTTTTGGGGCTCTTTTCCTCTCCCTATCTTACTTTGCTCTTCTTTTATGTTTACCAGGATCACATCCCAAACAAATTGCTTCCATAGAGAATCCAAAGACAAGGTCGGTAGTTAAAACTGAGTGCATACATGAAATCATCAGGAGAGAGTATGTGAAGTGAAAGAGAATAATGTCTGAGGTTGGAGGCATGGGAAATATGATGTATAGTTGTGTGTCAAATAAAATAAGTTCAGAAAAGCAGAAGCCAGAGAGGCAGAATGAAAACCAGATCAGTCCTACTTTGCAACCCAGTTGCAACCCTGGCTTATCTATCCAGCCACTTTTTGGGCAACTCAACTTGAACATGAAGATTTCTGTGAAACAACCCAAGGTCATCCTTAACTTCTCTGTCTCAGTTACTGTGCATATCCTACAGAATTTTGGACTCAGTGGGAGAAGGAGAGGGTGGGATAATTTGAGAGAATACCATTAAAACATATATATTATCATACGTAAAACAGAGGAATAGTGTGAGTTCTATACATGAAGCAGGGCACTCAAAGCTGGTGCTCTGGGATACCCTAGAGGGATAGGATGGGGAGAGAAGTGGGAGGGGGTTTCAGGATGAGGGGATACACATGTATAACTATGACTGATTCATGTTGATGTATGGCATAAACCATCACAATATTGTAAAGCAATTATCCTCCATTTAAAATATATAAAATAAAAAATAAAACCCACAAAAACTAATGCTTCTACATGTCACATAGCTATTAAATGGAGTCATCCCTTTCTCTTTATTCTTTACTACTTCTCTGGTGGCTCAGATGGTAAAGCGTCTGTCTACAATGCTGGAGACCCAGGTTCAATCCCTGGGTTGGGAAGATCCCCTGGAGAAGGAAATGGCAATCCACTCTAGTACTATTGCTTGGAAAATCCCATGGACAGAGGAGCCTGGTAGGCTACAGTCCATGGGGTTGCAAAGAGTCAGACACGACTGAGCGACTTCACTCACCACCATTACAAAAGGTCTCCAAACTTTTGACCCCTTTAAGCAGTGCTCTAACAGGCAGCCACATTGATCATATGTCCTGCTGAAAGCAGTTCAAAGCTCTCCATTTCTTTGCAAAATAATCCAGAATTCCCCAGCATGACATGCGAAATGTCCTCAGACTTCGCATCCTCTTCTCTCATTGCCTTTGCACCTGACACTTTGAGCTCTCACCATCCTCAGCTACTGAAAGTTACCCATGATCTCTATTATTTCTTGCTTCTCAGCTCATGTACATACTTCCCCCTTTTCTGGAACTCCTTCCTCAAACCCCTTCCTCGATGACTTGACTAATTCTTCCAGACTCAGTTTGAATGATACTTGCTGTTGGAGTCTTTACCAGTGTCCAAAGTGTGGGACTGGAGCCCTTCATTATTGAAATGTTTTATTGCTATTTTATGATGTTACCACTCAGCATTATAATTATCTGGTAATTACTCTTTTTTGAACGATATTCTAAACTCCATTGAGCTTAGAGACTTAAAAAAAAATAACTATTGTATTCCACTGCCAGAGATCAAATAAGTGCACAATAATTTTTTTTGAGTGAGTGAAAGAAATAGCTCAGTATCTTCAAATACTAGAGAGAGTATTTAAGCAAGATAAGATAAAATAACAGATAGTTTCTGCAACTAGAGAGAGTTATCAGTGTCTTCAGCAAAAGCAGGTGTATTTCAATATATATATAGTATTTGTGGTGCTTTGAATTGTAAATTAAGATAACATAAAGTATGGAATTTTGGAAAAATCATGAGGCATGAGGGACGGTGTTTAAGAAGTACTTCACATATTCATTTTGGCTTAATTAATGTTCAATTTGGAGAAGATGAGAATTCTATACTTTGTCTTCACATTAAAAACACATTTCTTGCGATACTAGTTTATTTTGAAAACCTGTATTGTTATTCTTTAGCAGATTTTCAAAAGCTGGAAATAACTTAAAGGCAGGCAATTCTTCTCCCTTTGGCACTGCTAGTAATGTGCCTGGGAGAAGGAAATGGCAACCCATTCCAGTATTCTTGCCTAGAGAATCCTGTGGACAGAGGAGCCTGGTGGGGTACTGTCCATGGGGTTGCACAGAGTTGGACATGACGGAAGCGACTTAGCATGCATGCATGCATCGGAGAAGGAAATGGCAACCCGCTCCAGTATTCTTGCCTGGAGCATCCCAAGGACAGAGGAGCCTGGTGGGCTGCCGTCTATGAGGTCGCACAGAGTTGGACATGACTGAAGCAACTTAGCAGCAGCAGCAACAGTAATGTGCCCTAGTGAGATGTGTGAGAACTCTCATGCCATGTCACAGCATCACTAAATAGCAAGGGTTTGCTTGAGGGGCCATTAGTTGATATGAATTTTTTGAAAATGTCATATGTTTAGAGGGAGCAGCCCTAGCTCACTTCTTTTGGAAACGTGGCACACAGGCTTGGGAAGTTTACTCATCCTGTCTGTAGATAGTTTCTAGCTTTCTGATGTATAAGATTGAAAAAAGGCCCCTAGATTATGAAGTATTATTGGTGTGACATGTCAAAAATGTGCTCTATTTCAAGTATGTCTGAGGTATATTTCTTAAAAAATTTACAGACGTTGCTACATTTTGTTTATGAAGCGACTCTTACCAAAATGCTTGGAGCAGAGCACATGAATGATAACAATGTTGGGTGTATAATGAAAAGATTGTAAATTATATAAAGAAAGGAACAATGTCTTTTGAACAGTTCTCAATCTACATTTCTATCTTTACTTTTAAAGGACAGAACTATAATGAATTAGAAACAAAAAAATGCTCATTGAACAACTGTATCTACATTTAGATGATCTTGTAAATAAGCTTTGTAAAAAACAACTACTTATCTAGAGTCAGAGTTTGAATAGAAATTTATTTCTTACAGTGTGATTATATCAGGGGGAGAAAATTTACAAATAGACTCAAAGTAATAATACTTTTTAAAGCCAGTTATAACAACTTTAGAATCAAGATCAAATTACCAATCACTGCGAATTTAACTATATGCCCTATGTAATACACATGTAACATACGAATTCGAATTATATGTAGTATAGTTGTAAGATGTTTAGACTATCTGTCTCCTTTGTCTATGATATCTCTTTACAAGTAAAACACAATTTATCTCAGGGAAATGCAAATCAGAAACCCCAAATCACCTCACACCTGGCAGAATGACTGTCATTAAAAAAAAACACAAATAGGGGAGTTGTGGTCTTTGGGGTTGAGCCACCCCTTCTCCTCCATCCATACTCTGCAATAAATGCTGTATTTTCCCCTCACACAACCTGGAGGCAGTAAACCGACTTTACTGCAGGACTGACAAGTGGATCCAAATTAGATTTGAGATCAAGCTCTGAACCTTTGGAGTGGGAGCACTGACTCCAAGACCCTAGACTACCAGAGAACTAACCCTTGGGAGTATCAAATAGTGAGAACTCACACAAAGGATACAACTTGAATATAAGACCCGGCATTACCACCACCAGTAGCACCCTTTACAGGACAACTCATATAAACAATAAATAAAAATACAAACACAATCATCAGCAGACAGGATTACCACCTCATTCAGCCTTGCCCATCAGAGGAAAAAACAAACAAAAACTCAGAACAAATCTCACACTATAAGAAGCTTACACAAACCAACCTTAATTGGGCAGAAACCAAAAGGAAGAAAGAATTCAACCTTGAAGCCTGGGAAAAGGAGACCTAAAACACAATAATTTAAAAAATATAATGAAAAGGCAGAGAAATACTACATAAATGAAGGAACAAAATAGAAACATAGAAGTCCAAATAAATGAAGAGGAAATAGGCAAACTACCTGCAAAAGAATTCAGAATAATGGTGGTAAAGATGATCAAAAACCTTGAAAACAAAACGGAGAAAATGCAAGAATCAATTAACATAGAGCTTGAAGAATTAAAGAATAAACATACAGAGACAAACAACACAATTACTGAAATTAAAAATACTCTAGAAGGAATCAACAGCAGAATATCTGAAGCAGAAAAACTAATCAGTGAGCTGGAAGACAAAATGGTGGAAATAACTTCTAAAGAGCAGAATAAAGTAAAAGAATGAAAAGAACTGAGGATAGTCTCAGAGACCAATGGGACAATATCAAACACACTGACATTTGAATTATAGAGGTCCCAGAAGAAGAAGAGAAAAAGAAAGGGTATGAGAAAAAAATTTTAAAGAGATTATAGTTGAAAAATTTCCTCAGTATGGAAAAGGAAACAGTCAATCCAGTCCAAGAGGCACAAAGAGTCACATACACACATAAACGCAAGGAGAAACATGCCAAGACACATACTAATCAAATTAAAAAAGACTAAACACAAAGAAAGAATATTAAAAGCATCAAGGGAGAAGCAACAGGTAACATACAAGGGAAAGCCATAGGCTTAGCAGCTGATCCTTCAGCAGAAACTCTGCAGGCCAGAAGGGAATGGTAGGATACATTTAAAGTAATGAAAGGGAAAAATCTACAACCAATATTACAGTACCCAGCAAGGATCTCATTCAAAATTGATAGAGAAATAAAAAGTTTTTCAGATAAGCAAAAGTTAAGAGAATTCAGTACCACCAAACCAGCTTTACAAAAAATATTAAAGGAATTTATATAGTCAAGAAATACAAGAGAAGAAAAAATATCTACAAAATCAACCCCAAGCAATTAAGAAAATGGCAATAGGAGCATCAGTTCAGTTCAGTCGCTCAGTCGTGTCTGACTCTCTTTGACCCCATGAATTGCAGCACACCAGGCGTCCCTATCCATCACTAACTCCCGGAATTCACCCAAACTCATGTCCATCAAGTTGGTGATGCTATCCAGCCATCTCATCCTCTGTCATCCCCTTCTCCTCCTACCCCCAATCCCTCCCAGCATGAGGGTCTTTTCCAGTGAGTCAACTCTTCGCATAAGGTGGCCAAAGTATTGGAGTTTCAGCTTCAGCATCAGTCCTTCCAAAGAACACCCAGGACTGATCTCCTTTAGAATGGACTGGTTGGATCTCCTTGCAGTCCACCAAGGGACTCTCAAGAGTCTTCTCCAACACCACAGTTCAAAGCATCAATTCTTTGGTGCTCAGCTTTCTTCACAGTCCAAATTTCACATCCATACATGACCATTGGAAAACCATAGGCTTGACTAGATGAACCTTTGTTGGCAAAGTAATGTCTCTGCTTTTGAATATGCTATCTAGGTTGGTCATAACTTTCCTTCTAAGGAGTAAGTGTCTTTTAATTTCATGGCTGCAGTCACCATCTGCTGTGATTTTGCAGCCCAAAAACATAAAGTCTGACACTGTTTCCACTGTTTCCCCATCTATTGCCCTTGGAGTGATCTGACCAGATGCCATGATCTTCATTTTCTGAATGTTGAGCTTTAAGCCAACTTTTTCACTTTCCTCTTTCACTTTCATCAAGAGGCTTTTTAGTTCCTCTCCACTTTCTGCCATAAGGGTGGTGTCATCTGCATATCTGAGGTTATTGATATTTCTCCCAGCAATCTTGATTCCAGCTTGTGCTTCTTCCAGTCCAGCATTTCTCATGATGTACTCTGCATATAAGTTAAATGAGCAGGGTGACAATATACAGCCTTGACGTACTCCTTTTCCTATTTGGAACCAGTCTGTTGTTCCATGTCCAGTTCTAACTGTTGCTTCCTGACCTGCGTATAGGTTTCTCAAGAGGCAGGTGAGGTGGTCTGGTATGCCCATCTCTTTCAAAATTTCCCACAGTTTATTGTGATCTGCACAATCAAAGGCTTTGGCATAGTCAATAAAGCAGAAATAGATGTTTTTCTGGAACTCTCTTGCTTTTTCGATGATCCAACGAATGTTGGCAATTTGATCTCTGGTTCCTCTGCCTTTTCTAAAACCAGCTTGAACATCTGGAAGTTCACGGTTCATGTATTTCTGAAGCCTGGCTTGGAGAATTTTGAGCGTTACTTTACTAGCATGTGAGATGAGTGCAATTGTGCGGTAGTTTGAGCATTCTTTGGCATTGCCTTTCTTTGGGATTGGAATGAAAACTGACCTTTTCCAGTCCCGTGGCCACTGCTGAGTTTTCCAAGTTTCCATATTGAGTGCAGCACTTTCACAGCATCATCTTTCAGGATTTGAAATAGCTCAACTGGAATTCCATCACCTCTACTAGCTTTGTTCGTAGTGATGCTTTCCAAGGCCCACTTGACTTCACATTCCAGGATGTCTGGCTCTAGGTGAATGATCACACCATCGTGATTATCTGGGTCGTGAAGATCTTTTTTATACAGTTCTTCTGTGCATTCTTGCCACCTCTTCTTAATATCTTCTGCTTCTGTTAGGTCCATACCATTTCTGTCGTTTATTGAGCCCATCTTTGCATGAAATATTCCCTTGGTATCTCTCTCTAATTTTCTTGAAGAGATCTCTAGTCTTTCCCATTCTGTTGTTTTCCTCTATTTCTTTGCATTGATGTGGAGGAAGGCTTTCTTATCTCTCCTTGCTATTGTTTGGAACTCAGATGCTTATATCTTTCCTTTTCTCCTTTGCTTTTTGCTTCTCTTCTTTTCACAGTTATTTGTAAGGCCTCCTCAGACAGCCATTTTGCTTTTTTGCATTTCTTTTCCATGGGGATGTTCTTGATCCCTGTCTCCTGTACAATGTCACGAACCCCCGTCCATAGTTCATCTGGCACTCTATCAGATCTAGTTCCTTAAATCTATTTCTCACTTCCACTTTATCATCATAAGGGATTTGATTTAGGTCATACCTGAATGGTCTAGTGGTTTTCCCTACTTTCTTCAAGTAAGTCTGAATTTGGCCATAAGTAGCTCATGATCTGAGCCACAGTAAGCTCCCAGTCTTGTTTTTGCTGAATGTATAGAGCTTCTCTATCTTCTGCTGCAAAGAATATAATCAGTCTGATTTTGGTATTGACCATCTGGTGATGTCCATGTGTAGAATCATCTCTTGTGTTGTTAGAAGAGGGTGTTTGGCATGACCAGTGCATTCTTGACAAAACTCTATTATTCTTTGCCCTGCTTCATTCTGTACTCCAAGGCCAAATTTGCCTATTGCTCCAGGTGTTTCCCGACTTCCTACTTTCGCATTCCAGTCCCCTATAATGAAAAGGACATCTTTTTGGGGTGTTAGTTGCTTCCCTGGTAGCTCAGAGGTTAAAAGCATCTGCCTGCAATGCGGGAGACCAGGATTCGATCCCTGAGTTGGGAAGATTCCCTGGAGAAGGAAGTGGCAACCCACTCCAGTACTCTTGCCTGGAAAATCCCATGGACGGAGGAGCCTGGTAGGCTGCAGTCCATGGGGTCGCAAAGAGTCGGACACGACTGAGCGACTTCACTTTCACTTTCTAAAAGGTCTTGTAGGTATTCATAGAACCATTCAACTTCAGCTTCTTCAGCATCACTGGTTGGGGCATAGGCTTGGATTATCGTGATAGTGAATGGTTTGCCTTGGGAATGAATAGGGATCACTGTGTCATTTTTGAGATTGCATCCAGGTACTGCATTTCAGACTCTTTTGTTGACCGTGATGGCTACTCCATTTCTTCTAAGGGATTCCTGCCCACAGTTGTAGATATAATGGTCATCTGAGTTAAATTCACCCATTCCAGTCCACTTTAGTTCGCTGATTCCTAGAATGTCGATGTTCACTCTTGCCAACTCCTGTTTGACCACTTCCAACTTGCCTTGATTCATGGACCTAACATTCCAAGTTTCTATGCAGTATTGCTCTTTACAGCATCAGACCTTGCTTCCATCACCAGTCACATACACAACTGGGTGTTGTTTTTGCTTTGTCTCTGTCTCTTCATTTTTCTGGATTTATTTCTCCAGTAGCATATTGGCCACTTACCAACCTGGGGAGTTCCTCTTTCAGTAGCCTATCATTTTGCCTTTTCATACTGTTCATGGGGTTCTCAAGGCAAGAATACTGAAGTGGTTTGCCATTCCCTTCTCCAGCAGATTACATTCTGTCAGACCTGTCCACCATGACCCATCCATCTTGGGTGGCCCCACACAACATGGCTTAGTTTCATTGAGTTATACAAGGCTGTGGTCCATGTGGTCAGATTGGCTAGTTTTCTGTGATTATGGTTTCAGTGTGTCTGCCCTCTGATGCCTGGAGAAGGCAATGGCACCCCACTCCAGTACTCTTGCCTGGAAAATCCCATGGATGAAGGAGCCTGGCGGGCTGCAGTCCATGGAGTCGCTAAGAGTCAGATGTGACTGAGTGACTCCACTTTCACTTTTCACTTTCATGCACTGGAGAAGGAAATGGCAACCCACTCCAGTGTTCTTGCCTGGAGAATCCCAGGGACAGGGGAGCCTGGTGGGCTGCCGTCTGTGGGGTCACACACAGTCGGACACGACTGAAGTGACTTAGCAGCAGCAGCCCTCTGATGCCCTCTTGCAACACCTACCGTCTTACTTGGTTTTCTCCTACCTTGGATGTGGGGTATCTCTTCATGGCTGCTCCAGCAAAGCACAACCACTGCTCCTTACCTCGGACGAGGTCATCCCTCCTGACCTTGAACGTGGAGTATCTCCTCTTGGCCCTCCTGCACCCGCGCAGCCGCCGCTCCTCGGATGTGGGGTTGCTCCTCTCAACCGCCGCCCCTGACCTCGGATGTGGGGTAACTCCTCTCGGCCATCGCCCCTGACCTCGGATTCAGTTCAGTTCAGTCGCTCAGTCGTGTCCGACTCTTTGCGACCCCATGAATCTCAGCATGCCAGGCCTCCCTGCCCATCACCAACTCCCAGAGTTCACCCAGACTCACGTCCATTGAGTCAGTGATGCCATCCAGCCATCTCATCCTCTGTCATCCCCTTCTCCTCCTGCCCCCAATCCCTCCCAGCATCAGAGTCTTTTCCAGTGAGTCGACCTCGGATAGGATGCAGCAAAAGCAGTTCTAAGAGGGAAGTTTATAGCAATGCAATCCTACCTCAAGAAACAAGAAAAACATCTAATAGACAACCTAAATTTACACCTAAAACAACTGGAAAAAGAACAAAAAACCCCCAAAATTAGTAGAAGGAAAGAAATCATAAAGATCCAAGCAGAAACAAACAATAAATGAAAGAAACAATAGTGAAGATTAATAAAACTAAAAGCTGGTTGTACTAGAAGATACACAAAATTGACAAGCCTTTAGCCAGACTCATCAAGAAAAAAAGAGAGAAGAATCAAATCAGCAAAATTAGAAATGAAAAAAGAGAGGTTACATCAGACATTGCAGAAATACAAAAGATTATGAGAGACTATTATAAACAACTATTTGACAATAAAATGGATAACCTGGAAGAAATGGATACATCCTTAGAAAAGTTGAATCTTCCAAGACTGAACCAGGAAGAAATAGAAATTATGAACAACTCAATTACAAGCACTGAAATTGAAGCTGTGATCAAAAATCTCCCAAAAAAACAAAAGCCCAGGACCAGATAGCTTCACAGGGGAATTCTATCAAACATTTAGAGAAGAGCTAATGCCTATCCTTGGACTGCAATGAGATTAAACCTGTCCATCCTAAAGGAGATCAGTCCTGTGTTCATTGGAAGGGCTGATGTTGAAGCTGAAACTCCAATACTTTGGCCACCTGATGTGAAGAGCTGACTCATTTGAAAAGACCCTGATGCTGGGAAAGATTGAAGGCAGGAGGAGAAGGGGACGACAGAGGATAAGATGGCTGGATGGCATCACCGACTCAATGGACATGAGTTTGCGTGAACTCTGGGAGTTGGTGATGCACAGGGATGCCTGGCGTGCTGTGGTTTACTGACAGGGCAACAATGGAGAAACAGACATAGAGATTAGACTTGTGGACATGGGGAGAGGGGAGGAGAGGGTGAGATGTATGGAAAGAGTAACATGGAAACTTACATTACCATGTGTAAAATAGATAGTCAATGGGGATTTGCTCTATGGCTCAGGAAACTCAAACAGGGGTCTGTATCAACCTAGAGGGGTGGGATGGGGAAGGAGATGGGAGGGAGATTCAAAACGGGGGGGATATATGTATACCTATGGCTGATTCATGTTGAGGTTTGACAGAAAACAGCAAAATTCTATAAAGCAATTATCCCACAGTAAAAAATAAATTAAAAAAAAAGAACACAAATAACAAATGTTGGTGAGGATATGTGAAAAAGGGAACTCACGTACACTGGTAGTAGAAATCTAAATTTGTACAGCCAATGCGGAAAACAGTATGCAGCTCCCTCAAAAAAGCTAAAAACAGCGTTACCATTTGATTCTGCAATTCCACTCCTGAGTATATATCCAAAAGAACTAAAACAGTAATTTGAATGGATTCATGTACCCCAGTGTCACAGCATTATTTACAATAGCCAAGACATGGAAACCACTCAAGCATCATTAACAGTTGGATACAAAAGATGTGGTGTGTGTATACATACACATACACATAGATACACACAATAGACTACTGCTAAAGCATAAAAAAGAATAAAATCTTGCCATTTATAGCACAAATCTTATGCAGATCTTTCATCTGCTAAGTTTATTCCTAAGTATTGTTTTTTTTTTTTTTTTTGCTATTTTAAATGGAGTTGTTTTATTTAGGTCTTTTTTGGACAGTTCACTGTTAGCATATAGAAACAAAATTTGTTTCTGCATGCTGATATTGTATCTTATGAGTTTACTAAATTTGTTTATTAAATTCTAACAATCTTTGATGGACTCTTTACGGTTTTCTATGTAGAAGATTATGTCATCTGCAAACATTTACAATTTTTCTTCTACCTTTTTGATTTGGATGCCTTTTATGTTTTCCTTGCCTAATTACTCTGGCTGTGACTTCATGCTGAATAAAAGTGATAAGGTCATACATACTTGCATTATTCCTGATTTTATGGTAAGAATGTTCAGCTTTTCACTGTTAAGTATGATGTGAGCTGTGGGCTTGTCATGCATGGCCTTTATTATGTTGAGTTATATTTCTTCTATACCTAATTTGTTGAGAGTTTTTTTTTATCATGAATGAATGCTGAATTTTGTCAAATACTTTTACTGTATCTATTGAGATGATCATATGGTTTTTACACTTCATTTTGTTACTGTAGTGTGTTATATTCATTTGTTGAACTCTCATTGCATCTTAGGGGTAGGCCACACTTTATTTTGGTTTATGATACTTTAATATACTGTTGAATTTAGTTTGCTGTTGTTTTGAATATTTTTGCATCTATGTTCATTTTGAGATATTGGTCTGTGATTTTCTTTCTTTCTTTCTTTCTTTTTTTTTTTTGTAGTGTCGTCTGAATTTGGGATCAGGGTAATGGTAGCCTCATAGAATGAGTTTGGAAGGATCATGCCTTCTCTTTAAATCTGGAAGAGTTCAAGTAGGATTCATATTAATTCTTATTTAAGTATTTGGTAGTGTTCACCAGTAAAGCCATCCAGACCTGGACATTTCTTTGTTGGGAGGTTTTTTTTTTTTTTTTTTTTTTTTACTGGATCCATCCCCTCATTTGTTCTATTTGTTAAGAAACCAGGTTGGGATTGGATTACAAACATTGGAAATAGTGCTTTGAAACTGAAAGTAAACCAGGTGCAAGATCAATTGCCACACACAAATACTATCATCATTTTGAATATCAGCATTAGCTAAAAGTTAAATATGATATGTTTCAGGATTAAAAATGCATCAAAGAACCTGATACTAATGTTTTTCACTGTAAAATGTATGAATTTATCATAATGTTTTACCACTTTGGTTTTCCTTTTTGTTTTGCATGATGAAAGCAGTAACAGATTCTTTTCAAATTACTGTGCAAATGAATTGCAGGTAAACCTTTGTATTTTGTTAGCATAGTTCTTATATTATATCCACTCACTTAACTAAATATGCACCCATCATCCACTTCTTTTGTCCTAATTAGGTGAATGTTGAAATGAGCAAGATAAATTTTTACTATCATAGATTTTTGAAAGACATTATACAAAGTGGAGTGGCTTCCCAGGCAGTTCAGTGTAAAGAATCCACCTGTCATGTAGGAGACACTGGTTGGATCCCTGGGTTGGGAAGATCACCTATAGGAGGAAATGGCAACCCACTCCAGTATTCTTGCCTAGGAAGTCACATGGAGAGAGGAGCCTGGAGAACTACAGTCCATGGGGGTCACAAAGAGTTATGTACGACTTAGTGACTGAGCATGCAGGCATGCATACAAAGTGGATGAGAAAAATCACATTTCAAAAAGTATCTATTTATTTATTTGACTGTGCTGGGTCTTAGCGACAGTATGTGGGATCTTTTTTTTAATATAAATTTATTTATTTTAATTGGAGGTTGATTACTTTAAAATATTGTATTGGTTTTGCCACACATCAAAATGAATCCGCCATGGGTATACACACGTTCCCCATCCTGAACCCCACTCCCTCCTCCCTCCCCATACCATCCCTCTGGGTCATCCCAGTGCACCAGCCCCAAGCATCCAGTATCAAAATTGCAGCATGGACAATCTTAGTTGTGGCATGTGAACTTTTAGTTGTGTTGTTTGGGATCTAGCTCCCTGACCTGGGTTCGCATCTGGGCCCCCTATATTAGGAGCCTGGAGTCTTAGCCACTAGACCACCAGGGAAGTCCTGAAAATTGTATTGGTGATGTACTATAGTGTTGGCATATTGAAGCAACATTACTTGACTTCTAAAGTACAGTCTTTAAATTGTCTTAGGAAAAATATCATTATTAGAACTTAGTCATCAGAATCTTCATACAGAATGTTAGTCTTGCAAAATAAGGTTTATAATTTTCATCTATTATATAGCACTGAGTTTCAGTTATTTCAAAATTCAAGCATTTCAGTAGGGAGTATATCTATTTTCAGAAGGAGTTTCAATCATGACAGTATAATTCTAATACAGAGATTCATCAGTATGATACAAATTGTACAAATTCACAAAGATGCTTCTAGGTTTTGCATTTGTTTTATTAACCATAACAATAGGAAGAATCACTTTAGTTTTTTTAATTAAACAGCAAGAATAACAGATATTTCCCCTTTCTGGTAAGCATATTAAAAAATAATCATTAAAAGAAAGATGAGAATTGCATACTGTAATTTGTGAGATGCCATACCTCAAAAATGACAGAAGCACATTCTTTATAGTGATATTTAAACTTAAAATATTGAAAATCATGTTTCATATTTTAACTTACTTTAAAATTTTCACTAAATTTCAAATACAAAAATATATTTCCACACATTAATTCTGTATACATTATTACAGAAAAAATCAATAGTATTTTAGTTGCATCTTTGGGTATTTATTTCCATTTTTTAATAGCATTTTTTCATTTCGACTTTTTGATTTCCAAGATTTGAATATGCTGATTGACATCTTAGAAAGGAAAATAATTTAGCTTTCTTTTCTCTCCATGCACATATATTAAGATTGCCTGTCATTCTGTCCTGGCAATATAGTTATATGATAGGTTACATTAGTGCAATCTTCACATTAGTGTAACTATGTAAACATTATCCATAGCTGAATTACATAATATATTGTGAATCATTTTTTGTTTCTTGCAGAATATTTTACCCTGAACCTAATAATTGCCTTGTGTTATGGTTACTTATTTTTCATGTACTTCTCACTAGTTCAGTTCCTTTCCCAAATTATCTAAATCTCCCCTTAATGTATTCAAACACACGAGATATTTTGTTAAGTTGTAAATTGAACTGGTTATTAACGCTTTCTGTGCCTGGTGCATATGAATTGTTCTGAGGTACCTTTGTCTCTGAGATCTGTATTTCCTACATCCTGTTTCCTCCTCTGTTCTGGTTTACACCTTCCGTTTTGGTATAACACTTATTTCAGTAGCTAAATGAAAAAAAAAAGATGCTTAGAGATAAATTTTTAAGATCTTGCACACCTGAAAAATGTTTTATTTGGTTTGAAGTTTGCTTGAAGGTAGGGTTATAGGTTGGATATCATGTTCCCCAAAGTTTTGGAGTCATTACTCCATTGCCTTCTAGCTTCTTGTGTTGATGTTAAAAGGTTAGAAGTGGTCTGATTTCTGATCCTTTGTATGGGACCTGGTTACCCCCCAACCCTTCCTCTAGAAGAATATTCACTATCTCCCAGTGTTCCTTTTCTTGGCTGTACCATGGGACTTGTTAGATCTTAGTTCCCCAAGTAGGGACCAGGCATTGAACCTGGGCCCTCAGCAGTGAAAGAGTGGAGTCCTATCCACTGGACCATCAGGAAATTCTGTCTCCTGGTGTTCTTAAATTCCATTGTAATATTACTTTGATGAGGGCCTGGTTTAATTTATTGTGTTGGTATTTGGTGAGTGCTTTCAATCTGAAAATCCTTCTGGAAAAATTCTCCTGAGTTTAAGTTTTCTTTCTAGAGGTGTATTATGGTTAGTCATGTTGTATGTTGAAACTCTTGGCTTGATTTACTTTTCTTCTGTCATTCTAAATTTCTGTCTTTTGCTTTACATTTGGAAAATTTTTCTCAATTTTATCTTCCAAGTTTTTAATCTAGCTTTTCATTTCATTGTCATTCTACAGAGATCAACCATCCAGTCTCCTGACTGGAGCATCAAACTCTGGCTGCTGACCTTCTGGAGTTGCTGACGGGGAGATCAGTGTTCTCAACATTCCGTAAGCAAATTTTCCTTTAATTACCATATTTCCTGTATACTACTTGTACCTTCCACTGTGCCTGGTATTCTTTGTGTGGTCCCACAAGTTCCATGTCCATGCTTATGTACTGTGCTCTGTGCTTTAGAAGCCTGACCTCTGTGGATATCATCAGTTGAGATGAGATTTGACCAGTGGGAGGGAAGTGACTATATTTCCATATTAAAGGGCATAGAGTGGCCCTTGTGTACAACCACTGGTCTTCCTGGATTCTAGGTAATTGATCTCTTCCCTTGCCCTTGGAGTCCTGCGGCCTGTAGCCACCTCATGCTCTTGCTAGCCCAGGTACTTCTCCATACCATGGGTGTTAGTTTCCCTTTCCTTGACTGGAACATAAAAGAGATATTTAGAGTCATGTGTAAAGTGAATGTACAGATATAGTCTACATGGAAATAAAGAGATATATGAACGTAGAACTTGCAAAATATGTTAGCAGGTGTTTGCAGATGACTATTCATAAAGAAGAATTTATTTCTTTACATAGAATTCATCACAGAAAACACTAACTTATTTTAAGTGCATTTAAAATAAGATTTCTCTCATTGAAATTTAGTATATGCACAACTTTATACAGTATATCAAATGATTAAAGCAGGGAGAAACTGAGAACAAAGATTAATGGCAGCGGGAAAAGTAAAGGGGAAAATTTTTAAATTTTTTTGTGAGGGCTGGCAGATTTTGAATACTGCTATAGATGAAATTTTGCTGTGTAATGACTGTACATCTGTCATTTTGGTTTAGAAATTATACTCTTGAATCCTTAGCCCAAATAAGTGATTTTAGGTGCATGAAATGGATTGGTGAGAATGCAGTTTCATACATCTAGGGCATGTCTAAAATCTAATAGGGCAAGCACTGGAAAAACACAGCTTCTTTTGCTTTTAAAGCTCTTCAATTTGTCATTACCAATTAAGGGCTGTCAGGATTGGCTCTCCTGGTCAGGCAGATTATCCCAAGAGCTATCTCATTACTGGGAGATGCTCACATGAGATGAGAATCTGTTTTATTCCTTTGGACACATCAGCTTTGCTTTGAGTGGGACTATTGGACTCTACACTGTATCACTAACAGGCTATGATGTCTTCAATAACATTTCTCAAAAGCTGTATGTCAATTGAGTCTGAGAAAAAGGGATTTTTAAAGGGAAAGTGTAGGTTAAACATAATTTCTCTGTCTTCCAGGGATATTATCATTTCTTAATCATTGCATAAGCCACATTTTATATAGTGATTAAATTCAAACTAACTACAGGGTTCAGTCTCTTTAAAAACTGGTTATCAAAGCAATTATCCTCTTGAGTAAAAGGTATTAATAGGAAAAATCTCTAAAACTATTGGCATAGGAGAAACACAGTGGCAGCTTACATTAGAAATTTCACTGAAGATATTTGCAATGTCTACTAAAACCTTGGCACCCAAGATATGATCTGCAGACTAGTACCTTGAGCATCACCTGGGAAATTGTTAGAAATCCACTTTCAGGACCCATCCTACAATTATGGAATCAGAATGTGAATTTTGAACAAAACTCTTGAAGGATTTGTGTGCAGGTTAAAATTTGAGAAGCATGAGATTAAAGTGTAGTTTCATGGTCATTGAAACTCTGTTGAAACCTTCTCATCTGGCTCAAAAAGAGCATATTTTCCAATGGTAGCCATGCTTTCTAAAAAAAAGCATGGAAAGTATCTCACAGACTTTCTTTCTTGCCTTTAATCCAAGGGTTACATGGCTAATTTTTAATTAAACTATTAATAAAGATACACTAAGAAGGGATTACGTGATATGCTGGTAGATGATCATAGAATTTTGAAAATGTATAGTTAAAATTCTTACAGGAACAACTTTCTTTTTTTTTAATTATTTATTTTAATTGGAGGCTAATTACTTTATAATATTGTAGTGGTTTTTGCCATACATTGACATGAATCAGCCATGGGTGTACATGTGTCCCTCATTCTGAACCCCCCTCCCACATCCCTCCCCATCCCATCCCTCAGGGTCATCCCAGTGCACCAGCCCTGAGTGCCCTGTCTCATGCATCGAACCTGGACCAGTGATCTATTTCACATATGGTAATATACATGTTTCAATGTTATTCTCCCAAATCATCCCACCCTCACCTTCTCCGAGTCCAAAGCACTGTTTTTTACATCTGTGTCTCTTTTGCTGTCTTGCATAAAGGGTCATCATTACCATCTTTTAAAGTTCCATATATATGCATTAATATACTGTATTGGTGTTTTTCTTTCTGACTTACTTCACTCTGTATAATAGGCTCCAGTTTCATCCACCTCATTAGAACTGATTCAAATGCATTCTTTTTAATGGCGGAATAGTATTCCATTACGATAGTAAAGTAATACTCAAAATTCTCCAAGCCAGGCTTCAGCAATATGTGAACTGTGAATTTCCAAATGTTCAAGCTGGTTTCAGAAAAGGCAGAGGAACCAGAGATCAAATTGCCAAGATCGGCTGAATCATCGAAAAAGCAAGAGAGTTCCAGAAAAACATCTATTTCTGCTTTATTGACTATGCCAAAGTTTTTGTGTGGATCACAATAAACTGTGGAAAATTTTGAAAGAGATGGGCATACCAGACCACCTCACCTGCCTCTTGAGAAACCTATATGCAGGTCAGGAAGCAACAATTAGAACTGGACATGGAAAAACAGACTGGTTCTAAATAGGAAAAGGAGTAAGTCAAGGCTGTATATTGTCACCCTGCTTATTTAGCTTATATGCAGAGTACATCATGAGAAACACTGGGCTGGAAGAAGCACAAGCTGGAATCAAGATTGTCGGGGGAAATATCAATAACCTCAGATATGCGGATGACACCACCCTTATGGCAGAAAGTGGAGAGGAACTAAAAAGCCTCTTGATGAAAGTGAAAGAAGAGAGTGAAAAAGTTGGCTTAAAGCTCAACATTCAGAAAACAAAGATCATGGCATCTGGTCCCATCACTTCATGGGAAATAGATGGGGAAACAGTGGAAACAGTGTCAGACTTTATGTTTTGGGGCTCCAAAATCACTGCAGATGGTGATTGCAGCCATGAAATTAAAAGACACTTACTCCTTGGAAGGAAAGTTATGACCAACCTAGATAGCATATTCAAAAGCAGAGACATTACTTTGCCAACAAAGGTCCATCTAGTCAAAGCTATGGTTTTTCCAGTGGTCATGTATGGATGTGAGAGTTGGACTGTGAAGAAAGCTGAGCACCAAAGAATTGATGCTTTTGAACTGTAGTGTTGGAGAAGACTCTTGAGAGTCCCTTGGACTGCAAGGAGATCCAACCAGTCCATTCTAAAGGAGATCAGTCCTGGGCATTCATTGGAAGGACTGATGCTGAGGCTGAAACTCTAATACTTTGGCCACCTCATGCGAAGAGCTGACTAGTTGGAAAAGACCCTGATGCTGGGAGGGATTGGGGGCAGGAGGAGAAGGGGACGACAGAGGATGAGATGGCTGGATGGCGTCACCAACTCGATGCACATGAGTTTGGGTGAAGTCCGGGAGCTGGTGATGAACAGGGAGGCCTGGTGTCCTGCAATTCATGGGGTTGCAAAGAGTTGGACACGACTGAGAAACTGAGCTGAACTGAATATTCCATTGTGTATAAGTACCACAGCTTTCTTATCCATTCATCTGCCAATTGACATCTAGGTTGCTTGCATGTCCTGGCTATTATAAACAGTGCTGCAATGAACATTGGGGTACACGTGTCTCTTTCAAGTCTGGTTTCCTCGGTGTGTATACCCATCAGTGGGATTGTTGAGTCGTATGGCAGTTCTATTTCCAGTTTTTTAAGGAATCTCCACACTGTCCTCCATAGTGGCTGTACTAGTTTGCATTCCCACCAACAGTGTAAGGGGTTCCCTTTTCTCCACACCCTCTCCAGCATTTATTATTTGTAGACTTTTGGATTGCAGCCATTCTGACTTGCGTGAGATGGTACCTCATTGTGGTTTTGATTTGCATTTCTCTGATAATGGCAACCCACTCCAGTGTTCTTGCCTGGAGAATCCCAGGGACAGGGAAGCCTGGTGGGCTGCCGTCTATGGGGTCACACAGAGTCAGACACGACTGAAGCGACTTAGCAGCAGCAGCAGCAGCAGATAATGAGTGATGTTGAACATTTTTTCATATGTTTGTTAGCCATCTGTATGTCTTCTTTGGAGCAATGTCTGTTTAGTTCTTTAGCCCATTTTTTGATTGGGTCATTTATTTCTCTGGAATTGAGCTGCAAGAGCTGCTTCTGTATTTTTGAGATTAATTCTTTGTCAGTTGCTTCATTTGCTATTATTTTCTCCCATTCTGAGGCTGTCTTTTCACCTTGCTTATAGTTTCCTTCATTGTGCAAAAGCTTTTTAGTTTAATTAGTTCTCATTTGTTTATTTTTGCTTTTATTTCCATTTCTGTGGGAGGTGGGTCATATAGGATCCTGCTGTGATTTATGTCAGAGTCTTTTGTCTATGTTTTCCTCTAGTAGTTTTACAGTTTCTGGTCTTACATTTAGATCTTTAATCCATTTTAAGTTTATTTTTGTGTATGGTGTTAGAAAGTGTTCTAGTTTCATTCTTTTACTGGTGGTTGACCAGTTTTCCCAGCAGCACTTGTTAAAGAGATAGCCACAGCAATCAGAGAAGAAACAGAAATAAAAGGAATCCAGATTTGAAAAGAAGAAGTAAAACTCTCACTGTTTGCAGATGACATGATCCTCTACATAGAAAACCCTAAAGACTCCACCAGAAAATTGCTAGAGCTAATCAATGAATATAGTAAAGTTGCAGGATATAAAATTAATGCAGAGAAATCCCTTGCATTCCTATGTACTAACAATGAGAAAACAGATAAATTAAGGAAACCATTCCATTCACTATTGCAACATAAAGAGTAAAATACTTAGGAATAAATCTACCTAAAGAAACTAAAGACCTATATATAGAAAACTATAAAACACTGATGAAAGAAATCAAAGGTGACACAAAGAGATGGAGAAACATCTCATGAATTGGATATGGAATTGAAAGAATTTCATATCCATGGATTGGAAGAATCGATATAGTGGAAATGAGTATACTACCCAAAGCAGTCTATAGATTCAATGCAATCCCTATCAAGGTACCAATGGTATTTTTCAGAGAACTAGAGGAAATAATTTCACAATTTGTATGGAAATATAAAAAACCTCAAATAGCCAAAGCAATCTTGAGAAAGAAGAATGGAACTGGAGGAATCAACCTGCCTGACTACAGACTATACTACAAAGCCACAGTCATCAAGACAGTGTGGTACTGGCACAAAGACAGAAATATAGGTCAATGGAACAAAATAGAAAGCCAAGAGATAAATCCACACACTTATGTACACTTTATCTTCGACAACAGAACAACTTTCTAAATGGGAAAACTTCCTCCCTATCCTCTCAGATCAGTACATTTATGCTTTATTTGTAATACTGAGTTTCTCCAGAAAGCACAGGGCATCACATTTAGGGGCTGAGAGAGTCAAATAAAATGTTTCTCTTTTCCCAAGTCTCAAATATGAATTGTTTAGAATAATTAATCTAATTTACATTGCACTTAAAATAACTGCTAACACCTTTTAAACATGCTGTAGAAAGATTAATGGGGGATTTTTGAAAAGATTAGTTTTTCCTTAGCATGTTTTTCCTTTATTTGATATCCCTGATTTCCTTAAATTAGCTAGTGAAGTATAACTCTCTAAGAAGCAAAGTTCCCTATAGCTTGAACTTCCTGTGTTTCCCCTTTTGCTTCAGTAAACCTGTATTGGTTATCCACTGTCTACCATGTGTGAGAATGCATAGACTGAATATCCACCCTACTGCTCACAGTCTCATGGGGAAGAAGATCAGAAACACCATTATCATGTCATAGCATCAGTGCTATAGTAGTGTTGGCAACACATAATAGGAAGTAGAGAAGAAGGGGCTAATTCAGCCTTGGGAATCAGAGAGTGATTGTAAAAGAGGTGACTGCTTTTGCTATTTCATTAGTATGTGATTTATGATACAAATATACACAAATATTAGCTTGTGTTTTCAGAGAAAGTAGTTGAATGAGTCTTTAAGTTGAGCCAAGCCTAATATTGGCAGTTTTGATGAAACTGAACTTTGTCCAAAATGTAACTTGATGGACAGGATTAGAATGAAATGACCTTTGCTAACACCATAGAACAAAAGTAAATTGCCTCCTGCATGAATCTGAATGATTAGCATTAAGATATTCACTCTTTACCCTGAACAGTTGTAATATTTGCTGCAGTAGAGATAGGAGGGCACTTGTGGGATAATCATAATGGTAACAGTTAATATCTGCAGTTTACAAAGTGCCTTCGTACTCATGATCTCATTTAATTTTTCCAACAACCCCATGAGGTAGGTGTTATTTGCATTTCCTAGTTGAAAGCAAATTGTCAAAGTATGTTGCAGAGCTTTGATCAGACACCAAGTCTTTAAAACTCCAAGATGAATTTTCTTTCATATAGACCTAGAGCTTTCAGATATCAATAGAAGTCTCTCTTCATTCTGGATCTTGCATAGAAACTTCTCCCCTGACCTGGGGGAGCTTCATTGGCAAATGTTTCTGAAAGGCAAACATTGAAAGTTGTTTTTTTTCCTCTAAAACAGAAACTTATTTCTCCTGCCAGTCCTGTCCGCCTTCTGTGTCATTTGTTTCTGGTAACCAGAACAATAGGGTGATTGAATAGTGGTGGATAAAGGCAGAGTGGAATTGAAAATGACTTCAAAGTTTTTAACTTGAGCATGGGTGAATTATGGACTTTTTAAGGGAGATGTAGATGGTATAGAGAAAGTTGGGTTTGGAGCACAAACCAAACCATAATACTGCAAAATTGTGGAATTAAAGCTAATTTAGATAGTGCTTGTGAGAGTTGGACTATAAAGAAAGCTGAGCACCAAAGAATTGATGCTTTTGAACTGCGGTGTTGAAGAAGACTCTTGAGAGTCCCTTGGACTGCAAGGAGATCCAACCTGTCCATCCTAAAGGAGATCAGTCCTGGGTATTCTTTGGAAGGACTGATGTTGAAGCTGAAACTCCAATCCTTTGGCCACCTGATGTGAAGAACTGACTCTTTTGAAAAGACCCTGATGCTGGGAAAGATTGAGGGCAGGAGGAGAAGGGGACGGCAGAGGATAAGATGGTTGGATGGCATCACTGACTCAATGGATATGGGTTTGAGTGGACTCTGGGAGTTGGTGATGGACAGGGAGGCCTGGCATGCTGCGGTTCATGGGGTCACAAAGAGTTGGACACGACTGAGTGACTAAACTGAACTGAACTGTCATCAGGAATCTTGAGTAAGTGGCTTTCCTGGAGCTGAGAGTTGGGTTATGGTTGGGTGTGGTCCATCTCAGTTGGAAGAGGACCTGAGTGCCTGGAACATAAGCACAGTTGGATAGATTGGCAAGGGTCAAGGAAGATGTCAGATTTATTCTATCTAATGTTTCAGTTAACGTTCTAATCAATGAATGGGATTGAAAGGTAAATCAGAAAACCAAAGCAGCTGCTGCTGCTGCTAAGTCGCTTCAGTCGTGTCCGACTCTGTGCGACCCCATAGACAGCAGCCCACCAGGCTCCCCCGTCCCTGAGGTTCTCTAGGCAAGAACACTGGAGTGGGTTGCCATTTCCTTCTCCAATGCATGAAAGTGAAAAGTGAAAGTGAAGTCGCTTAGTCGTGTCCGACTCCTAGCGACCCCATGGACTGCAGCCTACCAGGCCCCTCCGTCCATGGGATTTTCCAGGCAAGAGTACTGGAGTGGGGTGCCTTTGCCTTCTCCGAAACCAAAGCAGAGTCCTAGTCAAATGGCCTGGGCTAACATGTCACTGTCAGGCACACGTAGGAATCCTATTTTTAGGCAGGACCCAGGGCAATGTATGTGTTCAAAACGGAACAAACCTACCCAATGTGTCAGGCTTATGGTAAAAAATACTTTGCTTTTAATGTTTTTAATGTTAGGTAAGAATTTTTGAAACACTCTGATCTCATTTAGGACTGACTCAATCATTAGGCCTAAATCTATCAGGTTTGGGCAAAGCTAGAGAAGGTATAATTTGTTCTATTCAATATAAATGGATTACCACACATGTCAATAGCATTTGTATTATGTATCAGCTCACTGGAAATATTGTCCACTGGCAAAAATCAAATTAATCAGATTGAGTATAAAATTATGTGATGATATTTGTAGTAGACAGATAATGGTTACTTAAAGATGTTCAGGTCCTAATCTCCAGAACCTGTAAATATGTTACCTTACATGGTAGAAGGGGCTTTGAAGATGTGATTAAGATAAGGAGATTGTCCTGATTTATCTAGGTGGGCTGAATCTGATCACATGAGTCCTTAAAATCAGAGAACCCCCTCACTATATTTGGGTGTAGTCAGAAAGAAAAATGGCAGCAGGAGAATGACTCAGTGAAGTTTGCTCATTCTGAGATGTGGGGATCTGTGTTTAAGGGATTGCATTGTGCCAAGAATCATCATCAGCTAGAAAACAGATCCTCTAGAAAGTAACACAGGTATGCCAAGGGCTTCGTTTTAGTCTGATGAGACTCATGTTGGACTTCTGACCTACAGAATAGTAAGATAATAAATTTGTTGTTTTAGGCCATTGTGTTTGTGGTAATTTGTTATGGCAGCAGTAGAATACAGACACACCGTATAATTTGAGCACTTTATAGATTTTTAAACCACTCATAGACCAGGATTTCTATATTTTGTTCAGTGATATACAACAAGTGCTTATAATAATGCCTAGTGGAGAAGGCGATGGCACCCAGTGCTCTTGCCTGGAAAATCCCATGGACGGAGGAGCTGGTAGGCTGCAGTCCATGGGGTCGCTAAGAGTCAGACACGACTGAGCGACTTCACATTCACTTTTCACTTTCATGCATTGGAGAAGGAAATGGCAACCCACTCCAGTGTTCTTGCCTGGAGAATCCCAGGGATGGAGGAGCCTGGTGGGCTGCGGTCTGTGGGGTCGCACAGAGTTGGACACGACTGAAGCGACTTAGCAGCAGCAGCAGCAGGAAATAATAGACACTCACATAGTCGAATTATTTATTGGTCATTCCAACATATATATTTATTGAGTACATGTGAACACATGATTCTGTGCTAGATGTTGCATCAGCTGTAAAGATATAGAGACTCTTTTTTCATAAAATCTGAGTCAAGAAGTTTATATCAGTCTTCAGTAATAACAGGGGTCAGAAAACTCTTGCCTGGAGGCCAAATTTGGCCCACTATCTCTTTCTGTAAATGACTTTTTTTAAAAACAACTATGCTCACTAGTTTACATAGTATCTATGGGTGCTTTTTAAGAAATAATTTCTATTTATTTACTTTTGTCTCTGCTGAGTCTTCATTGCTGTGTGGGCTTTTCTCTAGTTTTGGCAAGAGTGCTCTACTCTTCATTGCTGTGCATGAGGTTCTCACTGCAGTGACTTCTTGTTGTAGGGTGAGGCTTCAGTAGTTGTGGCTCCAGGGCTCTAGAGCTCAGACTCAATAGTTGTGGTGTACAGACTTAGTTGCTCCACGGCTTGTGGGATCTTCTTGAACCAGGGGTTGAACCCCTGTCTCCTGCATTGGCAAGCAAATTCTTTACCACTGAGCCATCAGGGAAGCCCTATGGCTGCTTCTGTGATAAAACCACAGAGGTTAATAACAGCAACAGAGACCATGTGACCCACACAACCAAAAATGTTTATTTTCTGGCCTTTTATAGAAAAAAAAAATTGTCAACCCCTGAATTGGAACCCTGTCTTTCCAACTTGCAGTGTCCCTTTGGGAAAATATATAATTTCTTCAAGCTTCCCTTTTGTCTTTGCAAAATTTAGATGGTAGTACTTTTCTCAAAGGATGGTTGTGAGAATTAAATGTTGGATGAGGATTAGATGATGTCTTCACTCCAGTATTCTTGCCTGGAGAATCCCAGGGAGAGAGGAGCCTAGTGGGCTGCCATCTACGGGGCTGCAGAGTCAGACACGACTGAAGCAACTTAGCAGCAGGAGCAGCAGCAGTTCCAGTAGAGAAGAATTCAATAAATGATGTTTTTCTTTTTGCTTCTACTTCTGATCCTTCTACTATCACCATCAGTACCATAATCAAGTTGAAGAATAAAGGTGTTCACAAAAAGTATAGATACCACAATTATTCATTAAAACTCAAATCTACTTGGAATTTGTTATGATTTAGGATCTACTATTTAGCTGCTAGCTTTGCAGCTGGTTTTATCTGTATCTGCTATTCCATCCTGATGAATATCAGGGTAGATATTTATTTTCTCAATCAAATTTTAAATTTCTTATTAGTTTTTAAGACAGCGTATAAAGGTTGTATTGTTTTGTATAAGTTTTTCATCACATTTACTGTTGAGCCTTGATGTCTCTGTGTGTGGGTTAGTATATAGACTTGTGTAATAAGTGTGGTAGATGATATTTTCAAAGATGGCCTCAGCTCTATCTCCTATCTCATCTACTCTTTTGCAATGTGATCTTGCCACTCCACCAACAGGTAGACTTTATTTTCCCTCTATTTGAGTCTGGTCTATCCCTCTAACTTGTTTGGAATGGAACACAACTGAAGTGATATTGTGTAACATCCAAGGATGAACTTTAAGAGATCTGCAGCTTCCTCATTAACCTTTGGGAATGTTCCTACTTAAAACCCATATGCCATATTGTGAAAAAGCCCAAGTAGCTCTGTGGAGAATCCTGTCTGGAGGAGAAGTAAATCATCCAGCTGAAAGTGCAGGCTTTACAACCATCTGGCTGGTGGCCATGTGATTGCAGCCATTTTTAGCTCTCACGTCTCTCAGCCAACATCATCTGAAGCAAAAGAAATGCCTGGTCAGTTCACAGAATCATGCAAGATAAGAAATTGTTTTTGTAAGCCACCTAATGTTGGGATGCTTGCTACACACCACTAGATAATTGAAATACTCAGTTCATGTGACAGATAATTTATTTCTTCAGGATCTCTAACTGCCCATGGTCATCTGTAACTGTTCAGTTTAGTCACTCAGTTGTGTTTAACTCTTTGCGACCCCATGGACTGCAGCACACCAGGCCTCCCTGTCCATCACCAACTCCAGGAGTTGAGTCAAACTCATGTCCATTGAGTCAGTGATGTGATCCAACCATCTTATCCTCTGTTGTCCCCTTCTCCTCCTGCCTTCAATCTTTCCCAGCATCAGTCTTTTCAAATGAGTCAATTCTTCGCATCAGGTGGCCAAAGGATTGGAGTTTCAGCTTCAACATCAGTCCTTCCAATGAACGCCCAGGACTGATTTCCTTTAGGATGGACTGGTTGGATCTCCTTGCAGTTCAAGGGACTCTCAAGAGTCTTCTCCAACACCACAGTTCAAAAGCATCAATTCTTCAGCACTCAGCTTTCTTTATAGCCCAACTCTCACATCCATACATGACTACTGGAAAAACCATAGCCTTGACTAGATGGACCTTTGTTGGCACAGTAATGTCTCTGCTTTTGAATATGCTGTCTAGGTTGGTCATAATTTTCCTTCCAAGGAGTAAGCGTCTTTTTATTTCATGGCTGCAGTAACCATTTGCAGTGATTTTGGAGCCCCCAAAATAAACTATGACTGTAAAGTTCTGTAATTTCAAATGAGGACTAGCAATACAGATATTAGGCCATCATTTGGACTCATTTTTGAAAGTTTAAAGGTCTCTCTGAATAGGAGGAAAGGATGAAGAGGGGTGAGAAGAAATAAGCAGGTTTCTAATACTGGAAGAGACAGTTTTTAGAAACTTTTCTAAATAAAAGGAAAATGTCCTTATCCTGATGTTAAAGGCTCCATAATCTTGTAGTGTATTACCTTTCTTCTTCATATCCTCAGAAGTTACCTTTTACTTTCTTACTAGCATTTCTTCACCTCTGTGGTTTTTTCTGCCTATAGGGACTTTCTACTCTTGAATTATTTGATGAATACCTAGTTATTGTATGAAGGCAAGTTCAGACGCCATCTCCCCCAGAAAGACATCACTGGTTGTCTCTAACATTTTTTTAAAAAAATTTGTTCAAACTTGCATCTACACCTTAAGTATCACTGTTTTATGATCACTGTAGTTAGCCCTTTTGGTTCTCTAACATCGTTTTCCAGAAGATACCATCTTCTCTACTTCCTGTGTTGCTCAAGCTTACTTCATGTGGTGCTGTTATTGGAAAATAATCCAAGCTGCAAAAACGCATGACTGTGGGATGAGAACAATGTTTTATTTCTTTATTTTCCATTCTTTCCTTTAGGCCCAGGAAAGTAATTTCCACAGATTAACCATGTATTATCATTTGCAAATGTAAGGTCACACGCCCTAGGAAGAATTACTGAATGTGGGTCAAATGTATTTGCTTCTTTAAGAAACTCTTTAGCTGAAATTAATTGGCATTTATCTAAAACTTTTGTTTTCAACTCTGGATTTATCCTTGAATCACCAGAAAAGCATTAATAACTACAAGTGGGGATTCTAGTGGGCTCTTCCCTAATATTATAATTTATTTTCTCTGTGATGGAACCCAAAATTTCGTTTTTGAAAGGTCTCGAGATGATTCAAATGTGCATCCAGAGTTGAGAACTGCTGATCTAACCCACTAGCATTGCTAGAGTAGTGGTTCTCAAACTGAGGTCCTCAGGTCAGCAACAACAGCATCACCTGGATATTTGTTAGAAATGCAAGTTCTTGGGCTCCACCCTAGACACACTAAATCAGAAACTCCAGGGGTGAAGCTCAGCATTCTGGACTTTAACAGGCCCTCCTGGTGATACATTTAAGTGGAAACCTACTTATCTGGCTCATATGTCTTCCTTGAATAGCATGTTTTCAAATGAAATTAATTGACAGAATAGTATGTAGCATAGCAAATTTATAAGGAATCTAATGTGAAGAGATCTCTTCAAGAAAATTAGAGATACCAAGGGAACATTTCATGCACAGATGGGCTCAATAAAGGACAGAAATGTATGGACCTAAGAGAAGCAGAAGATATTAAGAAAAGGTGGCAAGAATACACAGAAGAACTGTACAAAACAGATCTTCATGACCCAGATAATCACGATGGTGTGATCACTCACCTAGAACCAGACATCCTGGAATGTGAAGTCAAGTGGGCCTTAGGAAGCATCACTACAAACAAAGCTAGTGAAGGTGATGGAATTCCTATTGAGCTATTTCAAATCCTGAAAGACGATGCTGTGAAAGTGCTGCACTCAATATGCCAGCAAATTTGGAAAACTCAGCAGTGGCCACAGGACTGGAAAAGGTCAGTTTTCATTCCAATCCCAAAGAAAGGCAATGCCAAAGAATGCTCAAACTACTGCACAATTTCAGTCATCTCACACGCTAGTAAAGTAATGCTCAACATTCTCCAAGCCAGGCTTCAGCAATACGTGAACTGTGAACTTCCAGATGTTCAAGCTGGTTTTAGAAAAGGCAGAGGAACCAGAGATCAAATTGCCAACATCTGCTGGATCATCGAAAAAGCAAGAGAGTTCCAGAAAAACATCTACTTCTGCTTTATTGACTATGCCAAAGCCTTTGACTGTGTGGATCACGATAAACTGTGGAAAATTCTGAAAGAGATGGGAATACCAGACCACCTGACCTGTCTCTTGAGAAATCTGTATGCAGGTCAGGAAGCACCAGTTAGAACTGGACATGGAAAAACAGACTGGTTCCAAACAGGAAAAGGAGTCTGTCAAGGCTGTATATTGTCACCCTGCTTATTTAACTTACATGCAGAGTACATCATAAGAAACCCTGGGCTGGATAAAGCACAAGCTGGAATCTAGATTGCTGGGAGAAATATCAATAACCTCAGATATGCAAATGATACCACCCTTATGGCAGAAAGTGAAGAAGAACTAATGAGCCTCTTGATGAAAGTGAAAGAGGAGAGTGAAAAAGTTGGCTTAAAGCTCAACATTCAGAAAATGAAGACCATGGCATCTGGTCCCATCACTTCATGGCAAATAGATGGGAAAACTGTGGAAACAGTGTCAGACTTTATTTTTTTGGGCTCCAAAATCACTGCAAATGGTGACTGCAGCCATAGAATTAAAAGACCTTGACTCCTTGGAAGAAAAGTTATGACCAACCTAGGTAACATATTGAAAAGCAGAGACATTACTTTGCCAACAAAGGTCCATCTAGTCAAAGCTATGGTTTTTCCAGTAGGCATGTGTGGATGTGAGAGTTGGACTACAAAGAAAGCTGAGCGCCAAAGAATTGATGCTTTTGAACTGTGGTGTTGGAGGGGACTCTTGAGAGTCCCTTGGACTGCAAGGAGATCCAGCCAGTCCATCCTAAAGGAAATCAGTCCTGAATGTTCATTGGAAGGACTGATGTTGAAGCTAAAACTCCAGTACTTTGGCCACCTGATGTGAAGAACTGACTCATTTGAAAAAACCCTGATGCTGGGAAAGATTGAAGGCAGGAGAAGGGCACAACAGAGGATTAGATGGTTAGATGGCATCACTGACTCAATGGACATGAGTTTGACTCAACTCCTGGAGTTGGTGATGGACAGGGAGACCTGGTGTGCTATAGTCCATGGGGTCACAGAGAGTTGGACACAATTGAGCAACTGAACTGAAGTGACTGAATGTGAAGGAGAAGTAATTTGTGGAAAAAATGACTTGTGTAATATGCAAGCATAGATAGTAATGTCTTCTATGTGATTTAAGTCTTATGTTTTCACTGTGTATCTATTAACCAATGGGCAATGCATTGGTCAAGTTATTCTTTGAGGACTGGCTAGCTCTGTGCATTTTCAAAAGGCAAGCAAGTGCTTTCTACCCAGAGGTACCCAGTATCTCTGAAGACATATGGATAGATGCCTGTACAACACAAGTATTTTGGCCCACATTCTCATATCTTTTGTTGTTAAAAATAGCTTTAGGATGATGCCATTCACATTAGGCAGGGACACCTAAAGTATAAACCTCCATTATAGTGATGATCTTAGGATTCAGCCACATGTGGCTTCTTCGGTTGTACAGATAAAATTACAATATTTAATGTTACCTCAAGGCCTTAGTTTAGAAATTGTAAACTTTTGGTTTCCACACTGGAGAAGGCATCAGTAATAACTTTAAAATACCCTTGAGTTTCCCTCTGCTCATTTATCTCCCAGATATGTACTTCATGTTTTCTTTCATTGACATCCTTTTGCTTCTAGGAATTGACTTCTGAGATTAATAAATCCTTAAAATCAGAGAAAAATGAAAATTTGTCTCCTTGAGAACAGGGGCAAATAATATTTTAGGAGCGAGAAGTGAAAAGATACAGTTATTGTTTTGTAAAGCCAGCAGCAGCTTATGCTGGCCATAAAGGACAGTTGGTGTGATGCTTTATGGAACTGAAAGTTTTGTTTTTGCTTTTCCTGTGCACTTAGAAAGTGTGTTCATCTGTTCTTTGAACACCACCAGAATTTTTATAAGCATGAGAAACGTAGCCAAAAACTATCAAACCCTTAATTGCGGTTGAAACAAGCTGTAGGAAAGACAAGATGGATGATGTATACAATGAACATTCGTTGCTCTGTAACATCAGTAGAAGAGAACAAACACCTTGAGATGTCACCAGTTTTGATCAAATATTTCCTTGGGGAGTGCATACAGGAGCAGTCCCATTAATTTGCATGAAGTGTGAATTGAATTCCTTAAAAAGGACAATGGGAATCTAGGCAGTAGTTCCCTGCTTGTGTATCACACAACAGACTGCTTAAACACCATCCCAATCTGCTTCTAGTTGTCTTCCAGTGCCCCAAACATGGGAATGTTAAAGATTACATTCCCAATTCTCTTGAAGATGATGTTTCTTATGTGATCTAGCTTCTGCCAAAGGGATCTGTATGTATACACACACAGGAGATCAGTAAGGCAAAAGCAAGTAACACATGGCACAGACCAGCAATTCTTTTGATAGGTGTGGTGATGAAGTCATTTGACTCTTCTGAGGCATGTGTGGAGAAGTTTTAATGTCCAGTCCTAGTTTCATTGGTGTCAAGTAGAGAGCAGTAGCCAAAACTTCTAGGATTTGTCCTGGGATACTCCTGTGATGTGATTGGAATTTCTTTTGCTGGGATGGCTATTGGCTACGTGTCATCCAAACTCATTTGCTCAGGTCCTTCCCAAACTTCTTAAAACCTTTGGCATCTACAGGTTAGAAGGAAAATTTAGCACCCAGGACACCTTTCTAAGAAGGATTCTATGGAGAAAAGGGGTATAGTGAACATGAATATAAATATTTTGAAAAGATGAAAGTGCATTTTCCATATACTTCTCTACCTCACCCTAAACTCCATGTGCCATCGCCCTCTGCTCTTGTCTGTGGATCTGTCTCTAGTGCTCATGTCTTACATCCACAAGCTACTTGAAGTCCTTTAAGTAGCATCTGGGCTCCACTTTCTACTATCTATGTGACCTTTGGCTTGTCATCAGCCCTCCTGAGCCCACATGATAATACTTCACTTTCCCTGTTCATATCTACATATAATTATGTTGTTTCTATTAAATGAATCAGTTAAAACACATAGGAAATTAATTTTTTTAGTTGCCCTGCTATATCAAAACAGAGTCCACTCAACCATCTTGCACATCTGTGTGTCCACGCATGCATGTGTGCACACAGACACACAATGTCTGACAACACACATGTCTGACTGTGTTGGGTTCCTTGGTTGTCTGTTGAAGCTGATGTAAATTGTGTTTGAAACCTGTAACTTGGAAGTACTTGCTAATCCCAGGCCCCTTATAATGTCTACCACTGGTTTCAGGAAAAGCCAATATCACCTTGAGTATTTGTTTACCACAGAGGCTCTTAAAAAGGAGCCAATGAAGGAATGATGAGAAGACCAGAGGAGAAGCAAGGAATCTGATAGCGGCATGATCTCTGTGTGTGTTAATGTGTGTGCATGCACATATGTGTGAAAGATGCTTCAGTTTCCTTTGATTTGATGGCACATCAGGATAATTCATATTAAGATACCCATTTAAAAAAATTATATATTTGTCCATGCTGGGCCTTAGCTGTGGCATGCAAACTCTTAATTGTGGCATGTGGAATCTAGTTCCGTGACCAGGGATCAAACCTGGGCCCCTACATTGGGAGTGCAGAGTCTTAGCCAGTGGACCACCAAGGAAGTCTCTGCATTTGTCCGAGCTGATGTATTATATATGAATTCATATAAGTATGTATGGGGAAGGTATGGTGTTTTACAGTGTCAAAATGGAACTTTAAAAAATAAAGCAGATATTATTTATTCCTAAAGTGTTTTCAGAAAGGCAAGAGAAAGGTTTTATCTCATTGTCAGTGATTTTAAAGCAGAGTTGAAATATAATTGCCAAGGGACAGGAATCCACAGTATACTGTTGGAGAGTCAGCCATCTATAGAGACTATGGTGACTATGCAGGGAGGTCTCTTATCAGTCTAGATTTTTAAAAATCGTTTCCAAAATTAAAGTGGATTATAGAAGAAACAAGAACCATATTTACATACTGTGTTAGTTTTTTTTTTTTTAATTTTAAGTATCATGGTACTAAAAGCATAGCAAGTAGGATGAAAATGACTAAAAGGCAAGTAAACAAAAAGATATCTAAGGAATAAGGGATACCGAGCTGCTTTAGATGAATGAATCTATTTTCAGAACTAGATGAATTACCTACAAAGATATAGGAACAGGTGTTTGTATATGATAAAAATATATGGAACTTTTCTGAGAATTGTGTAAAAACTGTGTCTAACAGTCTCCAGTCACAGAATGCATATGCTACCAATGACTATAAAACTAATTCTTGCTTGTTGAAATTGCCAGATTGTTAATAGATTGCTAGATTGAGTACTTAGTAAACAAAATAATGATTACTAAGAGATAGCATAGGTTCCTTAACACTAAGAAATGGCAAATTCATATTTTTTCACTTTTTACTTTGAATTGTAAGTGGAAAGATACGGGAAAAAGTCCATAGATATAATGTATTTTGATTTAATTAATATATTTCAAAAATATTTTGTGACATCTATTTATAGAGAAAAATGGAGAAATGTAGATTGGATGATATTCAGCAAAATGGATTTACAGTTTATCAAATCATTTCAGCTCCTTCCCCCACCCCATGCACAGTCCTTATTTCAAAACAAATAAAATGTGCAATATTTCTGCTCTTGGTCTTGTCCTACTCAACATTTTAATGATATGTATAATGACACAGAAGGCATACTTATCAAATTTGCAGATGACATAAAGCTTGGAGCAATAGCTAATACACTGAGTAACTGAATCTTAATTCAAAACAATCTTGACAGGCTGGAACTCTGGCCAAAGCTAACAAGATGAAGTTTAATAGATATAAATGTTAAGTCCTGTGTTTAGGTTCAAAAAAACCCAACTGTACAAATACTGGATGAGAGGAAATTTGGCTTAGAGGCCATTTCTGTGGGGTGAAAAGTCAGTTATTTTTTGGCTTATAATCTCAATGTGAGCCTCCAACTTCCATTGATAGAAGACAGTTGATTGAAAAAGTATTTGTTATAGCCCCACTAAGTGCCAACTACATTCATTATATTATTTAACTCTTATATTAGTATCTCTCCAAGATAGTTATACTTATTCCTAGTTTACAGATAAAAAACCAAATTAATTTGTTCATCTGTATGCTGCTACTAAATGTTAGAACTGCAATTCAAATTTACTTCTCCTAGTGCCAGGTTTGGCATAGACCTCCTGGATCATAATCAGAATTTGCATTTTAACTGGATCCTGAGGGAAACTGTCTGCACAGTAAAACTTGAGAAGCACACCTGCCTCAGGTTAGCATTATAGAGACAAAAAAGTAACATCATTTGGGGAGAAGGCTGGCTGGTTGGCTAGTGGCTTGAGTGGACCTCATGGGATGGCATTATTATTCTTTTTTATTTTATCACATTTGTAAGTAACCATGTCTGCACTGGTTAGATAATATCTGAGAAATCCTCCTAATTTCCATATGCCAGATTTTAAGATGGAGTGCTAATAAACTGGCAGGTCCAGGAGACAGAATTAAGTAATGAGAGATTTTAGAAACCGATCCTAAGAAGAAATGAAGAAATCATGAATGTACAACTTTGAGAGACATCTTAGATAAGGTAGGATCATTTTTTAAAAAGTATTTTGGGGCAATGTCTTTAGGAGAAAAGAATGTTAACAGTTCAGTGATTCATCTTTTCCATTTTTTGTTTCACCAAATATTTATTGAGCACCTACTGTGTATATGGCATTGAAATATGCCTATCATTAAAATATTAAGTAGGATAAGACCAACAAGAGCAGATATATTCTATTTTTTATTTGTTAGAATAAAAAAAGAAAGACTGCACATGGGTGTTGGTAAGGAGCTAGGCATTAAGATTCCTGTTGTGGGGACTTCCCTGGTGATTCAGTGGTTAAGACTCTGAGCTTTCACTTGCAGGGGGTGCAGGTTCGATCCCTGGTTGGGGAACTAAGATCCTGCATGTCATATAGTGCAGCCAAAATAAATAAATAAAAGATTACTATGTGTGAGTAAGAAAAAGAAAGTGGCTGTCCTAAAGGAGGTAACAATACAGTGATAATGTGGTACATAGTTCACTAAGTGTACAGGTAATATTCATTAAGTAAACATTTGCCAATATTATTTCAGAAACTTTTAAGTAATCTATAGATAATAGACTTGGGGGAAGCTAGTTTAGTTTGAAAGCATCAAGTGGTCAGGAAAGGCCTTTGAGCTAAAGTCTGAGTGACAACATGGCCCTAGCTATATGATGAGCTAATGGAAGAGCATTCCAGGTAAAAGGAAGAGTAGATGCAAAGACTGTGAGGAAGGAGTGAGCCAGGTGTGGTCTAGGATGGTATGAAATGGGGACCATGAGGATGAAAAGGCCAGATGTCCAAAGGTAGATTGTGATTCACGGATTTTGGAGGACCTTCCTACCAATGGCAACATACAACAATGAAAGGGAGAGTGAGCCCCTCATCACACATACATTCCCATGCAGGCCAGGTGACTCATCAGGGAAGATACAGAGAAGAATTTTACAAGTAAGACATTGGAGGGGATGTTCTCCAAGTCTTAACCATCCTAAAAATCACATAGGATGGTAAAGAAGTATTTTTGTTCCTTATCGCTATAGCTCTTCCTAGAAAAGAAAACCAATTGCTATTTTAAATATTTATTTTTTATTTTTATTTATTTGTTTGTCTGTGGTGGTTCTTAGTTGTGGTACATGGGATCTTTAATTGAGGCATCTGAACTCTTAGTTGTGACATGTGGGGTCTTGTTCTCTGACCAGGGATCGAACCCAGGCCTCCTGCATTGGGAGCACAGTCTTAGCCACTGGATCACCAGGGAAGTCCCCCAAAGTTGGTATTTTAAAATGTCTTTATTATTATCTTTATTAGTAGTATTTATCTCTCTCTCCCCATGCCCTCTCATAATTGCAAGTATAAATCAACCCCAGGGTAAATTGTGGCTGCAATTAAAATGGTATATTAGCTTAATCACAAATAAATAGCCCTTCTGCTGTTATCTCAAGATGGAATGTATGTGATTATGGCTAGAGTACCTTTTCTCCTCTGTGCCACTCTAAGCTATGGCGGCAGGCTGAAAAGTAACTGATTGGTTACCATGGTTTCCAAATGGAGGCAATGTAGCATGTAATTATTGCATACAGCTATCATTACTAAATTTTGTATGACATTTGATGTGATTCAATAAATAATTTGAGTCATAGCTCTAGAAGGAGGTGCAACTGCTTAAAGGGTAATGTTTTAGGGAAAATTACATAAACTATTTATATACAGCTGTGAGGGGCGCTGAGGAGTAAAATTTGGTACTGGTTCTAATTGCTTTGCTCCTATCACAAGAAAAATTGGATAAATGAGGTTTCAGGTCTGCCTTGATAGGTAAAGTAGTGTTGATTCAGGTAAGAAATGAAGTAAAACCCTTCATTTGGTTTTTAGCATGGTACTTAGTGAATCTTATTTCCCTGGGTTTGTACTTTAACAATGAAATAAAAACGTATGCTTTGTGAAACATATAATAAAGAAGAGAGAGAGAGAGACTTTCAAACCAGTCTCCCATCTCCTCCCTCCCTACAGATTCCAGAGCAAGTTTCCCCAATTTGTCACCGAGTGCTAACTAATTAAGGAGTTGTCACTTTCCTGGCCTTCTCTCAGTGCTATGCTCGCTACAGCATATAAATGTGGGTGTGAGGGTAATCCTTCATTATATATTCAAGGGAACTGCCAAGTGTTTCCATTTGTATTGTTATCATTTGAAGATAAATCATTCCAGTTTATTTTAATAAAAGGCAAACAGACATGTATCTGTGTTAATCTGCTTTATGTCTTTGATAACCTGCGCTCTTAATCGATTTTCCCAATCACTTGCTTTCTGTATTACTGTGTGAGAAAGCCAAAGGCTTAACTAAGTCACAAATTGGTACTAGCACAGGGAAATGGAGAAAGACTGATGCACAATTCTTGGTAACCTTTTTATAAACCACATGTCCTTCTGTTATGTTTGTAATTCATCAGGAGCAATCTGGGATACTTGTGGGAATCTTCTCATGGCTTCCCTATCTCCTGAGTTCTTCTCAAGCATATGTATGATGTTATGTGCTCTTTGTTATTCAAGATGATGTTGGAGGTGGGGTACAGAGAAGGACAAGGAAGGGGTATTAGACTCAGTTCCTTCTCAAGTCTACTTGGGGGAAATGAGAAGCACACACAACATAGGCAGCATATTAGTAGAAACACATTAGACATTGTAGTGTAGCTAAGCTGGGTTTAACACCTTCTCTCAGTTTATCTACAGTCCTAATTCACCTCTCTGGACCTCTGTTTTCTTAGATGTCAAATGGGGATACTCAAAGCTGGCTAAGAGTGTACATGCGAGGATCCATCTGATAAAATATTAAATTGGCCAGAAAGTTCATTCTGGTTTTTCCATACACTCTTACTGAAAAACCCAATGAATTTTTTGGCCAACCCAATAGTATGTAAACTTTATAAATGCTGTACTTGACATGGGGAGGGTATTCAATGGACTACAACAAAAAGAATGACATTTGCATGTTTTACAGAGATACTGAGCATTACACACTTGGGTGGGAAAAGGAATTGGAGTGATTGGGGGAAGACATGGATGAAGTAGGATTTAAACTTAGACTTGAACAGGTAGGCATGCTTCCAAGGTATGGAAGCAAGGGAAGTATTTTAGGTGAAGGAAATATGTAGCTATCTTCCCAGTTGATTTGTTTCCCTCTCAATTTGACCTTTTTTAAATCTCAATTGATAGAACTGAACTGTTTTATTTTTAATCTACGTTTGTATTTTCTTATCTGCATGGTCATGTTCAGATTTTTTAATGTAAATTTTCTCTAACATTGATTTTATTTATTTATTTGGCTGTGATGGGTCTTTTTTGGGGGTTCCCAGGTGGTGCTAGTGGTAAAGAGCCTGCCTGCCCATGCAGGAGATGTAAGAGATGCAGGTTCGATCTCTGGGTCGAGGTCTTCTTTGGGCCGCACAGGCTTTCTCTAGTTTCAGTGAGTGGGAGCTACTCTTCATTGTGGAGCACAGGTTTCTCACTGCAGTGGCTTCTCTTGTTGTGGGGCACAGGCTCTAGGCACGTGGGCTTCAGTAGTTGTAGAACTCAGGCTCGGTAGTATGTGGGCTTAGTTGCTCCTCAGCATGAGGAATGTTCCCAGATCAGGGATCGAAGTCATGTCCCCTGCATTGCAAGGTGGATTTCCAACAACTGGACCACCAGGCAATTTCCAGATTTTGACTGATGAACACATTCACTGTTTCCCAGCAAGTACTGGGTGAAAATATGCTATGGCGCCATCCCCGGGACTGCCAAGAAAGCAATCACAACAGACCAAATGGAAGCAAAATTTGGAAAGTGGAAGTCGTCTGCAACAGGGTTTCTTTGGCCCATTCTTCTCCTAGGGTCCCCCTTCCCCAGTGCTTATAGTTATTCCTTTTATCTAGTAGTAGCTTTCTGTTGTGCCTTGCCTGTGCTCTCCCCCTCTGTTAAAGCAATTTGATAAATGAATCTCATTAAACCCAAATGACTAGCCATAAATGTAATAGCATTCAGGGAGTTTTGGCATTTTCAGAGTCGGGTCAGGAAGACACATCAAACCCTACTCAGTAGACCCTGTCTTAGATGATAAATCAGTACGACTTAAAGTATTGTACTTTGGTGAAAATCAACCTCAGCTTTGAATAAGGCAAGTAAGCTAGACATCTGTACTTAAATTGGAGGCAGTGGTTAGTCCAATTAAGAATGGGTATCACATGCAGTGTGTTTTTGAGACAAGAGATCAGTTGAATGGATTCTTCTCTTGGGCTTGGACCTTCCTGGCTATCATATTGGTGGGAGAGGCAGCTCTGCCTGCAGTCATGCAAGTATGTCTTTCCCTGTCCATGTCTCCACTGTATCTACTGAGACATTCTCTGAACAAGAGTGTGTTGCAAGTGGATGGTGCTGAGGCAGACCAATGTGTAAAAAATCCAGTTTGGAGATCTTCAGTAGACAGTGTAACGCTCGTGCCAGACCTCTTTGCCTTGAAAGATAGGTTTCATCAGTTGCTCTGAGCACTGCTATCAAAAAGCCTCCAATTTCCAGCTCCTTCAGGAATTATCACAGTTGTAGAGGACAGTCTTTTCTACAGTCACACCCTTTCCTCAGATGGGCTACATCCATTGACTGATTGACATGAAAATACAAAGACATAACCACCTTGGCCTACCTTAGGATCACTTTGTGGGGCCATTAGAGCTCCAGAGTTCAGAGTGGATTTGGCTGAGTCTGCCATTTGGCCTAGATTGTAGTTTGACCTCTCTGCCCACTCGTGCTGCCATCCTTCCCTCCTAAAGTGTTGGTACCAAGGATACTCCTTAAATAAACACCACACAGTCACCAAAACCTTATCTCAGAAGGTGATTCCTAAGGAACCCAAATTACACCAAGATCTTTTCTTTTAGGTTAAGTCAGTTCCCCAACCAGTGTAATGTGGGACCCTGGTCTGCCATGAAGATGAAATTGTATAGAGCTATCAGTCTTGAAGCATGACCAGGCGTGGTTTAGAGCCAGTGGGAGCCCTGGTGTCATCCAATACCTTGACCACTTATCCCAGGTGCTATGCAAACAGTTTTATTTTATATATGATCCATTCCATTTAAAGGCTGAATGAAGGCATTTTGTTTTCAGAAATCCCATGTTATTCCTAGGAGGTAGAGCTAGGTTTTGCTCTTAGACATTATCACATCAAGGTTGACATAGTTCTCAATCATACAACTGGAAACTGAAAGGAAGAGCCTAGAATTCTGAGGGACTGATATATATGGTAGATAAGTTTTGTTTGGGGAATAAAAGAAAGATGGGAGTTTATACTGAACATGGAGAAGTATCAAGTTAAGGAGACTTTACAGATTCTTTACAAATAAATCAAAATAGCTGAAGTTTACATTTAGACTGTGTTTTGCTGTTACTTTCTCTTTTTTCTACCACCCACTCAGAGTTCTTCATCTCCACGAGCTGTACATAGCATTTTTCATAATACATTATATTAATTTCACAGCTATACTTTAAATAGTGGCACAGCTGCAGTTGTCGTTGAACAGTGTATGAAATAACCTTGGAGTAGTAACTGTTATTTATTCTTACTGTGGTCGGGTTTAATTGTATGTAGGCTTTGCCTTAACTTATAGAAGACATTGTATAGTCCTCATTAATAACTGTAATTCCAGAAGTTAAAAGTTATAATAAGAGTTTACTTTTTAATAACACCATTCATACTAGTACCTGAAGTATTTGGTGGAAAAGAAAAAGAATTCTAAAGGTCAAAACTTCTGTTATTTGGGTTTTTTGTAGGCTTTTGGATAGAAGGAATTATTCCAAAGTCATCTGGGGGTAGAAAAGGGTTTCTCGCTGTTTACTTTAGCTCCCAAGATTGCCTTCTTTAGAACAGGAAAGAACTGCATGTCACGGTTGGCAGGGTAGGAGTAATCTTGCATGTGTCTAAACTATTCTTGAAGTCATTGCAAGACTATATTTTAAGCTATCTATCAGTGGTGTGCTGGAGCTGCTTCCTACCACCTTGAGAGAGTTGACTTGGGCACATTTGTTCTCAATGTTGTGTCCAGGAGCATCATATTGGTAGCAAAATTAGCTGTGGCAGGAGTATTTACACCAATGCAAAAGTGAAAAGAATCAGGACTTGCCCCATTCTATCCCAGGGGAACCCACAGTATAAATTTCAGTCTTATATGGAGAATTTCTAAAAGACATAGTATAGAAAATTCAGAAGAATGGGCAACTACAACCTTTCTAAAGTTCAAATGCATCCAGAGCCTGGCATCTTGGTGAGCGCTGGATGAAGTCACAAGTTCTGGGTAATTTCAGAAAGGTAACTCTCTTGCATCTTTTCCTAGACTCATATCCAACATGTTCCAACATGAAGGCCTCCTTTTAGGTGTTTTCTATGGCCCAGATTTATATTCAGTCTAAGAAAGAAGACAATATTCTCGGGGGGCTGAGGTGACTTCCCTTTGCTTTTGAGTTTTAAGATATTGTACCTGAACTGAACAAGAACAACCTGATTGATACATGTTGATGCTCACTTGAATTTTGGCAGAAATCATTTATTTAGCCCTAAGGATTCAGGGCTGAGCCAGAGGGTGATGAAGGGGTATCCAATAGTTGGGGTATAGGAAGAGCCATGATGTGATGTGTCAATTCAGAAAGGTGGTCAGAAATCTGGAAATCCCACCTCTATTCCATGAATCCATCCTCTTTCTGTGCTCAGGGTGGATGATGTCTAGCATTATAATAAGACATATCAGAACACATTAAACTTTGCAGGTAATACAGCCACAGTTTATATATAAAATGTGGAAAGTTCCATGCATTTAAGCTTTGATATTACATCTGACAGGTTGATAGTCAATTTATGCCCTCCATATTGCTCCTCATAGAGCCCTTAATAGTTCTTTACATTAATACATATGATTACCTCCATACAGACAGCCCAAATTATTATTAAAAAATTATAAATTTGGCAATGTTGTTGATTGTAATATCGACAGTATTGTACTATACAAAACAAATGAAAGCTTGCAGTAATAGTAAATAACATAATGACACACACATAGAAAACTATTAAACAATGGCTAAAGGGGGCAAGATCACAGAAAATTCCTCCTGAAGCTTTATTAACTACACAGAAAAAGCAATTTATTTGTCCAAAACAGGGTCAAAAATAAATAAGCAGAAACCAGGCAAGGAAACTAACATATGAGTTTATGAAATCAACTTAAAAAGTGGTGTTTAGTTGAAAAATCATGTTCTAGTGCAGAAAAGAACACTTAGCAAAGGAGGATTCAGTAAAATCCTAAGAATTCCCCTTGATACCACTGAATTTGGAGGAAAACGTTGTAAGGGTATAAATAAACAGTACTGGGAGAAATAAATCTTTGTGACAACATGCTCTTACATTCAAGGGCAAGAAGACTGCAAATCTTGTTTTCCAAGGAAAAGTGCAAAGTTCAGAAAACAATTTGGATACACTAGGCCTTGGTACAGGATTTCAGAAGAGAAGGAGGAACTTAAATTTCTCAACAAGTATTTCATAAAGTTGAAGCCAAATGTTGACTCCTCCTCCACTCCCCATAACTCAGGCAAGAAGTGAAGTGCTCAAACTGAAGCTTAGAAGAATAGGAAAAAATAATCTCAAATAAATTGTGAATGATGTCCAGGAGAATTGACTCACATGTATATCTTAACAGACAAAATGTGAAATACACCAAGTATAATACAGATGATATAAAGTAAAATATCAGCTGTGATAATATAGTGGAACAAAAACAGAAAAGAAATGAAAGAGGGAAATAATGAGTGCAAATTGTAAAAGGAAAACCAAAGGAACCCAATCTTGAAAAAAAAAAAAAAACTAAAATAAAATAAAGGTGAAAGTATTTCAAAATTCTTCATGCTATGGAAGAATTTACAAAGAATATTGACCAAGTACAAGCAGCGCAGAAGGATCAGAAGATGAATAAGATGCCAAAAAAGATTGAGTAAGCAAATTGAGAACAAAGATATCACATTCCTAGCTTATAAATAAATGAGAAAGATTCAGCATAAAAGGAAATTATAGTATAAAATCTAGATAAGAAAAATATTTAGATATAGTATAGAGGAAAATCACAAATAAAGACAAAAACTAAAACTTAAAGGAGTATACCTCATAGCAAGAAAAATTATTTAGAATCAATGAAACTGAGACATTCCGGTTAACCCATTGTACTGAAGGATAAAGACGCAATTCTTAAAGAGTCACAATTCTGCATATACTCAGGCAGAAAAATTAATTCACAGGTAGAAAAAATCAAGGCAGTCTCATAGTTCTTCATGGTAATATTTAATGCCTTGAGACAGTGGTGAGATTCCTAAAGTTTCCAAGAGAAAAGAAAGTGGAACCTTAGAATACGACACATAGCCAGGTAATTTTTTTTTAATTATTTATTTTATTTTTTTTTAATTTTATTTTATTTTTAAACTTTACATAATTGTATTAGTTTTGCCAAATATCAAAATGAATCCATCACAGGTATACATGTGCTCCCCATCCTGAACCCTGCTCCCTCCTCCCTCCCCATACCATCCCTCTGGGTCGTCCCAGTGCACCAGCCCCAAGCATCCAGTATCGTGCATTGAACCTGGGCTGGCATCTCGTTTCATACATGATATTTTACATGTTTCAATGCCATTCTCCCAAATCTTCCCACCCTCTCCCTCTCCCACAGAGTCCATAAGACTGTTCCATACATCAGTGTCTCTTTTGCTGTCTCGTACACAGGGTTATTGTTATCATCTTTCTAAATTCCATATATATGCGTTAGTATACTGTATTGGTGTTTTTCCTTCTGGCTTACTTCACTCTGTATAATAGGCTCCAGTTTCATCCACCTCATTAGAACTGATTCAAATGAATTCTTTTTAATGGCTGAGTAATACTCCATTGTGTATATGTACCACAGCTTTCTTATCCATTCAGCTGCTGATGAACATCTAGGTTGCTTCCATGTCCTGGCTATTATAAACAGTGCTGCGATGAACACCACTCCCAGACTGGAAAGAACTTGAGAAGTTCTTAGACATCAAAACAAAAACTTGCAGAAATAGTATACAAAAATTAGATTAAATATATTAGGGATTAGGCCTGCAGATGGAATGCTTAGGGGCAGTGGGAAGAGAGAAGTATTAAGTGTGATAACCACCTTACCTTTCATAGCATCTGGTCACATCTAAAATTGAAGCAGGTACATGAAAAAATAATGATTCCAAACGTCAAATGTTTTCTAATTTTTTTTCCCTTAATATTTTCAAGTTTGGCACTATTGACATCTTCTGCTGGGTGATTCTTGGTTGTGGAGCTCTCTTTTGCCCTGTAGCATGTTTAGCAGCCTCCTTGGCTTCTACCCACTAGATGCTAGTAAGACCTAGTTGTGATGTCCAGCAATGTTGTCAGAATGTTGTCAGATGTTCCCTAGGGGACAAAATTTCTTCTATTTGAGAACTATTGCATTAGGTGGGTCTTTTAGAAAGAAAGATTTTTGTGACAAAGGAACAATTATACTCAGCATTTCCTTGAGATTCACTTTTGTCCTGTTATATTTTAGTGGAATTAAATTTAGTATTTCAAAAAAGTAGCTTATTGTATATATGAATCTTTTGTTAAAGTAATTTTGACTCCTTATCTATGGCTATCAAGCAATCATTTATTATCTCTTTTTTCAACTTTTTACTTTATATTAGAGTATAGTTGATTAACTTTACTAGCATGTGAGATGAGTGCAATTGTGCGGTAGTTTGAGCATTCTTTGGCATCGCCTTTCTTTGGGATTGGAATGAAAACTGACCTTTTCCAGTCCTGTGGCCACTGCTGAGTTTTCCAAATTTGCTGGCATATTGAGTGCAGCACTTTCACAGCATCGTCTTTCAGGATTTGAAAGAGCTCAACTGGAATTCCATCATCTCCACTAGCTTTGTTCGTAGTGATGCTTTCCAAGGCCCACTTGACTTCACATTCCAGGATGTATGGCTCTAGGTGAGTGATCACACCATCGTGATTATCTTGGTTGTGAAGATCTTTTTTGAACAGTTCTTCTGTGTATTCTTGCTACCTCTTCTTAATATCTTCTGCTTCTGTTAGGAGATCAGTCCTGGGTGTTCTTTGGAAGGAATGATGCTGAAGCTGAAACTCCAGTACTTTGGCCACCTCATGGGAAGAGTTGACTCATTGGAAAAGACTCTGATGCTGGGAGGGATTGGGGGCAGGAGGAGAAGGGGACGACAGAGGACGAGATGGCTGGATGGCATCACTGACTCGATGGACATGAGTTTGAGTGAACTCTGGGAGTTGGTGATGGACAGGGAGGCCTGGTGTGCTGCAATACATGGGGTCACAAAGAGTTGGACATGACTGAGTGACTGAACCGAACCGAACTGATAGTTGATTAACGGTGTTGCATTAGTTTCAGGTGTACTATTTATCTCTCGTTGTATCCATGTATGTGTACAAGGAGATGCTCATAAATGATGAGACTAGCTATCTGGGTGGTGGCATTTTAGTTTAATTGCTTATTAAAGCATTGCTTGGTTTTTTAAATGTTAGCAAAATACATGTTTTGGTTAAAAAAATTATTACTTTAAAAATTATATAGATATACTTCATTTTATAATTCATTTATTTATAACAAGGCCTTGTCATAAAGTCTTAAAAATATTTATAACTTTTAATGCAGTCTACTTTGTACAAATCAGCTGAATAGAATAATTGAAAAATGTGTTAAGCAATTGTAATACAAAACTCTCAAAATAGCCCAAAAGACCTATTAGTAGAAATCAACCTAATAAATTATGATACAGCCTATGCAATCAAATTATAATCACCTGTTAGTAATAAGATTGTGCATGACTACTTATTACTAATGTTATATTATCAATATTATATTATGCGGTGAAAGGTTTTCAAATGTCCTTACTATATTATTCCTAGTTTATAGAACAAGACTGCCACTAGGCACATCAGGGTTTTTATCTTAAGGTGACATATGGCTTTTATTCATTATTTTTAATATTTCAGTTTTCTACTTTGAAAACTTTTAATGAATTATTTGTAGTAAGAAATATTATAAAATGGTTTTAATCTCAAAATGAAGGTGGTGCCATAGATATCCAGGCTCTCCAGGTACCCTTGACTCCCTGTAGTCAAGTGTTACCCTCAATTTCCTTCTAACCTTCTTTGCTCAAGATGTTACATGGGAATGGACATTAGACAGGTTGAATTTACAGGAACGAATGTTCATAGTTTGTTTTGGACCAAAAAACTGCATGACAATCCAATATAACAGGACAGACCCTGAGAATAGCTCCTTAGGAAGAATAGCAACATCAGAGTTCAAAGGAAGAAAAGGTAAGTGAAAACATTTTAATACCTCGGTTACAGTTGTGGAAGAGGGACAAAGACAGGACTAACCAGCAGAGGAGGGATGGGTTTGGGGGTGAGTGCGAGAAACCATATGTGTTGAGAAACCATATGTAAGCATTTTTCTGTTTCTTCACCTTGCATCTGGGTGTCAATGCATGTACAGATCATTGGTGTGCAGAACCCTACAAAGAATGCAGTAAAGCACTCAGCTCCAGTCCTCATGGAGCCCTATGCACATCAGAGATGCCTCATAGAATTTCTGGGGCATTTTTTTTTCCTTAAAATATTTATCTTAAGATATTTTACAAATGAATCTTATTTTTTTATTATTTATATATTAAATATGCATATATACAATCATATGCATATGGTCACTTGTAATTAATCTATTGGCAATTATAAACCATCGCTCTTCAACTTAATAATTTCTATAACTGAGATCATTACAAAGTATATGTCATTAAATCAGTATTTGTGAACCTTACATTTATATTTATATAATTAAAAAGAAAACAAGACATGGGAACTGTGAAACATGAGTTCTGTACTTGAAATTGCTACTATTATTCATGAAGTAGTGATTTCTTTATAAAAATAAAAAGATTGACTTCGTTCCTTTCAGTTTTAAGAATGAAAAAATTAGTGTAGGGAAAGCACATTACATACTTGTGGTGGTGTAGTCAATAGTAGAGTTTATAGTAGAAATTAAATATTCTGATTTGTGGCCAAGAATGTGGACCACCAAATGTGTATCTCTTTCACAAACGCAAAGTACCATAATGTTTTTTTCTTTATTCTGTATCTTAGTTCAGTATTGATTCCCTTTGCCCTCATCTTCCAGGAAAGTCATTATGAGCATTATAGTCAACTATACAGTGAATGGAGGAGGGCATGGCAACCCACTCCAGTATTCTCGCTTGGAGAATCCCATGGACAGAGGAGACTGGTGGGTACAATCCATGGGTTGCAGAAGGGTCGGACACGACTGAAGCGACTTAACACACACACATAGAGTGAAAACTCATGTTTATCTGGAAAGTTGGTGCCTACCTAGACACTCTGTGTCCATAACTATTTCTGGGTAAGAGTTGTGACCAGAAAAGGTACCTGCAATTCAGTGTCAGAGGCATGGACAGTAGAGTTTGACCTAGCAGAATGCCCATGGTCAACCTTCTAAGACCCTCTGAATAGTGAAACTATGGAAATAAAAGCTCTCAAATTAAATGGAAAAATGTCAGCATGCAAGAAAAGCTGTATTCATTTTATATTATTTTTTCAAGCCTCTGTTTATGTAATGATCCAGTTATGTTAGTTGCCTTAGAGAACATAAGAACATAATACTGTGAAGCAAGCTGAAATTATAGTTACAGGTATTTCTGTGCTAACCCTCCCAGACTTCATTTACCCATTGACATTAGATCTTCCTGGTTATTTGCAAGTTGCTGTTAAGTCTCTGTTGCAGAATTTCTGATCTGAAATTAAGAAAAATAGCAAAGTGCTAATTCTCACTAACCAACCATGGATTGTGTTTTGAGTATTGCCTTTGCATTCTTTGAGCATTTTATTTTATTTTTACATTAATTTATTTATTTTAATTGGAGGCTAATTATTTTACAATATTGTAGTGGCTTTTGCCATACATTGACATGAATAAGTCATGTGTGTACATGTGTCCCCCATCCTAAACCCCCATCCCACATCCCTCCCCACCCCATCCTTCAGGGTCATCCGAGTGCACCGGCCCTGAGTGCCCTGTCTCATGCATCAAACCTGGACTGCTGATCTATTTCACATATGGTAATATACATGTTTCAATGCTATTCTCTCAAATCATCCCACCTTCGTCTTCTCCCACAGAGTCCAAAAGTCTAGGGTCATCATTACCATCTTTCTAAATTTCATATATATGTATTAATATTACTGTATTGGTGTTTTTCTTTCTGAAATACTTCACTATGTATAATAGGCTGCAATTTCATGCACCTCATTAGAACTGATTCAAATGCATTCTTTTCACTCCATTGTGTATATGTACCACTGCTTTCTTATCCATTTGTCTGCCGATGGACATCTAGGTTGCTTCCATGTCCTGGCTATTGTAAACAGTGCTGCGATGAACACTGGAGTACACGTGTCTCTTTCAAGTCTGGTTTCCTCAGTGTGTGTGCCCAGCAGTGGGACTGCTTGGTCATATGGCAGTTCTAATTCCAGTTTTTTAAGGAATTTCCACACTGTTCTCCATAGTGGCTGTACTAGTTTGCATTCCCACCAACAGTGTAAGAGGGTTCCCTTTTCTCCACACCCTCTCCAGCACTTATTGTTTGTAGACTTTTTGATAGCAGCCATTCTGACCTGCGTGAGATGGTACCTCATTGTGGTTTTGATTTGTATTTCTCTGATAATGAGTGATGTTGAGCATCTTTTCGCATGTTTGTTAGCCATCTGTATGTCTTCTTTGGAGAAGTGTCTGTTTAGTTCTTTGGCCCACTTTTTGATTGGGTCGTTTATTTTCTGGAATTGAGCTGCATGAGCTGCTTGTATATTTTTGAGATTAATTTTTTGTCAATTGATTCATTTGCTATTATTTTTTCCCATTCTGAAGGCTGTCTTTTCACCTTGCTTATAGTTTCCTTCATTGTGCAAAAGCTGTTAAGTTTAATTAGGTCCCATTTGTTTATTTTTGCTTTTATTTCCATTACTCTGGGAGGTGGGTCATAGAGGATCCTGCTGTGATTTATGTCTGAGTGTTTTGCCTATGTTTTCCTCTAGAAATTTTATAGTTTCTAGTCTTACATTTAGATATTTAATCCATTTTGAGTTTACGGTTATGTATGGTGTTAGAAAGTGTTCTAGTTTCATTCTTTTACAAGTGGTTGACCAGTTTTCCCAGCACCACTTGTTAAAGAGATTGTCTTTTCTCCATTGTATATTCTTGCCTCCTCTGTCAAAGATAAGGTGTCCATAGGTGCATGAAAATATCTCTGGGCTTTCTATTTTGTTCCATTGATCTATATTTCTGTCTTTGTGCCAGGATGTAGTGTCTTAATGACTGTAGCTTTGTAGTATAGTCTGAAGTCAGGTACGTTGATTCCTCCAGTTCCATTCTTCTTTCTCAAGATTGCTTTGGCCATTCAAGGTTTTTTGTATTTCCATACACATTGTGAAATTATTTGTTCTAGTTCTCTGAAAAATACCATTGGTAGCTTGATAGGGATTGCATTGAATCTATAGATTGCTTTGGGTAGTATACTCATTTTCACTATATTGACTCTTCTGATTCATGAACATGGTATATTTCTCCATCTATTTGTGTCCTCTTTGATTTCTTTCACCAGTGTTTTATAGTTTTCTATATATAGGTTTTTTGTTTCCTTATGTAGATTTATTCCTAAGTATTTTATTCTTTTCATTACAATTGTGAGTGGAATTGTTTCCTTAATTTATCTGTTTTCTCATTTTTATTGTATAGGAATGCAAGGAATTTCTCTGTTAATTTTATGTCCTGCAACTTTACTATATTGATTAGCTCTAGTAATTTTCTGGTGGTGCCTTTAGGGTTTTCTATGAAGAGGATCATGTCATCTGCAAACAGTGAGTTGTACTTCTTCTTTTCCAATCTGGATTCCTTTTATTTCTTTTTCTTCTCTGTTTGCTGTGGTTAAAACTTCCAAAATTATGTTGAATAGTAGTGGTGAGAGTGGGCACCCTTGCCTTGTTCCTGACTTTAGGGGAAATGCTTTCAATTTTTCACCATTGAGGATAATGTTTGCTGTGGGTTTATCATATATGGCTTTTATTATGTTGAGATATATTCCTTCTATGCCTGCTTTCTGGAGGGTTTTTATCATAAATGGATGTTGAATTTTGTCAAAGTCTTTCTCTGCATCTGTTGAGATAATCATATGGATTTTATCTTTCAGTTTGTGATGTGGTGTATATTTGCAAATATTGAAGAATCCTTTCTTCCCTGGGATAAAGCCCACTTGGTCATGATGTATGACCTTTTTAATATGTTGTTGGATTCTGCTTGTTAGAATGTTGTTAAGGATTTTTGCATCTGTGTTCATCAGTGATATTGGCATGTAGTTTTCTTTTTTTGTGACATCTTTGTCTGGTTTTGGTATTAGGGTGATGGTGGCCTCATAGAATGAGTTTGGAAGTTTACCTTCCTCTGCAATTTTCTGGAAGAGTTTGAGTAGGATAGGTGTTAGCTCTTCTCTAAATTTTTGGTAGAATTCAGCTGTGAAGCCATCTGGTCCTGGGCTTTTGTTTGTTGGAAAATCTCTGATTCCAGTATTGATTTCTGTGCTTGTGATGGGTCTGTTAAAATTTTATGTTTCTTCCTGGTTCAATTTTGGAAGATTATACTTTTCTAAGAATTTGTCCATTTCTTCCAAGTTGTCCATTTTATTGGCATATAGTTGCTGATAGTAGTCTCTTATGATCCTTTGTATTTTTGTGTTGTCTGTTGTGATTTCTCCATTTTCATTTCTAATTTTGTTGATTTGATTCTTCTCCCTTTGTTTCTTGATGATTCTGGCTAATGGTTTGTCTATTTATTTTCTCAGAGAACCAGCTTTTAGTTTTGTTGCTGTTTGCTATAGTCTCCTTTGTTTCTTTTTCATTTATTTCTGCCCTAATTTTTATGACTTCTTTCCTTCTATTAACCCTGGGGTTCTTCAGTTCTTCTTTTTCTAGTTGCTTTAGGTGTAGAGTTAGGTTATATATTTGATTTTTCTTTTGTTTCTTGAGGTAAGCTTGTATTGCTATGAACCATCCCCTTAGGACTGCTTTTACTGAATCCCATAGGTTTTGGGTTGTCGTGTTTTCATTTTCATTCATTTCTATGCATATTTTGATTTCTTTTTTGATTTGTTCTCAGATTTATTGGTTATCCAGAAGCATGTTGTTTAGCCTCAATATATTTGTATTTTTTTTCCTATAGTTGACATCTAATCTTACTGCATTATGATCAGAAAAGATACTTGGAATGATTTCAATTTTTTTGAATTTACCAAGGCTAGATTTATAGCCCAGGATGTGGTTTATCTTGGAGAAGTTTCTGTGTGCACTTGAGAAAAAGGTGAAATTCATTGCTTTGGGGTGAAATGTCCTATAGATATCAATTAGGTCTAACTGGTCCATCATATCATTTAAAGTTTGTGTTTCCTTGTTAATTTTCTGTTTAGTTGATCTATCCATAGGTGTGAGTGGGGTATTAAAGTCTCCCACTATTATTGTGTTATTGTTAATTTCCCCTTTCATACTTTTTAGCATTTTCCTTACATATTGTAGTGCTCCTATGTTGGGTGCATATATATTTATAGTTGTTATATCTTCTTCTTGGATTGATCCTTTGATTATTATGTAGTGTCCTTCTTTGTCTCTTTTCACGGCCTTTATTTCAAAGTCTATTTCATCTGATATGAGTATTGCTACTCCTGCTTTCTTTTGGTCTCCATTTGTGTGAAATATCTTTTTCAGCCCTTCACTTTCAGTCTGTATGTGTCCCTTGTTTTGACGTGGGTTTCTTGTAGATAGCATATATAAGGGTGTTGTTTCTGTATCCATTCAGCCAGTCTTTGTCCTTTGGTTGGGGCATTCAACCAATTTACATTTAGGGTAATTATTGATAATAGTATGATCCTGTTGCCATTTACTTTGTTGTTTTGGGTTCGAGTTTATACACCTTTTCTGTGTTTCCTGTCTAGAGAAGATCCTTTAGCATTTGTTGAAGAGCTGGTTTGGTAGTGCTGAATTCTCTGAGCTTTTGCTTGTCTGTAAAGCTTTTGATTTCTCCTTCAAATGGCAACCCACTCCAGTACTCTTGCATTGAAAATCCCATGGACGGAGAAGCTTGGTGCAGGCTACTGTCCACGGGGTTGCAAAGAGTCGGGCATGACTGAGCGACTTCACTTTCTTTCTTTCATTTTCATATTTGAATGAGATCCTTGCTGGGTACAGTAATCTGGGTTGTAGGTTTTTCTCTTTCATCACTTTAAGTATGCCCTGCCATTCTCTTCTGACCTGGAGAGTTTCTGTCAAAAGATCAGCTGTTATCTTTATGGGAACCCCCTTGTGTGTTATTTGTTGCTTTTCCCTTGTTGCTTTTAATATTTGTTCTTTGTGTTTGATCTTCATTAATTTGATTAATATGTGTCTTGGGGTGTTTCACCTAGGGTTTATCCTGTTTGGGACTCTCTGGGTTTCTTGGACTTGGGTGGCTATTTCCTTTCCCATTTTAGGGAAGTTTTCAACTTTTATCTCCTCAAGTATTTTCTCATGGTCTTTCTTTTTGTGTTCTTCTTCTAGACTCCTGTGGTTTGAATGTTGGGACATTTAACATTGTCCCAGATGTCTCTGAGGTTGTCCTCATTTTTTAAAATTCTTTTTTCTTTTTACCTCTGTGCTTCTTTTATTTCTAGCATTCTATCTTCCACCTCACTTATCCCATCTTCTGCCTCAGTTATTCTACTGTTCATTGCCTCCAGAGTGCTTTTGATCTCAGTTATTTAAATATTCATTATTGATTGACTCTTTTTTATTTCTTCTAGGTTCTTCTTAAACATTTTTTTTTTTGCATCTTCTCAATCCTTGTCTCTAGTCTATTTATCTGTGACTCCATTTTGTTTTCAAGATTCTGGATCATCTTTACTATCATTATTCTGAATTCCTTTTCAGGTAGACTCCATATCTCCTCCTCTTTTGTTTGGTTTTGTGGGCCTTTATCATGTTCTTTTACCTGCTGAATATTTTTCTGCCTTTTCATTTTGTTTAGATTGCTATGTTTGGGTTGGCCTTTCTGTATGTTGGAAGTTTGTAGTTCCTCTTTATTGTGGAGGTTCCTCGCTGTGGGTGGGGTTGGACGAGTGGCTTGTCAAGGTTTCCTGGTTAGGGAAGCTTGCATCTGTGTTCTGGTGGGTGGAGCTCGATCTTTTCTCTCCGGAGTGCAATGAAGTGTCCAGTAGTGAGTTTTGAGGTGTCTATGGGTTTGGTGTGACTTTGGGCAGCCTGTGTTTTAATGCTTAGGGTTATGTTCCTGTATTGTTGGAGAAATTGCATGGTATATCTTGCTCTGAAACTTGTTGGCTCTTGGGTGGAGGTTGGTTTCAGTGTAGGTATGGAGGCTTTGGGATGAGCTTTTGTCTATTAATGTGCCCTGGAGTCAGGAGTTCTCTGGTGTTCTCAAGTTTTGGGCTTAAGCCTCCTGCCTCTGGCTTTCAGTCTTATTCTTACAGTGGCCTCAAGACTTCTCCATCCATACAACACTGATGATAAAATATCTAGGTTAATGGTGAAAAGATTCTCCACAGTTAGGGATACCCAGAGAGGTTCACATATAATCAGAGTTATATGGAGAAGTTATGTGATTAACTCATATAATCCAGAGTTTAATGGAGAAGAGAAGAGGGAGGAGGGAGATAGAGGTAACCAGGAGGAGAAGAGGGGCAGTCAAAAGGGGAGAGACCAATCTAGCCGGTAATCAGTTCCCTAAGTGTTCTCCACACCCCAGAACACCCAGAGAGATTCACAGAGTTAAGTAGAGAAGAGAAGGGGGAGGGAGGAAATAGAGGTGACCTGGGGGAGAAAAGGGAGAGTCAAAAGGGGAGACAGCAATCAAGCCAGTTATCACATCCCTTAGTAAAAATGGGTACTGAAGATTAGATTCTTAAAGGTACAAAAATGATAACAAATACCAAAAAGTAAAGATTAAAAATCTAGAGTAGAGGTTAGACTCTCAAAAATACAATATTGAAAATACAAAATGAAATCAGTCACAAAAACTGTAAGAAATATATATGTGAAATTTGCTTTAAAAACAGGGTCTTGTTTTGCAAGGTAATAGTAGGTTATAAACAGAGAAAGCAATGGCAACCCACTCCAGTACTCTTGCCTGGAAAATCCCATGGACAGAGGAGCCTGGTAGGCTGCAGTCCATGGGGTCATGAAGAGTCAGACACTACTGAGCAACTTCACTTTCACTTTTCACTGTCATGCATTGGAGAAGGAAATGGCATCCCACTCCAATGTTCTTGCCTGGAGAATCCCAGGGACGGCAGAACCTGGTGGGCTGCCATCTATGGAGTCGCACAGAGTCAGACATGACTGAAGCTACTTAGCAGCAGTAGCAGCAGCAGTACGTTATAAAAATGAAAATTAATGGAGTAATAAAGAACTTAAAAATGAAAGGAATTTAAAAATCATAATAGTAAAAATGTATCTAGAAATTTCTCTGGAGCTGTTGAGGGCAGTGTGGGGTCAGTTTCAGATAGTTCCTTATTCCAGCTTATATTTCTTCTCAAGGTCTATAGGCCCCTTCCAATGCTTAGTCAATGCTAACTACAGGATTTTACTCTGTTGCACCTGTTACTTCCAGAGTGGCTCGCTCTTCTTTGTTTATTTTGCCTTCGTCTGTCTGCAACCTCTTCGGTGTCTAATTTCTGCCCTGAAACAAGAGGGCAAAGGTGGTCACTTATTTAGGCTCACTTGTTCAGTTGTGCTGTGAGAAGGGAGGAACACTGCAAATAAATATCACTGGTGTGTTTGGGGAGTGCTCACAGTGTATGGACCACACTGGGTTTGACCTAGCTTATGGCACCTGTGCTTTCCCAGTCTACACTGCTCAGGCTCCATGTTCCTCTGAAGGGCAACTGTCCAAAGCATGCCCTGGGTTGCATGCACTTCCCAGATCTAAGCTGCTCAAGTTCAGGTTCTTGGGTACTCCACAAAGGCACAGACTCAGTTGGGTCTGTGTTTTGTGCCCTTCCCAGGTCCGAGGAGCTCAGGTGACCAGGTGTTTGGTGAGCGCACTATCCCAGGTGTGTGGTGCATCTGATCACCTCTCCTGTCTCAGCCACTCTGTTTCCTGGGTGCACCGCAAGAGTGCTGTCTCAGGTGTGCTGTGTGTCTCCTCTGGGAGGATGATCTCAGTCTGTGACCCTCCTGGCAGATGTCAACTGTCTAGGATCCCAGGAAGACTTGGTTAGCAACTGGGAGCCTGCTCACAGTTTGGTGGAGGATACCATCTCTGGGGCTGAGATTGCCTCTTGCCTTCCGGCTCTTGCTATTGCCTGCCTGCCTCTCTGCCTCTGGTGGGGGGAATGGGCCAGTCTGCAGCCAGCTAGCTCTCCTTTGGTATTTGCTCAGTCCTCTATTCTTTTTTTTTTTAATTTTATTTTATTTTTAAACTTTACAATATTGTATTGGTTTTGCCAAATATCGAAATGAATCTGCCACAGGTATACATGTGTTCCCTATCCTGAACCCTCCTCCCTCCTCCCTCCCCATACCCTCCCTCTGGGTCGTCCCAGTGCACCAGCCCCAAGCATCCAGTATCGTGCATTGAACCTGGACTGGCAACTTATTTCATATATGATATTATACATATTTCAATGCCATTCTCCCAAATTATCCCACCCTCTCCCTCTCCCACAGAGTCCAAAAGACTGTTCTATACATCAGTGTCTCTTTTGCTGTCTCATATACAGGGTTATTGTTACCATCTTTCTAAATTCCATATATATGCGTTAGTATACTGTATTGGTGTTTTTCTTTCTGGCTTACTTCACTCTGTATAATAGGCTCCAGTTTCATCCACCTCATTAGAACTGATCAAATGTATTCTTTTTAATGGCTGAGTAATACTCCATTGTGTATATGTACCACAGCTTTCTTATCCATTCATCTGCTGATGGGCATCTAGGTTGCTTCCATGTCCTGGCTATTATAAACAGTGCTGCGCTGGCCAAGCTGTTCCTTAGGTTAGAGCTTTTTGCGGGAAAGTTCTTTCTCTCTCTCTCTTTTTTTTTTTCCTCTCTCTCTGGCTATCCCACAGTTTGGGTTGTTATCCCTCGTTAGGTCCTTCAGATTGTCCTCAAGACATTCAGGCCCAGTCCGTACCCTAAGTATGCAACCCATGCCTCCCCCCGCTCACTGGTGGCAGACACGAGTGTCTGGGCTATTTCTCCACTGGGAGTTGTGGTTAAGGTACATATTCTTTTTTTTTTTTTTTCCTCCCAGTTATATTGCCCTCTGAGAGTCCAAAACTCCCCACAGACCCGCTGATGAGAGGGTTTCCTGTGTTTGGAAACTTCTCCTCCTTCATGACTCCCTCTCTGGGATGGGTCTCTGTCCTTAACTCTTTTGACTCTCTTTTTGTCTTTTATATTTTTTCCTACCTCCTTTTGAAGAGAATGGGCTGCCTTTCTGGATGCCTGGTGTCCTCTGCCAGTGTTCAGAAGTTATTTTGTGGAAGTTGCTCAGCATTCAGATGATCTTTTGATGAATTTGTGGGGGAGAAAGTGGTCTCCCCGTCCTATTCCTCTACCATCTTAGTACCGCCCCCTTTTGAGCATTTTAATAGCCTATAGATCTATTAAATTTATTTTCAGACAGTAGCAGCATTTAAAAAATTACTTCCCTTGTCCCCCTCTTGCCTTGTTACACTTTAACTTATACAAAATGATTGTCACACACAGGTCACATGGTAGGGAGCCCAAGTCTACCTACTAACTAATTGGAATGTCTGTGTAACCCATCAGATAGGCAAATTTCCACCAAGGTCTGTCTCTTAAGTTCGCAATGATGTGAATATGTTCCTGAATACAAGGAAAGAAAAACATTTGTCTCTAAGGGACAGATTAATTTTTATCTCTTCAAATAGTTTTTTTTTATTAAGGTTTACTGGGTTTATTTTTTCTGCCTAGCTGAAATGTTTGTGGTTATTTCACTTTCAAATACAAGATATTTTGTAGTTAAATTAGCACTTTCTTCAGTGGGAACTGGGGCAGATGAAATTAGCTTACATAGTTGAATATTTCTATTCAACTATGTAAAATGTTTTTTCATGTGGAGGTATAATTATACATCTGAATGCAATATGAGTCAATAAGGTATTATATCTATCTCCTTAAAGAAAATGAAAAAATTTATTACTTAATAAAATAATAGCCTTAGGATTTAAGAGACTAATAATCCAAATTAATTATTTATTTATTCAGTAAGTCATCAAAATTTGTATTAAGCCTACTATGTGTCAGTTTGGAGATACAGTAGTGAAAAAGACAAAATCTGTGATCCCACTGTCTTTTTAGCTTAACTCATAAAAAAGCCATGACCTAGAGACCATAAAATATCTGGGGAGTTCTGGTATGAGGTAGGATTGAATAAGCAGCTCCACTCTGTGTCTCCTGCTGAATACAGCTATAAAACTTGGACATAATGTAGAGCAGTTATTTGAGGGCTCTAAAATATAAACAGTAGTGTGCAGAAGGGGAAGGAAGATCAGAATTAAAAGTGGCACAGAACTGGCAGTTAGTTTACAACTGTTTCTTCTTGAGTATTCCCCAGTATGAAGATAATGCACCTTAAGACCCAGAAGCAAACTCGGGGTGAAGAGGGAGAGCTCTATGTGAGGACCTCTGTTTTTGACTCTAGGAGCAGGAAACAGGTCTCTTAATGCTCAGCACTGGGCAGTCTCCCACTTATTTTTTCTTTCCTCCATTCTCTCATGCCTCAGCCCAAGCAATCCTAGAGCAGCAGATGTGAGCCTAACAACAAGAACACACTAAAACATTGAGAAAGGGGATTCTTTGTCTCTGATGGAAAGAGCCAAGATCCCAAGAGGTTGGGAGTAAACTCTTTTTGACATTTTTCTTTCTTTGTACTTCTGTCACTTGGCCCTAAAATGCAACAGAGGTGGCAGGAAATGTGTGGCAAAGTAAGATGAATAAACCCACAGTTTTCTGGCTACAGTACCATCAAAAAAGAGCACCAGGACACCAGAAAGTCCTGGGGAGATGATAGAGACAGGAATTTGGGAAAGTAGTCTCTTAATGTTCACTGAGTTCCCAGACTCATCCATGACTGTGTGTGCACACATCTAATCTGTGTAGCATGCCATAGACTTGGAAGACTGAACAGGTAGACCACTGCCTAGGTCCCAGACTGGCCACTGGGTGGTGCACATGAAGGACAGGTCCAAACAGCACTGAAAAGTCTTTGAAATTGAAATAGCTGTTGAAACTGCAGTCTATAGAAGGCTAATCAAAACTTGTGGCCTGAACCCAACTGGGTCGATTACCTCCTAAAGCAATAACAAAAGTTCTCTGTATGATGGAAACATGATCTGAAGTCCTATAACATGATATTCCAAATGTTTAGGATAAAATGAAAAATTACACAGCATCCAAAGAAACAGGAAAATCTTACTTGCCTAAGAAAACAGAATCAACAGACACCGACATTGATATTACACAATTGTTAGAATTCTCTGACAGTTACTTTAAAGCAACTGTTATATAACGGCTTTAATTAGTTGGATGGCCACTCTTGAAGAAAAATAGAAAGACAGAAATGACAGCAAACAAATGGAATTGAGGAACAGATAGAAATTTTAGAATTGAAATTTAAAATAACTGGAAGAGTTTAATAGAATGAAAATTAGAAAAAATCTTAATTTTTAGATAGGTCAGTAAAAATTATCCAATTTGAGCAGTTAAGTTTCAAAAAAGATGAAAAAGTAAACAGAATGTCAGAAATCTCTGAGATAATAAAAGAAGAGTTTTTATGTCATTGGAAGCCCAGAAGGAATGAAAAAATAATGAGGTGCATAAAAACGTTTGAGGAAATAATGGTTAGAAACTTCCCAGATTTGTCAAAAGACATGAACCTCCTATAGATTCAGAAGTTCAGGAAACTTAAAACAAGATAGTCAAAGAAATACAACCCCAGACATATCATAATCAAACTGCTGAAAGCTAAAGTCAAAGAAAGAATCTTGAAAGTACCCAGAGAAAAACATAACACTCAGGAACAATTATTCATTTGAGAGCTGATTTCTCATTAGAAACCATGGTGGCAGAAGGAATTAGAACATTTTTAAAGTGATAAAATAATTGTACAATCCATAATTCTATATCTAGCAAAAATAATTCTTCAGCAATAAAATGGAATAAAGACACCCTCAAATAAAGGAAAACTAAGAAAATTTGTGGCCAGAAAACCTACTATGAAAGCATTAATAAAGGAAGATGTTCAGAAAGGAAAGACATTCCATATAAAGGCCTGAAACATCAGGGATGAAGAGAAACATAAATGGTAAATATTTGGGTCGATGTAATAAGCCAGTCTTTTCCCATTGAGTTATTTAAAATGTTTGATGATTGAAAGCAAAAATTATAATGCTGTCTGATTGGTTTCCAATGTTAATCAGTGTTAAACATAAAACAAATACAACATAAAGGCAGAGGATAAAGGAGCATATATAATGGAGTTTTCTGTAGCACTTTAAGTGCCAAAATATGGATTCTGTATAGACAAAATGTTCAGTATGGGACAGAGAACAAGATGGTGGAGGAGTAGGTAGACGTGGAGTACAGCCCTCTCCACTGATACATCAGGAATACATCATCAGACACAGAAGTGCAAGCAGAACACCAGCCGAGAGTAGACAGGAGTACCTGACCAGAGGAAAAGAATATACAGAACCATGCAAAACTCGGTAGGACAAAGGAATGAGGGGGGAAAACAGGAGTGTTAGTAGGACTGGACCTGCCCTTGGCCAGTAGGGGAACTGAAACAGGGGTCTGATCCCCACATCGAGGCACTTGTCTGAATCAGAGGAGAAACATTTAAGGCTGAGGGTGAAACAGCTAACCTGTGATAGCCTAAATGGAATGAGAATCAGACAGTCCTTGCCACAGCCATACATAACTCGGACAGAGACACAAGTCTCCTGGAAGGTGCAGTGGCTTGGAGCTGAAATTTAGGGATTGTGGAGCAATCCCAGGGCGAGGGCTGCTGTTGACTGCAGAGAGACAGATCCAGGGGAAGTGAGGGAGGAGATTGTGGTGGGAAATACCTGTGGGGGAAAGTCGGGCACACATAGAAGCAAGGTGATACTGCTGAGTCATGAGTAGGGGTTGGAGCCATCACCATAGCCTCTCTCCCCCCACACGCCAGCATCTGCAGCTGAACAATAGAGAAGCTGGCCCATCAAACACCTGACACTGAACTACAGAGCAGGACCCCACCCAGGGTACTCCTTTAAGTGACTGATGCGCTGAACTACAGAGTAAGACCCCAGTTAGGGGAGCCCCTCTATGGGCCTGACGTGCTTTGTTTGCTTTTCCTACTATTCTTTTCACCTTGCAGTTAATCTTTAATGTATATAAATCTTCTTCATCTACCTCTATTTAACTTTGCATATCTATTCTTTCTTTCTTTTCTTTCCTTCCTTTCCACTCAATATATGTGTTAGTTTTATTTTCATTGCTTTATTCCCCACTTGGCACCTTGCTTTAGTTTTGTTTTACAGTTTCTGCTTTAGTTAATTTTGTTCTGGTAGATACAATTTTTGGTTTCCTTTGTTGGCCAGGTTAATCTATTGTACTTTATTTTTGGTGGACTATTTTGATTTTGCTTACGGGTGTATATGTATATGTGTATATTCAGTAACACTTTTTATTGTTGCTATCAACCTCTGCCTCTACACTGGGCTTTGCAGCTGTGTGGAGTTCTTTTTTTTCCTTTTCTCTTTCTTTTTCTGTTTGTTTTTTTTTTTTCTTTTCTCTTTTTTATAATTTTAATTTTTTAAACCTATTATATTTTTCTGCATTTATTCCTTTGTTTGCCTTTCCTACTGTTCTTTTCCCCTTGTAGTTAAACTTTAATGTATATAAATCTTCTTCATCTATCTCTATCTAACTTTGCATATCTATTCTTTCTTTCCTTTCCTTTCCTCTCAACATATTTGTTAGGTTTGTTTTCATTGCTTTATTCCCCACTCGGCACCTTGCTTTAGTTTTGTTTTCCATTTGTGCTTTAGTTAGTTTTGTTCTTAATTGGTAAATGTAATTTTTTATTTTCTTTGTTCACAGGTTCAACCTACTGTACTTTATTTTTGTTGGACTGTTCTGACTTTGCTCATGGGTTTATATGAATTGTATATATTCTATTATTTTAATTATTATTTGCCTGATTTTGTAACTGCCATTTATCTGGGGTTCATCTTTGGTTTCTCGTTTCCAAATATTTGTTTTAATCTCACTTGATGCCATAACAAGCCACCTGTGGAATTTTTGTTCTTGACCAGAGATCAAGAACACTCCAAGACTCTCACACTGACTCTAAGACCCTAGATTACCAGAGAACTAACCCTGCTGCTGCTGCTGCTGCGTCACTTCAGTCGTGTCTGACTCTGTGTGACCCCAGAGATGGCAGCCCACCAGTCTCCCCCGTCCCTGGGATTCTCCAGGCAAGAACTAACCCTAGGGAGTATCAAATAGTGAGAGCTCACACAAAGGAAACAACTTGAATACAAGACCCAGTAGCACCCTGTGGAGGACACCTCATCTAAACAACAAACAAACAAAAATACAAATCCAATCACCTGCAGACAGGATTACCACCTCACTCAGCCTTGCCCTCTGAGAAGGTAATGGCAGTCCACTCCAGTACTCTTTCCTGGAAAATCCCATGGATGGAGGAGCCTGGTAGGCTGCAGTCCATGGGGTTGCAAAGAGTCGGACACGACTGAGCGACTTCACTTTCATGCTTTGGAGAAGGAAATGGCAACCCACTCCAGTGTTCTTGCCTGGAGAATCCCAGGGATGGTGGAGCCTGGTAGGCTGTCGTCTATGGGGTCACACAGAGTCAGACATGACTGAAGTGACTTACGAGCAGCAGCAGCCTTGCCCATCAGAAGAAAAACAAACAAACAAACAAACAAACAAAAACTCAGGACAAATCTCACCCTATATGAAGCTTACACAAACCACTGGACCAACCTTATGAGGGCAGAAACCAAAAAGAAGAAAGAATTCAACCTTGAAGTTTGAGAAAAGGAGACCTCAAACACAATAAGTTTAAAAAAAAAAAAGAGAGAAAAGGCAGAGAAGTGTTGCACAAATGAAGGAACAAACTAGAAGCACTGAAGTCCAAATAAATGAAGAGGAAGCAGGCAAACTACCTGAAAAAGAGTTCAGAATAACGATAGTAAAGATGATCAAAAACCTTGAAAACAAAATGGAGAAAATACAAGAATCAATTAACAAAGACCTAGAAGAATTAAAGAATAAACATACAGAGAAAAACAACACAATTACTGAAATTAAAAATACTCTAGAAGGAATCAATAGCAGAATATCTGAAGCAGAAGAACGAATCAGTGAGCTGGAAGATAAAATGGTAGAAATAACTTCTGAAGATTGGATGCAATCTCAAAAGTGACAGAATGATCTCTGTTCACTTTCAAGGCAAACCATTCAATATCACGGTAATCCAAGTCTGTGCCCCAACCAGTAACGACTTTATTTTTTTGGGCTCCAGAATCACTGTGGATGCTGACTGAAGCCATGAAATTAAAAGACACTTACTCCTTGGAAGGAAAGTTATGACCAACCTAGACAGCATATTCAAAAGCAGAGACATTACTTTGCCAACAAAGGTCCATCTAGTCAAGGCTATGGTTCTTTCAGTGGTCATGTATGGATGTGAGAGTTGGACTGTAGAGAAAGCTGAGCGCCAAAGAATTGATGCTTTTGAACTGTGGTGTTGGAGAAGACTCTTGAGAGTCCCTTGGACTGCAAGGAGATAAGTCCTGAATGTTCATTGGAAGGACTGATGTTGAAGCTGAAACTTCAGTACTTTGGCCACCTGATGTGAAGAGCTGACTCATTTGAAAAGACCCTGATGCTGGGAATGATTGAGGGCAGGAGGAGAAGGGGATGACAGAGGATGAGATGGTTGGATAGCAGCACTAACTCAATTGATATGAGTTTGGGTAAACTCCAGGAGGTTGTGGTGGTCAGGGAGGCTTGGTGTGCTGCAGTCCATGGGGGTCACAAAGAGTTAGATACGACTGAGTGGCAGAACTGAACTGAACTTCTGAAGGGCAGAATAAAGTAAAAAGAATGAAAAGAACTGAGGATAGTCTCACAGACCTTGGGACAATATCAAATGGACCAACATTCGAATTATAGGGGTCCCAGAAAAAGAAGAGAAAAAGAAAGGGTATGAGAAATTTTTTAAAGAGACAATAGTTGAAAATTTCCCCAACATGGAAAAGAAAATAGTCAAGTCCAAGAGGCACAAGGAGTCCCTTACAGGATAAACCGAAAGAGAAACATGCCAAGACACATAATAATCAAACTAACACAGACTAAACACAAAGAATGAATATTAGAAGTAGCAAGAGAGAAGCAACAAGTAACATACAAGGGAAAGCCCATATGCTTAACAGCTGATCTTTTAGCAGAAACTTTGCAGGCCAGAAGGGAATGGCAAAATATATTTAAAGTACTGAAAGGGAAAAATCTACAACCAAGATTAGAGTACTTGGCAAGGATCTCATTCAAAATTGATGGAGAAATAAAAAGCTTTTCAGGCAAGCAAAAGTTAAGAGAATTTAGCACATCAAACCAGCTTTACAACAAATGTTAAAGGGATTTATGTAGTCAGGAAATACAAAAGAAGAAAAAAATCTACAAAACCAACCCCAAGCAATTAAGAAAATGGCAACAGGAGTATATATATCAATAATTACTTTAAGTGTAAATGGATTAAATGCTCCAACCAAAAGACAGTCTAACTGAATGGATACAAAAACAAGACCCATATATATGCTGTCTACAAGAAACACACTTCAGACCTCAAGACACATATAGACTGAAAGTGAGAGGATGGAAAAACATATTCCATGCAAATGGGAAGGAAAAGAAAGCTGGAAGTAGCAATTCTTATGTCAGACAAAATAGACCTTAAAATAAAGGAGATTACAAGAGATAAGGAAGGACACTATAGGGATCAATCTAAGAGAAAGACATAACAATTGTAAATATCTATGCACCCAACATAGGAGCACCTCAATACATAAGACAAACACTAACAGACATAAAAGGAGAAATTGACAGTAACACAATAATAGTAGGAGACTTTAACAGCCCACTCACACCAATGGACAAATCATCAAAACAGAAAATTAATAAGGTAACACAAGTCTTAAATGATACATTAGATGAGATGGATCTCATTGATATCTTCAGGACATTCATCCAAATCCAGAAGAGTACACCTTCTTGTCAAGTGCACATGGAACATTCTCAAGGATAGACCACATTTTGGGTCACAAACCAAACCTCAGTAAATTTAAGAAAATTGAGACCATATCAAGCATCTTCTCAGACCACAATGCTATGAGACTAGATATCAATTACAAGAAAAAACTGTAAGAAATACAAACACGTGGAGATTACACAACCCGTTTCTAAATAACCAACAGGTAACTGAAGAAATCAAAAGGGAAATCAAAAAATTTCTAGAAACAAATGACAATGAAAACATGACAAACCTATAGGATGCAGCAAAAGCAGTTCCAAGAGGGAAGTTTATAGCAATACAATCATACCTCAGTAAACAAGAATAACATCGAGTAGACAATGTCACTTTACACCTAAAACAACTGGAAAAAGAAGAACAAAACCCCACAAAATTAGTAGAAAGAAAGAAATCATAAAGATCTGAACAGAAATAAATGAAAAGGAAATGAAAGAAAAAATAGTAAGGATTAATAAAACTAAAAGCTATTTCTTTGAGAAGATAAACAAAATTGACAAGTCTTTAGCCAGACTCATGAAGAAAAAAAGAGAGAAGAATCAAATCAACAAAATTAGAAATGAAAAAGATGTTACAACAGACAATGCAGAAATACAAAGTATTATAAGAGACTATTATGAAGAACTATATGGCAATAAAATGGATAACCTTGAAGAAATGGACAGATTCTTAGAAAAGATTGATCTTCCAAGACTGAACCAGGAAGAATTAGAAATTATGAGCAACCCAATTACAAGCACTGAAATTGAAGCTGTGATCAAAAATCTCCCAAGAAACAAAAGTCCAAGACCAGATGGCTTCACAGGAGAATTCTATCAAACATTTAGAGAAGAGCTAATGCCTATCCTTCTAAAACTCTTGCAAAAAATTGCAGAGGAAGGAACACTTCCAAACTCATTCTATGAAGCCACCATCACCTTGATATCAAAACCAGAAAAAAGACAGCACAAAAAAAGAAAACTACATGCCAATGTCACTGATGAACACAGATTTTAAAATCCTGAAGAAAATTTTAGCAAACAGAATTCAGCAACACTTCAAAAAGCTCATACACAATGATCAAGTTGGGTTTATCCCAGGAATGCAAGGATTCTTCAATATATGCAAATCAATCAATGTGATACCCCATATTAACAAATTGAAAGATAAAAACCATATAATCATCTCAATAGATGCAGAAAAAGTCTTTGACAAAATTCAGCACCTATTTATGATTAGAACTCTACAAAAGAAGGAACATACCTCAACACAGTAAAGGCCATATATGATAAGCCTACAGCAAACATTATTCTCAATGGTGAAAACCTGAAAGCATTCCCCCTAAGATCAGGAAGAAGACAAGGATGTCCACTTTCCCCACTATTATTCAGCATAGTTCTGTAAGTCCTTAGTTCAGCAATCAGAGAAGAAAAATAAATTAAAAGATCCAGATCAGAGAAGAAGAAGTAAAGCTCTCACTGTTTGCAGATGACATGAAAAGACAACCCTCAGAATGGGAGAAAACAATAGCAAATTAAACAACTGACAAAGGATTAATTTCCCAAATATACAAGCAGCTCATACAACTCAATGCCAGAGAAACAGACAACCAAATCAAAAAGTGGGAAAAAGACCTAAATAGGCATTTGTCCAAAGAAGACATACAGATGGCTAACAAACACATGAAAAGATGCTCAACATTGCTCATTATTAGAGAAATGCCAATCAAAATTACAGTGAGATATCACCTCACACTGGTTAGAATATTCATCATCAAAATATACAAACAATAAAAGCTGGAGAAAATGTGGAGAAAAGGGAATGTTCTTGCACTGTGGGTGGGAATGTAAATTGATACAGCCAATGTATCAATTGATACAGTATGGAAGACAGTATGGAGACTCCTTAAAAAACTAGGAATAAAACCACCATATGACCCAGCAATCTCACTCCTAGGCATATACTCTGAGGAAACCAAAATTGAAAAAGACATATATCCCATTGTTCATTGAAGCACTATTTACAGTAGCTAGAACATGGAAGCAACCTAGTTGTCCATTGACAGGTGAATGGATAAAGAAGTTGTGGTACATATACACAATGGAATATTACTCAGTTATAAAAAACAACATATTTGAGTCAGTTCTGATGAGGTGGATGAACCTAGAACCTATTATACAGAGTGAAGTGAGTCAGAATGAGAAAGTTAAATATCATATTCTAATGCACATATACAGAATCTAGAAAAATGGTACTGAAGAATTTATTTACAGGGCAGAAATGGAGAAACAGACAGAGAATAGCCTTATGGACATGGGGAGAGGGGAGGAGAGAGTGAGATGTATAGAAAGAGTAACATGGAAACTTACATTTCCATATGTCAAATAGGCAATGTGTATTTGCTGTATGGCTCAGGAAACTCAAACAGGGGCTCTGTATCAACCTGGAGGGTTGGGATGGGACAGGAGATGGGAGGGGATATACGTACACCTATGGCTGATTCATGTTGAGGTTTGACAGAAAACAACAAAATTTTGTAAAGCAATTATCATTCAATAAAAAATTAAAAAAATTTTCAGTATGTATATTCCTTAAACCCTGCATAAGGAGATGTAGTTAAAAAAGAAAGAAAAACATTAAATGAAACACTAAAAGTGTTAAAAATAACTAAAAGCACAAAAGAGATCAGAGGAATGAAAAATAGATGGAAGGACTGAAAACCAACCATATTTATAGTTGGAAACCTCAATACTCTCCTCTCTGTAATTAATAAAAACTGATAGAAAGTCTTCAGCAAAGATGTAGAAGAATGTGCAATGTCATCAGTAAACTGAATATAATTGACATTTATATACCAGTCAACCAATCCACAGCAGAATACACAATCTTCTCAACTGCACACGGAACATTCATCCGGAGAGACTGCCTTATAGGGCATAAAACAAAACCTAAATTTAAAAAGATTGAAATCATAAAATGTATGCTACTATATTCTCTGACATAGGAATCAAATTGATACAACTCAATGGCAAAAAAAATAACCCCATTTTTTAAATGGGCAAAGGACCTGCATAGACATTTTCCCAAGGAAGACATACAAATAGCCCACAGGTTCATTGAAGGGTGCTCAACATCTCAAATCATCAAGGAAATGCAAATCGAAACCACAATGAGATAACACCTCCACCTGTTAGATTGTCCATTATCAAAAAGCCAAGAGGTGATAAATGTTGGTGAGAATGTAGAGAAAAGGGAACCCTTATACACTGTTGGTGGGAATGTAAATTAGTGTAGCCACTATGGAAAAGAGTATGGAGGTTCCTCAAGAAATAAAAATAAAACTACTATATGGTCCATCATCCCCACTTCTACATATATATATATGAAGGAAATAAAGTCACTATGCTAAGTGAAATAAGACAAATACTGCATGATATCATTTATATGTGGAATATTAAAAAAACTCATTGAAACAGAGTAGAAAGTGGTTGCTGGGGGAAATAAGGAGAGGTGAGTAAAAGGATACAAACTTTCTGTTACAGGATGAATAAATTCTGAGAATGTCATATAAAATATGTATAACATGATGACTACAGTTGAGAACACTGTTTTGTAAAATTGAAATCTCCTAAGAAAGTAGAAATTAAATGTTAACACAAAACAGGTAAATATCAAAAAGATGTAAATATATAAAGTGATAGACATGTTAACTTGATTATGGGAATTCTTTCACAATGTATATGAATATCAAATAATGCTGTACACTTTAAATATTTAAAATTTTATTTGAAATATTTAAAACATTTATCTTATAATTATACCTCAATAAAGTTGAAAAAACCCAAAAAGGTAATAAGATAATACTATGAATAATTTTCCAAATGTACTTTCAACATCTTCAGTGGAGTGGAGAATTCTTCAAACATCAAAAACTCTAAACATTTTTGGGGAAGATGAAATAGATATTCCAAGTAATTCCATGACTCTTGAAGTCATAATTAAATTCTTCAAAAAAGGAAATCTAAAGGCCAAGATCATTTCACAAACTCTACTAAACATTTAAGGAGAAAATAATACCAATTCTACACAGTGTCTTCCAGGAAATTGAAGAGGAGGGAACACTTCCAAACTTATCTTATGAGACCACCAGTACCTTGATATCAAAACCATATAAAGGCAATACTAAAAAATAAACTTATAGACCAATATTCCTCATGACCAGAGACCTAAAGATCCTTGACAAAATATTAGCTAAAAATATATACCAACATATAAAAAGAATAATACATCACAGTTCAAGTGAGGGTGTGTTTCAAGAATGAAAGGCTGTTTTAATATTTGAAAATCAACTGATAAATTCTACCATATTGACAATCTAAGTTTAGAAACCTCACAGTGATTGTATCAATTGTCATAGAAAAAGCATTTGACAAAATTCAACATCCATTATGAAAGTTGTCAAGAAAGTAAATAAAAGAATCAACAAGAAAACAACTAGAATCAACTAGAAATAGAAGGGAATATCCTGGTAAAGGGCAGCTACAAAACTCCCAGTGCTGACATTGCTTACTCTTGAGAGACTGGACACTTTCCCTGTAAGGTTAGGAACAAGGCAAAGATACCCATTCTTACCACTACTGTTCAATATGGTACTAGAAGTCCTGGATAATGTAATAAGGAACAAAAAAGAAAAAGTGTATAAATGGAAAGGAAAGAAATAAATACGACTATTTATTTCCAAACAGCACAATTCTTTATGGATAATACCCCTATATCTACCAACACTTCCTAGAACTAATAAATGAATGTAATGAGGTAAAAAGACAAAAAATCAGTTATATTTCTATATATTAGCGATGAATAATGGAAACTGAAATTTTAATCACTCCAAAATTGAAATGCATTTGTATAAATCTAACAAAATATGTAAAGGATATGTATGCTGAAAACTATAAAGTACTGATTAACAAAATCAAAGAAAACTGAAATAAATGGAGAACATACTGTGTACAAAGATTGGAAGATTCCACATAGCAAAGATTCTATTTTCCCCTATAGTATTGATCTCTGTATTTAACACAGCCCCACTAAAAATGCCTACAGAAATTATGTGTATTGGCTTTCTATTATTGTGTACCCAAAATGTGACTTAAAATGTGCGTTTATTACCTCACAGTTTCTGTAAATCAGGAATTTGGACAGAGGTTATCTGGCTTCATTTTTATGGGTCTCTCAGACGCTTTAATTGAGAGGTAGTCTGTTGTCATCTAAGTCTTGAGTGGAGAAGGATTCACTTCTAAGCTTATGCAGTTGTTAGTGGGATTCTCTTCTTGGTGGGCTGTGAGACAGACTAAGGGCCTCACCTTCTTTGTGGTTGTCTCCTGGAGACTATCCTCTTTTCTTTACCATGTGGGCTTTTCCAACATGGCAACTTGTTTCCTGAGAGAGAGAGAGAGAGACAGACTACTAAAGACAATAAGTGAGTCAAGGAATAGTAATAGAAGCAGTTGAAAGGGAGGGTGGTCAGGGCAGATTTCAGTGAGACTGTAGCTTTAGAGGAAATATGTGAAGGAGAAGAGGAAATGACCCAAGTGTCTTCCTGTAGGAAGAAATTTTCAGTCAGAAGAAATCATAAACGCAGAGGTCTAAAGTAGAAATACATCTGTCTGGAGGTTTAAGACAGAGCAAACGACATGGAGGGAGGAGATGAGTAACCTGGAGTAACAGGTGGCAGGGACAGGTTTGCTTGGTGAAAGTGCCAACGAATGTATAGAAAAAACTTCCATCATCTATCTTCTACAATATATGTTAAGATTTATTAATCTTTAACTTGGAGAGAAAATTAAAAAACATTATTTTTTTGTCTTACCTGATACACTTGTTGCAAGCTTATGCTATTATTTTAGCTTGGTCTACATTTCAAATGAAGTCACTATGCCTTGGTTGCTCATCATCATTTTTAGCAATTGAAGTTGGTTATTAAATTTTTCCTTAGTTTTTCAATTTTCTTTCTCTGGGAAGACCTTATTTTGCAACCCTGTTTCCATCATTATCGTTCTTTTATCTGGACTCTTTGATGATTCTCCAGCTTCCTCTCTGTTGTGCAGCCTTGAACAAGACTTGGAATTTTATGAGAAATCCTACCTGAGGTGGTGCATAATAACCAATATATTTGGTTGCAAGTTCAAAGAACACAAACGTAAAGCCCATGTATTTTTAGTTAATAAAAAAAAAAGCCTGAACTTTCATGAGAAAAGGGATATTTTACCAGTTTTAAGAATAGTTAATTTTTTAATTGACACTGACCTCTTAAAACTGCTACCTGAGGTGAACACAGGGCACAGTTACTTTAATTTGAACTTGTCAATGACATACTATTAATTTTTCATCTGTTCTTCTTGCAGACTTAATGCTGGATATTTATGATTTTTTAATACATGGAACTCCCTCAACATAGCTGAAAAAATCAAAATGATAAGAGATGGTCCAAATTGAAAATCTTTTAAAACAGTTTTAGTATGTGAATAATGATGTGCAATCTAGAAGCCATTTATTTCATTAAGTGCTAAAACAACATGTGTCAAGAAGATAAAGTTCTAGTTTCTCGTCTTCCAGAGCTGGAGCAGTCCTGAATGGACCGTTGAGGTTATCTTTTATTGCCAAGGAAGATGAGGGACCTTATTCTTGGAAATGGTAGGTTCTAACCCAAGAAATTAACTATTGCTGCACTGAAGGGGAGGCAGAATCCTTACAGATCCTTTCTTCCAACTGTCCCATGCTGGGCATGTGCCAGACAGATAAGAGCCTATCTAATTTTTAAAGGCCTATTTCTTCTTCCAGGAAGAATTTCCCTGGGGGGGAGGGGTGGGGGGACATTGTCCCTGGGTTAGTAAATAAGCACACCAGAGTGGCTGCTTTAGAGAGAGTATTTTCTCTTTGGGAATTCTATCAGATAAACTTTTCTGATTGGTTTTCATTAAATGATAAAATATGTGGTTTTACATACAATTTTCTGTTAATACCATTTGTATACACACAGATATATATATATATATATATATATATATATACATATATACATATATATATCCTATATATATATAACCGTGCTACTGCTGCTGCTAAGTCGCTTCAGTCGTGTCCGACTCTGTGCGACCCCATAGACGGCAGCCCACCAGGCTCCCCCGTCCCTGGAATTCTCCAGGCAAGAACACTGGAGTGGGCTGCCATTTCCTTCTCCAAAGCATGAAAGTGAAAAGTGAAAGTGAAGTCGCTCAGTCGTCCGACTCTTAGAGGACCCCATGGACTGCAGCCTCCCAGGCTCCTCCGTCCATGGGATTTTCCAGGCAAGAGTACTGGAGTGGGGTGCCATTGCCTTCTCTGATATATAATCCTATATATATATACATCCTATATATATATATATATATATATATATATATATTCTATATATATAGGATACACATTGTATCTAGCATTGAATTAAAAATATTTTTGTTGAAGTTTAGTTGATTTGCAGTGTTTTTTTAATTTCTGCTGTACAGCAAGGTGATTCATTTATACATATATATATTCTTGCTTTAATAGTATTTTGCATTATGGTTTATAATAGGTTATTGAATATAGTTGTGTAGCATTTATTTTTATATACAAACACATATGCGTAGATTGTGCACATCAGAGAGAGAGAGAGATCAAGGAATTGGCTCACATGGTTGTGGAGGCTTGGCAAGTCTAAAACCTGATAGGTTACTCTAGCCGTCTGGAGACACAAGGAAGAGTGTACTTTGGTACAAAGGAGGTGTGCTGGCACAATTCCTTCTTGCTTGAGGAACATTCAGATTCTTTTTTATTAAAGGCGTTCAACTTATTGAATGAGACCCACTTACACTATGGAATTAATCTGTTTTCTTCAAAGACCATCTATTTAAACATCAATCGTATCTGAAACCCACCTTCACAGAAACATCCAGAGTAATGTTTGACCAAATATTTGGGTCCCGTAGCCTAGCCAAATTGACATATAAAATTAACCATTGTAAGTTTATTAATAATTTTGCCTAAATTTTTCATTAATATTTTGTATATTATTACAAAGCTATTAGCTTGATTTATTCTTTTGTTAGATAACATTGATTTTCAGGACATTAAAATATTGTTTTTTAAATGAGTAGTTACATACTGGTTAAAAAAATATTGAAAACATACCATGTAAAAGGTGAGCAAAAGTTATGATATGAAATGTAACTTTTCCAAGAAGTCTTGATTAAAATGCAGTGCAGAGATATTTGTGATTTATGAAGTGTATTTGCTGTTGAAATGTTACAGATTCTAATCCTCAATGATGACATGAAATTACTTCTTGCTCTTTTAGGGCCACTGCCAGCACTAGATGTTATGATGAAAACTCAGGGGAATGCTCTCACTGAGAAATTGATTAGAATTTACCAGTTACTTCTGAGAAGCATTTTTTTTTTAATTAATAATAGGGCCCTGGACTGAAGTGGACCCATGTGTGCCACCTGATGTAATTTTTCCATAGAACACTTTAGAAAGCCAGCCTGAAGTTTTTCCATAGTTAGATTCACATCTTCTGGTGACATTTCATCATAAAAGTATCCCACAGTCAGGCCCAGGCATGGTTAGTGGCCCTCAAGAGGGTGAAGTTTGCCAGTAATAGCTGCATATAAATAGTCAATTATATTGAGGGGATGGTTCAGATGGATTCTTCCCAGGAGGAATAAACTTTGAGATGAGAAAAGAACAATGACTAGATACTCTTTGTATAAGAAATTGAGAAGTGGCCCTCAAAGCAATATCAAGCTGGCCTCCAGAGAGCTTACTGCTGGCTATAAATTGCCTAAAATTTAAAATGTTAATATCTGTATCACATTTTGGGTTTCCTCATTTGTGCAATGAATAGTTAATAGTTGCATTAGTAAAGAAGGAAGATATACTGTAAATTATGAGGAAAATTATAGTAATCTTCCCCCTTTTGCCTGGTTTGTATTTATTAATTCATTTATATGTGCAAAGCACCATTAAGATGAAGTTTATGGGAGTCATATTTTCTTTTTACCCTTTCTGTATATTTAAGAAAATCATATGAGTGCTATATATTTAGAAATGGAAATAAAGCAACTAGTCCTCTAGAGCTATAGTTCTGAAAATTCAGAATCACTTGGAGGATTTGTTCAAAGAGGATAGCTAGGCTCTATGAAGAGCATTTCTGATTAAGTAAATTTTGGGTGAAGCCCCAAGTTTGGAATTTTAACAAGTTTCCAGGTGATTCTGTTGCTGCTGGTCTTGAGGGTGTACTTTGATAGCCAGGGCTGAGGGTTTCATGCATTCAGCATTGTGAGCTATTGACCTTGAAGAAATTCTACCAAAGATGAGTATACATCCCCCCTTTCATAAAAAAGATCTTACTACATACGGGAGATAGTATTTAGGCTATCAATGCAAGATGGTATGTCATTATTATGTATACCATACCTAGATATGTTTTCAAAATTTCTTTTACCAAATAATCCTCTAAGAAAAAGTCATGGTGATAACTACCACCCAAGCCATTTGACACTTCTTTATCCATGAGTTTTAACTGTTTTAAATACATTCTTTTTATATGAGTGTATATTTTATATATATATGCATCATATATATATATATATATATATATATATATATGTTATATATTTGTTTTTCAGTCGCTGTCATGTCTGACTCTCTGCAACCCCATGGACACCAGGCTTCCCTGTCTTTCACTATTTCCCTGAGTTTGCTTAAACTCATGTCAACTGAGTTAGTGATGCCATCCAACCATCTCATCCTCTGTCATCCTCTTCTCCCCCTTCCTTCAATCTTTCCCAGCATAAGGGTCTTTTCCAATGAGTCGGCTCCTCCCATCAGGTGGCCAAAGTATTGGAGCTTCAGCTTCAGCATCAGTCTCTCCAATGAATATTCAGGGTTGATTTCCTTTAGGATTGACTGGTTTGATCTCCTTGCTGTCCAAGGGACTCTCAAGACTCTTCTCCAGCACCACAGTTTGAAAGCATCAATTCTTTGACACTCAGCCTTCTTTTTGTTTTATATATATATATATATATATATATATATATATATATATCACATATATGTTATTTCATATATTATATATGCATATGTTGTATATATACCATATATATGTTTTATATATATATATGGAACAAATTTAATAATGTTTTAAACTGTGGTTGACTTCAGCCTTGGACCTCATTACTGAAATCTGGTCCTCAGATCACCAGCATCAGCATCCCCTGGTACATGCTCAATCCTAGGCCCTGCCCCAGATGGACTAAATTCAAATCTGCATTTTACCAAGGTCTCTAGGTGATTCATTTTCACATCACAGTTTGGGGAAATCAGTTCTAAGGAATAACACATAACACATCAAACTGGTGATTTCCATGCAGAAGCAGAATGTGTTTGAAGAACACAACATGAAGCAGCTGTGGACTGGCAGGTAGGCTGGGGTTATCAGACCTAATAAGGTGTTAGAGCTGGGAGGCAGGAAAGCACTGAGCTGTTGACCACTCTGACTTTGGTCATGCTGAGTTTTTCTGTTTGTGTAAAAGAATCCCATTAATGAAATAGCCTTAGATTCTAAACAACAGAGAGAAAAATCAATTAGAACACCTTGGAGAGTGAGACAGGATTGGGAAAATTCATTATCAGATAGCCAGCGTGTCTTGAGAGGGAAGGTAAGTTATGACCCCTCAACATCACTGAGGAGTAGTGCTCATACAGCAATCTAGGGAGAACTACTGCTTTCACCTGAGCCATTTGACACCATTTTATCCACAGATAGTAACTGTCCTCAATAGGCCTTGATTTCTTTTGAGTTAAAGAAAAATGCACAAACCGGCCAGTACAAACAGAGGTAAACAAGTTTAGCAACACTTTTAACATCACTTGTTTTTTCCACTGTTTCTTATGTTTTGCTGGGTTTGGGGTTAAATGTGGCTTGTCCAATAAAAGTAAGTAGAAAGAACACCATTTGTTGCATTTGAGATTTCAGTTCAGAGTAGCATATTTTTATGAGTCCCAGGAAATTATCACAATGGCTTCGTAACTTTACAAACCTTCAATGTGACAAAGACAAAGAGCCTGTTATGGTCTCCCTACTTCTCCTCTACTCATACAGCCCTCTCTTCATTCTGTAGTTGGAGGGAAACTTTTACTGTCTTTTTTGGTCCTTTTTATCTTAAAAATTTTTTCCCATTATGATTTATTATAGGATATTAAATATAGTTTCCTGTGCTTTATAGTAAGACCTTGTTGTTTATCCATTCTGTATATAATGGTTTGCATCTGCTAATTTCAGACTCCCAATCCATCTGGAGGGATGTAAGAGAGTTTCAGAAAAACATCTATTTCTGCTTTATTGACTATGCCAAAGCCTTTGACTGTGTGGATCACAATAAACTGTGGAAAATTCTGAAAGAGATGGGAATACCAGACCATCTGACCTGCCTCTTGAGAAATCTGTACGCAGGTCGAGAAGCAACACTTAGAACTGGACACAGAAAAGACTGGTTCCAAATTGGGAAAGGAGTACATCAAGGCTGTATATTGTCACAATGCTTATTTAACTTATATGCAGAGTACATCATGAGAAATGCTGGGCTGGATGAAGCACAAACTGGAATCAAGATTGCTGAGAGAAATATCAATAACCTCAGATATGCAGATGACACCACCCTTATGGCACAAAGTGAAGAAGAACTAAAGAGCCTCTTGATGAAAGTGAAAGAGGAGAGTGAAAAAGTTGGCTTAAAGCTCAACAATCAGAAAACTAAGATCATGGCATCTGGTCCCATCACTTCATGGGAAATAGATGGGGAAACAGTGAAAACAGTGGCAGACTTTTTTGGGGGGGCTCCAAAATCACTGCAGATGGTGACTGCAGCCATGAAATTAAAAGATGCTTACTCCTTGGAAGGAAAGTTATGACCAACCTAGACAGCATATTAAAAAGAGACATTACTTTGCCAGCAAAGGTCCATCTAGTCAAAATTACGGTTTTTCCAGTAGTCATGTATGGATGTGAGAGTTGGACTCTAGAGAAAGCTGAGCGCTAAAGAATTGATGCTTTTGAACTGTGGTGTTGGAGTAGACTCTTGAGAGTCCCTTGGACTGCAAGGAGATCCAACCCGTCCATCCTAAAGGAGATCAGTCCTGAGTGTTCTTTGGAAGGACAGATGTTGAGACTGAAGCTCCAATACTTTGGCCACCTGATGTGAAGAGTTGACTCATTGGAAAAGACCCTGATGCTGGGAGGGATTGGGGGCAAGAGGAGAAGGGGATGACAGAGGATGAGATGGTTGGATGGCATCACCAACTCAATGGCCATGAGTTTGGGTAAACTCCAGGAGTTGGTGATGGACAGGGAGGCCTAGCATGCTGTGATCCATGGGGTTGCAAAGAGTCAGACACGACTGAGCGACTGAACTGAACTGAACTGAAATTGTAACATGCCATTCCTCTGCTGAAAATCCTCCTGGGTCATTCTATCATACTTAAAATAAAATTCAGAATTCTTATCATGACCTCCAATATCATTGTTAGGTCTCTGATTACTCCTATCACTCTTATTATTTCTTTCCCTCACTCTGTCCTTGTTCTCCTTAATTGACAAATATGTCTCAAGGTCTTTGTACATACTTCCCTATATGGCCCCCTTCCTCAATTCTTCCAGGTTTCAGCTTTGATCACCTTCCTAATGGGGTTTCTATGGCCCCCTAATTATAAGTTATACCCCTCTACTTTTGTAATCCTCTTGAAGAGAAGTATAGCCCCATAGAAGATGGAGTAAAGGCTCCATTTTACAAAAGGAGAGGCAATTTACAAGAGAAGAATTCTGACTGGCTGAAAAACAGATGTTTCACCTGATTAGTAATCAGGAAACTACAAATCAAAACAAGATAACATTTCATACTCATTGGACCACTGAAAATTAGAAAGCCTAACCATATCAATTGTGGGGAAACAAGAATACACAAACTACTAGTTTGGTTGTAAGTTGGTTTAATAATTTTGAAGAGCTATTGGTATGGTGAAGGTGAAGTTGTGCATAGTTTATGACCTCGGTGATATAGGTGATATTCAAAATACCTCTAGGTGATATTCTCTTTTAGGTGATATTCTTCTCTTCTAGGTGATATTCAAAGTATTTGATGATTGCTATCAGAGGCACCAACCAATCAGAATTAAACATATGCTACAAATGACTGACTTTGTCATATTGGTGTATTTTATTTGAGTAATAGTCCTGTATATACCTTAGAGGAACTCCTACACACATGCATGAAGAGACATGTATAAGAATATTCAAAACAGCATTGTTTGTAATACCAAAAAAAACCCTCTGCAAATAACCTATATGTCTGTCCCTAGAGTAATGCATAAATTGTCTCATAGTCATAGAATAGCATGCTATTCAGCAGTTTCGATGAAAGGACCAGATCTACATAAATCAGCTTTGCTAAACTTTACTACACAATGAGAAAAAGAATTCGAAAGAATTCATATGGTATGACACCATTTATGTAAAATTTAAAACATGAAGAAAATACTATATACTGTTATGAGCATGTAGATATGTAGTAAACATATAAAATATACATGGGAAGAATACACACCAACTTCAAATAGTTACCCTGGAGTACAAAGAAGGAAAGTAGGATAAAGGAGAAGAGTTGTAGCACTCTATAATCTTTAATTTCTTAACAGAATAAACATGACAAAAATTAATATTTGCTGAATTTAAGTGTCAATATCTGCTATTTTAAAATTTTATATATGTTTTATTTTTTTTAAGATATGTATGTAATATGGTAGAGCTTATACTGGACCCAGATCTGTTGGCTTTCAAAGCCAGAGAGCTTTTCATGACCTAAGCTCCAGAAGAAAGACCCTGCCTTGACCTCACAGTTGCAGCTGTGTCTTCCCAGTACTGTTAGGAACATGGTTAGATCCCACTGTCACAATGGTAGTGTTTTTAGTGATAATCTCTGTGGTGGTGCCTGCTATCCAAGGGGAGTTCAGGTGGTCAAGTGGTGGAATTGCTGGCAGAATAATGAATAATGATTTTACATGGCTTTCTGTATACATTCCAGAGTCAGAGGAATTAGGGCTCAGGTGCTGGATTGGGATGTGTATACTTGCCAGAGACTCCATATTTCAGTTTTGTCATCAGTCTAAACACAGGGCTTTTTCTGTGCACATTCATTTTCTCACTGTGCTGCTAGGTAAAGCAGCTATACCAGCTATACCAGCTCATGATTGAGGGTTCAGGAGATATTATGGTTTGCCATGAAAACTTACAGAGTTAGGTTTCTGAATTAACAGTGGGCCTTGCCCCCAGTGATGGAGATCATTTGCCTTGGCAATCTAAGCACGTCAACCCAGTGATCTAGGTCATTTCTTCTTTACACAAAATTTTGGTTGAGTTAGGAGTCTCTGTTCAGAGTTGGGACGGACAGGATGTATATCAAATCTTTAGGGTCAGAGAAATGGAGCAACTGAGCAGCTAATGTAGAGCACAGTGATTGTAGTTAATAATGTATAATATACCTGAAAGTTGCTAAGAGAGTGGATCTTTAATGTACTCACCATAGAAAAGAAATGATGATTATGTGATGAATTAGAGTGTTAGCTGTTGCTATGGTGGTAATCATTTTGCAGTGTATTTAAGTGTATCAAGTCAACATGTTGTACACCTTAAACTTACATGATGCTGTATGCCAGTTACATCTTAATAAAGCTAGGAAAATGCTCTTCAACTCCTAGCCCTACCGTAATACTTTGTGTGATTGAATATCTCAAAAAATATATAAGCTAGCAAAGAAAATAACTGGCAAGAAAAATTCCATGAAACTTTTGTTCTGAACCAACCAGTTTTGCTTTGAAACACCATTCCTTCAGTGGTTTAATCCACATTTAACCACATAGTTTATTTTCTTTATTTTCATGGCTTTTTGACCTCACGTAATACCTTTTGTGATCTTAAGATTTATATTTTCTGGCACATCCAATGTTATGCTTTAAGATATTTTCTGAAGCAGTCAGTGTGTGTGATTAATATTTATTTAGTTTTCTACATAGACTACTAAAATCTCAGCATAGCAAACTGATATATTGAGCTAACACATCAATAATAAATGAATGAGATATGATAATGAATTCGATCTGTAGTAAATAAGAAAAAATCTATGTTGTATTTGAGAGAGTTACCCTAAATCAATTTATTTGTGGTTGAGAATGATGTAAAAAGTAGATAGTGCCAAGAAACATCTTTGTTTTGTCTAAATCACCAGTGTAAAGCTCAGCATATATTTTTGGTGCTAATATATAAATATCTAAGTGTGAACCTAAGATAATGAAGCTAAGTTTCATGTAAATGTTTTGGGGCCAGATTAAGTGATATGAGTTGTCTTATTTTAGACATGAAAATCTAGTAATTGAACACTTTAAGATTTTATAGAGAACAGGCTTAGGAAGTGATGATGTAAAATTTAACTCTGAGTACTCTCCTTGAAAACAGTTATTAAAATTCATTAGAAGTAGATATTGCTCATCAGATTATCTTAAAGTTTCCAGAAATGAGATAGATAAAATATGTGATAAAGTAAATAATAATGAATATATAAATGAGTTGATTCCCTAAATAATAGGAAAATGTTCATATTTTAAAGAAATGTCTAAAAAGAACTTTGATAGTCTCTGCATGACAATTGGAACTGCTAACTGTATCTGTGGAGAAGGCGATGGCACCCCACTCCATTACTTTTGCCTGGAAAATCCCATGGACAGAGGAGCCTGGTAGGCTGCAGTCCATGGGATCGCGAAGAGTTGGACATGACTGAGCGACTTCACTTTCACTTTTCACTTTCATGCATTGGAGAAGGAAATGGCAACCCACTCCAGTGTTCTTGCCTGGAGAATCCCAGGGACGGGGGAGCCTGGTGGGCTGCTGTCTATGGGGTCGCACAGAGTCGGACACGACTGAAGCGACTTAGCAGCAGCAGCAACTGTATCTGTAACATGATAAATACACGAGCTTGCTTTATGAGGAAAACACCTTAACACCATAGTCTTGAAGGTCCCTTTTCTCTGAAGTTTACCTTCCCTCAAAGACAAGGATGGGGTTCTAGCAGCTCTGTTTTTGATAGAGTCCTGTTACTGCTGCCCTCCTACCTGCAACATTTGTTTGGACCATAGGGGATGCCTGATCCAAATTGGACCTATCAGAGCATGTCTTATAGAACTGTAAACTGGGAGCTAAGACAGCGTAGCTCAATCTACACTGATATCATGAACAAATGTAATTTAAACCAGAGAGTTGTGAAATCAGCCACCTTCCAGCATGTCCATGGAAAAACAGTAAAAGGCAGCCTATGGAGGGAGAAGAGTGGAACATACATGCAGTGGGAGACAATGATCAAGAATATACATCTTCCCCAGGTAGACCCAGCAGGTATCCTCCCCATGGAAGCACTTCCCTAAACACATTTTGAAATTCATTTACCACATTTAAAAAATTCGTTTGTAATACATTAACATCGATTTGTAAGACTGACAGGTTGAATGGGCCTGAGTGTGACTATCATTTCCCCATACCATTTTATTTATTTTAAAAAACCATTGAGTGTGATCTTAATATTCTTTTTATCCTTAGTGCTCTATGTGCATATCATCTAATCTTCCTAAAGCAGAAATTAAAATCACCATTCATCTTTTACAGCTGATGAAACAAAGTTTAGGGCCTTTATAGGACTCACCCAAATTCATGGAACTGATTGTAAGTGGCCAAACTGAGACTCCTTCAGATTCCTAAGACTTCACCCTTAACCATTATGTTGTACTTGAATCTGGGGTAGCAACCAGTATCTTCCATAAAGGGAAGATGTTTGTCCCTCATCTATAGTAACAGTAAGTTCAGCTTACTCTGCATATTATGCGTGGTGTTCTGAGCTCTGATTTACAGCATGAGGTCTGGAGTAGGTAGTGATCAGGCAGGCTGTGTGTTCTCAGCAAAACTGGACATAAACACACACAGAGATACACATGTGTGTATACTATAGAAGAGGGTGTAAGGACGACTGTTTTGCAGAAGCAGAAAATGCTTATTCCCTTTCAATTCAGTTCAGTCACGCAGTCGTGTCCAACTTTTTGCGACCCCATGAACCACAGCATGCCAGGCCTCCCTGTCCATCACCAACGCCTGGAGTCCACCCAAACTCATGTCCATTGAGTCAGTGATGCCATCCAACCATCTTATCCTCTGTTGTCTTCTTCTCCTCCTGCCCCCAATTCCTCCCAGCATCAGGGTCTTTTCAAATGAGTCAACTCTTCGCATCAGGTGGCCAAAGTATTGGAGTTTCAGCTTCAACATCAGTCCTTCCAATGAACACCCAGGGCTGATCTCCTTTAGGATGGACGGGTTGGATCTCCTTGCAGTCCCAGGGACTCTCAAGAGTCTACTCCAACACCACAGTTCAAAAGCATCAATTCTGTGCTCAGCTCTCCTTATAGTCCAACTTTCACATCCATACATGACTACTGGAAAAACCATAGCCTTGACTAGATGGACATTTGTTGACAAAGTAATGTCTCTGCTTTTTAATATACTATTTAGGTTGGTCATAACTTTCCTTCCAAGGAACAAGCGTCTTTTAATTTCATGGCTGCAGTCACCATCTGCAGTGATTTTGGAGCCCAGAAAAATAAAGTCAGTCACTGTTTCCCCATCTATTTGCCATGAAGTGATGGGACTGGATGCCATGATCTTAGTTTTCTGAATGTTGAGCTTTAAGCCAACTTTTTCTCTCTCCTCTTTCACTTTCATTAAGAGGCTCTTTAGTTCCTCTTCACTTTGTGCCATAAGGGTGGTGTCATCTGCGTATCTGAGGTTATTGATATTTCTCTCAGCAATCTTGATTCCAGCTTGTGCTTCCTCCAGCCCAGCATTTCTCATGATGTAGTTAACATCATTTTACTCCATCCTATCCATGAGATAGTAAAATTAAAATGGAATGTCATATAGTGCTTCATAGGAAGGCATTGTAAAAGAGTGTTTGTGTTATAGGAAAGGCCTACAAACAGCAAAAATAAATGCCTAGGAAGAGATGCCACAAGGCTACATATATTGATTCCAGAGGAAGTTAAAATATTTATGTAAAACACCATATGGTTCATCAGAGGACACAAGCCTAAAAGCAGTTAGTTCAGGCTTCATAGAGATTTTACTGACTCTGAGGAATGGGTTCCAGTTGAAAATTTATTTGGGGCCCTGAAACATATCAGTAAACTTACTGCTGAAAGTTCACCACAAATTGCAAGCTTTGGATGTTTGCATGTACTTTACTTAACCTGGGGAAACCTCATTACAGACATTTTACATTTTACCCTTTTGGAAGGGCTCAAAGGAAATAGAAGTTTGCTGTAGACGGGAGCTGAAAGGGAATACTTACAGGTAGTGGTCAGCAGTAACAGGCTTGCACTATTGTTTGTGTCCTGGGTAAGGAGGAAATTTCAAGGATTAGTTTTGTGAACTTGAATGGCACTGACCTGCTTCAGCAATACCTGGGAAGTGAAATGGAGTTGTCAGCATAAAGAGAGAGGACCAGTTCTTGCATCTCTCCACGTAATTATAGATTTTTATCCAATCAATACAATATGCCAAGAAATCCCCAATTATTTTTTTTAATTAAGGGCAAAGCACTTGGGTTACAGGAAGAGAAGGAGAGGATAGAAATGTTTTGCTGACTTTCTTCATCCTTTAGAAAATACTCGCTCTTTGCTTTTTTTTTTAATTGAATTTTCAAACTCGGGTGGAAAAGCCAAGATGGTCCATCAGTTCCTCTCTCCTTATTCCCTTCTGTGTGAAAAAACTTTTGAAGAATTCCTTGTATTCAAGAGAAGATTCCCATTGCTTTTGGCTATGTATTTCCATTCAGTTCAGTTCAGTCCCTCAGTCATGTCCAACTGTTTGTGACCTCATGGACTGCAGCAAGCCAGGCTTCCCTGTCCATCACCATCTCCCAGAGCTTACTCAAACTCATGTCCATCAAGTCGGTGATGCCATCCAACCATCTCATCCTCTGTTGTCCCCTTCTCCTCCCACCTTCAGTCTTTCCCAGCATCAGGGTCTTTTCCAGTGAGTCAGTTCTTTGCATCAGGTGGCCAAAGTATTGGAGCTTCAGCTTCAGCATCAGTCCTTACAATGAATATTCAGTACTGATTTCCTTTAGGATGGACTGGTTGGACCTCCTTGCAGTCCAAGGGAATCTCAAGAGTCTTCTCCAACACCACAGTTCAAAAGCATCAATTCTTTGGCACTCAGCTTTCTTTATAGTCCAACTCTCACATCCATATATGACTACTGGAAAAACCATAGATTTGACTAGATGGACCTTTGTTGGCAAAGTAATGTCTCTGCTTTTTAATATACTGTCTAGATTGGGCATAGCTTTTCTTCCAAGGAGCAAGCGTCTTAATTTCATGGCTGCAGTCATCATCTGCAGTGATTTTGGAGCCCCCCAAAATAAAATCTGTCACTGTTTCCATTGTTTCCAATGTATTTCCGTTAAGGTAGAATTATTCACTCTGAGCCCCTCAAGGTTGTTCATTGTAAGAAATCATCTGGTCGGCTACATTTGAAATCTGTTAGTGCCAGTGATGTATTCCAGGTGCATCCGAGTGTGAAAGCTGTTAAAACTATTGGCTCAGATGACCTTGATATTGGGTCTCTTTATGACTGATGCTCAAGTTCTCTACTCTTCTGATTTCTCACTGCTTTCTCTAATTGCTGCTGACTGTTCAAAAGCTGGCCTTGTTTGATATGCTTCCAATTAAAAAAAAATAAAATTACATCCATTCCCTGTAGAAACCTGTGTTTTTAGCGTCCCCATTAAATAAACATCTAGAGGAAGTGTTTAATTTGCTTATTATAGTCAGCTCTCATCCTAGTAAAGTGCTTCTCATTGGAGGCTCTTCTGAATAAGGGAAAATTCACTGCCCCGATAGGAGGTTCTGTCAGTCAATTTTTCCTATTTACCAGTTAAGATGCTTTGGATAATATAATACTCAGCAAATAATGACTTAAATATTTATTATTTCATATTGTGCAGTGCTCAGAGATAGGAGATTCCTGGGTGTTCTTGTTGGTTCCAGTATTTTCTGGACATAACACATATGAAACATGAAGAGTAATCTTCGGTTCTTCCTACCCAATCCTCCTTTTTTCTCTTAAATGTATTAGCTGTGAGAAGTGGTCAAGGATTTCTCTGACTACTCTTGATCCTCTACTCTTTTTCTTTCATAGGTGTTCATGTGGGTGCCATGCACAAACAACAAATCATAACCTCCTTCTCCTCTTCCCTTTCCTCTTCCTCCTCTTTCCTGGTCATTTACTAATGGCACAAGAAAGAAATTTTTTCCATGTGCAGAATTAATCATACCTGTCTAACTAATTATGTCTTTCTCTTTTAACATTTTCATGTAGATATCTGTCTTTTCCTAAAAAGAAGACAATTCTGAATTTTGCAAGTAAGACAAAAGAACTCACAAATTTTAATTCTATACAACTGTGATATTCTCCAGTTTCTTGAAAAAGAAGGTAAAGTGTTCAGGTCTTGGATGTAATACATATACCATCTATATTATTCATAAATCAAATACTTTTTATTATAAAAGTAGGAGAACTTCATAATTGATTGTTCTCCCCAAATTTTCTCCCCAGAGACAGCCATTATTAATGTTTTGGTGTATTCTGGCAAATTCGTCCCTAAGTACTGACAACATGAATGAGATATTTATACACAATTATAGTCAGTGGTTTTAAATAAAACTGCAATCATATTCTTCAGCAGTACTGCAACATCATTATTTTTTTCTTTTAAGAATACCATCTAATAATTTTTGACTTTTTATCTTGATACAAGTTAGAAAACCTGATGGTGAAATCTATGTAATGATACAAACAAAAACCAAGAACTGGAGTTCCCATTATTCACATGTAAAAGTATGACAAAAAGAGATCTCTGAGTTGAAAGCCTTGCTCTGTTCTTTCCTTTATTTTTTGAATGAATGGTTTTAATGAGGTATTATTTATATACAAAGAATGGCACATGTTTAATGTGTACAATTTGAGTTTGGATATATGCAAACACCCATTATACTCTCATCACAAACAAGGAAATAGACACATCCAACAACTAAACTTTCCTATGTTCCTTTGTTTATTTGTTTTTTTGTTTTGTCTGTGGTAAGAATACTTAACATTTTTCTTATTATTGAACAGAAGGTGAGGTGTAGGCCAGTAGATGTTACCAGACAAAGCAAGCAACAGAAATGCTTACTTTTGATCAGTGAAAATAAAACAATGTACTTATTTCCCTTCATTCTTTTCTTCCTTTCTTCATTCCCTTATTAATTCATTTAGATAATTATTGTGCTCCTACTATGTTCCATAGACATTGTTTTTAGCATTTAAGAGGCAGTGGTGGAAAAGGGACAAGTTTCTTATTAATAATTTTTACATTTTAGCAGGTGAAACAAGAGATGCTTCTATTAGAACACCTTCACTACAATGCTACTTGAACTGATTTCTTCAATTATTGAAAAATTATGTCAACATCGTTTAAAAAGCTTCATTGAAATATAGTTGATTTACAGTGTTTTGTTAGCTTGTGGTGTGTAGCAAAGTGATTCAGTTATAAATATATTTTTATATTCTTATCTATTATGGTTTATTACAGGATATTTAATATAGTTGCTTGTGCTATACACTAGGACCTAATTGTTTATCTATTTTATATATAGTAGTGTGTTTCTTTTAACCCCAAACTCTTATCTCCCCCTTTCCCCTCTGGCAACCATAAATTTGTTTTCTACATCTGTGACTCTATTTCTGTTTTATAAATAGGATCATTTGGACCATTTTTAGAGTCCACATATAAGTGATATCATATGATATTTGTCTTTCTCTGACTTCTTCACTAAGTATGATAACCTCAGGTCCATCCATGTTGCTGCCGATGGTATTATTTCTTTTTATGGCTGAGTGATATTCCATTGTATATATGTATCACATCTTCTTCATCCATTCATCTAGACTGCTTACATACCTTCAGTTCAGTTCAGTCGCTCAGTCGTGTCTGACTCTTTGCGACGCTATGGACTGCAGCACACCAGTCCTCCCTGTCCATAGCCAACTCCTGGAGTCTGACTCAAACTCATGTCCATTGTGTCGGTAATGCCATCCAGCCATCTCATCCTCTGTTGTCCCCTTCTCCTCCTGCCTTCAATCTTTCCCAGCATCAGGATCTTTTCCAATGAGTCAGTTTTTCGCATCAGGTCACCAAAGTATTGGAGTTTCAGCTTCAGCATCAGTCCTTCCAATGAACACCTAGGACTGATCTTCTTTAGAAAGGACTGGTTGGATCTCCTTGCAGTCTAAGGGACTCTCCAGAGTCTTGTCCAACACCACAGTTCAAAAGCATAAATTCTTCAGTGCTCAGCCTTCTTTATGATCCATCTCTCACATCCATACATGACTGTTGGAAAAACCATACCTTTGACATGGCTTGGCTATTGTAAATAGTGATCCTATGAACACTGGCTGCATATGTCTTTTTGAATTAGCATTTTCTCCAGATATATCAAAATAATTTTTATTATAATGAAGGCAATGTTATTTTGTAGAAATTTTAGAAATAAAATAATTAAAACCAGTTATAGCTATATAATGTATAAAACTATTACTATCATTTATGTGTGCCTGCATGTATCCAGCTCATCTGTTTTATTCTATATTGATAACTGGACAGATATAACTTTCTAAAACAAAAGAGATGATTTTATAAACTACTTTCCTTCAAATATTCTTTAAGAGCATGATTTCTGCTATTCCAAGTCAGGAATAGATATACTGCAGTTTGTTTAACGAGGACCCTATCATTGGACTTGAAAGATTTTTCAAAAATTAACTATTTTAATTAATATGGCAAATAGCCTTGTATATACATCTTGGTGTGTGTGTGTGTGTGTGTGTGTGTGTGTGTATTTATATATAAAATTATTTCCTTATGGTAAATGCCTAGATTTGATATTACTGGGTCCAAGTCTATTAAAGCATATACACTTTTTATGCATAATTTCAACTATCCCTCCAAGGAATATAATTTGCAAAAAAGAAATGCAAAAAAGCAAAATGGCTGTCTGGGGAGGCCTTACAAATATCTGTGAAAAGAAGAGAAGTGAAAAGCAAAGGAGAAAAGGAAAGATATAAGCATCTGAATGCAGAGGTCCAAAGAATAGCAAGAAGAGATAAGAAAGCCTTCCTCAGTGATCAATGCAAAGAAATAGAGGAAAACAACAGAATGGGAAAGACTAGAGATCTCTTCAATAAAATTAGAGATACCACGGGAACATTTCATGTAAAGATGGGCTCGATAAAGGACAGAAATGGTATGGACCTAATAGAAGCAGAAGATATTAAGAAGAGGTGGCAAGAATGCACAGAAGAACTATACCAAAAAGATCTTCACGACCCAGATAATCACGACAGTGTGATCACTGACCTAGAGCCAGACATCCTGGAATGTGAAGTCAAGTGGGCCTTAGAAAGCATCACTATGAACAAAGCTAGTAGAGGTGATGCAAGTTGAGCGATTTCAAATCCTGAAAGATGATGCTGTGCAAGTTCTGCACTCAATATGCCAGCAAATTTGGAAAACTTAGCAGTGGCCACAGGACTGGAAAAGGTCAGTTTTCATTCCAATCCCAAAGAAAGGCAATGCCAAAGAATGTTCAAACTACCACACAATTGCACTCATCTCACACACTAGTAAATTAATGCTCAAAATTCTCCAAGCCAGACTTCAAGAGTACGTGAACTGTGAACTTCCTGATGTTCAAGCTGGTTTTAGAAAAGGCAGAGGAACCAGAGATCAAATTGCCAACATCCACTGGATCATCAAAAAAGCAAAAGAGTTCCATAAAAACATCTATTTCTGCTTTATTGACTATGCCAAAGCCTTTGACTGTGTGGATCATAATAAACTGTGGAAAATTCTGAAAGAGATGGGCATACCAGACCACCTGACCTGCCTCTTGAGAAGTGTGTATGCAGGTCAGGAAGCAACAGTTAGAACTGGACGTGGAACAACAGACTGGTTCCAAATAGGAAAAGGAATACATCAAGGCTGTATATTGTCACCCTGTTTATTTAACTTATATGCAGTGTACATCATGAGAAACGCTGGACTGGAAGAAGCACAAGCTGGAATCAAGATTGCCAGGAGAAATATCAATAACCTCAGATATGCAAATGACACCACCATTATGGCAGAAAGTTAAGAGGAACTAAAAAGCCTGTTGGTGAAAGTGAAAGAGGAGAGTGAAAATGTTGGCTTAAGGCTCAACATTCAGAAAACTAAGAGCATGGCACCTGGTCCCATCACTTCATGGGAAATAGATGGGGAAACAGTGGAAACTATGTCAGACTTTATTTTTGGGGGCTCCAAAATCACTACAGATGGTGATTGCAGCCATGAAATTAAAAGACACTCCTTGGAAGGAAAGTTATGACCAATCTAGATGGCATATTCAAAAGCAGAGACGTTACTTTGCCAACAAAGGTCCATCTAGTCAAGCCTATGGTTTTTCCAGTGGTCATGTATGGATGTGAGAGTTGGACTATAAATAAAGCTGAGCACTGAAGAATTGATGCTTTTGAAATGTGTTGGAGAAGACTCTTGAGAGTCCCTTGGACTGCAAGGAGATCTAACCATTCCATTCTAAAGGAGATCAGTCCTGGGTGTTCATTGGAAGGACTGATGCTGAAGCTGAAACTCCAATACTTTGGCCACCTCATGCAAAGAGTTGACTCATTGGAAAAGGCCCTGATGCTGGGATGGATTGGGGGCAGGAGGAGAAGGGGACGACAGAGGATGAGATGGCTGGATGGCATCACTGACTTGATGGACATGAGTTTGAGTGAACTCCGGGAGTTGGTGATGGACAGGGAGGCCTGGCATGCCGCAGTTCATGGTGTCGTAAAGAAGAAAAGGTGTGAAGAATAAACCAGATCCTAGAACTTCCAAGTCACTCAGGCATTCTTACTTCAAGGACACGACTGAGCAACTGAACTGAACTGAATGTTTATTTTCCTGCATCACTACTATTATTAGGTATTCCCTGGAAATTCCCTGGCAGTCCAGTTGTTAGGCCTCATCACTTTCACTGAGGAGGGCCCAGGTTGAATTCCTGGTTGGCGAACTAAGATCCCAGTTTTTTCCTTATTGCAGCTAATTTTTCTAGAAAAAAATGTTCTCTCACTGGTTTAATTTTCATTCATTTGATTATAGAGAAGTTAAGAACTTTTTTACATGTGTATTTTTCACTTATCTGTTTGGTAAATTATATTTTACATTTCTGTCCTTATTTCTATTTGGGAATTCATTCTTTATTTTTCATTTGTAAAAAACCTCTGTAAGTTTGATAATAAGTAACTATGAATATATATATATGTAACTGTGAATAAAATATATGTGATATTTTAAATCATTTTTCTCATGTTTCCTTTGCCTATTTTAGTATTTTTAGCATTTCATGTTTACATTGCTAAACCTATTGATATTTACCTAGAATTTTCTGTGCTTTCTTCTATGTTTAAATTTTTTCCATCTTGATACCAGAAATTATATTCTTTACAAGTTTGAAGTTATTGTATTTCTTATAAAAAGCAAAATATTTTAATATAGTAGGAGAGTTATGGTTGATCAGTTGTCTTGGTATATTTGTATGTATGATATATTTTTTAATTAAAAAAATTTTTTTGGAGAACTTCCCTGGCACTTTAGTGGTTAATACTCCACACTTCCAATGCAAGGAGCATGGGTTCGATCCCTGGTCAGCGAACTAAGATCTTAAAAGCTGTGAGGCATGACCCTCACCCCACCCCCACAATTTTGGTGGGGGGTAGATTGTTCTTCACCGATTAAAAAATTCCATCTTTATAATGGCTTTTTATGCAGATTTAGCTCTGGATGTTTCTCTCATGATTTATCAATACTTAGGATAAAACTGTTTAAACTGTTAGATTTTTGTAGTTTATTTAAATATTTGATAGGGCTTCCCTTGTGGCTCACCTGGTAAAGAATCTGCCTGCAAAGCAGGAGACCTGGGTTCAATCCCTGGGTTGGGAAGATCCCTTGGAGAAGGGAAAGGCTGCCCACTCCAGTATTCTGGCCTGGAGAATTCCATGGACTTTATAGTCCGTTGGGTCGCAAAGAGTCAGACAAGACTGAGCGACTTTCACTTTCACTTAAATATTTGATAGTGACATTCATCTTAATTAATTGGAATTTTTCAAAATTGTCTCTGTAGGTATGCAAACTAGTGTGGTACTGATGTCAGCATGGTTGGTAGATAGCAAAAGCTACAGAAGTTTTGAGGTGAAAGAGAGCAGATAGGATCTTGGGAGAGATGTAGCACTTGGGCTGGACCCAGCATGATGACTCTGATTTGACCTGGCAGAGAGGACAGAGAAAGGGCATTCCAGATGGGGTAAACAGTGTGAGTAATGGCATCCAGAATTGTAAATAAGCATTATATAATGGGTGATAGGAGAGACAGGGTAGAAGGGATCTAACATTTGTTAAGTACCTACTGAATGTAAATCATCATGCTAAGAATTTTGCAGGCATGACTCTGAGATCAGTTGAATCCTCAGACAGTTTGTCTCCGGTGTCAGCGCATATTCTAATTTGTTTCACTCTATTCTAATGGACACAAAACTCAATATTGATTTGAGTCACTCACTCACAAAATTTTGTTGGTCAATGTAAACCACATTTTCTTGACTTTAATGCTATAGACTTTGGGTCTAAAAAAAAAAAAAAAATCCAGTGTTGTAAGGTGTTGTCCTGTTCATTGAAGGATGTTTTTCCTGATTTCTAGATGACAGTAGCAATCTTGCTGCATAGGTGGGACAACCAAAAATGTTCCCAGACATTGCAAAGTATCTTCCAGGAGGCAAAATCAACTCCGATTGATAGTCATTGATACAGATTCTATTAAAAGCAAAATGGCTGTCTGGGGAGGCCTTACAAATAGCTGTGAAAAGAAGAGAAGCAAAAAGCAAAGGAGAAAAGGAAAGATAAGCATCTGATGTAGAGTTCCAAAGAATAGCAAGGAGAGATAAGAAAGCCTTCCTTGGCGATCAGTGTAAAGAAATAGAGGAAAACAACAGAATGGGAAAGTCTAGAGATCTCCTCAAGAAAATTAGAGATACCACGGGAACATTTCATGCAAAGATGGGCTCAATAAAGGACAGAAATGGTATGGACCTAACAGAAGCAGAAGATATTAAGAAGAGGTGGCAAGAATGCACAGAAGAACTATACCAAAAAGATCTTCACGACCAATATAATCATGATGGTGTGATCACTCACCTAGAGCCAGACATCCTGGAATGTGAAGTCAAGTGGGCCTTAGAAAGCATCACTACAAACAAAGCTAGTGGAGGTGATGGAATTCCCATCAAGCTATTTCAAATCCTGAAAGATGATGCTGTGAAAGTGCTGTACTCAATATGCCAGCAAATTTGGAAAACTCAGCAGTGGCCACAGGACTGGAAAAGGTCAGTTTTCATTCCAATCCCAAAGAAAGGCAATGCCAAAGAATGCTCAAACTACTGCACAATTGCATTCATCTCACACGCTAGTAAAGTAATGCTCAAAATTCTCCAAGCCAGGCTTCAGAAATACATGAACCGTGAACTTCCAGATGTTCAAGCTGGTTTTAGAGAAGGCAGAGGAACCAGAGATCAAATTGCCAACATTCACTGGATCATCAAAAAAGCAAGAGAGTTCCATAAAAACATCTATTTCTGCTTTATTGACTATGCCAAAGCCTTTGACTGTGTGGATCACAATAAACTGTGGAAAATTCTGAAAGAGATGGGCATACCAGACCACCTGACCTGCCTCTTAAGAAATGTGTATGCAGGTCAGGAAGCAACAGTTAGAACTGGACATGGAAAAACAGACTGGTTCCAAATAGGAAAAGGAATACATCAAGGCTGTATATTGTCACCCTGTTTATTTAACTTATATGCAGAGTACATCATGAGAAACGCTGGGCTGGAAGAAGCACAAGCTGGAGTCAAGATTGCCAGGAGAAATATCAATAACCTCAGATATGCAGATGACATCACCCTTATGGCAGAAAGTGAAAAGGAACTAAAAAGCCTCTTGATGAAGTGAAAGAGGAGAGTGAAAACAGTTGGCTTAAAGCTCAACATTCAGAAAACAAAGATCATGGCATCTGGTCCCATCACTTCATGGGAAATAGATGGGGAAACAGTGGAAACAGTGTCAGACTTTATTTTGGGGGACTCCAAAATCACTGCCAATGGTGATTGCAGCCATGAAATTAAAAGACATTTACTCCTTGGAAGGAAAGTTATGACCAATCTAGATGGCATATTCATAAGCAGAGATGTTACTTTGCCAACAAAGGTCCATCTAGTCAAGCCTATGGTTTTTCCAATGGTCATGTATGGATGTGAGAGTTGGACTGTGAAGAAAGCTGAGTGCCAAAGAATTGATGCTTTTGAACTGTGGTGTTGGAGAAGACTCTTGAGAGTCCTTTGGACTGCAAGGAGATCCAACCAGTCCATCCTGAAGGAGATCAGTCCTGGGTGTTCATTGGAAGGACTGATGCTGGAGCTGAAACTCCAATACTTTGGCCACCTCATGCGAAGAGTTGACTCATTGGAAAAGACTCTGATGCTGCGAGGGATTTAGGGCAGGAAGAGGGGACGACAGAGGATGAGATGGCTTGATGGCATCACCAACTCAATGGACATCAGTTTGAGTGAACTCTGGAAGTTGGTGATGGACAGGGAGGCCTGGCGTGCTGCAGTTCATGGGGTTGCAACGAGTCGGACACGACTGAGTGACTGAACTGAACTGAACTGAACTGAAAGATAATGAAAGCTGATGGAGAGTCTTTTATTGAACAGTGTATTTGATTGTGTGCTCAGTTGCTCAGTCATGTCAGACTTCTTGAAACTCTATGGACTATATAGCATGCCAGGCTCCTCTGTCCATAGAATTTCCCAGGCAAGCATCCTGGAGTGGGTTGCCATTTCCTCTTCCAGGGAATATTCCCTACCCACGGATCGTGTCTTCCTGTGTCTCCTGCATTGGCAGGTGGATTCTTTACCAAGCTGTGTCACCTGAGAAGCCATTGAACAGTTTACACAAAGTATATATCCTTTTTTTGTTTCCCTGGCTGAAGTCCCTTCTTGGTTTTTCTGCAATTGACTTTAGCACAGAAGATGCTTTGCTTAGGCTATTGCAAGTTTTAACTATGACATTACTGACATTTTCACCACATAATTCTCTCTTTAGAGGGATTATACTGCACACTGAAATGTTTAGCAGCATGAATGGCCTCTACCCAAGAGATGACAGCAGCCCTCCCCTTGAATTGTGACCGCCACATCCGGCAAAGTTGGCCTTGGTGGAGAACCACTGATACAGACTATACCAAGGATAGGAAAGTTGTAAGGTCATATTCTGTACAACCTGCATGATATAATTTTAAAATCCTCTCTTTCTTCCCCTGAAGTTCTTTCTTGGTTACTATGAGGTTGGTTTTTTTGCTTATGCTGTCTCAGGGATTGTCCATCTCAGTGCTATGGATGTTTTGGACCAAGTAATCCTCTGTTTTGTTGGCGCTGTCCTGTAAATCAGGGGCCCTCAACCTCCAGGATCTAATGCCTTATGATATGAGATGGGGCTGACGCAATAATAGAGATAAAGAGCACAATAAATGTAATGTGCTTGAATCATCCCCAAACCACCCCCACCCCCACATTGCCCATCCATGGAAAAATTGTCTTATTGGTTTCTGGTACCTAATGAATTTTTTAAAAGTAGGGAATGATAGTGGAGATAGTTTTAGGAATTCTGTCACCAACCACTGGGGGTAAATAAAATATTTTGACTGGGTTAAGCTTGATGAAAACTAGTTTCCAATTCAGTACAACTATTTTAAAGCAAGAAAAGCACCATTGTTATTGTCTACCAAGTCTTTTTGAGAAGACACAGCTGGACATGGCAGGCTATAAAAGAAAGCAGACTTTAACAAACACATAACACTCTCATTTTCAAAGCACTTTTGATTTTATTAAGGAACATACATTGAAAGCTTAGTGGTATGGTTTAAGAATTAGCTAAATGTCCTATAACTGACAGTATGTTCCCAATACTTTCTTAGGTAACTTGAGTACTGCGTAACTTGAACATATCTTGGATCTTCTGGTAGCTACAAGTTTTCAAGTTGTAGACATGATAAAACTTGATCTTAGATCTTCTCGTAGATGCAACTTTTCAAGGTGGAAGACATCAGTAAAATTCAATCTTGGATCTTCTCTTAGGTTCAACTTGTCAAGGTGGAAACATCAATTAAACTCAGTCTTGGGTATTCTTGTAGGTACAATTTTTCAAGGTGCAGATGTTAATAAATCCAATTCTTAGATATTCTAGTAGGTGAAATTTTTCAAGGTGTGGATGTTAATAAAACTCAGTGCATTTTTCCTGAGATTTCTTTGATCTTTTTCCTATCTCCTAATTTTGCTTACGCTTCTTAAACCGATCAGCCATTGATCGGAGGCTGGGTGGCACAATCTGGTTGGCTCTTTGGAGAATTTTAATCAACTCATCGGCAATTTTCCAATCATCTTGGGTCACAAGGGTGATTGATTCACCTATTTTCCCTGCTCTTCCAGTACGACCAACTCGGTGTACATATTCTTCAATATTGCGTGGAAAATTGTAATTATATACGTGTGTGACATCACTGACATCAAGACCTCTGGCTGCTAAATCGGTAGCAATCAGTATTTTCACTCTCCCAGTTCTGAAGTCCTCTAATGCTTGGTCTCGATCACTCTGTTCCCTGTCACCATGCAGGGACTGGACAGGTATGCCTTGAATACTTAAATCACTTGACAAGTCATCAGCCACAAGTTTTCTGCTGACAAACACGATGACTTTGTCTTTGGGTGACAGACTCTGTAGGAATTCTTTGACCAGAGATCGTTTTTCCTCTTCAGTGGTAACAATTATGTTTTGCTTCACAGTATTTACAGTAACTAGATCCAGAGTACCAACATAAACAATCATAGGCTGTTTCAAATAAGACTGGGCCAATCTACGGGTAGAGTCTGGCCAAGATGCGGTTGTCATAACAGTCTGTCTATCTGGGCGCACATCTAATAAGATCTTCATTATTTGATGTTCAAACCCCAGATCCAGCATTTTATCTGCCTCATCCAAGACCAAGTAGGTTATGCTTCTTAGGTTGACAAAATTATTCATTTGTAGATCATTCAGTCTTCCGGGAGTTGCAATAATGATGTCTACACCTTTGGTAACATCTTGTATTTGTCCTTTTCTGTTTCCACCACCATATATACAAACACTTTTAAGACCTTTATATAAGTACTTAGAACATTCAGCTTCTACTTGCAGAGCTAATTCTCTAGTGGGTGTAAGGACTAGCATGCCAGGTCCATTCCTTTGCTTTCTGGATACTGGTTGAGAATGAATATGTATAAACCCAGGCATTAAATAGGATAGTGTTTTGCCTGTTCCAGTTTGCGCAATCCCTATAAGATCTATTCCTTGTAGAATTATTGGCCATGACTGAGACTGAATTGGCGTTGGCTTTTGAAAACCAGCTCTCCTAATGCTTTGCATAATCTCAGGATATTGTTGGAAAGCATCTTCGAATGTACAGGTGGGCTTGGGTATGGGACGTTTCTCACCCTCTGTCAAGTCATCACACCTTATGTTGAAATTTTCCTTTCTCCAAATTTCCACTTGGGCTTCAGACAATGAGTGTGTTGCTTTGGATTCTATGTATAAGTTTTTCTTAATTGGTGGTAAATCTGCCCATTTTCTTTTCTTCCACTCTACCACTCCAGCTTTTACTTGATCCCAGTCTATCCGTGGCTGAGCTGCTCTAGCAGTGACATCTTTTGGCTGGGCGGCTCTGGGCTGGGCCACTATGGCCGCATAGTCTCTGGGCTGGGCCACTATGGCCACATAGTCTCTAGGCTGGGCCATTCTGGTGTCTTTGGCCTGAGCCTCTCTGGCCCCATGGTCTCTGGGCTCCGTCCCTCTGGTGGCATCATCATCTCTGGGCTGGGCCACTGTGGTGGTGTCATCTTTGGCCTGAGTTTCTCTGGCTGTGGGGTCTCTGGGCTGGGCCCCTCTGATGGCATCATCATCTCTGGGCTGAGCCACTGTGGTGGTGTCATCTTTGGACTGAGTTTCTCTGGCTATGGAGTCTCTGGGCTGGACCCCTTTGGTGGCATTATCATCTCTGGACTGGGCTGCTCTGGCAGCATCATCGTCTTTGACTTGTGGGTCTCTGGCCTCATGGTCTCCATGCTGGGCCCTTCTGGTAGTGTTGTCTTTGGGCTGGGCCAGTATGGCCGCATAGTCTCTGGGCTGGGCCACTACGGCCGCATAGTTTCTGGGCTGAGCCACTATGGCCGCATAGTCTCTGGGCTGGGCCTCTTTGGTGATGTCGTTGTCTTTGGCCTGGGCCTCTCTGGCTGCATGGTCTTTGTCCGCATCCTCCTCTCTGGGCTGGGAAGCTCTGGAGGCAGTCTCTCTGGGCTGGTCCCCTCTGGTGGTGTTGTCGTCTTCAGCCTGGGCCTCTCTGGCCATGTCGTCTCCTGGCTGGGCCCTTCTGACAGCATTGTCATCTCCGGGCTGGGCCACGATGGCCGCATAGCCTCTGGGCTGGGCCACGATGGCCGCATAGTCTCTGGGCTGGGTTGCTTTGGTGGTGTCATCTTTGGGCTGAGTGGCTCTGGTGGTGTTATTTCTGCTCCAGCCTCTCTCGGCCAAAGCTTGAGAGGCATCACTATCAACACTGCATTCTGAACTGTAGGTTCTTTCTTGTTTCTTAACAAGAGTTTCTATAGCCGCTTTGGCCTTGGCCTTCATGTCTTTCCTGCCAAAAATTTTTACCTCAGCTTCAGGACCACCTTTTACAATCTGTATTTTTGTACTGGTAGAATCCTGGATATCTTTTATTTTTGATCCCCCACGACCAATCACCGCACCAATCATGCTGCTCTTGATAAGAAAACAGAGTGGTGGTTCTCGATAATTGGACGCCCTAGACTCTGCGCGGCCAGAGGTGTGGCTCCAGCCACAGCCTCTGCCACCCCGGCCATCCCGACTGACCTGGCGATCTCGCACATCTCTCAAAGTAGGTTCTATTGTCTTCTGCTCTGGCGCCCACGCCATTTGTGGGCAATGGTAAAGTAAGTGCTGGCCTCTCGTCTAACTTGGGCTGGAAAAAGAGGTATCATCTGGCTCCTTTCTCATCTCCTCCGGCTGGAGACCAACTGACAGCCAGCTGGTCTGCAGCTATACTGCTGTTGCCTAGGAAGTTTGTCTTTGATATAGTGTCAGTTGGGGCGGGGCTTTGGATAGGCTGACCAATCACAGGGCTGGGCCTACTGTGAGGTAAGCAGGTGCCTGTGAGGTAAAATTTAAAGCAACAGTCACTCTCAGGGGCTGACCCTACCTATGCTTAAAGGGCCCTGAGAGTGTTTGCCCAGCTTCAGTGTCACAGGTGCCTCAGTCTCTGGGCTCATGCTGGTTTTGGCTTAGTGTGGGAGCAGACTTGAAGCACGCCTTGAACTTACCCAAGTCTTTTCTTGTGATCCAGTTATTTACCTAGGAGGAAAAAAGTGAATTTTGAAAATCAACTTACTTGTTTATAGATTTGTGTGTTTATTTCAGTAAATTTCTTTTTGAGCAACAACAGTACTGGATCTAAATAAATTCATCAATTCCCTGTCTTCTTAATTTATACCTTCAGAAATCTCTTAGGTACATTGTGAGGGATGGCATTTTTGCCTCTGATTCTTCAGCTAAACTCCAACATTTGTTCAGGCAGTTTCTGATTATTATATCAGGGATGCTGCTTAGAAGAGAAATCTCTGTTAGGGTCTCTGTTAAATTCGAAGGTGTTTTAAATACTTTCCCACTCTTGTCATTGCCTCTTAATTTTCCCCTTTCTGTGTAGTCTCATAGATTCGGGGATATTAGCACTAGCTGCTGCTGCTGCTAAGTCGCTGCAGTCGTATCCAACTCTGTGCGACCCCATAGACGGCAGCCCACCAGGCTCCCCCGTCCCTGGGGTTCTCCAGGCAAGAATACTGGAGTGGGTTGCCATTTCCTTCTCCAGTGCATGAAAGAGAAAAGTGAAGGTGAAGTCGCTCAGTTGTGTCTGACTCCTAGCGACCCCATGGACTGCAGCCTACCAGGCTCCTTCATCCATGGATTTTCCAGGCAAGAGTACTGGAGTGGGGTGCCATTAAGGCTATGTAAAAGCAGTTTATTAGGTGCAGTGTAAAAGTCACCCGAATTTTCATTGTATCCTTTTATACTTAATGGCCACTCTCAAATCCCCTTAATTTTCCTATTCAACAGGGTAAAATTTTCTAGTGTTTTCAACATTTCTAGATATGATGTAGTTTCCAAAATGCCTCCCATCTTGTTCCTTCTCCTTTGGAAAGGATTCATTGTGGACCTTTTAAGATGTAGCCATAAACTAAACAAAGAAATGACCTAACCTTTCCCGTTAGATCCTCTTCACTGACCATGACCTACAAACTCAAGACACATAACTGCTCATAGGCACATTATGGACACTTAAGTCTCTTCTTCCTCATCCCGTACTTACATGGTTGATTTTTTTTCCCCCTTGTTTGACTAAAATACACTAAATATTTATCCTTTAATATTTGTCCTGTTAACTTTGGGCAATTGAAGCAGAATAGTAAATGCAGTTTTAATGGTAATTCTCTCATCTGTCATATTACCCTGTAGTTTCATGTTCTGCCAATTAAATGTTCATGGTATGATCTCTCTTCAAGCCAAAGTTGCTGATTAAGATTTGAACATGGTTGCATATCAGGTACAAGTCTGTGATACATTGGGAAAAGGCTTCTCTGTTTCAGTATTTCTCCTGCAAAGATGCTTTTTAAAGAAAAAAGAAAGGTTACTGGCCAAATATGTTTGGGAAATATAGCACCTTGTATCTTCTTAGAGTCACAGTATGTATTAGGTATCTCAGAAGCTCTGATGATTACAGGAGTTGAGAAACTCAGTTGGGCATTGTTTTTTTTTTTTTTTTTTTTTGAATTTTTATTGAAGTGTAGTTGATTTACAATGTTGTGTTAGTTTCAAGTGTACAACAATTGGGCCTTGTTTAACCCAAATTTATCAAAAGAATTTGCCAGTGGAACCTCTTCTCAGTATTTTCATTAAACTTTTTATGGGAATAATTTTAGATTTATAGAAAGATTCTCAAATGCCTGTTCAAGAATTTCCCTGAAAGTTTTCTCTGGTTCATATCCAAATGAAAAAAAAAATAAAAATAAGGGCCTTACATTTTTTCATAAATTAAATTTATTCAATTTAAACTTGTTTATTCTAGCATTGTACCCTCTGATTTTCTTTTGTAAAATATCCTTTTAGAAAGGAAATGAGAGTCACAAATGATTTTTAAGGGTCTTTACTTGGGCAGAAAGTATTAAACTAGTACCAGAAGTTAAATTTGGTTTTCAATTGTTATTGGTATGTGAAACCCTGCAAACTATTAATAGAAGCAGTCATCTAGCACAGTAGCAAATATAGATAATTCAGTTATTGCTCATGATGGCAAGCAAGAAGGTCTGGGAGACTGAAAGTTGAGACAAAGTCCTGTAAAGGATGTAGGCCTGATCTGCCACTCTGAGGGTGGAACTAAAGATCAAAAGATGTTTTGAGTTTCAGGGGACGAAACCAGTGTGGCTTTGGGAAAATAATGAAGGTGGCCTGAAGGACTAGGACAGAAGACTCAGGTTAAGAAAAAGGGGATTTGGAGAAAGATAGTTTGGATCAGGAGAAGGGAACTCTCGGGGCCATAAAGACATTCAAATGAGTTTCAATTTAATGGTTTAAAAAGGAGTGCACCTAAAGTGAAGGAGTCATATGACACTGTCAGTATTAATTAGGTCCATATGGTGAAAGCAAGATGCAGTGAAGTAAAGGATAGGACTGTGTTTGTGGTACTTTAAGTACACTGGACTGAGATGTGAACAGACTGTGGCAGTAGTAATTCATAGAAAATAATAGCTAGAAGGAAAGGAGATCCAAGAAGCTAATATCTTTTAGTCCCACTGTATATGAAACGCTTAAAATGTATTACATCATAGCAAGTTCATAGTAGGTATTTTCCTCCTCTTTCATGTGGAAACACTGAAACTGGTAGATGCTATAGAATATAGTCAAGTTCATGCAAGGTATGGCAAATAACTTAGCTATTCTTTCCAAGAAATAGAGAGTAATGAAAGACAGGTTTACAAATACCTTTAGGCATCAGAATTCATATAGTTAGATAATGAGACTAGGAGGACAGAAAGCCCAGTGAAGAAGCAAGAGAACTTCAAGAGAATCCAAAGAAAGCATGATAATAGGACAGAAGGCAGGAGAACATGTTGACGAGGCCTGGGAAATAGTGTAAAATGCTTCATAGAGGACAGGAGGTAAATAGACTACTGAATTTGGGAGAAGGAAATTAGCAATGACTTTCAAGAAGTCCCTTTTTGTGGAGTGATGGAGAAACACATATTTCACAGAAAGAAATTGGGATGAGACATGACTGGATGCCTGGGGAGCTTTGCAGGGTTGGGGAGAGAACTGTATATCTCGTACTGAAAGTCTGAAAAGCAGTGTCACAATGTTTAAATAAGGAGTCTAGGAAACTAGGATTTCCTGGACAAGTTACTGGGATTGTTCTCTGAATGATCCAGTGGATTTCGAGAAGATGGCTTATCATGAATATTGTAAGAAAATGCATTTTAATAGTCTTTCAAAATGTGTGAGAGGATAGGATGAGGGAGAGAATCACAAGGAAACAAGAACCATTCATTAGCTGTTTTAGAAAAGGAAAGTCTTTCTAAAAGAGAGAGAGTGCTGGGAGTTCTTTCAAGGAGATTACAGTGCTATTTTTAGCTGCCCATTAAGCCTTTCTGTATCAAATTTAGTTTATTCTCCACAGAGTGAGGGAATGCATTATTTAGGTATATGAAGTGAGGCTATAGAGGTAATTAATTCTTCTTTCAGCACAAACAGTAAAGAAAAAATATTGTAAGCTGATTAGCACCTGCAATAAGCGCCTTTGGAGGAATTCTTGCTTACCAACTATTTCCTATGGAAATTTAACATATTGGCATTCATTTTTAAAATAATAATAACCTTCAGTTAATCCCTTGGCTCTATTTTGAGGCATTTGAAGGGCTTTCCAGGACTGTTTCAATTCTGATATCTATGGTGGAGGTAAATGGAAAGAACAACAGCATTATCTACATTATTTGCTTTATATACAGAACCACAAGAACCCTTAGAATCATGGTGTTTTAGAGGTGGAAAGGACTGACTGTGGAGAGCATCTCTTATAACCCTCTCATTTGCAAGTGAGAAAGCTAAGGTCTACAGTGGCTCTCTCCACTGGAAGGATGATGGGAGTCACAGATACAATTTTATATTTTCTAGTGGCCACATTATAAAAAGAATAAGGGAAGACTTCTGATTCTGGACAAGGTGGTGTAGACACACCTCCCTATTCCTCCTCTTTTATTTATTTTACATGTAAGACAAACAATAAGTCTCTGAATTCTGGAGAGAAAGCAGACCAACTAAGGAATGATTTGAGGAATGACAAAATGGTGAGTTCTTGGAGTTTGTTTTTTTCTCCTTTATATCTTGGATTCTATGCTGGAGGAGTCTGCAACCCAGAAACAAGCACAAAAAAAAAAAAAAAGTTCCAAGAAAAACTTTTTTGTTTCATTTTGTTTTGTTTGGGAGTGGGAATGTTTTGTTTGTTTGTTTTTTAGCCAAATGACCAGGAAAGGAGCAGCTGGGGAAAAAATCGTTTTGATAGTAACCACAGTGTACTTCTGGCTCCATCAACAAAGGCCAAGAGTAAAGCCTAAATTTCCATCCTCATCCATTGGTAATGAGATACACTTCCTCCACTACTGGGGTGGGTCCAAGGAGGCCAAGTCTCTTAGTCTATGTTTTAAACACTGGCCAGAGGGAATGAGATTCCTTCTGCATCCCCACCCCCCTCATCATGTCACTGGAAACCCATGACACACATGGGGAGCCTGGACTTCTACCCTCACCTATCAGTAATGAGGCATACCTCACTTTCTCCACAGTGCATGAGATGTCCAAATAGGGAGACAGGACTTCACATCTGCCTGGAAGTAATGAAGCAGAGCTCAACTTGCCACACCAGCATAGTGTCATTGGCGGTCTGCTAAAACAAAGATTTAAATAATATCCGAAGTCTCATGATATACAAAATGTCTAAGAGTTGAAAAATCACTCATCCTCTTGAGAACTGAAACAGTCTCAGCTTGAATTAGGGGGAAAAAATAGATGCCAACACTGAAAAGAAACAGACATTGAAATTATCTGAAAAGAATTTGAATGCAACCATTCTTAGGGGGGGAAAAAGAGCTTTAGTGAGCAGTTATAAGCATACTTGAAGCAAATGAGAAGAAAAGTACTAGCAAGAATAAGAAGATACAAAGAGGAATCAAATAGATATTTTAGAACTGAAAAATACAATACTCAAAATTCCTGCATGTGTAAAATAAATAAATTTTAAAAAATGAATAGAAAAGAGATAGTAATAAAGCAGGGAACATGAAGATATAACATTAAACACTACCCAGTCTTAATAAGCTGGAGAAAATAGATGGAGACAAAATTAATAGAGCTTCAGAAACCTGTGCACAGTATAAAAAATTTGAATATTCGTATCATTGGAGTTCCAGAAGAGGACAACAAATATAGGTATGAGCAATTATTTAATAGAATAAGGACTGGAAATCTCCCATTGCACAAAAGGTATAAACCTACAGATTCAAGAAAATAAGTAAACCCAAAACATAATAATCCCAAGGAAATCCATGCCGTGACATATCAAGATCAAACTTCTGTAATCTAAGGACAATAGAAAATTCTTAAACAGCAGATAGAAAGGACACATTTTCTAGGGGGAATTCCAGTTCAAATGGAGGCCAGAAGGAAGATGCATAATATTTTTCAAATGCTGAAAGGAAAGAATGATCAACCCAGAATTCCATATCCAGAGAAAAATACCTTCAGAAATGAAAATGAAATCTAGGTATTCTCAAGTGAAGGGAAACTAAGAAAAGTTTTTGCTAGGAGTTTTAACCTAAAATAATGGCTAAAGCACTTTTTCTAAATGGAAAGGGAATGATAACAGAAGGAACTTTGGAATATCAGGAAGAAGGAAAGAAAACAATAAGCAAAAATATAGGTAAATACAAGAGCAGCCTTTTCTTCTGGAGTTTTCTAAATTGTTTTTTTGACAATTGAACCAAAATTATAACAACGTCCAATATGATTTTAAATGTGTTTAGAGAAAATACCAATAGTTAAAGCAGTTATAGGGGAGAGTAAAGAGACATACAGAAAGGTAAGGTTTCTAAATTTCATCAGTGATACCAGTATACTATGATAAGTTATAGATAAAGCAATATCTGGAACAACCACTAAACAGCCATACAAATATATATACTCAAAAGAACCACAAGTAAGTGTATACAGAAGTCCAAATATAATGTTGTACATGTGAAACTTACATGATGCTGCAAACAATCTTAGTAAAATTTTATTTTTTTTATTTTTTATTTTTTTAGTAAAATTTTAAAAAGCACTACAGATAAACTAAAATGGAGTTCTGAAAAAGTTTTCAGCTAACCACAGGATATACACACCTGAAGACATGCTCAAAATTTTTAGTCATAAGGATAATAGAAATCAAATCCACAATAAGATAGCACTTCACACCAACTAGGATGGCTAAAATAAAATAGATACATAATAGCAAGTATTGGTGAGGATGTAAAAGGAGAAATTTGAATTCTCAGGCATTGTTAATAGGAATGTAAAATAGTACAATCATTTTGGAAAACATTTTTGCAGTTTTTCAAAATGCTTAACCTAAAACCACCTTAAAAATAAATTATCATATGACCCAGCATTTTCTCTCTTGAGTATCTATCCAAAAGAAATGGAAACGTGTTCACACAAACTTGTACATAGATGTGAACAGTATTATTCATAGTAATCAGAAAGTGAAAATAACCCTAATGTTCATCAGCTGGTGGGTGGATAAACAAAATGTTATATCCATATAATGGAATACTATTCAGCAATAAAAAATGAGTGAGATACTGATAAATGGTATAATGTAGATGGTCTTTGAAAGCATTATGGGAATAGAAGCCAGTCTCAAAAGGCCACTTACTTTATTATTCCATTTATATGAAATGTCTAGAATAGGTAAATACATGTAGAGAAAGTCGATGAGTGGTTTTCTAGGGCTGAGGATGGCAGCAGCAGGTGAGGTGAACTTGCGAGATGCGAGGGATAATGGGGAGTGACTGCTACAGAGGTTCTTTTTGAGTGACAAAATATTCTAAAATTCAGTTGTGATGATTTTGAAACTCTCTAAATATACTAAAAACCATTAATTTTTTTTTTTGCCACACCCCATGGCATGTGGGACCTTAGTTCCCTGACCAGGGATTGAGACCACACCGCCAGCATTAGAAGGCAGAGTCTTAACCACTGGACCACAAATAGCATGGTATGGACTTGTATCTCAATAAAGTATTAAATAATACGTGGAACTACATGACTTTGAGGTTTCTAAGCACCTTGTTTCCCTTCTTATGTTATTTAATTTTATCATCTAATTTTCCCCTCTGAAGGCAATACACTTTACACGTGAGAAAACCGAGGCACAAAGCATTTGTTATTTTCCCAAGTTGACCCGGCTAACTCCTGAGCTCCACGAAGCAAACACAAACATTTCCTGACTACACACAAGGGCGATTAACAATAGGCTGGGGAAATCTGGGGAAGGCAAGACATGGAAACCATTTCCAATAAACATATTCAGTTGTGATAATCTGGGATAAAAAAGGCAATCCAGTGTGACAGTAGTTTTTATTGCCTTCCTTCTGGGCTTCAGGACTGCTTGTAGTTGATAAAACCATTCAGACTAAGGATTTGGGGCAAGGGCTTATGCTCAATTCTTTGCAGTGTGCATTACCATTGAAGGAGATAGCAGGTGACTTAAGTCTTTAGTACGAATCACTGTAGGGGAAGAGAAACACAAATGACAATGTTAACAACTGCTAAAACTTCTTTTGGGGAGTTTATTGATATTCCTAAATGATAGGCATAGAAAATTGATGGAAGAAAAGGCAATAGCATTCAAGGGCGGATTAATTTGGCATCTTGTTTTTCTGTCAGTCTCATTATAGTACTTGACAGGAAAATAGATGCATTTGATGGCATTTACTCTTTTCAACAAAGCCATTGCTTCAGAAATATTATCACTTTTGATTTTTCAATTTTTGCTGAAATGGTGTTTGATGTAGTTTTGTTCTCATTATGGAGTCTCTGTCTCAATTTGCTGAAAAGGATTACAACCCCAGTGAAGTATGGCAGAAAACTAATTGACGTGTGGGGCTATTTAAAGATCATTCAGGGAGAACATCAAGTGGTATTTTCTAGACTGTCTGATCTGAATAGTCTCTACTTGGAATGACACAGATTTTTTTGGATGGCAGCTGTGAGTCAAAATCTGGAAACTTTTGAGATTTTTATGTATTAGCTCCAGCAGACTGGGATCTTCACGGATGGACCAGTGGGAAGGGGAAGAAGCTGAGAGGAAGTGGGGTGGAGGTGAGGGAAACTCGCTTGGTCATTGAGGATGACTCCAAAAGAGAATCAGCCTTTCTAATATGCAGTGTCCAAAAAGCATGCTTATCAGACCCCGTCCAGTTCCATGGTAGACAAAGGTCTTCTAATACCATAGCTGTAATTTTGCAGCTGGCAGTACAGCAGTCTAAGAGGCTACTGTGTTTCAGGCAAGTTGCCAGGCAGAGAGCCTTTGAGATTATCTAGTTCTCAGTATCCCGGGGATGGTGGAGCCTGGTGGGCTGCTGTCTCTGGGGTTGCACAGAGTCGGACATGACTAAAATGACTTAGCAGAAGCAGCAGCAGCAGTAACAAGTAATTGGTGAAGTGTCAGGATCCCACCCAAGGAGGCTATGTTTCAGGGTGGGATTTTGTTGCTGATGTAAAATGGAAATATTGGACAGAAGGAAATAGGATGAAAGTTGATTGTGTAGACCGTTGCAGCATGGGGTGGGGCTTATGTGAGGCCAAGCCCATGTGGTACATGATACTATCTCAATGACAGCAAGGCTAATTCCAGCCCCAGTGGAAGGAGGTGAGCCAAGGTTGGTGGTAAAGTTCATGCCATGATCAGGACCTAAGGAGGAGCCACCTTTTGGTGAGTCCAGGTAGGAGTGTGAGGGAAAGACAGGGGCTGATACCCACCCACAGATATCATCAACAATCATCACTATTATGTAGCCAGACATATGCAGTAAGACCCAAAAGAGTGTACTGATCATGAGCAGAGACTTGAAATCTGAGTTTCACCTCTTCTACTTACTATTTGTATGACATTGGGTAAATTACTTAACTTCTCTGTGCTTCAGTTTTATCTCGTAAAATGGAGTTAAAAATGATATTTATTTCTTAGGGGGGTTGTGAGGGTAAAATGAGACAATTCACATTATGTGCACATAATAGCATGCCAATAAATGTTAGCTATTCTTACTGCTGCAGTTATTAAATCAGTCCTTCCAATTGTGGCCACTGATCTTGTCACTCAGGCTTTGATCTATCTGGAAGGATGGAATTTCTTCAATTAAAGCAGGTCAGCATGGTGTACTCTGATAGAATGCCTTGCTACTCAGTCTGGTAGACAAACCAACAATGTCACCTGAGAACTTGTTAAAGAGGCCGAATCTGACTCCATCCTCGTCTTCCTCAATCAGAATCTGCATTTGAATAAGGTCCACCAGATAATTCCTATGTACATTAAGGTTTGAGAAGATCTATGACAGAGGAGGCTAGAATATACAGTGAGGGAAAGATAGCCTCTTCACTAAACGATGTTGGGAAAACTGGAGAGCTGCATACAAAATAATAAAACTGAATTACTTTCTCACACCATGCACAAAAATAAATTCAGAATGGATGAACAACTTAAAATGTAAGACCTGAAGCCATAAAACTTCTAAAAGAAAATATAGACACTATCCTCTTAACATTGCTCTTAGTAGTAGCTTTTTGACTGTGTCTTCTCAGGTAAGGGAAGCAAAATGAAAAATAAACAAATGGGACTGTTGTTGTTGTTCAGTTGCTCTTTGTGACCCCATGGGCTGCAGCATACCAGGCTTCCCTGTCCTTCACTAGCTCCTGGAGCTTGCTCAAACTCATGTCCATTGAATTGGTTATGCCACCCAACCATCTCATCCTGTCACCCTCTTCTCCTCTTGCATTCAATCTTCCCAGCATCAGGGTATTTTCCAATGAGTCGGCTCTTTACATCAGGTAGCCAAAGTATTGGAGCTCCAGCATCAGTCCTTCCAATGAATATTCTGGGTTGATTTCCTTTATGATTGACTGGTTTGATCTCCTTGCTGTTCAAGGAACTCTCAAGAGTCTTCTCCAGCACCACAGTTTGAAAGAATCAATTCTTTAGCACTCAGCCTTCTTTATGGCCCCTCACATTCATACATGGCTATGGGAAAAACAATGGCTTTGACTATATGGACCTTTATTAGCAAAGTGATGTCTCTGCTTTTTAATGTGGTGCCTAGGTTTGTCATAGCATTTCTTCCAAGGGGCAAATGTCTTTTAATTTCATGGCTGCAGTCACTGTCTGCAGTGATTTTGGAGTCCAAGAAAATAAAGTAACTACATCAAACTACAGAACCTCTTGCACAGTGAAGGAAACTATCAACAAAAAAGACCAAGATATTTGCAAACAATTTATCTGATAACTCATACAACTCAGTGTTAGAAAACAACCTGATGAAAAAATGGGCAGAGGATCTGAATAGAAATTTTTCCAGAGAAGATACACAGGTGGCCAACAGGCATATGAAAAATGTTCAACATCATTAATCACTAGGGAAATGCAAAGCAAAGCCACAATGAGATATCACCTCACACCTGTCAGAGTGGTTATTATCAATAAAGTGAAAGTGAAGTCGCTCAGTCGTGTCAGACTCTTTGCGACCCCATGGACTGTAAGCTACCACGCTCCTCTGTCCATGGGATTTTCCAGGCAAGAGTACTCAAGTGGGTTCTCATTTCCTTCTCCGGAGGATCTTCCCAACCCAGGGATCAAACCCAGGTCTCCCACATTGTAGGCAGACACTTTACCATCTGAGCCACCAGGGAAGTCCAAAGATAACAAATAACAAGTGTTGGTGATCCTGTGGAAAAAGGAGAATCCTTATACACTATTGTTGAGACTATAAATCTCCAGTACGGATATGCCTCAGAAAATTGAAAACAGAACTCACATTTGATCCAGCAATTCCACTCCTGAGTATTTATCCAAAGAAAATGAAGACACTAATTTGAAAAGATTTATGCACCCCTATGTTAACAGCATCATTATTTACAATAGCCAAGATGTGGAAACAACCTCAGTGCCCATCAATAGATGAATGGCAAAGGAAAATGCATGTGTGCATATATACTCACACATACACACAATGGAATATCACTTAGCCATAAAAAAGAATGCAGTATTGTCATTTGCAACAACATGCGTGGACCTAGAGGCTATATGCTAAGTGAAATAAATCATACAGAGAAAGACAAATACCATATGATTTCTGTTATATATGGAATCTTAAACAAAACAAATGAACAGACATAACTAAGAAACAGAGTCATAGACACAAAGAACAAGCAGGTGGTTACCAGAGCAGAGGGGATGGAAGAGGAGAAAAATAGGTGAGGGTGTTTAAGCCATACAAACTTCTAGTTGAAAAATAAATCAGTTATGGGTATGGAATGTACAGTATGGGTAATACAGTCAGTAATTCTGTAATATATTTGTGTGGTGACAGTAGTTAGACTTATCATGGTGATCATTTTGAAATATATGGAAATACTGAATTACTGTGTTGTGTACCAGGAACTAACATAGTGTACATCAATTATACTTCAAAAACAAAGGAACTCATAGAAAAAGAGATCAGATTTGTGACGGGGCTGAGGGAGCAGGAATTGGACGAGGGCAATCAAAAGATATAAACTTCAAGGTATAAGATAAATAAATAATAGAGATGTAATGAACACCATGATAAATGTAAATAATACTCCTGTGTATTGTATATAAAAGTTGTTATGAGAGTTCTCATCACAAAGATTTTTATTTTTTCTATTTCTAAAGTTTTGTAACAGTAGACATGATGGATGTTCACTAAACTTATTGTGGTCATCATTTCATAATGAATGTAAGTCAAGTCATTGTGCTATATACCTCAGACTTACATAGCACTAGATCTCAATTATATCTCATTAAAACTGGGAAAAAGAGATTTGAGAATGGGTTACCTTAAGATTTTGTAACCTGCTTTCACCACTTAACTACCTATATAAAGTTGTTCAAGTTACTTAACTGTTCTAATTTCTTATCTCTAAAAATAGAATAATAAATATGTATTATGATTGTGAACCAAGCAACAGTACTAGAGTGGGTTGCCATGCCCTCCTCCAGGGGATCTTCCCAACCAGGGATCGAACCCAGGTCTCCCACAATGCAGGGGGATTCTTTACTGTCTGAGCCACCAGGGAAGCCCTGTGGTTGTGAAAGAGTGTAGGAAATAACATGTTAGCATACTTTATAGTACTCTAACAAGGTACATGCAATGCAATCTCTGATTTCTAGGAAATACTAATGACAAGTAATAATTTGTAGGGTTTCAGATGTGGTCAGCTATTGCCATGCCTTTGACTTTATATGTCCCACACCATGATCCTAAAACAGCAGCACAGCTTTAGTGAACTAAATAAACTAATTCCTATGTGTTCTAGTTTTACTGAAGTATAATTGACAAAATTGTATATACTTAAGGTATACAATATGATGATTTGATACACGTTTATACTGTGCAATGATTACCAGAGTCAAGTTAGTTAACACACTCACATAGTGAATATATTGCCTCACATAGTGAATATATATTCCAAAGTGATGATAAATAGGAGTTGGCAAACTTTTTCTGTAAGGGCCAGATAGTGACTATTTTTGTACTGTGGGCCACATGGTCTCTGTTGGGACTACTCTACTCTGCCCTTTTAGTCAGAAAGGAGCTACAGACATTATGTTAATGAATATGCATGGCTGTGTTCTGGCGGGGGGAAATGTACAAAACAGGCAGTATGGTTGATCCGATTATAAGGAAACAAAAGGGAAATTTGAGACAGCTCTTGAAGGTCCTTCCAAGCTTTTCCCTCAAAGTCTTTGGGGACCTAGGAAGTAAGCAGAGATATGATAGCATTGGCTGTCTGTCTGAGCTAAGTGTGGGATGAGGAGATCTTTTGGGTGAGATGAGCATTGCTTCTCAGTTACCGTATGATTGTGTTTGGGACTGGATCTCTTCCCAGGACAATGCCTCCTCATTCAGTGTTTGCTTGTGCTAAAATTACTCCAGTAAAAACTTGCCAGAGTCACATCATATTCCCCGAAAGCAGTCTTTTAACAGCATGGATCATAGATGATCCATAATTTTTCCATGGCCCCACCCTACAGATCTTAGTGGATCCAAATATACATCTTTGATTTGAAGGGGAAACTGAGCAAAAGAGTGTGTTATAAACTGTGTGTTTCCAGTTGGCAGGCCCACTGGGCCTCTGCCTCTGTCCTTTCCTATTCAAAGCTAAACAGAGACCTGAGGGCCCTTAATGGATTGACCTAGCTGGAGAGTCAGTGTCTTGCATGTGTGTGTGCTCAGTCATGTCCAACTCTTTGTGACTCTATGGACTGCAGCCCACCACACTCCTCTGTCCATGGGATTCTCCAGGCAAGAATACTGGAGTGGGTTGCCATGCTCTTCAGGGAATCTTCCCGACCCAGGGATCTAACCCATGTCTGCTGCATTTCCTGCACTGGCAGGAAGATTCTTAAGAATCAGAGTCATTATCTTAGGCTTTTATAAATCTCTGTTAAGAGTTGAACTGCCATTGTACCTGGAGAGATTAGAGAGTCGGTAGGGTCTTAGCAGCAGGAACCTCTGGGTTGTAATTTTTCTTTCCAGGGAAGTTGATTGAGATTGAGGTGGAATCTGAGCAAGTGGAAATACCAGGCTACAGCTCTTCAGGAAAGGAAGCTGGCAAGGGATTTGGCACCAAGCCAGGATGAGGCCAGCCCAGTACTGGAGCAGAAGCCCAGGGATAGAGAGGGGTGGGTATGCCTCCTCCCTGAGTTGGGAGGAGGCATACCCACCACCTCACAAAAGTGGCCACCTTTTGTGGCCACCACCAGGATGAGGCCAGCCCAGTACTGGAGTGGAAGCCCAGGGATAGGGAGGGGTGGGAGCCAGGGAGCAGCTGCGGCTCTTGGAGGCTCCTAGTACCACCGTCAAGCATATTCTCACTGAAGACAGGTTGTAAGGCATCTGTGTCCCCTGTGGGGCATGGGAGTATCAATTTGGAGCCGGCTGGCACAGAGTCCCAGATTTGCACACATCATGTTGAGTGTGCATTACTGGATGCCACAAGTAACTACGTAGATTTTAAGTCTCATGACTTTGCCAATTCATTCAAAGATTGCTGAGGACTTTGTGTTTGTTAAGAAAAAAAGAAATTCAGCTGTGTGAGTGGCCAGAGGCCTTTTGTGGCATTCTGACTCTTCAGAGGGTTTCCAAGGACCTGTTCTGTTATAAAGACTGGGTGCTCTTTGAATTGTGTATCAGTCAGGTTCCATCCAGTGAGGAGCCTCAGTATTTTAACAGGAAAAAATCTGTACTGAGTTATAAAGAATTTTTTTTAATGTATAACACAGCTAATGAAGAAACTGAACAGCAAAAATAGAAAACACTAGGGAATCAGGGAAGGAGAAACTCCAGGAAACACCAGCCACCTCTGGAGCTAGGGGAACAAAAAGAAGAGGTGGAAATCCTTGAAGTTTATTTTTAAAATTTAGCAGCTCAGAGGAGGATCTCCATGGAGTTAAACCCAGATCTCCGAAGATGAGGAGTTTTGTTGTTCCTGAGAGTGATAAAGCTTATTCTACCAGGGGTGGAAAAACCTCACATGGCATTCCACTGCTGTCATAAGATGCCCTGGCACCTCAGTGGGGAAGAAGGGAGGGTTAGTGTAGGCATCCTCCCAGGAAGAAGACAGGAATGGTACGTCCCTCCTGCTTCCTCCAGCCCTGCAGTTCCCTCTAGAGCCGAAAAGGTCTCCAGCCAGCAAAGCAGAAATAAGGCCTGAGTCCGAGCCCCCATGTCTCAAAGCAGGTCCAGGAAGGGGGGCCATTAGGACCCAGAGACCATAGATGAAAACCCCACAGCGCTCGCCTGCTGATCTGGGACAAGCTGTGTGGGTTTGCCGGGCCTGTCTGTCCAGTGAGGTGAGACATGAACTCAGGAGCACCTTCCCTGTTCCTTGTCCTCCTCCCTCCCCAGCACTCACAGGTGATCCACAGAGAATCCCATGCTGGGGGCTCAGGGAGCTGTGGATCGAGTGAGTGAATGACAAGATGAAAGGAGGGCTCCCGAATTCTACACTCCAGGTGATGGGAGTGAAGACAAAGACAGGATTTTCTAGCTTTATCTTTTTTCCAGAAAATACAACGCATGTAGCTTTAGCCCACGCATGGTCTGGTAGGAAATGACTGTATGGCGAACTTCAGTGTAGCCAAAGGACAGGTTTGATTCTGTGACAAGAGCATCAGAGGCAGTGATTTCTGCTGGGCAGTTCTTTGTTGTTGTTCAGTCACTAAGTCATGACCCACTCTTTTGTGACCACATGGACTGTAGCCCTCCAGGCTTCTCTGTCCATGGGATTCTCCAGGCAAGAATACCAGAGCGGGTTGCCATTTCCTTCTCCAGGGCATCTTCCTGACCCTGGGATTGAACCCATATCTCCTGTGTTCCCTTGCATTGGCAGGTATATTCTTTACCACCAAGCTACCAGGGAAGCCCCGCATAGTTATTTAGAACAACACATGTGCTAGAATGGGTTCTACTTCTTTCAGAAATTTAGGACAGTCAGAGCTTCATTTCCTATATTACTGTGCAAAGAGAGTAACCATCCTGAGATAACAGAGATTATTAGCAGTCCATATTGGCACTGTTTCTATCCCTGCATCTCTGGTGTGTTTGTAGTGGTGGAGGCTCAGCCACAGGTGTGTGTATGTGTGTGCATGTGTGTAGGGGGTGGTGGTAGGATGGGCTAATATACCAATGTGTATATATTAGTGTGTGTGTGCGTTTAGAGGTGTATGGCATGGTGATTGTGTCTGTGTATTCTGGTGAGGTGGAATGAAGGTGTGAGTGAATATGAGCATGTATGATGTGTGCGTGTAGAGTTGTGGTTGGTGGGGATAAGTATTGTGTGAGAGCATGTTCATTTCATAGTGGCAGGAGTGTGGAGGACGAGTATATGTTTGTAGATGAGCATGTGTGTGGGGGTGGATATGGGTGGTGGCAGGGAAACAGATGTATATTTGTGTGTAAACCTGTATGTATGTGCTTGTGTGGGGTGGGTGGTTATGAGGAGGGATGTTTCAGAATACAACTATGTGTGTAAGTGTTTGAAGAAATGTTAGTGTGTTTGAGCACATGTATGTGTTTGTTTGCAAGAGTTTCAATGGGGAGGAGTGTGTGTGTGGTGTGTGTATGAGAATCTGTGTGTGTTGGGGTTGTGGTGAGAAGGGGTGAGTCCTTCTCAATGTGTCTTTGTCAGTGCAGTTGAGGAGGAGTGAGTGTATGTGCATGTGAGCACATCTGTGTGTGGTTGGGGTGGTGGTGGATGATGTGCATTTGACATTTGTGTCTATGTATGGTGTTTGTATGTGTAGCAGTTTGAGAAGGGTTTATCATATGTATGAGTATAAGGGGCTGAGGAAGGGTGAGTGCATGTGTGTTTATCTGCATTGTGTATAAATCATATAATACAGGCAAAATGGATGAATCATGTTTTGAGGTATTAGAAAATAATATCTTTTATTATTTAAAAATAATATCTTTTTATTTAAAATTATTTTAAAATAATATAAATTTTATAAATATAAATATAAAATTATTATTTTACATTTTAAAATACATTTTAAAATTGTATTTTTAGCCAGCCTGGTTTCATTTTTCCTAAGGACTGTGGATGAAGGGAGTATAGTTTCTAAGTAAAAGGTAGAAATTTAAATAATTCTTTAATAGCAGTGTCAATACAATGATTGTCACTTGAGTCAAACTGGAATTCCCCAAGGTTGACAAAATCAAGTAGGGTGTGTGTATTAGAGACCGAGAGAAATAGGTTAGATAGATTTAGGGCCATATCTCTCCAGCAAGAAAAATACTCTTCTTACACCCTGAGAATAAAGAAAGAAGAATTGTATTATCCTAGCTCATTTTAGGAGACATTAGTCTGTAATCCACTGGAGGTGGTCAAAGGACCCTAGAGGTTTGGTCCCTCCCTGAGTTTCATCTTTACCATTTCAACAGGACTATAGAACATGTGTTAGAAACATCTTAGTCAATAACTGGAAAATCCCTTACTGATGTTACTTTAATATGGCTGAGTATTTATCTCTTATTGTGGCTAATATCATGGAGCTTTTTAAAAAAAAAACTCTAAATGATTAGGTGCTACTAGTTGGCATTCTAAGAGCACAACATTTTACCTTTATGCAGTGTTAGTTGCTCAATAGTGTGCAAATCTATGCAACCCATGGAGTGAGTTGCCATTCCCTTCTCCTGGGATCATCATGACACATTTAATTTTTTTTCAATGCTTCCTGTTTTGTTTTGTTTTGTTTTTTCATGGAATTGGGAGCTTTTCTTTGATAGTTAACAATAAGCTCTTTGAATTTCTGCAAGGCTCCATTCTGAGTTATTACAAGAGCATTATGTTAATTTCTTTAGGTACAATTAAGTAGGCAGGTGAGCTTTCTTTTATTTTGTCTTTAAAAAGTTATTTGTTAGACAAACACTTTCATAATGAATTTAACCTAGTATTTAGAGAATTTCAGAAAAACTGATATTTGTATTGTCCTTTTGTGTGTTTTTAAAAATAGATTAAAAAAGAAAGTCTTTTTGTTCCTTTAGGGACATTTTAGGAAACAAGAAGTGAATTTAAGCATAAAAGACTTCTTAATCATTTTACCATTCAAAATTCGGAAATGCAAACCAATAATACTTGTTAGAAGAGACAGCAAGATATGTCATGAGTATCTGAAGCAAGAACTATTTGCAGTCAAAACTAAATAAACAACAGTGACTACTAGGAACTTTTAAAATATGATTTAAATGCATGTCCAAAAGCACTGAGAATTAACAGAATAATTAACAGAATAATTTAGTTATGTGTTGTAGGACCCTTTACAAATCTAGGCATAAAACACATGCTGTTTTATATAACAATGCCAAATTCTGATTTTACTTTTTTTGATATATTCCTTATGTAATATTTTATTGGAGATATTTATTAATACCTGTATAGAATACATTTATGCATGCAGAGTTATATAAGTTTCAGTAGTAAATTATTTAAAACTTAGCCAAATTACCTTAAGATAATTAACTTTTAAATAACCTAAAATAATAACATATCAGTATATTAAATAAAACTATATTTACAACATCATGGACTGCAACAATTTAAAATAAACCCCAAACTGCATCCTTTATTTTGTGTTCAGTTTAGTTCAGTCACTCAGTTGTGTCCGACTCTTTGCAACCCCATGAACCGCAGCACGCCAGGCCTCCCTGTCCATCACCAACTCCCGGAGTCCACCCAAACCCACATCCATTGAGTCGGTGATGCCATCCAACCATCTCATCCTCTGTCGTCCCCTTTTCCTCCTGCCCTCAATCTTTCCCAGCATCAGGGTCTTTTCAAATGAGTCAGCACTTCGCATCAGGTGGCCAAAGTATTGGAGTTTCAGTTTCAACATCAGTCCCTCCATTGAACACCCAGGACTGATCTCCTTTAGGATGGACTGGTTGGATCTCCTTGCAGTCCAAAGGACTCTCAAGAGTCTTCTCCAACACCACAGTCCAAAAGCATCAATTCTTTGGTGCTCAGCTTTCTTTATAGTCCAACTCTCACATCCATTCATGACCACTGGAAAAACCATAGCCTTGACTAGATGGACCTTTGTTGGCAAAGTAATGTCTCTGCTTTTTAATGTGCTGTCTAGTTTGGTCATAACTTTCCTTCCAAGGAGTAAGCGTCTTTTAATTTCATGGCTGCAGTCACCATCTACAGTGATTTTGGAGTACAGAAAAATAAAGTCAGCCACTGTTTCCACTGTTTCCCCATCTATTTCCCATGAAATGATGGGACTGGATGCCATGATCTTAGTTTTCTGAATGTTGAGCTTTAAGCCAACTTTTTCACTCTCCTCTTTCACTTCATCAAGAGGCTCTTTAGTTCCTCTTCACTTTCTGCCATAAGGGTGGTGTCATCTGCATATCTGAGGTTATTGATATTTCTCCCAGCAATCTTGATTCCAGCTTGGGCTTCCTCCAGCCCAGCATTTCTCATAATGTACTCTGCATTTAAGTTAAATAAGCAGGGTAATAATATACAGCCTTGACGTACTCCTTTTCCTATTTGTAAATATTTATATTTCTCTGAAATTACCGTACCTTATATAATTAAAATTTAATGTCATTTATTATCCTTAGTCAAAGTACCAACTTTTCTCTAGGCGTAAGGGAAAATAAGAGGGCAGAAGCACAAAAAAATTAGGTATTGTTTTCATAACTTCTTTTTAAAAAAGCTTTTTGCTGGAAAGTGTATATGTGTGTGAAGTGACTTCAGTCATGTCTGACTCTTTGCAACCCTATGGACTATAGCCCGCCAGGCTCCTCTGTCCATGGAATTCTCCAGGAAGAATACTGGAGTGAGTTGCGATTTCCTCCTCCATGGGATCTCACTGACCCGAGGATCGAAGCTGAGCCTCTTAAGTCTCCTACTTTGGCAGGTAGATTCTTTACCACTAGCGCCACTTGGGAAGCCCTACTGGAGTATAGTTGATTTCCCATGTTGTGTTCCTTTCTGCTGTGCAGCAAAGTGAATCAACTGTACACATACATATAGCCATTCTTTTTTTAGACTCTTATCCCATATAGATCATTACAGAGTATTGAGTAGAGTTCCCTGTGCTGTACAGTAGGTCCTTATGTCAATCTCAGTCTCCCAAGTACTTATTTTTAAATGGTAAAAATAAATATTTTTTTATATTATCTTCCAAATGTTCTCTTGACATTTTAGGGAATAATGGCCAGTTAATATTATATTTAGTAACCTGTATGTTGTATTTTCTTTTTTAAGGTGTGTAGGCATTCAAAGGGGCTTCTCAGGTGGCGCTAGTGGTAAAGAACCTGCCTGCCAAAGCAGGAGATGTAACAGAGTCAGGTTCAATCCCTGGGTTGGGAGGATCCCCTGGAGGAGGGCATGGCAACCCACTTGAGTATTCTTATCTGGAGAATACCATGGACAGAGGAAACTGGTGGGCTACAGTCTATAGGGTCGCAAAGATTTGGACACTACTAAAGTGACTTTGCACAAACTGTTCTTGAACAAACCAAATTATTGGCTAACCTTATTTTCATATAGAAAACTAATTTTAAAGTCTAAAAATCAGACCAAAATTCTTTTATCTTGAAACACAAACTTTCCCTTATAATTTTGTCATTACATTAATAAAAGCTATTATGGAAATATACTTTTCTGTCCACAAAAAAGAAGCACAGTTTAAGAACCCTTTCTTTTAAACATTTTTGACAGTTCATGTGGACTAGATATTCCTAGTGTATATGCATAGTAACTCATTGATTTTTATCATTAGTGACTTTTAAAAGTTTCCTGGGAGAGGGAAAAAGATAGGGAATGAACCAGAAGAAATGAGAGTTATCTTTAAATGACTTTAGATGATATCTTTAGACAAATACATAATGATCATGGTAAAAGCTCATTATGTTCTTTCTGTAAGGAAAGGGAAAAAAATTAATGTGGGAAAGGTTTTGAAATGGACACCAGAGAGTGACATACAGCTGGTTTTGACATGATACAGATATGACTTTATAAAACTGTATGATAAAAATGCCAGCACTAACTCATCCCTTAAGTATGGAATTGAAGGCAAAGATATTTCCCAGGTTAAAAAGACAATTTGTTTCTTAGACAGATTAAACAAAGAATCTCCTCACAGGGCTTTTTAAATTTTTTGTTTTAAGATTACTCTTAAATGAATACTCTTATTTATATCAAAATTTCCTGATAGTGACCACTGCAGTTCCTAATTTTCTGTGGTAAAATCATGCCAGTTAGAGAGCTAAGTGGACAGGTTAGTGTTATGGTGAGAAAATGTGAAGGAAACCGATATTTAGCCTGGAAGAGGTGCCCCTTTATACTGAGAATGCATCATGAAAACTGAAACAGTCCCTGAGCACTTGGGTGACTTTTTTTATCCTCAGAACTTGGCCACAAGCCAGTTGTCACTGATCAAGTGCTGGACAAAACCTTTTAATTCCGGGCAGATGAAAGTAAACAAAGCACTTCTTGGCAGCATAAAGATAAGACTGAGGAAGAAGTCTTTATAACATTTTGAAAAGGTGATTCAGGGTGAAATTTGTTCAATCGACATTGGTCTGAGGAGGGTTTCTGAAGTCCTCAGCCCCCACAGCTGGCCCAAAGGTGGACTTCTGGACCTATGTCCATTCTCTCTAATATATAATTTTCATCTTTTAGACAAACAGCATTTAAGAAACCAGACAAGCAGAAAGACCATAGGAGCAGGTGTTAGAAAGCTAGAAAAACAATCTCAACAAGGAACAATGGGAATCTGATCATACAATTAAAAAACAAAACAAAACAAAACAGACTTCCAAGGGACCTTCCTCTTAGGCCAGCAAAATTAATCCTATGTTGAAGGGTTTCAGGGAAATATCAGAACACAGTTCAAGTTGAACTTATGTCCCAACCAAGCTCAGTTGACACCTTGAATAAGTAGAAACACAAGAGAGATGAAATGTTCATCCAAGTATAGAGTGGAACGTTCCATTCCAAGGCAGTGATTTCTTCAGCTGAATCTTGATGGTGAATCTCCATCTTGGTCCATAGTCTCCAGGAATACACCAGTAATCAATAAAGTTTGGTTAACTTTCTGTGGAGAAGGGGAAGGTACAGCATGGGGAACCATGGACCATTTTAATTTAAATTTATTTATTTTAATTAGAAGCTAATTACTTTACAGTGTTGTATTGGTTTTGCCATACATCAACATGAATCTGCCACGGGTGTACATGTGGGAACATGTGTACACCCATGGACCATTTTAATAAGAGGTTATAAGAAAGACTCATTGTAGAACTTAGCCTTTGGATGGGTGATGTATGGGAGAGTCCAAACATAGTGTATTCTGTATTTGGTGCTTTGAGAAATAGAGGACACTTCTGTATGTGGGTATCACAGTACATCTTACCAGTAAAGAAGCAGTAGGCACTTACACAGAGAATGTCATGCTGGGGGCTCAGGGAGCTGTGGATCGAGTGAGTGATGAAAGGAGGGCTCTTGAGTTCTCTGTTCCTGGTGATGGGAATGAAGACAACAACAGGATTTTCTAGCTTTTTTTTTTTTTTTTTCAGAAAATACCATACATGCTACTTTAGCGTAACCATGATCTGGTAGTTTTAGCTACACATGAACCTCAGTGTAGCCAGAGGACACATTTGATTCTGTGACAGGAGAATCAGAGGCAGCAATATTTGCTGGGGGGTTCTTCTAACACACATGCTAGAACGCATTCTACCTCTTTCAGAAATTCAGGCTAATGAGAGGGAGAAGTCCATTTCATATGCTAATGCTTAGGTGGAGGAACCATCCTGAGATAACTGAGGTTATTTGCAGCCCATATTTGCAGGTAATACATTGAAAGAGAGAAAACCTGCTTAGAGGACAGAACTAAGTTGGAGCCAGATGGAAATGCAAGAGTTGGAGAAGGTAAGCCTATTGATGATAGAATGAGAGTTTTGTAGAGCTTTCAATTATCTCAGAGATGAGACCATTCTAAATTGCTGTGTAAATAAGCAAAGGACACAGAAGTAGGGTAATGAATGAATCATAGAAGCCAGAGCTAGAAGAGGAAGACTTAAGATAGCACTGGCTGAGGTTCTCACCTTTTCTTTCTGAGGAACAATTAAAAGTGATGCAAGATTTGCAGTGTGTATTATTTGTTATTAGAATGGATGTTATTTGGTTATAAAAATTGTTGTATAAATCAGACATTGTTAATTGCCCAACCTATTGTTCTTTACCTCATCCTTTGCCTTTCAAGACATCTAGCTTATCCTTTGAAAAGTCATTCTATGAGTTGAGATAAATTACTTTCCAGTGGAATACGTTCAGATTCATATTTTCTCCTGTGTTGTAATTACAGCTCCTCTTACTATATGCTGACTTCCTCAATTCTAGTTGGCTCTGCATCATGATTTTCCTTATCACTCATCACTGCTGATCACTCCTGACTTTTATTACCTAACTGACCCTTTTCAGACAGGAGCCCTTCTTGGTTGTCTCCTCTGAGCTGTGACAAGAGGTAAGGAGTACATGCCTGTTCCTGTGGATCCCTGCCCCAACAGCTGTTGGAGGAGTAGCATCAGACATTTCTTAAATCATCCCTCTTATTTCAAAATAAGCTCAAGGAAGAGTAGCTGCATGCCTGTGCTGTCACCAATGCCAGTTGCGGTTAAGTTCTGATGCCCTGAATGATTACACCAAGTAATAATTGCCCCCTATAGAACAATATCTAAGTCATATCTATTTACTATCGATCTGCCAAATATCATACTGCATTGCATCAGTGATCTGTGCGGCTACCTGCAAAATTGGGAAAGAAGTAGCAGCCTTTTAAATATTAGGAACTTTTGATTCACCTTGTGTCCCCTTGTTCTGCTAAAGCTTGGGAGCATTTTTTCAGAACCACATGAAAAGACTCTCTGAAATTGTTAAGAGTACAAATGATGTCAGCAATGGAAAATGCAGTTTCCAAGGGAAGCAGCAATATGCAGGCCAGTGTAATAATCGCAAGTTTGGTCTGTCATATGAAGTGTCATTCTTGAAATGAAAAACAAAAAGGTTATGTACCATCAGTTGGTTGGCTGAACGGTTAAGATTGCCTGAAATGGTTAGGAATTACTGGTTTAGATCATTGTGGGGGGGGGGAAGGGATGAAAACTACAGAAGGGTAGACAGAGTAGAGACAAACATTTTTTATTTTGTGACATGGTGTTGTAAAGAAAAACTGTTGGACAGAAGTAGGAGGAGAAAAGTGTCAAAAGAGCACAATTTTCTCTGCAGATTTGCCTGTTTCTTGACAATGTTAGCTGATAGGCAGCAATGGGAACTAAGGCAGAGTGGATTTCCACAGGCTGTTAGATATGCAGAGAGCTCTTTAAGAAGAGTCATGACAAGATGTTTGAAGTCTTGAGGTCAAGCCCACCAAGGATTATAAGATGATGTGAACCCATATAAAAAATACAAGTGCATATCATTCAAAGAGCAAGGGACCAATTTAGATTTCTTTATGAAGGGACACATGTAAAATTATGTAGATTTTGTCAGTTTTAGCTCCACTGTATACGCCAGGCAGGACGAGGTTAAGTCTCACTTATTTTATGGAGAGATGGCATACCTTGTCCTTCAAATCTTAGGATGAATTTTTCAGTGACTCATTGACTAAAAAATATTATTGATGTTGACTATGTGCTTAGCCTTATGCTAGTGAATGTCAAGTTCTCCATCCAAGAAGAAGTTGTGGAGCCGTAATTGTATTTTATATTCTGTAGTTGATGAGACACCTGTGAAGCTGAGTCAGTTGCTCAACACCTTCACAATTCTTAGTTCATATTTTCCTAAATGGATGAAGTGTTTGAGCACCATATATAACCAGTACCTTGACTTTATAGACTGAGTGCATTTGACTTGAAAGTGAATATATTTCCTATCAGGAAACTAGGAAATATATCTAGATATTGGATCACACCACCATAAACAGGGATCTGCTGATTTCATTTTGTTGCCCACAGGGGTCCATTAGTTGTGGCTGCCTACAGGGCTAATTGAGAAAAATTATTAGGGCTCTGATTGATTTATTGTATCTGTCACATGTTGGTGAGGGGAGACAGCCCATGGAAAATGTGTATCTCCCATTTCTATCTTAAGGAAATCATTTAAGTTAGACAATTTGATAAAAGTCCAGCTGCTGAAGTATTATATCAACTTGGTAAGTCTTCTTCCAGCTACACTGCTGCCTTGTTCTCTGGATATTATGGGACGTGAAGATACCATCAATATTTTAAACAACTGTTCATTGAACAATCCTACCTAGTGCCATCATGGCCCAATAATTTTTAACCCTATTGCAAAGGAGATAAAAGTTAATGACTAAAATATCTGAAAGGAACCAAGAAATGTGTTGCTCTAGGAAAAAAGTACTTGCATGAAAGAACTCAAACCACAAAATACCTCATGGGGATTTGATATTTTCAAAGCTTAGTGTTCATGGAGACCCATGCTAAGCTGCTAAGTCACTTCAGTCGTGTCGGACTCTGTGCGACCCCATAGATGGCAGCCCACCAGGCTCCCCGTCCCTGGGATTCTCCAGGCAAGAACACTGGAGTGGGTTGCCATTTCCTTCTCCAATGCATGAAAGTGAAAAGTGAAAGTGAAGTCACTCAGTCGTGTCCAACTCTTCGTAACCCCATGGACTGCAGCCCACCAGGCTTCTCTGTCCATGGGATTTTCCAGGCAAGAGTACTGGAGTGGGATGCCATTGCCTTCTCCAATGGAGACCCATAGTTCACTGAAAAAACTTTTAAATCCCAGTATGTGATTGAATGGGGCTTCCCATTCAATAGGTGTACCCAATGTACACCCATTACAACCATGGTGTAATGGTAAACAATCTGCTTGCCAATGCAGGAGGCGCAAGAGGTATAGGTTCGATCCCTGGGTTGGGAAGATCCTCTGGAGTAGGAAATGGCAATCTGCCTCAGTACTCTTGCCTGGGAAATTCCATGGACAAATAAACCTGGTGAGCTGCAGCCCATAGGGTCACAAAAAGTCAGACATGAGTGAGCTATTGCACACACATACACACATGATTGAATGCTGTCTAATATTCTGATTTGTATAACGATCTAATACTTTTATGAAAATGTGAAGGGGCACCTAGAAAAGGCAGTGGCAGAGGTTTGTCCTCCTTGGCTTGCAATGATGCAGCTTCTTCACTGAATTGGAATGCAGGTCCTGATGAAACTAAGCTGCTATCTAGCCTTGTCTTTCCTTGAGAAAGAAGAATCCTTGTCTTATCGAAGGAAAGGCATTGATCCTGTTAATGTTTGTCTTGCCAATGTGCCCTTTGAATATCAGAAAACCATCCAGCAGAGGAAATAGGACAAAGTTAAAAGCCCTTTTCTAAAAGCTTAGTGAGAACAAAATTTTCCCAGTAAACCCCTTTGTGCCTCCCTGCAGTTACACCACAAAGTAACTCTGTTCTTGAAGTATTGGTAAATGTGTGTAAAGTTCTCCGGACATGAGGCAGTAAAGATTCCCAGCTGAAATCTTCATGCCAGAAGGAAGCAGGCTCCACGACAGTGTTTTCTTGAACTCAGGGTCACTTTCCTGGCGAAGGGGATTAGATGATGACTTATGGCCAGCAGGTACTAATTCTAATTCACCAGAAGAAAGTGTTCTAGTAGTCTGTATAATTCAGAACAATAAGGAATTCAGGAGAAAAAGGCATTTTAAAAAAGTAGGCATCATTGGGGCTGTGCTTAAGGAAGGAGCTAACTTGAATTTACTTGATAGCATTTGGGAATATGAAACTCCCATGGCCTGGATGGAATAGCTCAGTGCTTTATGCATGCCCTTGTGGACATTTTGTCAGAGGCTGGGGTGGAGGTATTACATAGTGATCTATTTGTCACATGAAGAGTTGTTGGGAGACAGATGATGCAGTTCCTCAGTGCTGAGCCACCATACTTCTGAAATATTTTCTGTAGGGCACTCCTGGAGTTCCCTAGCGGGGTTTTGCTTGGGTTTCCCAAGAGGAAATGTGATCGATAATGTTTTATTACATACTTTCCTTTCTCTGCTAATTTCCTCATTCTACTACCAAGGTTTCCTGGGATCACCTCCTACAACACCACTCATGCTTCCATGCCTGTTGCAGAGTCTCTTTCCAGTTCAGTTCAGTTGCTCAGTCATGCCTGACTCTTTGCTCCCCCACGAACTGCAGCACTCCAGGCTTCCTGGTCATCACCAGGGAATGCTTCTGTTTTTAGAGGAACTAAAATGCATCTGCTTTTAGAGGAACCCAAGCAAAAGACTGAGCGACTTTACTTTCACTTTTCACTTTCATGTATTGGAGAAGGAAATGTCAACCCACTCCAGTGTTCTTGCCTGGAGAATCCCAGGGACGGGGGAGCCTAGTGGGCTGCCATCTATGGGGTCGCACAGAGTCGGACACGACTGAAGCGACTTAGCAGCAACAGCAGCAAGCAAAAGACACATGTCAATTAAAAAAAAACAAAACAAAACACAGTGAGGAGACTGAGAGGGACATCAGGGAGCACAGTTGTGCTCACAGGGAGTCCTTGTGATGTGGGAGAGGAAATTATTCCCATCTCAGATTCCAAAAATGGAAAACTAGTGTTCTGATCAAGTAAGGTTTTACACTTATTATCATTCAAGCTTTAGGTGTGAGTCAGACCAGGCCCCTTGCTGTAAGAAAAACATCACTGAGTGAGATGAAAAGATATGGACACCATGTTACCCAAAAAAGTGTTAAGGGAATTGGAGACATTCATTCTGTAAAAGAAAAGAAAATGTAAAACATCAGAGCTGTCCTCTAATCGTAAAAGACAAAGTGGGTTGATTTTGAATTGTTCAGCCAAAGAAGGACTGATCAGGGGCTCCAGAGAAGGAATTTAACACTCACAGTATAGTTGGAATGAGACGAACATGACTTGGAATCTTAAACAGATAATTTACTATGTAAACTTTTCTGGGCTTGGGCTTTTCTTTTTGAAAAAGGAATAATAGTGCTACCTCCTGGGGCTAAACATATAGAATACAGAATTTTATCCCCCTTCCCAAACTGTATAATGACTGAAGACTATAAATAATGGCCTTGGTCACCTTGTGAAGGAAAAACTGTAATGCTCTGTGTTTAAATAGAGCTTCAGTCTGTAGAATGTATTGCATAGCAGATTCTTTTGATCAAGAGAATCCATTTCTGGCTCAAGATTTCTGTACTGTAAGAAGGTGGGTATACTGCAAATGGGGTTCCCAGGTGGCGCTAGTGATAAAAAACCTGCCTGCCAGTTCAGGAGACATAAGAGATATGGGTTCAGTCCCTAGGTCAGGAAGATCCCCCGGAGGAGAGCATAGCAACCCACTCCAGTATTCTCACCTGGAGAATCCCCATGGACAGAGGAGCCTGGTGGGCTGTGCTCCATGGGGTCGCAAAGAGTCAGACACGACTGAAGTGACTTAGCACACACGCATGCACGCATACTGAAAGCATCCATATTCACCTTCAGAAATGGGGTGATTTCATGCCATCTCTGTTGCCCGTGTGGCCAGGGGGATATTGCTTCATGTTCAGAGTTAAGGCTTTTTGTACAATCTTCCCTGCTTGCCAGACATTTAAGCTTAGACTCCAGAGAAGAGAACAAGGGAAACTGTTGTTAGTCACTCCTCACCAGTTTCCCCATCTCAGGGAATAGCAACTCCACTCACTATTCCCTCCATTCAGAAGGCTCTATAAGACAGCTCCTTGGCTGAAGTGTTAATAGAAGCCATGGTGAGCACAAAGGTCCTGAGGCAGCAGGGTACCCAGCTGGTTACAAGAGGAAGCCAGTGTGACTGGAGGGAAGTAATCTACAGGGAGACAAGTGAGAGATGGAGCAAGGAGGCAGCTGGAGGCCAGAACAAGTGCCACATCCACAGAGAGCCCTTTCCAACCCTTATCTAGAATGATGACCCCAACCTCTGCCACTCGCTAACTCTCATATCCCTTTTTCTTTACTTCCTGGTACTTAACCACTCTCTGGCATGGTCTATGTTTATTATCTGCTTAGATGTTTCTTCACATCTGAATATGATACTAGATACTTTTATTCTTTTCTCATTTATATCTTCCCTAAACCCAGAACAGTAGCAAGCCATGATAAGCAATTAACACATATTTGTAAAGCACAAAATGTATGTTGACCCCCAAGTTCTGTCAGGTTCTGGAGATTGGCAAGCTTTTGCTGTATGACAAACCCATCCCAAATCTTAGTGACATAGTGACCACTATCTGCCAGGTTATTTGTCTGATCTGGGCCAGGCTCAGCATATTTCTTGAGCTTTCAACATAGGTGTGTCTGCTATGTCTGACTGTTTGGAATTGGGGCCATGTGAGAAGATAAGTTGGTTCATTGCTGGTCTTCATCCTGCAGGCTTCAGCTTGGCTTAGGTTTCTCTCCTATTGGTCAAGATTCTGAGAATCCACCCAGGTTTTAGTGATGGACCACTGGATTCCAGTCCAAGGTGGGTAGAATTACAACAACACTTTGATTGGCACCCCACTCCAGTACTCTTGCCTGGAGGATCCCAGGGACGGGGGAGGCTGGTGGGCTGCCGTCTATGGGGTCGCACAGAGTTGGACACGACTGAAGCGACTTAACAGTAACAGCAGCAACAGTGATAAGGAGGGGAGAAGTTGTGGCCATTTTTGCAATCTACCACTGCACTTGGTTCTTTCTCGTCTAGTTGATTGGTCTCTCTTTTATTGAGCCACATGACTATTTCTACTCAGTAAACTATCTTCTCCATCTGAATATTATCTAGTACAAACTTTTTATACTATTCTATGGAAGGTCATGTCTCTCTCTAAAACTGCTCGACATCACGGATGGCTCTGATATTTTTTTTAACCTGATCTTTTTTGTTAATTAATTTTGAAACATGCAAGATATTTTAAATCCAGATAGCTGTCTCTTCAAAGTGATGCTGGCATGCGTTTTTTGTCATTGCCATGAGTGGAATGAACTAAGGCTATTCCTGTCTACTGCAGAAACATTTTATCACTGTGGCATTTTTCAAGCCAACATCTGGTGTTCATGCTGTACAGCTTAGTCACTCTGTTTTTCTTTTCAATCAGTTTTTCCCTTGCCATTTGGAGAGCCTTTTTCATTTCACTGTTGGTCTGCTCTTGTTTTCTGTGGTACACATTTATATGAACATTTTTCTCACATACCAATATACTAAAACTCACACACTCGAATATACTAAAATACAGACAGAAGCAAACCTTTTAGGTAGCGTACATCATTTGTGTTCCTCACCATTTCATACAAGCTGACATCAACTGAGTTTATTGGTCTGAGGGTTCTCTCTGCCTTCCAGGGTCTTGTATGGCCACTTGTACCAGGCCATAAAAAGTGTCATGGGATTACTCACTTCCCACCCCTAACCCTCAACCAATGACTGAAGGGAATTAATGTATAAATCCTCTACCTCCTTCACTGCTAGGTGAGGGGTGATAATTCTGAATTGCCCATCACTGATATTTCCAGAGGGCTCAAGCTCCAGTGTCTTATATGGTAGACCTAGTCATTCATGTACTCTTTACTGGCTGTCTTCCTTCCCCAGTCATTTCTAGTTCCCTCCCAAAGAAACTACCTACCCTCAAATTCTTACTCAGGTTCTACTTATAGGGAGCCCAAACTAAAACATATACTTGTATCTTTCTATTTTTATAATAATGTTTCCTTAGTCCTAAATATTCCTTTACTTACTATTAGATCACATTTTCTCTCTGATACTCTTTGGAATTCAAATCTCCAAAAGACCAGATTCTTCTGATAAGTTGCTATTTCTCTGACACTTCCTAATCTTTCCTCCAAGCACGTGAGTGTGGTGGAAGCCGTGGAGGGTAGGTGTGTTCTCTTGAACTTGTCTGTGTGTATTCAAGGGGATGAGAATGGGTGAACATGTATGTGTGTGTGTGTGTTTGCATGTGTCATGTGCTAATAATAAGGTGAGGGGGAAATGCTGGGAAGTCCTATTTTAAAAGAATTTAAAATTTATATTATACACTGTATCCACTGTGGCCATGAGCAATTCAAGAATGGAAGGATGTTATGACTATTTTAATGCTTTTAACTTGTTGTTGTGGACTATAGTGAAAAGGAAAGTACACTAAAAGGAGATCTTGTTTGGATTCTTTTTTTAGAAAGTAAGAACCACTTTTCTTTATTTATTTTTGACTGTGTCACATGGCATGCAATATCTTAATTCCTCAACCAGGGATCAAACCCATGCAGAGTCCTAAATACTGGACTGCCAGGGAAATCCTTTGCTTGTAATATTAAATTATAAGTTGAACTATCTGTAGCAGCAGGGTTGAGGTTGCCTCTGGAACCTCTCTAAGTACTGTCAGTGCAGCTAAGACAGGAAAAATTGCTTTGTTCTCTGTGCTATCCTGTAGGCAAGTAGGATTATGGCCTTAAGACTGCTCACACAGTTGTTTTTGGAGTATGTGTATATGGGGGAGGGAGTGTAGGGTGGGGAGGGAGAGGGTATGTGTGCGTCACAAAGCAAAGTCATCTTGCTGTCATGTTCAAATGCTTGTTTCATTCCCTACAACTCCCTTCAGTCCCTAAATCCAGTGATGGTTTACTTCTTGTGTTGCTGTTTTCCCCTGGTGTTTAGGGACAAATGAATTGCTCTCATTTTCTTAGAGGTGGCTACAGAGGACTGGAAGATATATGGAATAGAGAAATATTAGCAGAATATGATCATATAGATCATTGCATACACTTAAATATCATCATCCCAAAAAGGAATGGGGTCACAAAGAGTTGGACATGACTGAAGCGACTTAGCACACACACACACAAACTGTGATTGATAGTAATCATATAAATTACCTTTTTGACAGTTGTATTAAGAGCTTCAAGTAAATATCAATATCAGAATTGTTGTCAATGCACCGTATTTTTTAAATGGTTACAATTTAAGAATAAGACCCAAGATCAGTGGAAGAGAAAGCCTAGAATAAATTACTGTCCAATGATTCACACCATGGTCCTGAGAAGTACCAAGTTGTTCACTCAATCCTTACATGAGATTTGTCTCTATACATCATTCTTTTTATTTATGTCTTTTTTTAATTAAATTTTTTTTTTATTTTGACTGCACTGGGTTTTTGTCATGGCACACAGGCTTCTCTAGTTGTGGCACGAGGGCTTAGTTTCCTCAAGGCATGTGGGATTTTAATTTCCTGATCAGGAATTGAACCCGAGTTCCCTGTATTGGAAGGTGGACTCTTAACCACTGGACCACCAGGGAAGTCCTGTACATCATTCTTTTTAATGGACAGTGGTGCCAAATCTGTTTAGTTGGTGAAACTCAGAGATGGGAAACTAAGATAAGGCAATTGGAATGGAGGGAGATTGTTTGTAGAGCATTGGGGAAATCCTGGGAGAAGCAAATTCTGCTGGAGCCTTACCAGCAGGCCTCAAGGTCAAGCAGCCAGCCAGCTGGTCCAGAGAGGCCTGTTTTGGACTTATAGTGTGGTGGAGCAATAGCTAAAATTTCAAAATAATAGCATGGCATTTGTGTGCCAGCAGCTGCTGAAACTTTTATAGATTCCATCTAATCTCTGTAGCTTCAACTAGAAGGTGACTGGAGAGGAAGTGGTAGAAATGGTTCCAGCATGAATTGTGAGATTTGCACTTGTTCTTGCCACTGGGTTATGCTGTTCATATATCTATTGTGACCTCAGTTCAAAACACAAGATATATCCAGTGTCAATACTGGATGTTTGGTTAAGATCACTAATGTTAGAAGAATTATCAGAAAATGGGAAACTCAGTACCATCATCACTTTAAATAGGTGAGTAACTGCCTTGTTAAATTCATGAGAAAATATTTTCTCTGTCTTCAAGAGACTTATCTCTTTACAGAGACACATCTGCAGCAATGACAGCTCTATTGTTTCTATAATCAGCTGCATTCATTTCTCACTTACAAGCAGGCCCCTGTATTTTCGTAACCTGAGAGCACTTCCTATCTCATTGGGAAGAAATAACTTGGAAATTAAGCCCAGTGTCATATGTCAGTGGAGCTCCTCTGTGAAGCTTCTTGGGGCTTTAGTAATAGTACATGGACTTGTAGAAGGAAAGAGAAAGCATTGGCCTTATGGGCCTGGGCCTGAGGATCTGAGGGTTCATTCCTAAAAGGCAAGTTAACATCATCCCTCTCCATGGTGCCTAAATAGGGCTCAGCATAGCAGGGGTTAGACACTTAAAACATGACAGAGGCCTTCAGTAGAACTGGATCCCATACTTGGTTGTTCACCTTATCAGCTGTCACCTTAAGTCCTTTAAACCTTGTTTCCTCTTCTATAAAAAGGGATTTGGCTTCCCTGGTGACTCCGTGGTAAAGAATCCACCTGTCAGTGAGAAGACATGGGTTCAATCCCTGGGTTGGAAAGATCCTCTGGAGAAGGGAATGGCAACCCCCTCCAGTATTCTTACCTGGAGAATCCCATGGACAGTGGAGCCCTGTGGGCTGAAGTCCATGGGGTCACCAAGAGCTGGACATGAGTTAGTGATTAAATGACAATAATTATAAAGGGATTAGCAAGAATGCTTTCCTCAAAGACTGAGGATGAAATGAAATAGTCCAGTACCTAGGTATGAATAAATGTCAGTTGAATATCTTTCTTATCCTTGCTGATGCTGATATCCCAGTATGTTGGATGGGGCATAGGAGTGGGGTACATGGGCACTGTTTGGTACTTAGAATCATCCAAGTGTATGTAGTACAAGATGAGTAATTAGGAAAAGATCCAGGAACCTTACAGAAGGTTGTGGGGGATGTACCAGGAGACATGTGGCAAGATGCTCTATTTGTGTAGGGAAGATGTCTGAAAAAGAAATAGGATTCTGATCCAGAGGGCTAAAGTCTAGAGAAATGCTTAATATCTATATGGTAAAAAGGTAAAAACTCAATCCTACAAGATGAATGAACATAGCAAGAGTGATGGCAAGATGGGTATCCAGGACTCACCTCGTGCCTACCTGCTATGGAATCTACAACAGAACCACCTTCAAGTCCAGATGGTGGGACTGTTGTTCCTGCCACAGCTGGAGTCTGTTTGAGACCTGGTTTGGGGACTGGTTGCCAGGAGAAAACCCTTCATGAAGACTGTTGAAGACAAGGGTCTAATTTCTGGCCAAGTTTTAGGCTCATCCCTATATTCTCATTGATGTTTCTGTTTCCTAACTTGACCCAAGCTCTTTCCTTAAGCAGTGAATCTTGTTTTCCTTTTCCTATACCTGAGTTGGGCTTCTGGTTCCAAAACCCTTGGCTTGATTTTACACCAGTGGATATTCTGATTCCTCATTTTCTGTGTTGTTTCCACATTTTATGGCTGTTACCCTGTAAGCTCCTTAGAGGGCAAAGAAACATCTTCCTGATCTTTGAATCTTGAGCCTGTGCTCTGGGCCAGATATCAGAGGATCAGCAAATATCTCTGGGGTAAAGGAATAACTAAATCTTCTCCCAGGATCTGGCCCAGCAAGTCTTAACATGTCTATCTACATAACTATAGATGGCTATTTGAAGAAATAGCATGGATAAAAGTATGTTATAAACAAATATGAATCCAAAGTTAAAATAAAACACAAAATAACAAAGTCTTACACATCATAACTTGGCAAGCTTCTGAGAAGAGATTCCAGTATCCTTTGTGATTTATTCAGTGGTGACTAATTTTAGCTTATTAGGATGGTGAATAAATTTAACTTTTTTTTTTTTTTTACAAACTTTTTCTGACAGTTCCTAAATCCCTCATATACTAAGTGTTTTTTTCCCGTTGTCTAACTGCCTGAGGAGGCAAAACACGGCATAAGTCAGTCCTATCACCATCTGTGCTCTAGAGGCTTCCATAGTTCTTACTCCTGTTTTCTCTTGGATGTGTCAAGTCCTTACTAAAAAAGAGATCACAGAGTGTCTAGAATGCTTTTAGGAATCTCCAGAGAAAACAGGAAATGCTCTTATTTTGAAACCTACAAATTCTTTTCTATATCTTTATTTGATGCCAACAGTGAATAAAGAAATGGTCTCAATGTGAAGTTAATTAACCACTGTGCTTGAGAATGCTTAACAAAGTGCTGTGGCAGATGCTCTTGGTGCCAGGACCATACTTTCCCCAAGCGTTCTATGTGCCAGAGGACTCTCACACTGGTGGTTGTATATATTTCCTTGAGGACTTGATATGGTCACAAGAGCAGGCTTGACCCGTGATTGTAGACCGGTGGTACTAAGAGTCAATGCTCCTGGGAATGGTACTCCACAAATGGCGGATAGGGAGTGAATTGACACGTATCTTTGGTGTTCCTAGAAGTCTCCAGCAGTTCTTTGTTGTGCCCAGTTGGGCATAGTGCCTGCTTGTACTTGGCTTCTTTCCTTCCCTGACTTATCTCCCCACTGACCTTCCAGTGCTTCCTGGGCTCACCTCCCTAATAAACTATCTTTAGATCCTTGTCTTGGGGTCTATTTCTGGGAAAGTCAAACTAAGACATTGACTAGAAACAGACATGGACAGTCAATGTAATTTCCTACTGGATTATTAAAATGTGCCCATGGAGGCAGTACCAGTATTCCCAGGTCTTAGTATTCAGATAGAATATGCCATATGCATAGCAATTGGCTGATAAACTGGGGCAGGATACACTAACAGTTTTTCACATTTCTACAATTTCTACAATTTAAATGAATGGCCTTTCCTCTGAGTTTGTCTTTTATAAAATGATATTCACAATAGATGGCTTTTTTTCCTTTTTAAAAATAAAATTACTCAGTGAATGATAGGTTGGCAACTATGTAATAAACCCAGAAACCAGCAATTTTCCTTTTCTAAAATTGAGCTTGTCTGTAAAAATCTAAAAGTCTTAGAGCACAGTTGTCATGGAAGATGCAAAGACATAAAAAGTGTATAGATATTTCAATGATTGCTAGCTATATATTTGTGAGAAAATCCGTTAACCCCTTCTGAATAAAGCAATGGTGACAGTGAGCTCAGAGGCTTCTTTGCAGGTCTAATTACCTTTGATGTCTCTGGCTTCAAGGTCTCTCAGATTGTAAAACATTAGAATCTGTCTTTGGTGGCCTTTCATCTTTCCTTTTCATGTATTTTTGCTTTTCTAAGGCCTACCTTAAACCCTATTCTGCTGTTTTTCCTAATAAACATATCCATTCTGAGGACATGAGCATGAACATCTCTTCAGTTCAGTTCAGTTCAGCTGCTCAGTCGTGTCCGACTCTTTGTGACCCCATGAATTGCAGCACACCAGGCCTCCCTGTCCATCACCAACTTCCGGAGTTCACCCAAACTCATGTCCATCAAGTCGGTGATGCCATCCAGCCATCTTATCCTCTGTCGTCCCCTTCTCCTCCTGCCCCCAATCCCTCCCAGCATCAGAGTCTTTTCCAATGAGTCAACTCTTCACATGAGGTGGCCAAAGTATTGGAGTTTCAGCTTCAGCATCATTCCTTCCAAAGAACGCCCAGGACTGATCTCCTTTAGAATGGACTGGTTGGATCTCCTTGCAGTCCAAGGGACTCTCAAGAGTCTTCTCCAACACCACAGTTCAAAAGCATCAATTCTTTGGCACTCAGCTTTCTTCACAGTCCAAATCTCACATCCATACATGACCATTGGAAAAACCATAGCCTTGACTAGACGGACCTTTGTAGGCAAAGTAATGTCTCTGCTTTTGAATATGCTATCTAGGTTGGTCATAACTTTCCTTCCAAGGAGTGTCTTTTAATTTCATGGCTGCAGTCACCATCTGCAGTGGTTTTGGAGCCCCAAAAATAAAGTCTGACACTGTTTCCACTGTTTCCCCATCTATTTCCCATGAAGTGATGGGACCAGATGCCATGATCTTTGTTTTCTGAATGTTGAGCTTTAAGCCAACTTTTTCACTCTCCTCTTTCACTTTCATCAAGAGGCTTTTTAGTTCCTCTTCACTTTCTGCCATAATGATGGTGTCATCTGCATATCTGAGGTTATTGATATTTCTCCCAGCAATCTTGATTCCAGCTTGTGCTTCTTCCAGCCCTTTCTCATCCTTTCATCTGTGACATGGGTGCAGGGGATATTTATTTAAGGTGATATGATGATGGCATTTTCAAGTTGTATATCAGAGTCCTTTGGTAGAATCTTGCTGAGTTGGTTAAGAGTTAAGTGGGACATGGGGCCCAAGGAGAGCCCAGGAGTTGGTTCCAGAAGAAAAGCAAAGTTGAGGCAAAGAAACCCTGACCCAGAAGCCTGTTTCTCTGGGAGATAAGGAGGAGGCAGATGATGTGGATTCAGCAAAGGCCCCAAACTGAGGTGTTCTGAGGCTGAACCACTTTTCCTCGCTTAGTAAACTGAGTTTCAGAAATGTAAAGCAAAGAGACAAAAGAAATTTATTTATAGACTTATAGGCAAACAGGTAACACAATGCCCTGGAAGTCTACCAGAGTGCCAAAACCAATAGCTTACAGTGAATGGTGTTGGAGCTCCAAAGATGATTTAGCTAAAGGACCAGCTTAATCACTCAAGAGCTTTTGTGTAGCAGAGTTTTATTAAAGTATAAAAGGGACAGAGAAAGCTTCTGACATAGACCTATAAAGGGGGATGGAGAGTGCCCCCCTCCCTAGTCTTATCAAAGCCTTATATACTTTTACCAGACCCACTCCTACAACATACATCTTAAATTAACAGATTAGAATTAACAATAGAAAGGTCTTACCAGACCCACTCCCACATAAGATAACAAGATTAGTCAGAAGGTTCTTATTGAAAAGGAGAAATATGTCCTCAAGCAAAATCAATCCAGTTCAGTCTCAGTCCTGTCTGACTCTTTTCGACCCCATGGACTGTAGCACGCCAGGCCTCCTCCCTGTCCATCACCAACTCCTGGAGTTCACTCAAACTCATATGCATCGAGTCGGTGATGCCATCCAGCCATCTCATCCTCTGTCGTCCCCTTCTCCTCTTGCCTTCAATCTTTCCCAGCATCAGGGTCTTTTCAAATGAATCAGTTCTTCACATCAGGTGGCAAAAGTATTGGAGTTTCAGCTTCAACATCAGTCCTTCCAATGAACACCCAGGATTGATCTCCTTTAGGATGGACTGGTTGGATCTCCTTGCAGTCCAAGGGACTCTCAAGAGTCTTCTCCAAACCACAGTTCAAAAGCATCAATTCTTCGGTGGTCAACTTGCTTTATAGTTCAACTCTCACATCCATACATGATTACTGGAAATACCATAGTGTTGACTAGATGGACCTTTGTTGGCAAAGTAATGTCTCTCCTTTTTAATGTGCTGTCTAGGTTGGTCAACTTTTCTTCTAAGGAGTAAGGGTCTTTTAAGGTTGCAGTCACCATGAAAGATAGTGTATCAAGCAAGATACATTGTTGTTATATAGTCCTTCCTGTTAGTTGCTCAGTCTTGTCCAACTCTTTGCAAGCCCATGGACTGTAGCCCACCAGGCTTTGTAACACCACGGACTGTAGCCCACCAGGCTTCTCTGTCCATGTGATTCTCTAGGCAAGAATACTGGGGTGGGTTGCCATTTCCTCCACCAAGGGGTCTTCCTGACCCAGGGACTGAAGCCAGGTCTAAGGCATGGCAGGCAATTTCTTTACCCTCAAAGCCACAAGGGAAACCCAAGCTTGATGGGGGCGGGGGCGGGGTGCTCATCTAAGTAAAAGTACACAGTAATGACATGGATCACAAGTCCCTCAAAAGTCTATGATCCAACAGATTAGGTTAGTAGTTCTAATTCCCCAGGCAGTTATGGAATGGTCAAAGAGACCAAAAAAGCTGACTGAGAAAGGAAAGTTCCATCCACATGCTTTGCCCATAGGCTTTCAATCACTCTCACACACAGCTACACCGTAGTTAGTAAAAATAAATCAGGAAACATGTATACTGAGAAAGCAGAGAGGCTAGAGCTCTGAGTGTTCTTCCTTGTCCTGAAGATCTTGGATGAGCCCCCAAGATGATACCTTACAGTGAACGATGTCAGACTCGTGATCTCCCAAGAAGATTTAGCTTCAGAATCAGGGACCAGGCTTGATTACTCAGAACTTTGGTGTGGCAAAAGTTTTATTACAGTGAAAAAGGGCAGAGAAAGCTTCTGACATAGACATCAGAAGGGGGATGGAATCCTTAGTATGGAGTTGTTTTAAGACCAGCTGTTTTGTTACGTAATCATTAGCTCTGGGCTTAAAGAAAATAATGTCTTATGTGACTAAGACAAAGCAATGTAGAAAAAAAAAAGTTTGTTCTTTTCTCCTCCTTGAGAGTCCCAGACCTCTTTCTCCTCCTTGGGGATGCTGGACTTCTGATCAACTTACCTAAGAATTAACTCTCTCAAAACCATTGCCTCCAACATGGGAGGAGGAAAATGCTAGCAGTGACCTGCTTGTTCTCCTAGAAAGGAAGAGAAACAGGTGTCCAGATAGAGACCTGGCCTCGGGCTAGTGGCTGAAAATGGGGAGAAATGGAGAGCACTTGTTAGCATGAGTAGGAAGGGACCCAGGATGGTTGCTCAAAAGTCAACTTTGAGTCAGTGAATGTGTCAGATGCATGATGTCTTTCACCTTTTATTCTTCTCTGTTGTTGACATTATCTTCAAAGTTTTGTGCTTTCATCTTCTTTTAAAATTATTTTTAAAAGTAATACATTTAATGATTAAAGATTTGGTGAATATGGATAAGCAAAAACAAGTCAGCAAATCACCAATAATCCCATGTTTTTTTTAGTTCATTATTTTTCCTGTTTTTTCTCTTTTGGTACTTATACATGCTGTTTGGGGTTTTAAAACAGTGGTATCATAAAATATATACACCTGTTTATTTATTATGTATGTTCCCTAACTTGTTTCACTTAATTTTATGTTGTGAGCATTTCCTCAAATCACTAGTTTTCAAAAACATGATTTTTTTTTTTAATGACAAAATACCATTTCACTTAGCTGCTTTCTGTTATGTGTCTGGCACTTGGCTACATTCTGAAGTTACAGATGTCAACAAGACAGAGCCACTTTCTTTCTTGAGGATTATGCCATTAGGGCTCAATATCTTAAGTATTATTGGAATTATAGATTGTTCCCAATGGTGTCTCATTGACCGTGGCTTCACTCTTGAATTAAGTATTGTTTGCAATGTATGAAAGTGAAAGTAGTAGTCGCTCAGTCGTGTCTGAGTCTTTGTGATCCTTTGGACTGTAGCCCACCAGGCTCCTCTGTCCATGGGATTTTGCAGGCAAGAATACTAGAGTGGGTTGCCATTCCTTTCTCCAGGGGAATCTTCCCAACCCAGGATTTCCTGCATTGCAGGCAGATTCTTTACTGTCTGAGCCACCAGGGAAGCCCATAATACTACTGAGTGCAGAGGGGTAAATCAGAAGTGTTTTGTCCTGGACTTTCCTCCTTTAACTGCTTTGTAAATTGGAATAACCAAAAAGGAGGTCATACTAACTTGCTGATGTCGACTGAGAAAATATAGGCAACCTAAAAGTTGAGAGTTAGGTTTTATTCGAGGGAAACACTTAGGACTTCAAGCCTGGGAGGCAACATCTCAAGTAACCCTTAGAAAACTACTCTGAGGAGGCAAGAGGGCAGGTAAATATACAGGAGTTTGGCAACAAAAGGCAGGTAGTCTTAAAGTCAAAAGATTCTTGTTAATTAAAGAAAACCAGATTATCTCAATTTAAGGCATCCCATGGATGGAGGAGACTGGTAGGCTGCAGTCCATGGGAACGTGAATGGTCGGACACGACTGAGCGACTTCACTTTCACTTTTCACTTTCATGCATTGGAGAAGGAAATGGCAATCCACTCCAGTGTTCTTGCCTGGAGAATCCCAGGGACGGGGGAGCCTGGTGGGCTGCTGTCTATGGGGTCACACAGAGTTGGACACGACTGAAGCAACTTAGCAGCAGCAGCAGCACTTTTCCTTGTATTGAAAAATGCAAGAGTGTGGGCTCACTGAAATCATTTCTTTGATATGTACCTCAGCTATCTGGGGCCAGTCAGTCAGTTCAGTTCTGTTGCTCAGTCATGTCCAACTCTTTTTGACCTCATGAATCACAGCACACCAGGCATCCCTGTCCATCACCAACTCCCGGAGTTCACTCAAACTCATGTCCATCAAGTCAGTGATGCCATCCAGCCATCTCATCCTCTGTCGTCCCCATCTCCTCCTGCCTCCAATCCCTCTGAGCATCAGGGTCTTTTCCAATGAGTCAACTCTTCACATGAGGTGGCCAAGAGTTTCAGCTTCAGCATCAGTCCTTCCAATGAACACCCAGGACTGGTCTCCTTTAGGATGGACTGGTTGGATCTCCTTACAGTCCAAGGGACTCTCAAGAGTCTTCTCCAACACCAAAAGCATCAATTCTTCAGCGCTCAGCTTTCTTCACAGTTCAACTCTCACATCCATACATGACCACCGGAAAAACCATACCCTTGACTAGATGAACCTTTGCTGGCAAAGTAATCTCTCTGCTTTTGAATATGCTATCTAGGTTGGTCATAACTTTCCTTCCAAGGAGTAAACATCTTTTAATTTCATTTATACATTCACAATGTTGTGCAAACTGTCACTGCTCTCCATAATATCTTCATCACCCCAATAGGAAACCCTGACCACATTAGCAGTCACTCTCCACTCATCTTCTCCTCCACCCCAGCCCTGCATTCTGTCTCTCTGGATTTGCCTGTTCTGGCCTCGTTGTTTTTAAATAAAAAGACTAACTGAGGGGTAAGATACATTGAATCTCTTATATATTCACAGATGAATTAGAATTCTTCATGAAAAAATAAGCATACTGAAAATATAAGCATATTGTTTAAGGAAGGTGATAAATCTCAGTTCCATCTCAGGACATCAGTTCTTCCCACCAGCTATCTTTCTCACGCCCCTTGCCCCACGCTCAAAGATTAGTGACTCTTGTTGGAAGTCCATTCCAGTTCACATTCCTGGAAAGAAAAGCCCTTCTCTGATAAAGAGAACCCATGTCCTGTGGGGCCTAAATGTCTATATCCGTTCATTTATTGAGAAGGAAGGCTTTTCAGGTTTTATGTTGCAGCTGAAAAGCAAATCCATCTGCCCTGCCACTCCCAACAAGCCTGCAGCTTGTGCCTTCTGCCAGCTTCCCATGGTTGCAGGGTCCTCTGACTCCACAGCCTATCCTGGGCTCTCCCTCCATTGGTTGTAAAATCCGGGCTCCTGCATAGCTCACTTCCCCCACCCCTGCCTCACCCTTGAGCTGCTGGCTCCACTTGGCAAAATGCCCCAACACCACTAGAGTCTCCATTAGCAAGCATGTTTAAGAAATAAAGCAGGCATTCAGAGAGTCTTTTTTAAAAATTTTTTTGAGTATTTTTAAAAAATATTTATTATACATTAAACAGAAACCCCCAAGAAACAAATACGTAGCTTAATGAATTCTCATAAAGCCAGCATCCATGTAACCCCTACCAAATAGAACTTTGCCAGAACTACCCCCGTCACCTCCCAGCCCCTTGGGAACAACTGTCCAGGGTTTTCTAGTCATCACGTAACATTTTTTAAAAGATATATGCTAATGGATGTTTCTGAAACATTCCACAAAAGCCTTTTTAGTGCCCAAAAAGATATCTTTCTCCAAATGGAAGAATGAAATGAGGTAAATTTTGAAGATTAATTTTGAAAGGAGACAACTAAAGAGAAAAGGAATAAACTAGAAATATAACCATTGGTCAGTGTTTGCTACATTACTGTGGCCTGGGTGTCTGTCCTGGTGCCCTCTTTGTCTATTACTATACATGTGAGGGTTGCCTCTGCCTCCCTGTTTATAGCTTCCAGTGGCCAGGTGGCCCTGAATGTCTCTCTCGGATGCTGATTTTACTTACATAGCCCTTTGCAATCTCTTTCGTCCAGCTGGTTGACTGGCATGTTATAGATGAGGGTGTATAAAGAGAGGATATTCACAGTGCTCCCCTGTTATAGGCACTTTTGATCCATATATACTGGAACCCTACTCAGGATATGTGTTTCTGTGAGACACGGTCTATTTAGCAATGAGTGACAGAAAAGTCGAACTAAATTCTCTTTACTTTTAAAAGCTGGAGGCAAGCAGTTCCAGAACAGGTCAGCAAGGACTCCACCTCTGCCATCTTCAGGGTATTGATTTCATCCTCATGCTTGTGGCCTTGTGGTCACAATATGGCTGCCCTAGCTCCAGATATCACACACACATCAAAGGTAGGCAAGACAAAGGGAAAAGGAGCGATGCCAGGAAACAAACGCCTCTTTTGTGTCCATCGTTTTGTCATGCAGCAGCATCTTTTCCAGAAACTCCAGCAGACTTATCTTAATATCTCTTTGGCTATAACCGAATCATATGGCCACTCCCTTGTTGCTGCATGGGAAGCTAGGAAAAAGATGTGTAACAGGCTTTTCAGCCTCAGTAATAGGAATGGCTTTTGGGTAGCTGATCAGCCTTATCTGCTGCATGTTTTAATACATGCAAAAAGACAAGGTTTAATGATTTCAGTGACTCTCAAGGAGGCTAGATATGAATGGACAGATGGGTAGAATTTGCATTTTTTTACCCTATTTATTCAAATGAATCATCTCTATCAGAGGTTGCATTTCAGCCAATAGTAGAGACCAGTCAGGTGATGTAAAGGATCTTGTATAGGAAGAGATAGAGATGACGTCTTTGGTGACTGAGGGGTGCATGCTCTGCCTAAAGACTGTCAGGTGCAATGCAGTGGCCAACAGAATCAACCAGGGGGCCAACAAGACACCACCCCTGCACAGATTCCATTTGGATCTCCATCTGGGACTCAGATGATGAAGCTTATCCTCTGATACCATTCCACGTGTTACATTTCATGTCTCAGGGGCCATTCTTTAGTGAGCATTTTTTATCATCTCCTGGGGAAAAGGCTAACCCGTGCCTCTTTTCACAGACTCTAGGATGTGTGCCATGACCAACTGCCAGTACAGCTGTAAAGACACGGAAGAGGGGCCACGCTGTCTGTGTCCATCTCCAGGCCTCCGCTTGGCCCCCAATGGAAGAGCGTGTCTAGGTGGAGTATCTGGAGCTACCTCCTCCCCTGACTTCTCCCTTTACTCCATTCCTCCTTTTTCATCTGTCACAACCTACTTGTTGACTAGACATCGAAAATTCCTGAAATGACAGATTTATGTCCATTTCCATGACAACATTTATAGCACGAATGTTCTAGATGCACTTTGCTGTGCTAGAGGAAACACTTTTCTATAATTTGTTGGGTTGCCTGATGCCATAATGGAAAAAGATACAAGTAATTTTATTTTTGTATATTTACCCTGCACTTTTTACTTCAACTACCAAGTTGTATATACTCTTAGTGTATTTAACTATATTGCACTAAAGATAGATAATATTATGACCAAGTTAACACATAGCATTAATATGGGATGTCAAACCAAACAGAATGTTGAAAGAGTTGTTAATATTTTTTGATGGAAGCAAGCAAATAGCACTATGATTTGATATTCTAACTTCTGGACTACAATAGAAATATTTTTCAGTTGAGGTGGTTGGTGTTTATTTACCATAAATGTATTGATACATAACTTGATAAACCACATTTAGAAATCTCACTCAAATAGATCCTAAATCAGTTAACCACTTTAATAGAAGTCTGTATAAATTAAAATTTTGGTTCTGCTCTTTGAGAGCAGGCAATCATTTAATTCAATTCACAGGGTTTAGTGCTCTTCAGTAAAATCAGATTTATGTCAAGGCTAATTCTTGACCAAATGAATCCAAGTGTTCACCCACCTCTTTGATTTGTCAAGTGCCATTTGTATTGGAGGAGAAACTTGATGTACATGAGAGTGATCCCTGAAAAATAATTTTGGTCAATCCAACACGTACTTGTTAATTATATCAAGAATGCAAAAAGAACAATAAGCCAGCACCAAATTTCTTGTTTAACCACTGTTTCAAAATAATGATGGTTCCAAATTTACTTGATTTGACATCTGAAAGTTAAGGCAAAGTCTGAGTCTTAATGGTTTGGTCAGCATAGCTGTCAGCCCCTCTGTGATGTGACTTTCCATGGTAGCAAAGGAAGGAAGCCTCTTGTCTCCTAAGTTGCATCATGGCTTCATTCCACTTGACCCACAATTTATGTATCAGTACATTCTTTAAAAACCATGTTTCTATGATTTGGGACAATATGACAGGATTTGGAGGCGGTTGCTAATGAAAAAATTATTTCATAAAATGCAAGCTTTGAATGTTTGTGTAGTAGGTTTGCCATGCAATATCCATAGCTGGAAGAATATTAATTCCTTCAGCAAAATGGAGTGTCTGTGTACCAACTGCCAGCCGTATGTTCCCTGCCCCAGAAAAGGCAGGGCCTAATGAAAGAGAAAATGTGAATAGAAGTAACGCCATTACAGCAAGATAATACCTCTAAAATAAGCTGTACAAAGTGATAGAAATCCAGTGAATGTACCTCAGGGATCCAGAACTCTTCCTGGAGGATAGGACGTTGGTAGCAGAATAATCAGAGTTTCCAGTGAAGAAACCACACGTGTGTGTGCGTGCTGTGTGCTCTGGGTGTGGGCACGGGAGTGTGTTGGAGGACTCCATTTTTGGGGAGCCCAGAAAGCTCATCACCCAAGATCTGGTGCAGAAGGGGTACCTCAACTACCGCCAGGTGCCCAATAGTGATCCTCCGGGCTATGAGTTCCTGTGGGGCCTGAGAGCTTATGCTGAGACCAATAAGATGAAGGTGTTGGAAGTTCTGGCCAAGATCCAGGATACGGTCCCGAGTTCCTTCCCAGACCTCTATGACGAGGCTCTGAGAGAACAGGTGGAGAGAGCAGGGCTGAGAGGCATTCCCATTTCTCCAGCTATGGCTGAGGCCAGTGCATCTTCCAGGGCCAAGTCCTACAGCTCCTCCCACATCTAGGGAGGGGTCAGCACACTTTGTTCCCTTTGTGTTGGAAGAGAACAGTCCAGCTCTTAAATAGCGCGGGGTAGTAGGGGTGGGGGGAACAAAACCCATATGTTCTTCACAGTTTTAAGTAGTATGGGAGTTTAGGTACAGTTTTAACAAAATATGCATGTTTTCCTTTTATCCATATGAATAATATCTCTCAAAAATAGATGATTTAGTTAGGGAGGTAGAGGTGTTTTGTATTTTTAAATGTTTAAATAAACCTTCATAAGGTTTATTTTGCTTCAGAACCTAGGTTTATTAATGTCATGGATGTCATGTTTATTGCTGTTAGGTTTAAGACTAGGAGTTCATTATTTGTAAACAAGTTGAAAAGACTTCAATATTTTCTTTATGGTCCAGAACAAGGTAACATAACATTGGAATAGAATTTTACTTGGAAATGTGTAAGAATCCTAGAGATAAGTATTTGGGATCACAGAGCTTTCAGAGTAAACGCTGGTTTATTCTTTGTCTTCTTATCTGTCCTCTTTCCTTATAAAAGTTAATAACATGGACCTAGATTTGCTTAGTTTATTCAAACTGTATGACACTTAAATCATAATAAAAGAGAATCTTTGCTCATTATTTCCTTTTCTCCCAAATTAATTGACCATCTTCTGTTTAGAAGGCTGTCTTATAGTACTGGGTGGGTAAGAAAATGAAGCCCAAGCCACTGCCCATGGAATTTTGAGGCTAGCAGCAGGTCCCATATAAGGAAGGTGGTGAGCTAACTCTAAGGAATAAACAAATCATAAATTTAAATGGGGGAAGTGTGGAAGAGGAGGTTCCAGATGAGAGCAAGCAAGTCGAAGTTACCTGATTAAGGCGGCATTGGGTCTTGGGAAACGTCTAGTTCCTCGGTGGGAGGTCATTTTCAGTCCAGATGCATGATGGGCTAGATGAAGCTGTGGGAGTGATGCCAGACACTCATATGATGGTTCTCAGAGGTGAGTCTGTAAACCTGGAATATATCTAAACCACATGTTCACCATTATTTGGGGATATCCGAAAACCATAGGGAATGGAAGGGGCCCTGTGCACTTGAGGCAGGGCAAGTGAACACTCAAAATACACATTTTCATCAAAAGCTGTCCAGAGAGTTTCTGAGAAATAAGCGTGATACCCACTGAAGCGAGATGCCAAGACATCACTGGACTGTCTCTCTTTTTCTGGGATGGGAGCACCAGAACTTGCTCTGTTAAATGGGCAGTTTAATTAGGTTGTTTAGTGTAATTTGGCAAACTTTAAGGGAGGGCTCAATTTTTACTGTCAGTGGGATTAAATTAGGGGTGGTTTGGACAAAAACAAGCACCTGAGAGGGAAGTTGCTGGTCCTTGAGACAAATGAACTTGTCCTTACATCCATGTGGAGAAGACAACCCCAAACTCATATTAAAACAGATGCTCAAATAGGGAAATACTGCTTAGTTTTACTTGCTTGGGAGCATTAGTGCTGATGTGGGTTTGATTATTGTTTGGAGTTGCATATTCTCTAGCCTGGAAATAAAATTATGTGATGGAAGTCTGTTATCATTTGGGGTCAAAATCACCTTTGTAATAACTGCCATTCATTCAAAGTACCAAAGCTTGTCTCATACTGTGCCAGGTGATTTACATACATCACACATGTCTGTGGTCCTACACTATAGACTCGTCCAAACACAATTTGCAGATAAAGAAGCTGGAATAAATAAGCTCAAATTCAAAGCTCATAAATGATAGGAGCTGGACTGAACCCCAGCACTGAATTCCTCCAGAGCCCATACTGTGCCACTCCTCCAGGATGAGGCCAATCTTGGGTCACTTCCTCTTTCTGAACATTAGTCCAAAAGGTATTTCACATGTTAAATAGCAGAATTTCATACCCAAAACATGGGTTTGGAATAAAAGGCCCCAGAAGTAAGTAACAAAAAATGAAAATAAAAGTGAAGGATGTATAAGGAAGGAGACAGCATTCAGTGAGAATTTATCTACAAAGGAAATGTCAGTAAACCGCAATAGATCAGGGATGCAGAAAATCATTTAATTCAGCCCCTTCCTTTCAGAGAGTAAATCTGTTAGAGTGAAGGTTCTACAAGAGGCTGTGTCTGGCCAGTGAAGAGAATGAAGAGATCAGTGTGTTTTCTCTGATAGCACACCACCTATCCTGGGGCACCTCCCGGACTGCAGCTTCCCCATCACTCCTGGGACTCTACCCATTCTCTGTGAGATGTGTTGCAGGCAGACTAAGACTTTTCAAAGACGTGGCATTACCCAAGAAGTCTTTCATAGAAGACACAGGAGTCAAGGTAAAGACAGATGAATGAGGAACTGAAGTCACAGAGAGACTGGCCTGTGTCTGCTCTCAGAAGGCCAAGACAGGGCTGCCAGGCTGCGCATTCCCTCACTTCTTTTCAGGGCTTGCAAGGACATGGTCTTTGGTCTACATGGGTCACCTTAGGTTAAAAGAAAGAGGAAATCCAGAGTCCCCCAGGAGTCAAGGTGAGGCACCTGAGTGAGGGCATACCCATACACTGAACACAGAGGGCCCCAAGAAGCCTGAATCCTGATGTCGTCCCTGAAGGCACAGGTAGGAGTAGCCTCGTGTGGCATTCCCAGATTTTCCCTCTCTGGCACCACAGGGAGTGAGGACCTTAGTCTGAGAGAGCTCCCTTACGTAAACAGAGAAAGGAGCCCCACACCCTGCCAGGAGTCAAGCTTTGGACTTATGAAACCCTCTGACCTCAGAACTCTGAGGAAACTGCACAGAATCCTGCCCTTCCTGGCATCCCTGGGATACCTGCTCACTGTTGACATGACATGCCCATTTCCTTCTATGAAGTCACAAGTGGGGTTGGGACATGGTCCAAGGGGTATAGCCTAGGGCCAGCAGTGAGATTATTTCCAGGTTTTCCAGAAACCAACTGAATACCCTGAAGACGAAGGGAGCCACACACCCCATAACCATCTGATTCATCTCATCCTCTGTGCCTCAGAAGACCAAGGACAGGTATGGACGGATGAGGAGAATCCTACTTTTTCCTAGGGGTCTCACGGAGATGCTTGCCCTACTATAAGAAAGTATAGTAGTAGACAGGGTGGACCCAAGGGAGGGTAGACTTTTAGGCCACAACAGAGGCGAAAGCAAGGACTGAGGGATCATCTACCAATAAAAAGAAGTGATAATGAATCCAGCCCTGTTCCTTGTAGCCCTTGAAGAACCAGGGCAGAGCTATCAAGCTGAAGCTCCACCAACATTTATTTATATCAGGTGTGTAGGAAATGAAACCCTTAGTATGAAGGTGCAGATACTATTCCAAGAAAGGGGTGGGGACACCAGGCCCTATGGGGAACCAAAGGAAGCACTCTTAATTCATGTTGAGGACTCCAGAGGCCAGGACAGAACACTTCCCCCTGAGCACTCAGTACTGGGTGATAACTACTGACTGGGGTGATAAGCTGAGGACCTCTTCATTTCTCAGAAATCCCAGAGAGCTTTGTGATGCCAACTAGAGAACAGCAGAAGGAATGGGTCCTATGACTGGCCACTAGTTGGGTGGTGGTCTTGAATGCGAAATAACAGATGCCTCTGTGTAGGAGGCTACCAGCCCTTTCTGTCACCCCAGCGTGCCTGAGGCAGGGGTAGCAGGATGAAGCCTAAAGATCACTCTAATTTCCTTCAATATGTTTCCCAAAGGACAGCTGATTAGGAGAATAGGAACCCTGAGGGTTTTCAGAACAGTGCCCTCAAGAAAACCACAAATGTAGCCTTCCTGATAATCAAGGTGGTATTTCCCTGCTGCGGCTTCACACACAACCTTTGTCTTCCTGTGTGCCCTTATCACCTGCCCTCCTACTCACACTTCTAATCATTGTCCCCCAGTGCAGTCATTATGCCTCGGGGTCAGAATCATAAGCTCTGCATCCGTGAGAAATGCCACCAGGCCCGATATGAGCCCCAGAGTCAAAAGGGAGTTCAGCCTGCTGCAGTAATGGAAGAGCTTCCCTCTACCTCTTCTCTTTTAGAAGATAATTTACAGAGCTCATCAGCTACTGGGTCAAATAGCACTTCCCAGGGGTCTTCAGAAGCCCCATCTACTACCAGCACTTTTTCAACTACTTCTGACACAAAATCTGATGAAGAAGATACCAGTCAAGATGAGGAAGATTCGGGTTCCTCCGATGTCTCATCTTCTACCAAGAACACCTACAGTGATACTCTGAACAGCATGACAGGTGTGTTGGAACAGTTCCTTCTGCATAAATATAAAATGAAGCAGCCCATCATGAAGGAAAACATGCTGAAGATTATCCACCCAAGATACCATAACTGATTGCCGAGATTCTCAAGAGAGCCTCTGAACACGAGGCTGTCTTTGCAGTTGACTTGAAGGAAGTCAATTCAACCACCCACTCCTATGACCTTGTCAGCAAACTGAACCTGCCCAACAATGGGAGAGTGTGGGATGGTAGGGGCTTACCTAAGACCGGTCTCTTGATGACAGTTCTGGGTGTGGTCTTCGTGAAGGGCAACTGTGCCGCTGAGGAAGATATCTGGAAATTCTTGAATATGATGCGAGTATATGCTGGGAGAAAACACTTCATCTACGGACAGCCCAGGAAGCTCATCACCAAAGACTTTGTGACGATGAAGTACCTGGAGTACCGCCAGGTTGCCAACTGCGATCCTCCACGTTATGAGTTCCTGTGGGGCCCACGAGCCCATGCTGAAACCAGCAAAATGAAAGTCTTGGAATTTTTGGCAAAAGTCAATGATACGGTCCCCAGTGCCTTCTCATCACAATATGAAGAAGCTCTGCAAGATGAGGAGGAGAGAGCTCGAGCCACAGTTCCAGCCAGGCCTGGCACCACCAGGCATGTTCCTCGGCCACGTCCAGCAGCTTCTCCCACCCCTACTGAAGACCAAGACTTTTAAAAAATCATCCAGATAAGAAAATTTGACATCAAAATAGGGACTTTTGCCGAAATGGGAAGCAATCCCACAATAATACTGCTGGGACAATGGAATGAAAAAATAAAATGAAAAAAATTTCAAAACATGCTCAACCTTGATTGTTCTCCATCTTTTCTGTCTTCTGTTTTGTAAAATTAAATAATTTATACCTCGATATGCTTCTTGAAAGATGCAGGAGGTATTAAATCTTAACAAGTTAGACCTCTTACTGTCTTCACTTATTTTTTGAGCATCTGCTCTTTGAAAGGCTCTATGCTAGTTCTGGTGAGGCTAAGATCAAGACCTCCCCTATGCCCATCAACTTTAGAAACAAGGAGCTGCAATCACATAAGCAAGATCTTGAGATAGCCTTTAGGAATGGCAGGAAAGTAAAAAGACTATCCAGGAAGAAATCTCTACTGGGGTAACGTACTGATTTGTTAGGCTTTCCACAACAAAACCCCACAGAATGGGTGGCTGAAATAACGGAAATTTATTTTCTCAGAGTTCTAGAGGCTGCAAGTCCAAGATGAGGGCTGGTTTACCCTGAGGCCTCTCCCCTTGGCTGCCGGGTGGCCACCCTCTTCACTTGGCATTCCTTTTCAGTGCATATATCCCTGGTGCCTCCTTTTGTGTCTCAATTTCTTCTTATAGTCACACTGGGTTATGGCCCATCCTAATGACTTCATTTTAACTCAACCATCGCTTTAAAGACCTTATTTCTAACTACAGTTGCATTCTGAAGTACTCCGAGTTATGCCTTCAATATGCATTTGTGGAGGGGACACAATTTGGCCCCTAACAGACAGAAATCTCAATGTAGGAGATTCCAGTGCACAGACTGGTATTCTACACACATCGTCTCCAGGGAGTTTCTGAGATGTAAGGGTGAACTCCCTTGAGGTGTTTAGGGAAGAAGGACATTCCTCCCTTTACCCCTTTTGAATTCTTATGGTTAGACTACTAGTAAACTTGACACAAGACAGGGTAACAGGAGAAAAAGAGACAAACTGCAATTCACGTGCACAAGAAGTGTCATAGAAATGGGACCTAAGAAGTGGGCAAAGCAGGCAGCTTCTTTATTTTGTGGACAACAAAACAATTTGTGAGGAATCGACAGGACAAATCAACTTAGGTTTTAGGTACTCAACTAGTAAGGAATCTAAACTGAATCTGTACCCAGGGTAGTAAATGAAAGACTTAACAAGGTTTGTGTATACAGGCTTCTCTGCTTGAACTGTCTATTTCTGCTTAGAAGAGTTTCTCTCTGCCTCCAGATGCAGGCAGTACATCCTTCATATGAGATGTATTTCCTGCTCTCAGGGAGGCAGATATCAGGGGGCAGCAGAGTGTCTCTTCTTGTTGGCTGTTTCTTAAGTAACTTGAATTCAAAATAATCAATATGCCACTGTGTTATATTTGGGGGCAGAGTGCCCTAAGCCTTGACAGGTCCCTCGTCTAAAACTTGCCTGCAAGTCTCACATGGTAAAAGCTGATCTGGTCACTGTGGAGAGAGAGAATAGATTAGTGGAGTCCTCCATTTCATGGCAGCAGTTGCATAATTCTGAGAACAGGTCAGTTCATTTAAAGAGTGGTATCTCATTTCAATAGGTGGTGATGCAGGTGGGCTCCCAAAGCTAGGGCTAGGGTGCAAGCGGTATCAGGTAGTTATTAATAAGAGGCATTTCTAAGGAAACAAAAGAAAAGCAGACAGTAATGATTGGAGCTGGTTATAAACCAGTTTCTGAGCCCAGGGAGTAGTCTGTCAAGAGGTTTTCTAGGTGTCAGGATCAAAGCAACTATTGCAGTTTGAAATGTCTCTATCACAGTTAGCAATATCTCTGGGTGATCAGGTTAACTTTCTGAGTGGCTCGTACAGCAACAGGCATGAAGTCTATTTGAACATAAGGTGTTGTGACAATTTCTCTGATCTTTGCATCAAGTCATCTAGCTTCACGTTGCAGGACTTCAGGAAAATGGCAATGTTAGTTCTCAGTGATTCAAGTCAAAAGAATGGGAGAGTGAGTGGATCAAGATGGCAGAGGTGTATCTCTTGGAGCTTACCGTCTTCCCACAGACACATCAAAAGGATGGGAGAAATTGGGAATTTTAGTAAGAAAGTTGCAGCTAGATACGGGTGGACACTAGAAAAATTCAGGATCCAACCCAGTTTGCAGGTAAATAATAAAACTTCAAGGAAATGTAATACCACTAGAACCTAATACCCACACATGTGTAGTACACTTTCTATCGAACCAATTTTTTCTGTCTATCATCTCCCTCATTTCTACTGAAGACAGGAAAACTAAGACCTAATCTGTTTGCAAAGGAAGTCTAAATTCAATAAACTTGGCCTGATTATTTATCTAAGTACAGTAAGAATAACAATTTGCCAATAGGCGCTTTTAAATCTGCTTTGCTGGAACGGTTCATAAGGAGTCTCGAGAAGGAAATTTTAATAGCCTCTTGAGGCTAGGAAGCCACAGCAAAGACTTGTTGTCAAACCTAGAGATCTGGATGAATTCCTCTCTTCCTGAAGTCCCTAAAACATCCTAAAGTTCCTGTGCCTGCCAGAAGTGATCTTCATTACTCACCTGGTAAGGCTGATGGGAATTCTGTCAGCAAGGGCCCAGGCTGTTTTTCCAAAGGGTTTTTATGGCTCCCTATGGTTAACCTTAGTTTCCTCAAGTTATCTGGTCATATCCAAGTCTACCTGTGTCTGTCAAATATGACATTCCAGTCAAAGTCTCGGCAGTGTAATCAATGTTTCCACTTGTGTCCCGCTACAAGAACAGATTCTCACTGAACTTTTGAAAAATAACAATTTTCCTAAGAAAAGAAGAACACTGAGAATTTCTAATTTCTGGAGTGATATGGTAGGGAGATAAAAATTAATGTTTCAATTCTAATGACAAAGGTACAATTTATCAAATTGCTGTGTTAAAAAATTTCCTTATATCTAGAAAATGAAAGATTTTTAAAAGACAGTAATCTTTCAAAAAATCAGGAAAATTATCATCATATTTGTAATTCATTAAGCCCTATGTTCCTAATTCTTATATTGCCAGAGTCCAGTTTTTGTATTGTTTCTGTCAATCCTCCCTGAAGTTTGTGGCTCATAGGGACAATGATAATTTCAAGAAGCCTGCAAGGTTTTGGTTAAAGCTTGTATAATTTGCCCAGGGAAATGTGTGCCTGGATCACACTTGATAAACCAAGCAGAGAACACATTTTTCTCACACTTCTTTGCCACCATAAGGGAATCAGCCTTGCAGCAAGGGAAGGCTTCAACTCATCCAGAAAATATAGGAATGACAAGAATATTTTGATGATTCATCTGTTCTGTTCAGTCTCTCGGTTGTGTCTGACTCTTTGCAACCCCATGGTCTGCAGCACGCCAGGCTTCCCTGTGCATCACCTATTCCCAGAGCTTGCTCAAACTCATGTCCATTGAGTAGGTGATGCCAACCATTTCATCCTCTGTCACCCCCTTCTCTTCCTGCCTTCCATCTTTCCCAGCATCGGTGTCTTTTCCAATGAGTCAGTTCTTCACATCAGGTCGCCAAAATACTGGCGTTTCAGCTTCAGCATCAGTCCTTCCAATGAATATTCAGGAGTGACATGCTTTAGAATTGACTGGTTAGATCTCCTTGAAGTCCAAGGGACTCTCACGAATCTTCCCCAGGAGGAACAAGATGGCAAGAGGAGTTGGTGGATGTGGAATACATCTCTCTCCATGGATACATCAGGAATACACCTTCAGACACAGAAGTGCATGCAGAGTACCAGCTGAGAGTGGACAGGAGTACATGACGAGCAGAAAAGAACGTATAGACCCACGCAAAACTCAAGGTCAAGCCCTGAGCCTTTAGAGTGGATCCACTGGCTCCAAGATCCTAGACTACCAGAGAACTAACCCTAGGATATCAAATAGTGAGAACTGACATAAAGGAAACCACAGGAATACAAGACCCGGCATCACCAAACCACTGATAGCACCCTGTGCAGGACGCCTCATCTAAACCACAAAGACAACAAAAATACAAACCCGATCATCGGCAGACAGAAATACCACCTTACTCAGCCATGCCCATCAGAGGAAAAAGCAAACAAACAAACAAACAAAAGCTCAGCGCAAATCTCATTCTATAAGAAGCTTACACAAACCACTGGAACAACCTTAGAGGGCAGAAACAAAAAGGAAGAAAGAATTCAACCTTGAAGCCTGGGAAAAGGAGACCTCAATCATGATAATTAAAATAATAATAATAATAATGAAAAAGGAAAAGAAATACTACACAAATGAAGGAACAAACCAGAAACACAGAAGTCCAAATAAATGAAGAGGAAACAGGCAAACTACCTGAAAATGAATTCATTGCTAAAGGGAATGCAGTGATACTGATACTTTCAAAACTGTCTGACAAGTTCTTTTAAGCTAAATATAGTCTTATCATATGATCTAGCAAATGAGCGTTAAGGTATTTACTCAAAAGAGCCAAAACCTTAAGCCCATCCAAAAACCTTCAACCAAATTTTAATAGCAGAATAAGTCATAGCTGCCAAAAACTGAAATCACCAAAGATGACCTTCAGTACACGAGTGGGTAAACAAACTACGGTAAGGTACATGGAATGCTATTCAGTCCTGGAAGAAAACATTTCAAACCGTAACAAGTTATAGAGAAAATTCAAAGTATATTGATTAGTAGAAGGAGCCAGTACAAAAAGCCGACATACTGTATGAGTCCATCAGTGTTACAGTCTGGAAAATGCAAATCTTTAGAAAGAGTAAAACGTTCAGTAGTTGTCAGGGGTTCCAAGTGAGGTTTTGAGGGATGAACAGATGGAGCATGGGAGATCCACAGGGCATTCACAAAGAGCTGAGTTGATACTATCATGCATCTGTCAAACACTAAAGAACTGTAAAACAAAAAAAGTAAAATGTATTGTAAACAATGGACAATAGTTAATAATAACATATTGACATTAGTTGATCAACTGTAAAAAACGAACTTGTATCCATTGAACCAATACAAGATGCTAATAATAGAAGATACCAAGTGGAGGAAGAGAGTGGCTGTATGGGACCTCTCTGTTCTATCTGCTGAATTTTCTCCAATCCTAAATCTGTTATTTTAAAAAAGAAATACAGAGGGGCAACACTCATAAACACATGAAAAGAGGAGCTACATCACTCATCATGAGAGAAATGCACATCAAAATTACAATGAGGTGTCACCTCATACAGGTCAGAATAGCCATCATCAAAAATTGTACAAGCAGTAAATGCTGGGGAGAGTTTAGAGAAAAGGTGGGAATGGAAATTGATATAGCCACTGTGGCGAACACTGGGGAGATTCCTTTAAAACTAGAATTAAAACTACCATATGACCCAGCAATAGAAATACTGGGCATATACACTGAGAAAAGAATAGTTGAAAAGACACCTGTATCCAGTGTTCACTGCAGCACTGCTTACAATAGACAGGACGTGGAAGCAAAGCAGACTTCAACTGACCGATGACTGGATAACGAAGTTGTGGTAGCCACATACAATGGAATATTAGCCATAAAAAGGAACTAATTTACGTCACTTGTAGTGAGTTGGATGCACCTAGACCCTGTTTACAGAGCGAAGTAATTTAGAAACAGAAAAGTAACGTACATTAACGCATATACATGGAAAGTAGGAATGGTACTCACGAACCTATTTGAAGGGCAGGAATAGTGACACAGATGTGGAGAATGGACCTGTGGACACAGCAAGGGAAGGCGTGTGTAGGACGAATTGAGAGCCTGCCACTGACAAATATAGAGTTCCATGTGTACAAAAGATAGCTGGCAGGAAATTGCTATATAGTACAGGGAGCTCAGCCTGGTGCTGTGTGACAGCCTAGAGGAGTGAGATGAGGGGGTGGGAGGAAGTCTCATCAGGCAGGAGGAATATGTATAGGAGAGCTGATTCATCCTGTTGTATAGCAGAAACAACACAACATTATAAAGCAAGGATCTGTCGATTAAAACAACTTTTAAAAGTCTACTAATTTAAAAACTAGAAAAAATATGGATAAGAACACATAGCCAGTACGGAGTTACATGCACCAATGCAAAATGAATAAAAGTCAGCAATAATGAAAAACAAAGTATCACAGTAAGAATGTGATCCTCAAATTAAATTCTTAGGAAACAGGCACAGAAAACATTGACACATATAACTAACGTCAGAAATCTGGCATAAAATGACCAACACAGCAAAATCAAGAGAATGGTCTGGAAGAATTGACAATACTCAAACCATATAATAGAAAACACACCATAAGTGAAAGCAACAATACGAAAAATGTAGTTACAAAGAAACCTTAGAAAAATGTATGCAGTCTACACGAAGGCAACAAGAAGAATTTCCTGAGTGCCTCAGGAAAAAGAAGTCTCAAACAGAAGAGTATCTTTTGTGTATTCCTGAGGACATATTGTAAGACTGTTGATTTCCTTAAATCCTTTACAGATTTAGTACCACATCCAGAGTAGCTGAGTCACACGTGGGCAGCTGTTTCCTGTACCCAGAACAAACCATGGAAAATTATACAAGGAATAAAGACAACTACTAACAAAAGCAAGAACACAAAACTAAATAATCCCTGAGGAACAATAAGTCTCCTTTGAACTTGACCCAACGAGTGCCCAGGTCGGGGAGTACTCTGAGGCTGACACAGGTGTGCAGGCCACAAAGAAAACAGACAACAGGATCAGCTGGAAAAGGCTTTAAACTGGAGCGGTTGATTCTTCCACTGGGCCGTGGGACCATGAACCTCCACTGCTTCACTGAAGGAACCTGAGGCAGCATCTCAGAGCCCCATGCCAGGATCATGGGGCACCAACGTTTGGGATGGACATGGCAGTATGGCCCAGAGGTCATGCAATAACCAGCACAAACTTTGTTAGTGGACGACAACTGGCCCTTGTAAATGATGAGCTTAAGAGACTGTCACACGTGCACTAAAAGAGAAAAGCCTGTATCACAGTAATTGTACAAAAGGACTGAAATTCATCTCAGAACTTTCAAGCAATGCCCCTGCAGTCGACTAAGAGCCCGCAGTGAGAACCGTCAGGCTAAGGAGCCCCTTCACTTTCTCTGCTGGGATTGTGTGGGGCATGGTTGGGGACAGGGGTCGTTTTATACCAGAAAGGGAAGGGTTTCCAGGCTCCGCCTGCAGTCAATATGAAGATCCTGAGTGAGATGTGAGGGATTTCACACCACAGACAGCATTCACCCATCCTTCCCTCTCGCTTATCTTACCTGCAGCAGCCATTTCCAGGAAGCCTTAGGCAGAATCGTCCAGATGAGATGCCGGTGCACTTCTCACCAGGCGTCTGTGGATTTGACATCTTCCAGGTGAGGTCTTGCCCTCAGGTCAGCAGACGGGACATAAAGCAGCATTACGGTCAGAGGAAGGCAGGGATAGAGGACAGAGAGGATCACTCAGCACACAAGAAGGAGCCCCAGAGTGCCCTCACTGTCTGCCTCAGCAGCTCCAGGAAGGCTGTCAGGCTCGGGCTCCCAAATTCTTCCTGCTTGGTTTACTGAGAGAAGTGAGAGGCAAGGAGTGAGGCCAGTTGACTGAGATCAGCAGGGACATCCCAGGACCCACTATGAGTCGAAGAAGGGACCACATCCCCCCTCTTGCCGGAAACTCCCCCAGAACCCCGCCCACCCAGGCCCCGCCCCTGCTGTCCTCCTGGAGCCCAGATGCACATGATAGGAAGTGACAGCCCCCTATCCATGCTGGGGTGCCATGCCATCTTTGAGAGGGCTGCTATCTTTGAGAGCTGCTGTAGCTGTGACCAGAGGGAGGAGTCTGAGGTCTCATCAGGGGTCCAAGTCGGAGGTGACATGAGTTACAAGTGCACTGGATAGGTACAAAGATATGCCCTGGCACTCCCAACACCTTTTCCATTCGAAAAGAGGGGACTTCACAGCCCCCCGGCAACCCTGCACCTGCTCTACGCCCAGAGGCTCGGACCTGGCTCTTAGGTCCCATGTCCATCGGCTACGCACGTGGATTCTCAGGACATAACCTGGGTGCAGGGGTGGTGGATCTGGGTGCGGGGTTGCTGGACCCTGGCTCTGTTCAGTAGAGGAAGTCCGGGATTCTGTGGAGTAAAGGAGGAACCTGCGGGAGGACTGAGTGTCTCCACACCCCAGATTGGTGGCCACGCCTAACCCCTTACCCAGCGTGACTTGGCCAGAAAGCAACTGGTCAGCATCTGGGCAGTTCTAAAGGCTGAGGGGCTCCCTGACTGCCATCACTGACACAGGACACTCGGGGAAGAGGGGACCTCGTTCCGAAGGGCTGGCAGCAGGTCAGCAGAGGGAGGATGTCAGGGCTCGGGAGGAGTCAGGGTAATGACCATCCTTCGCATCACACGGCCGACTCAGGACCCTCCCCTGTGGCCAGCACTTCCTCCCAGCCAAACATGGGGACGGCGGCGGTGGTCTGTTAGGGAAGGTTGCAGCTTGGTAGTGAAGGGGCAGCCTCGAGACAGCAGAAGGCGGGTCCCGGCTCCCTTCATTGGAGTCCTGAACATTTCCTCCTCTCATCGTCTGGGGTGACAGGGAAGGTGGCAGCGTCAACTTCAAAGCAAGAGAGGGAACAGGTTGGGTGGGTTTGGGGGCAGGGGATATGAGGGAGTCTTTCCCCAGTTTTCATCATGACTCTGAAATGTGAACTGAAAGGATCTGCCTCCCCTGCCAGCCCCCACAGGCCTCCCTCTAAAGCCCAGGCAGTTCTGTCTGACTGTGCCCCAGTGATCACTCTCACTTCCTACTCAGTCGTCTCAAGAAAGGAGCTCACCAGGAGAACACAAGACTTGTGGGTCCTAGAGCACTGGCTTCAAGGACCCCTCAGAGGTGGCTTTGGTTCAAGCCGGCCAGGAATCTCCTCACTGCAGTTGCTCACAACATCTGCTTGTCCTTCCTCTAGGTGCCCTCCTTGCCTGCCACCCTGCCTGCATGCGTCTGTGATCCATAACCTGTGTCACCATGCCTCAGAGGCACGGGAACAAGTACCACACCCATGTGAAATGCCACCAGGTCCTGGGGGACACTCACTGTCCCCAAGAGGCCCAGTCCAGTGCTCCTGCAGCCCCCAAAGAGGAGTGCCCCTCCTCCCCCTCTTCTGTCCCTCAGGGTTCTCCCCCGAGCTCCCCTGCTACTGGAGATCACCAGGAGCTTCAGGGAGCCATGGCCCCTAGCTCTCCTGATGCATGGCCTTCCTGTGCAGGATCTGATGAAGGTGCCCAGGGCCCAGAAGAGGAAAGTGCAGGTGCCTCCCAGGCAGCCCCTGCCACTCAGAGCCCTTGCATAGATCCTCTGACCAGGAAGGCCAGCATGCTGCTGGAGTTCCTGCTGGAGAAGTACACCAAGAAGGAGCCCATCTCGCAGCACACCCTGCTGAAGGTCATTGGCAGCAAGTATAGGCAGCACATCCCTGAGATCCTCAGGAGAGCTTCTAAGCACATGGAGCTGGTATTTGGCCTTGAGCTGACGGAAGTCGACCATAGCAGGAACATCTATGCCCTCATCAACAAGCTCAACCTCGGGGGCGATGAAGGTCTGAGTGATGAGGGGGGGGTCTGCCCAAGTCTGGTTTCCTTGTGGTGCTCCTGGGCATTATCTTCATGAAGGGTAACCTCTCCAGCAGGGAGGAGGTCAGGGAATTCCTCAGTGTGTTGGGGGTCTATACTGGGAGGAGGCACTGGATCTCTGAGGAGCCCAGAAGGCTCATCACCAAAGATCTGGTGCAGAAGAAGTACCTGAAGTACCAACAGGTGCCCAATGGCGATCCTCCACACTAGGAGTTCCTGTGGGGCCCGAGAGCTTGTTTGAAACCAATAAGATGAAGGTGTTAGAGGTGCTGGCCAAGATCCACGATACCGTCTGGACTTCCTTCCCAGACCTCTATGACGAGGCTCTGAGAGATCAGGCGCAGAGATCAAAGCTGAGAGGCACGGCCAGGGCTCCAACAATGGCTGAAGCCAGTGCCCCTTCCAGGGCCAAGTCCTACAGCTCCTCCCACATCTAGGGAGGGAGGCCCAGACACTTTCTTCCCTTTTGTGTTGGAACACAGCTGTCAAGATCCTAAACAGTAGAGAGTAGTAGGGTGGAGGGAACAAAGCTTGTATGTTCTTTACTGTCTTATGTAGTAAGGGAGTTTACGTACAACTCATTTTTTTAAAATATATATCATTTTTCCTTTATCCATAGGAGAAATATCTAGTGAAAGTTGATTAGATTAAGGAGATGAGGGAGGAGTTCAGTATTTTCAAATGTTAATTACTTTTCATAAGTTTTACTGTGCTTCAGAATACAAATGTATTAATCATATAAATCACATTGTTTGCTGTTTTAAAGTTTTGAAAGCCACAGGTTGGGTATATGTAAAACACAATGAACATATTGAATATGTTGTTCACCATCTAAACAAGGTAAGATGACACTGGAACAAAGTTTTCTCAAAGAGTAGTCAAGCTCCTAGATAGTGCAGGTTAGTAGGGGTCAAGCAAACCAAGTTTAGATCTCTATTTTCTTCCTGATTTAAACTGGTAACTTCTGCAAATTATTTGTTTCATTTTTATCAAATATTTTTACTTCAACCAGATTCCTTTTCTTCAGAATACTGATTTGGTAATGATATTCCAGTTTTATTTATTGCTGTTTTAGGATTTTAAAGTTACGGTTTTGGTAGATGTAAAAGAAACCTGACATGCCTCTTGAGAAATTTGTATGCAGGTCATGAAGCAACAGTTAGAATGGACATGGAACAACAGACTGGTTCCAAATAGGAAAAGGAGTACGTCAAGGCTGTATATTGTCAACCTGCTTATTTACTTATTACCTTATATGCAGAGTACATCATGAGAAACGCTGGGCTGGAAGAAGCACAAGCTGGAATCAAGATTGCCGGGAGAAATATCAATAACCTCAGATATGCAGATGACACCACCCTGATGGCAGAAAGTGAAGAGGAACTAAAAAGCCTCTTGCTGAAGGTGAAAGAGGAGAGTGAAAAAGTTGGCTTAAAACTCAACATTCAGAAAACGAAGATCATGGCATCTGGTCCCATCACTTCCTGGGAAATAGATGGGGAAACAGTGGAAACAGAATCAGACTTTATTTCTCTGGGCTCCAAAATCACTGCAGATGGTGACTGCAGCCATGAATTAAAAGACGCTTACTCCTCGGAAGAAAAGTTATGACCAACCTAGATAGCATATTCAAAAGCAGAGACATTACTTTGCCAAAAAAGGTCCATCTAGTCAAGGCTATGGTTTTTCCTGTGGTCATGTATGGATGTGAGAGTTGGACTATGAGGAAAGCAGAGCACTGAAGAATTGATGCTTTTGAACTGTGGTGCTGGAGAAGACTCTTGAGAATCCCTTGGACTGTGTGGAGATCCAACCAGTCCATTCTAAAGGAGATCAGCCCTGGGATTTCTTTGGAAGGAATGATGCTAAAGCTGAAACTCCAGTAATTTGGCCACCTGATGCAAAGAGTTGACTCACTGGAAAAGACTCTGATGCTGGGAGGGATTGGGGGCAGGAGGAGAAAGGGACGACAGAGGATGAGATGGCTGGATGCCATCGCTGACTCAATGGATATGAGTCTGAGTGAACTCCGGGAGTTGGTGATGGACAGGGAGGCCTGATGTGCTGTGATTCATGGGGTCGCAAAGAGTTTGACACGACTGAGTGACTGAACTGAACTGAACTGAAAAGAAATTCATGAACCATTTGTATTGTCTTTATGATCTGGAAGTAGGTAATATGTCCCTGAAAGAGAGATTTTCATGGTAATGTGAAACATGACCACAGAAAATATTGAGAAACCAAAAAGCAATTAAGCAAATATAAAGGAAAAAGCTGTTAATTTGTAGTTTGCCTTATTTCCTCTAACCATTTTTTTTTGTTAAAAATAAAATGTACTTTGCCTTAATTTGGCTCATTTAAGAGTATTTATTTCTTTTGTCCCAGTGCACTGCATAGTCTCTGCTATCTACTGGATAAAAATAACCTCAGATAGGAAGGTGGTATTTTGGATGTTCATAATAATCATAACTTCCATTAAATTAAAGACCCGTGTTTCTTATTCAGTATGACTCTGCTTTATATGTAGTACATGCATTCCAGCATTCATGCAGGATAGGATTTAGCAGACTCCATTTATAGATGGATAACTTGCAATTGTCTCAAGTTCACAAGACTGATAAAGTGACCTTCATCAGACAAGTCCCCTGATGTGCACTAGTCCAGAGTCCTTCCCTTTCTTTGCAAGAGCAAGCACTGAGGAAATCTCTTTTCACCAGTGATATATTTGGTACTGTGACTAGGACTCCTGCCACGGTGAACTCCAGTGGTCTTGCCCAAACTGCTGGCTGGAGACCCCTGACTTTTGCTCTATCTCTCCCATGAAAATTTGCTTGCTGTCACTCTCTGCTTTGTTCTCTTTCCATGACCCACAGGGCAAGATCTGGGTCAGCTCACTGTGTCATGGCTCCTCTAAATTAAGAGCTGCGAGGAGTACGCCCAGGCTGTGCATACCCAAAGAACACTTGAGTGGCAGTTGACACTGTCTTAGGCCTGGTAGACACAGAATTTCCAATGGTGAAGGCACCTACTGAGGCCAAGACTTTTCTCCTCTCAGTCTTTGTCATTTCCTCTATGGCTCTACCCATTTTGAGGTGAGAAGTTTAACCGAGAAGACTGCATGATGTTCAAATTAAGACCAAACAAATAATCAGGGACTTGACTGGGTGAGTTTCTTCTCTGTAAGTCCTCGAGCTTAATCCCAGTGTGGTCCCGGAACCAGAACTGCATCAGGGGCCAAAACTGGGGGACTCTGCATCCTTCTCTAGATTTTTGGCATAACTCACCGCACCCTGACCTTACACTGTGGGCAATCCCCTCCCTTCTGGGGATCTCAAGCAGACTTTACCTATAAAAAGGGCAATGTGTCCTGGAACTGCAAGCTGAGGTTAGGAACAGAGAACTGCAGAAACTATTGGCATGAACAACTCTGTCCAAACATCTACATTAAGAACCTTGACTGACCTCTAGCATGGCTTCTAACAGCAACCTAAGGCCACGTTCTAGGACAACTCGGCTACCCCTGAGTTCCTGTTTAGAAAAGTTCAAGGCTACCAAAGGAATCTGTTCCAGCCAACATCTGACATAAGCCCCTCATCTTCCTTTACTGAGAGTGTCTATTTAAAACAAAGATCAAAAACAAAACAAAACAAAAAACCCTCACGATTACAAGAAAAGTGTGACGGAAATAAACTAGAAATTGATATCAAAAAGACAGCAGGAAAATTAAAGATTATTTTCAGACTAAACAATAAACATCTAAATAACACATGACCCAAAGAGAAAATCTAATGAGAAGTTTTAAAATATTTTTAAAAAATGAAAACAAAATTACAGCTTATCAGAAGGTGTGTGATACAGCAAAATCAGTAGAGGTATACACAGCATTGAGTGCCTATAACAAAAAAAACCCCTACAATTAATAACTTAAGCTTCTATACTAGTAAACTTGTGAAAGAAAAGAAAAAGCAGAGGAAGAATAAATCAAAGCGGAAACCAATGACACTGAAAAAAGGAAGGTAATGCAGAAAAAAACAAAACCCAAAGAAATTTCTTTAAAGATACAAAATAAAAAGAAGATAAAATTCTCCCCAGGCTAAACAAGAACAAAGAGAGAAAACACAAATTAAATTACTAATAGTAGAAATGAAGGAGGGGCCATTACTACTGATTCCATGGACATTAAAAGGATAATGAGTGAATATTATAAACAACTCTGTGCCTAAAAAAAGGAAAGGTTCCACTGAGAAACTGCTTGAAGGTGTAACTTAGCACCACTTTCACAAAGAAAAATAGATACTAGGAATAGGTCTGTATCTATTAAAGAAATTTAATCTATAACTCATAAGCTTCCAATAAAGACAGTAACAGATCCAGATGTTTCCACTGATGAATTCTAACAAAAATTTAAGGAAGAAATGACAATTCTCTACAATCTCTCCCAGAAAATAGAAGCAAAAGGAACACCTCCTAATTCCTTTTCTGTGAGGTGAGTATTACACTCGAATATCAAAATCAGATGAAGAAATTAAGAGAAAAAAATTGAACACAAATATCTCTCATAAACATAGAAGCCAAATTCCCAACAAAATATAAGAAAAGAAACCTAACAATCCATAGCAGGAATTACGTACTATATCTAAGTAGGATGCATTTCAGATGTGCAACATTTGAAAATCAGTAATCATAAATCATAATAACAATAGTCTAAGGAAGATAATCACAAGATGAGATCAACAGATGAAGGAAAAAAATCATCTGATAAAATCCAACACCCATTCATCATAAAAATTCTCAGCAAACTAGATACAGACAGGCATTTCCTCAGCTTCATATACAACATCTGAAAAGAAATACAGGTAAAACATCATACTTTATAGTGAGAAGACAGATGCTGTCACACTAAGGTGAGGATATCCCTTCTCACCATGCCTATTCAACACTGTACTGAAAGTTCTAGTCAATGCAATGAGATATGGGAAGGAAGCAAAAGATACAGATATTTGAAAGGGAAAAATGGAATTATAATCATCAACAATAAGAAAACTCCAGGCATTAATAATCCAGGAGTATATGTTAATAAGGTTAGCATATTATAAATATATAACTACTATATAATTAATATATTAATAAAGTTAATCTACTATAGAATTAACATATTGATAAAGTTAATACATAATAGTCAATTCTTTTCCAAAAAAGAGATGGAACTTGCAATTAAAAACCTAATACCATTTACATTAGCATCAAAATATATTAGGAATAATTCTTTAAAATAATATGTATAAGATTTACATGAGTAAAACTCATAAACTGCACTGAAAAAAATTAAAGAAGATCTATATAAATAGACACGCCATGTTCATAGATAGGGAGATGCTGTATTGTTGAGATGTCACTTATTTCCAACTTAACCTAGATACTTAATGCAATTCTGTTTAAAATTCCAGCAAGATAGCTTGTAGATAGAAGCCAACAATTTAAATTTTATGTCAAAAATGAAATGATCCATAATACCCACTGAAGTCAATATTAAAAGTCAAAGTTAGAGAATTGATATTACTGGATTTCAAAACTTACTTTAAAGCTACAATACTCAAGACTGTATGCTATTAACAGAATAATAGACAGATCAATGCCACAGAACAGAAAATCTAGAAACAGACACCCCAAACACTCAACCAACCTTTAACAAAGGCGCAAAGGCAATTCAATGGAAAAGGACAGTCTTTGAAACTTACAGTCCTGGGATAACTAGACATCCATATCTAAGAAAAATGAATCCAAATACAAACTCTAAACCTCTCAAAATAATTAACTCAAAGGGAATCACAGACCTAAATGAAAAACTCGCTATTTATAAAAAATTGCAGGGACATCCCTGGCAGTCCAGTGTTTAAGAATCAACACTTCCACTGCTGGGGGAAGAGGTTTGATCGCTGGTCAGGGACTAGGATTCTACATGCCATATGCAATAGGCAAGAAAATCTAGAAGATAACACAGGGGCAAAACTTGAGTTTGGTAATGAGATTTTAGGCACAACACCAAAAGCACAGTCCATGAAAGAAAATAATAAGCTGAACCTTGTTAATATTAAAAACTTCTATCTGCAAAATATACTGATAAGAGAATGAGAAAGAAAGGCCACAAAAGGGTAGTTATAAATCTATTTGCAGGGCAAGAATGGAGACACAGATGTAGAGAACGGGCATGTGGACACATCGGGGGAAGCAGACAGTGAGACGAATTGAGAGAGTGGCGTGGACAAATATGCACTACCATGTGGACGACAGGCATGAGGGGAAAGTTGCTGGGTGACACAAGGAGTCAGCTCTGTGACAACCTAGAGGGGTGAGGTCAGGGGTGGGAGGGAGGATCATGAGGGAGGAGATATATGTATACTTATAGCTGCTTCATACAAGAGAACCTGACATACCATTTAATTATCTTCTAATTAAAAATAGTTGTTAAAAATCTATGAATTTAAAAACTAGGAAAAAAATCTAGAGAAGTACATATAACCACTAGAGTTATATACAACAATGCCAAATGAATAAAAGTCAGAAGTAATGAAAAGCAAAAGATCACAGTAATAACTTGATTCTCAAATTAAAAATCTTAGAAAACAGGACAGGAAATATTCAAACATGTAAGAGACTTCAAAAATCTGAAATTAAAAAAAAAGATCACGGCAGCAAAATCATCCAGTTGGTCTGGAAGAACAAACAGTTACTTACACCAAGCAACAGAAAATGCACCATAAACAGAAGCAACCATAGAAAAAAATTACCTACAAAGAAACTAGAAAAATGTATACAGTCTTCATGGAGGCAACAAGAAGAATTTCCTGAGAGTCTTAGGAAAAAGAAGGCTCAAACAGAATAGTATGTTATGTATACTCATGAAGAACAGATATTGTAAGACTGTCAAATTTCTGTAACTCCTTTACAGATTTAGTACCACATTCAGAGTAGCTGAGACCACAATGAAACACTGTCTTCTGCTTTTTGTAGCCAGAAGTAACCACGGAAATCTTATGGAAGGAATAAAGAAAACTATTAACAAAAGTGAAAACATAAATAATCCCTGATGGACAGTAAGTCTCCACTGAACTTGACCCTATGTGTGCCCAGGTGGGGAGTACTTAAGAGACTGGCACAGATGTGCAGGCTGCAAGGGAAGCAGACAACAGGATCAGCTGCAAAAGGCTTTAAACTTGAGCCCTGGATTCTTCCACTCTGCCCTGGGATCATGAATCTCCACTGCTTCACTGAAGGAATCTGAGGCAGCATCTCCGAGGCCCCGTGCCAGGACCATGGGGCACCAAAGTTTGGCTTGGATGTGGCAGTACGGCCCAGATCATGAAATAACCAGCACAAAGTTTGTTGTGTGTGTGCTTAGCCACTCAGTTGTGTCTGACTCTTTGCGACCCCATGCACTGTAGCCCACCAGGCTCCTCTGTCCAAGGGGAAACTCCAGGCAAGACTTCCAGAGTGGGTTGCCGTGTTCTCCTCCAGAGGGGTCTTCCCAACCCAAGGATTGAACCCAGGTCTCCCGCACCACAGGCAGATTCTTTATGGTCTGAGCCACCAGGGAATGCTAGTCGATGAGAACTGGCCCTTTTAAATGATCACCTAATAGATTATCACCCAGGGACTAAAACGGAAAAGTTAGTATCACAGTAATTGTACAAAATGACCATCTCAGAACTTTTGAGCAATGACCCTGCAGTCGACTGAGAGCCCACAGTGAGAACTGTCAGGCTAAGGAGCCCCTTCACTTACTCTTCTGGAATTGTATGAGCATGGTTGGGGACAGGGGTGGACTTATACCAGAAAGGGAAGGATTTCCAGGCCCTGTCAGCAGTCAATATGAATGAAGTTTCTGAGTGAGATGTGAGGGGTTCCACACCACAGAAGACAGTCTCCCATCCCTCCCTCTCAGCTCATCTTACCTGTAGCAGCCATTTCCAGGAACCCTCGGGTAGAAATGGTGAGATGAGACGTATGTGCATTTCATACCAGGAGACTCGAGGGTTCACACCTTCAACATGAGGCCTTGGCCTCAGGTCAGCAGACGGGACGTAGCCCAGAATCTACAGGGGTTAAGGGAAGCCATGGAAAATGACAGAGCATCGCTTACTATAGAAGAGAGAGCCCAAGAGAGCCTTCGGTGTTGGTCTCATGGGCTCCAGGAAGGCTGTTAGGCTTGGGCTCCCCAATTCTTCCTGTTGGGAGTGCTGACACGAGTGAGAGGCATGGAGTGAGCCAGCTGACAGTTCAGGACAGGGACGTCCCAGGACCCCTTAAGAGTCAAGCGAAAGTCCATGTGCCAATCCTGTGAGAAGCTCCCCCGGAACCCCGCCTGTCCAGGTCCCGCCCCTGCTGTCCTCCTGGAGCCCAGATGCGCATGACAGGAAGTGACGTCCTCCTAAGCACGCTGGGGGAGCGACGCCATCCTTGGCAGTGCCGGTATCTCTGAGAGCTGCCGTTGACGGTGGCCAGAGGGAGCAGTCCCAAGTGTCATCGGGTGTCAAGATCGGAGGTGACGTGAGTTACGAGTGCAGGGACAAGTCTCTGTACCCCCATTCCCTTTTCCCTCTGAAAAGAGGGGGCCACACAGCCTCCGGCCGCCCTACCCCTGCACTCAGACCAGAGGATCCGGCCTAGCTCTCAGGCCCCAAGACTATCCACTAACCCCTAGGGGGTCTCGGGAAAGAATGCCTCGGTCAGGCTCTGCTGGACCCCAGCTCCGTTCAGTAGAGAAAGAGCGACGAGCCCTGTGGAGTGAAGGAGGGACCCCCGGGGGGACTGAGGGTCTCCATACACCAGAACGGCAGCCATGTGTAACCCCCACTCACCGCCATTTGGCTGCGGATTATCCGGGCAGCCGCCGGGCAGCTGTAAAGGCTGGGGGGCTCCCTCACTGCGACCTCGGACACAGGACACTCAAAGAAGAGGGGACTTTGGTCTGAGGGGCTGGCAGCTGGTCAGTAGAGGGAGGATGTCAGGGTTCGGGAAGATTCAGGATGAGGGCCATCTTCCCCGACAAACAGGCGACTCAGGACCCTCCCCTGTGCTCAGCGCTACCCTCCGGCCAAACATCGGGAAGTGGGGCAGCGGTCTGAGAGGGGAGCTTGGAGCCTGGTTGTGAAGGGGCAGCCACGAGACAGCAGAAGGGCAGGTCCTGGGACCCTTCAGTGGGGGGCTGAGTATGCCCTCCTCTCCTCGTCTGGGGTGACAGGGAAGGTGGCACCATCAGTTTCAGACAGGAGAGGGAAGGGGCTGGGTACGGGAAAGGGGGCATTCGATATGGGGGTGTCTCGCACCAATTTTCATCCTGACTCTGAATGTCAGCTGAGAGGACCTGCCTCCCCTGCCAGCCCCCACTGGTCCCCCTTTTAACGCCCAGGCAGGACTGTCTGCTGTGCCCCAGGGCTCACTCTGCCTTGCTACTCAGTGGTTTCAGGGGACAGGCTGACCAGGAGAACAGGAGCCCGTGGGTCCTAGAGCACTGGCCTCGAGGATCCCCCAGAGGCGGCTTCCATTCAAGCCAGGGAGGACTCTCCTTGCTGAAGGTTCTCACAGCATGTCCTTGTCCCTCCTCCAGGTGCCTTCCTGCCTGCTTTCCTGCCCGCACTCCCACCTGCGGTCCCTGACCTGCTGTCACCATGCCTCGGAGGCAGAAGAGCAAGTCCCATGCCCGCAGGAAACGCCACGAGGTTCAAGGGGACACTCAGGAGGCCCAGGCCAGTGCTGCTGCAGCCCCGAAGGAGGAGTGCCCCTCCTCCCACTCTTCTGCCCCTCAGGGTTCTCCCCCGAGCTCCCCTGCTGCTGGCGATGGCCAGGAGCTTCAGGGAGCCATGGCCCCTAGCTCTCCTGATGCAGGGCCTTCATGTGCAGGATCTGATGAAGGTGCCCAGGGCCCTGAGGAGGAAAGTTCAGGTGCCTCCCAGGCAGCCCCTTCCACTCAGAGCACTCGCAAAGATCCTCTGGCCAGGAAGGCCAGGAAACTCGTGGAGTTCCTGCTGGAGAAGTACACCAAGCAGGAGCCCATCACGCAGAATGCCCTGATGAAAATCGTCAGCAGGAAGTACAGGCAGCACTTCCCTGAGATCTTCAGTACAGCCCGTGAGCGCGTGGAGCTGGTCTTTGGCCTGGAGATGAAGGAAATCGACCGTAGAGGGAACATCTACACCCTCATCAGGAAGCTCAACCTCAGGGGAAACGATTGTCGGCGTGATGAGGGGGCGCTGCCCAAGTCCCGTCTCCTCATGGTGCTCCTGGGGGTCATCTTCATGAATGGTAACCGCGCCACTGAGGAGGAGATCTGGGAATTCCTCAGTATGTTGGGGATCTATGCTGGGAGGAGGCACTGCATCTTTGGGGAGCCCAGAAGGCTCATCACCAAAGATCTAGTGCAGAAGGAGTACCTGAACTACCGCCAGGTACCCAATAGTGATCTTCCACGCTACGAGTTCCTTTGGGGCCCAAGAGCTTGTGCTGAGACCAGCAAGATGAAGGTACTGGAGGTTCTAGCCAAGTTCCACGGTAGGGTCCCTAGTTCCTTCCCAGACCTTTATGACGAGGCTCTGAGAGATCAGGTGGAGAGAGCAGAGCAGAGAGGTGCGGCCAGGGCTCCCACCATGGCTGAGGCCAGTGCCCCTTCCAGGGCCAAGTCCTGCAGCTCCTCCCACATTTAGGGAGGGGGGCAGGGCACTTTGTTCCCTTTGTGTTGGAAGAGAGCAGTCAACCTCCTAAGTAGTGCAGAGTCTTAGGGGTGGAGGGAACAAAGCCCATATCTTACAGTTTAAATGGTAAGCGAGTTTAGGTCTAGTTTCTTTTAACAAAATATATATCTGTTTTATTGTATTCACATGAGAAATACCTAATGAACAATGATTTAAATTAGAAATGTAAAGAGGTGAAGGAGGTGTTTAGTATTTTCAAATGTTCTTACTTTTGATAAGGTTTATTGTGCTTAAGAATTCAAATGTATGAATCATATAAATCATAGTTTCCAGCTGTTTTAATGTTTTAAAAGTTTGGGTATTTGTAAAACACACTGAAAGTACTGAATATATTGTTCACAATGCAAACAAGATAACATGACATTAGAAGAGAACTTTTCTTGAAGAGTAGTGAAGCTTCTAAAGTGTGCATGGTAGTGGGGGTTAGATCACATTTCTTTCGATCACATTTCTCTTTCTGTTTCACATGAGTAACTTCTACATATTATTTGTTTAGTTTTTTTGTTTTTTTTTTTTTCCAATATTTTTACTTCTAAGAGGTTGTTTTTCCTCAGAGTATTAATTTGGTAATGATACTGCTGTTATATTCACTGCTGTTTTAAAAGTTTTAAAGGTACAGTTTTGGTAGATATAAAAGAAATTCAGGATCCATCTGTATTGTCTTTATGATCTGAAAGTAGGTCACATAGCACTGCAAGAGTGATTTTCATGCTAATGTGAAAGAAGACCACAGAAACTTTTGAGAATCAAAAAGAAAATGGAGAAAAGAATACAGTAAAAAGTCTTTAAGTTGTGGTTTACCTTTCTTTTAAACTTTCTTTTAGTAAAAATAAAAAAAATACTTTGACTTATTTAGCTCATTTAAGAATATTTGTTTCTTTTGTCCTAATTCACTGCATATTCTCTGCTGTCTCCTGGATTAAAAGTAAACTCAGATGGGAAGGTGGTATTTGAGGGGTTCATAGTAATCATAACTTCCACTTATTACAAACCAATACTTAATCAGTATGCCACTGCTTTATATGTAGAACATGCATTCCAGCATTCATGCAGGATCAGATTTAGCAGACTCCATTTATGCATGGATAACTTGCAAATTTTCAAGTTCACAAACTGATGAAGTGACCTTCCTAGGACTAGTCCCCCGACCTGGATTGGTGCAGAGCCCACAATGTGTCACTTCTCCCAGCCTAAGCCAGGCATATTGTTTCATTCATTTTTCCTCTAAACACTCCAAAAAATGTGTCTCGTTGGATACATGGGGCCCTGTCCCAAAGAACTGTTTTGGAATAAAGTTTAGAAAATGCTGATAAATGAATGGTATGAAAGAAGACAAAACTACTCAGGGACAATGTGGTCATGAACACATGCAATGTCAGATACCCTGAAAAGATCAATATGCCCTCATTTATCCTTCTTGATTCTCAGGGACATAGAAGCCTTAGCTTAAGCACTGTGTCCTCAGGTCAATGGATGGAAGAGTCCCAGCCTCTGATATTTATCAAGGGGAAGATTTTAGGACACTAGGGGTCCCACAAACTATATCCTGCTTCTTGCCTTGTGTGGCCATGGGGAGAGCAGTCTGTCTGAGGTATGCCTTCCTTTCCTGCAGGGCAAAGGTGGAGGGGTTTTCAGGGAGTTGAGCATCTTGGTCTTTTGGCAGCAGCTCCAATTCTGCCCAAGTAGGAGATCCTAACAGGCCTTCATAGGATTTACAGTGAGGACACTGGGTGCTGATGAGTGGACCCCCCCCCACCCATAGCAAGGGGGATGGCACGGAGGAACAGGCAAGGGTAGCCAGGGAGTAGCTCTCTCACGCCCGCTTCTGTTGTCTCAAGAAGGCAAAAGCCTTGGCCACAGGCCAGCTGATTCAGCCAGTAGAGAGGGTGGATTCCCATATGCTACCAGAAGTCAAGATAAGAAACCTGATCTAAGACAGGGGGACCACTTGACTCCAGAAGAGAGGGGAGCCCTAGAATGTTCTCCTCCTCAGAAGGCCCCAGTAGCTTTGCACACATCTGGTTCATCCTGTCTTCCAATCCAGAACTTCCAAGAAAGTAATGCCTTTGTTCTGAGGAGCACAGCCTCAGGTGAGTGGAGGCTGCAGTCTGGGTCTGGTCAGGAGTGAGGATGAGGTCCCTGAATGAGGGGCAAGAGGACCACTCAGCCCAGAACAGGGGAGAGTGTGGAGGCCCACCCCTGATATCAGTCCTATGAGACCCAGGAGAAAGCTTTCTGGCTGAAATGTTCTCTTTCCTCTGGAGTGGTCTCAGGGAGCTGAGAGCCTTAGTCTACTGGGAGAAGCCTCACTTCAGTACAGAGTGGAAGCTACTGACTCCAAGTGAGAATAAAGGGACGGCACCTAGAACACAGCCCTGCCCCTCTACCCCTCACACTGGCAAATTTGGGAATGTGGGCATGATGCACCCTACACATTTCTTTTTAGAGCATCTCAGGAGGTGAGGTGTTGGGGCTCAGGGGTCAACCTCAGGACGAATTCCAGGTCATGCCAAGAGTCAAGTAGAGGACCATGAGGATTAAGGAACCACTCACACTATACCACTTTTATAGAATCCCTCCCCTCGGGTCAGCCATGAGTGACCACAGGTTGGCAGCCCTCACATCCTCTGAGGAGGTCTCAGGGAATTTAAGGCTGTAGCATGAGAGGACAGGCCTCGTTAGGAGATGGGAAGTCAGTGTGGGGACCTGGAGAGAGGACAGTAATAGTGAAGAGAAGGAGGAAATACAGGTCTTCCTAGGAGCCTGACTGAGGACAGGTGCAGCCAGCATTCAGAAGGCCTCAATTTCCAGTCACAGCTTTCTGTCCTGAGAGACCACAGGTAGATGTGGCAAGTTAGGCAACCTCTACTTTCTTCTATTCGGTCTCAGAGAGTTGGGGGCCTTACTCTGAGCACATGTCCTCAGGTAAATAGGAACTTCAAGACCTCCCAACAGTTCCCAGAGGACCCCTGGTCATTTCTCCAGAGGAGCTTCAGGTAACCCTTGATGTGGCAGGGAAGACAGTTCTTTCATACGTGGGTCAGCTACTCTGTGCAGACTGATTTCCCTGGGCATTTGTCCTTCCAATCCTCCATGATAAAGGGAATTGAAGGAAGGCTTCAAACCAAGTGGCATGCTCCTCCCCTCAAGTCCTTGCTAGGCAAGTTTACCTTTGATGTTTCTGCACATGCATAGCTGCCCCTTCCACTTGTTGGGAAGAAAATTGCTCACTAAATTCCAGACAATAGTCCAAGCTGGAGACCTTCATTAGAAGGCTCCCACCAGGAGAATCAACAACTCTTGGCTCCAGGAGCCTGCCTCCATATGACAGGGATAGAATAGCATAGGATACAGGTAGCTGTCCCAGGTGATTCTGTGGAAAAGAATCCACATGCAATGCAGGAGATGAAGGTTTGATTCCTGTTCTGGAATATCTCCTGGAGGAGGAAGTGGCTACCCATTCCAGTATTCCTGCCTGGAGAATCCCATGGACAGAGAGCCTGGAGTGCTGCAGTTCATGGGGTTGCAAAGAGTCAGACAAGAATGAGGCCTTGACCACAGACAGACAGACTGGAAGATCTAGAAGTCTAGGACGCAAATAGAGGTAGAGAAACATAGGAACAATTGGTAGACCATTGTAAGTTAACATCGTTCAAGAAAGGTATCAGAATGTAGTGGAAGAAGGCAGGTTTGTTTAAATATAAAGCCATAAATAATACATGAGATGTTCCCCAGGCCTTTAGGTAAAAGAGGAATGTCACGACCCTTCTATCCATTTGAAGAAGTTCTACAATAATCCAAGTTTGACCTCATAAGGTCAGACACTCTCCTGCTCCAAATGAATTGGGAGGCAGTGATGTAAGCCTGACCTGTACTCAAATAAGGCAGTCTTTCCTAGTCCTCCACTTTCCATTGACTATAGAATGTATTCCACTTAATCGTCCAGGCAGAGTTCCGTCACCTGACTGCTTGCATCTCTTACAAGCATCCTATATTAATCTATTTCTTGCCTAACACTTTGCCTCTTGCTGAATTCCTTCTGTGCTGAGACACAAACAACCTGAGCTGCCCTAAGACCAGCTACCAGGTGAGTGATTCTAATTAAAAGACCATGGTTCAAGTCCCAAACTGGATTTTTGGGGGTTGGAGTCCTGGCCATGTGGATTTGAGTCAAAACCTGATGTGATAGGTTTCAGCTAGAGGAGGTCTCCATGCCACCCCTTCGAAAATTTTAAACTATGGCCTGTTAAACTGGCTCATAGGGCTAGAATGAAAGTCACTTTCTTCTGCATTTCTCTGCACCTAGACTCCCAGTATCTTTGCCTTTGGTGTCCAAATCCAGACACTGTATGCCATGAATGCCTCCATTTTCTGTTTATAAAATTCAAGCTGAGAGTGTCTACAGGATAGGGTGAGAATGGACAAACAAAAGAAAAGAAAAGACATTGAGCTAAAAATTTTCTGGCTACCTTCTGAAATATGGCTGTCCTGGTGCCTCAGACGGTAAAGAATCTACCTGAAATGGCAGGAGACCGGGGTTCGATCCCTGGATTGGGAAGTTCCCCTGGAGAAGGGAATGGCAACCCACTCCAGTATTCCTGCCCAGAGAATCCCATGGACAGGGATCCTGGAGGGCTACAATCCATGGGGTCACAATGAGTCAGACATGACTTAGAGACTGAACAACAACAGCAATCTCCTAACACTTCTTCTACTTTACCACTTCTTGCTGCAACTAGTGAAGCCCATGCGTCCTAGAGCCTGTGCTCCACAGTAAGAGAAGCCACCACAATGAGAAGCCAGTGCACCCCAATGAAGGGTAGCCCCTGCTCCTCGAAACTAGAGAACACACACGCAGCAAGGAAGAGCCAGCACAACCAAAATGAAATACATAAATAATTTCTTAAAAAAATACTCAGGGAAGACACAACGGCCCCTGGGGCGAGAACTGAACCACATTCTGCCCAGCAAGATCACAGGTGAGGGATGCCACAGCCATGAAAAGTCCATAAGGGAATTCAGTGACACCCGAAGCCCCTTATGAGCATTCATCATTTCCTTTTCAGATGGGTAACTGACTGTCCATCGCTGAAGACTTGCCCTTAGGATTCCAGCGAGGTCCCTTATGTCCAAGTCTTCCTTGCCTTTAGGAAAAACTCTGAACTTTGAAAGACTTGCCAGGTAGACTCTGCTGGCTTGGCAATGCTAAATTTGCCTACAAAAGCCTTTTCCCTTCTCCAGATGATACTAACCATCAGCCAGCCACTGAGCCCTGTTCACAGGAACTCTTTCTGGACAAAAGAAGGAGTCTCTTGGACCACAGACCTCTTCTTCATTTGTACTCAGCATTGAACACCACTACTCCCGGCCCCCATCACCAATGCTTTGCCCTCTAACCTGGGACTCCAGAACTCCTTAAACTCTATCCACCTCAGGAAGTCATAGGGCCCACCAGACTTCCATAAGAATCTGAGTTCCCCTCTCCACGCAGGATCTCAGTTGGATAAAACAAGATTAGGGACAATTCTCAGATGACCCCAAAAAATATCTAGACAAGTTTAGACATCTATGACTTTTGAATTAACCCAGAAGGACATTTATATCATCCTTGCTCAGACACCCTCTCAGGCAGAAAGGACAACTATATACAGATTCAGCACTCAGCTGGGAGACAGCTATCACATGACAAACTCCCAACCGTTTCCCATGGGAACGATGGCTGTTCCCTGTTCAGAATCTAATTGGGAGTATAATACTTGAGCCAGGTTAGCAGCCAGGGATGCTTTGTCTTCCTCTTCCCCACCTGAACACTGGTGATCAGAGCACACCCAGAAAGGCTCCCTGTTCTGGCCAATGACCACCACTAGGCTTCCAGCCATGCCAGGACCAAGCAAGACAAAACTGCCAGCACGGGGTGTCACAGGTGCGACTAATGTAACCCAGGGTTCATGATGCCATATTTATAAAAATAGCACTGTGGTTTCTGTCTTCCCTCCCACTCCATGGATTTTGCTTGGGTACTCTTGAGTAACTGCCTGCACACTAGGAGAAAACTTATATAACCTAAAGCTGTCCATCAACTTGTCAGTCAAATGTCACAAGACACACATGACCCTACCACATGGCAGGACCGCTTCTGGTTTCCAGACAGCCTGCTCTCATCCTTCTCAGGAGTGTAATTTTGCTCTGCTTAATAAAACTGCTACTTAAAACTGCCCTGTCTCTCCAATAAATTCTTTCTCTTCGGGAGGACAAAAACAGGAAATCAGTATTCCGCTGGTGAAAATATGGATCACATATTTATTACTGTTTATCAGGTTCCAGTTAAAGTTTTTATATTTTATAATGCAGATTTAGAAACTTTTGATTGCTGTGTGATCTAGAACAAGAAAACACAGCAATGGAAGAGGGATTTTCATGCAAATTTGAAGAGACTCTGTGGTAAAATAACTTAGATCAAGTAAAAAAGAAAAGAAAAAGTAAATTTTGTTAAGTTTTTGGTTTTGTTAAATTCTTTTCATACTCCTTTTTAGTAAAAGTATTTCCTGAGTTTATTCAAGATTGTGGGAGAAATTAAATAGTAATACAGTAGACAACTTTACCATTGTCACTCGTATTTCCAACCACTAATTGAGTATCTACTCCTTGGAATGCTCCATGGCAGAACTGGGGATAGTAATAAAAAGAAGCCTGAGCCACTGTCCATAGAAGGTAAGTGTCTATAAGTTGCCACCATATCAAGCAGATGGGGAGATACCCTTTGCGACCTAAACATATGACAAGTTGAAACAAGGGATGAGAACAGAGGAGGTTTCAGATTAGAGCAAGTCAAAAGTAAATGCTTTGAGGAGACAGATGTGGGCGCTTTGGAACACTGCAGTTCCCTTGAGGATGTAATTTGAAGTTAGGTGGGTTGGTGGGCTAAATGAGGCTGAGTGAATTGAGGGCAGGGGGTGACCCTCAAATGCGGGGTTTAAGTTGAGAAGTTGAAGAATGGAATGGAAGATTACCCTTGATTCTTACTTTGAGACTGTGGGTAAAACAGAGAGACTCTCCACCTGGGACAGGAATAAAATGGGTTCTGTGCTCCTGCCCCAGTATAGGGAAATACAGTGCACAAACTGGGGATTTAACCCCACTGCCTCCAGGGTGTTTGCCAGAAAAAAGGATGGTATTTCCTTGAACTGAGATATCTAATACCCACTGTAACAGCACTCTCCACACTGGGGTCAGAGGCCACTATGTTACAGAAATGTTCTACTACCTATTTTAAGCATAATTTGGGGAACTTCAAATGAAGGCTACACTTTTGGTGCTGGTGAAATTAATGAAAATAGGGGGTGGTGGTATGGATGAAAAGGCAACTGGAAGGGAAGATCTTTGTCCTTGACACAAATTCTAGAAGTTCTGAGTAGCATACAGGCAGGGGAGATTCCTCTACATTCAAATGGCATATTTACAAATGGGGAAATTTTATTTAGTTTTACTAAGCAGAACTTGGTTCATTCCAAAAGTGCCACATATTTCTGATATCTCATGCAAGTAAAAAAAAAAAAAAATTCACAAAAAGTTGATACTATGGTCTGTGGTCATAATTATCAGAGGAATAAATGTCATTCTTTGAAATCCATTATTGCAAGAACTTTATAAATATCACATACATTACAATAGTTCTACAAAATAGGGTTTAGAAGACTCACTTTGCAGATTATGAATTTGGTAATCTTCTCAAGTTCACAAGACTTGTGACAGAGCTGGAAATAGACATTTGGTCTGCATCTGTCGAGAGGCCACACTGTTCCACTCCTCCCAGCCTGAGGCAGACCTAGTGTCCTTCAGTTCTCCTGTCATCTCACTACTCCAAAGTGTATTTCAGAGGTTTCTGTTTCAAGACGGTGGTGTAGGAGGATGTCTGTTTGTCTCCTCCTGCACCATAACTGCAACTGGCTGTTGAACAACTATCAACAGGAGGACACTGGAACACACCGAAAATGATACCCCACGTTCAAAGAAAAAGTGGAAGTCGCAACAAGATAATAGGAGGGGTACAATCACAATGAATTCAAATCCCATACCCCTGAGTAGGTAATTAGAGAACAAAAATACCAAAGAAGTTCTCCCACGATTGTGAAAGTTCTGCACCTCACATCAAGGAACCCAGCCTGCGGTTCTCACAAAGGGACTTGGAATTCCCTGGTCATCTGACCTTGAAGGGCAGTGGGATTTGATTATAGGACTCCCAGACAAGTAGGGGAAACAGACACACCACTCTTGGAGGGCACAAACAAAGTCTCACATGCACCAAGACCCAGAGAAAAGGAGCATTTACTCCACAGGAGACTGAATCAGACCTACCTCCAAGTGTTCGACAGTCTCCTGTGGAGGCATGGATCAGCTGGGGCTCACCACAGGGATGGGGGCACTGGCAGAAGCAGTCCTAGAGGTCCTCCTTGGCGTAAGTCTTCTTACAGGTCAGCATTAACTCTGCCATAGAGAACACAGACCCATCATTCAAAAAGAGACAAGCACTCTAATGTTCTCTGCAGGACTGTTTACAACAACCAGCACATGGAAGAAACGTAGATGTACATTGACAGATGTAAGTATAAAGAAGCTGTGGAGGCATATGCGATGGAATATTGTTCTTGTTATTTTGTCACTAAGTTGTATCCGATTCTTCTCAGACCCCAAGGACTGTAGCTCACCAGAATCCTCTGTCCTTGGGATTTCCCAGGTAAAAATACTGGGTGTGTTGCCACTTACTTCTTCAGGGTATCTTCCTGACCCAGAGATTGAACCCACGGCTCCTCCATTGACAGGCAGATTTTTTACCATTGACCCACCAGGGTAGCCCAGTGGAATATTACTCAGCCATAAAAATGAACAAAACTGTGTCATTGTTAGAGAGGTGGATGGACCTAGAGAGTGTCATACAGAGAAGGAAGTCAGAAAGAGAAAAACAAAGATTGAATATTAACGTATATATGTCGGATCGAGAAGAATGGCATAGGTGACCCTATTTGCAAAGCAGAAAAGAAGACAGTGATATAGAGACCAAATGCATGGTACCAAGGGGGGAAAGGGTTAGGGTGGGAGGAATTAGAATATTGGGATTGACACATAAACACTATTGATACTATGTATAAAATAGACAACCGTTGGGAATATACTGTATAGCACAGGGAACTCTCCTTAATTCACTGGGATGTCCTCAATGCGAGGGAAATCCAAAGTGAGAGGATATATGCATATGTATGTCTGATTATTTAGTGTGGAATAGAAGCTAACACAACATTGTAAAGCAACATACTGCAAGAAATATTTGCTGCCATTGACTCTAAACAGTGACTGTAAATGTACTTTTATTTAAACATTCCTTGACTTTCCGACGGAGTAGGCAATGGCACCTCACTCCTGTACTCTTGCCTGGATTTTCCAAAGAACAATGCAAAGTAAATCAGATTTTTCCTTCATAGGCTGTTATTTCACAGAGTGTTTTTATATGTTAACATGTATCTTTCAAAATGTAAATGTTATACAAAGGAAACTAGGATTAATAACTTTTTAAATTTCTCTTCTTTACTGTAATTGGTTTTACTATCCTAGTTAGTATGGGGGAGCAAAACATGCCATCTCAAAATGTCTCTTTTGATACACAGATTATTCTAACTGAAAACAATCAAGGCCAAAAGATTCAGAAAGGAACCTGACCTTTGGCCTAACTGCCTGAAAGAACGTAGACAAAGGTCCTGTTCCCTGGAGAGAACTATGACCAGAGACAGCGGCAAAGATTATGGGCAAGGTGTGGTGGCGAAATCTTGGCAGGGCGTAAAGATGAGAGTCCACTCTGTGGCCCGGGGTCTCTGCCTGGCACAGAAAATATTTGTTTACCAACATTCCCTTTCCCATTTCCATGTGAACTGCCTTCCTATCCTTTCAAGTCCCAAAGAACTACCATTAAAATGATCTTTTCTCTTTGGCTCTGGGCTTTGGCCATGTTGATGAATATTCAGTTTTCCTGGGTCTCTCTCACGGCTATGTGTTATTATACTTTTATTTTATCCTATTAATCTATCTGACATCAGTTTAATTCTTCGACCACCCGCAAAAACCTAGAAGGGCAGAGGGAAGTTTCATCCTCCTCCATATTAGCTACATCTCACATATTTCTCTCTGTGTTCAAAATCCTTAATGAGGTATTCAATAACAAACGAATGGCTACAAATATCATTAATGATTTTACTCATATTGATATAATTACATATTTCTTTATGCTTTTTTAATTTTTATTTATTTATTTACTGAGCATTACCCCACCCAATAGAGCAAGAGCCAGGTTTCCTCATAGCCAGTCCCTCCCATGAGCAAGCTTCCACAAGCCTCTTAAACCCATTCTTCAGAGGGCAGACAGAAGAACTACAATGCCCTATCCTCTAGAATGAAAACCACAATCACACTAAGCTAACCTAAATGATCACGTGGATCACACCTTTTGTAACTCAAAAGCTACAGGCCAGGCTTTGCAGGGCCACCCAAGGTGGACGGGTCATGGTGGAGAATTCTAACAAAATGCGTCCACTGGAGAAGAGAATACCAAACCACTTCAGTATCCTTTCCTTGAGAACCCCATGAACATCATGAAAAGTCAAGAAGATATGATACCAGGAGATCATACCAGGGGGAGATACCTGAGCCCCCCAGGTCAGTACGTGTCTAATATGCTATTGGGGAAGAGCCCAGAAATAGCTCCAGAAAGAATGAAGAGACTGGGCCAAAGTCAAAACGACGCTTAGTTGTGGATGTGTCTGGTGGTAAAAGTAAAGTCCGATGCTGTAAAGAACAGTACTACATAGGGACCTTGAATGTTAGGTCCATGAATCAATGGAAATTGGTCAAGCAGGAGATGGCAAGAGTGACCGTCAACATTTTAGAAATCAGACAACTAACATGGACAGGAATGGGTGAATTTAATTGAGATTACCATTGTATCTGTGGGCAAAAATCCATTAGAAGAAATGGAGCAGTCTCATAGTCAAAAAGAGTGCAAACTGCAGGTACTGGGTGTAGTGTGCACAAGGACACAATGTTCTTGGTTCATTTCCAAGGCAAAGCATTCAGCATCACAGTAATCCAAGTCTATGCTCCAACCACTGATGCCAAAGAAGCTAGAGTCCAGTGGTGCTATGAAGATGTACATCACAGCCTAGAACTACCATCCCCCCAAAATGTCCTTTTCATAATAGGGGACTGAAATGGAAAAGTAGGAAGTAAAGGAATACTTGCAGCTGAAAATGGACAAGCTCTACATAGTCTGCATAAACATGACCCGGAGCTCACTCTGGCTCAGATCATAAGCTCCTTATGGCAAAATACAGACTTAAGTTGAAGAAAGTAGAGAAAATCACTAGGCCATTCTGATATGACCTAAATCAAGTTCCTTATAATTGTACAGTGGAGGTGAGGAATAGTTTCAAGGGATATGATCTGGTGGAAGACTGCCTGAAAAACTAAAGATGAGGGTTCAGAACAAGGTATAGGAGGTGGTAAAGACTATCACACAGGAACTAAAAGAGAAAACTTCGTACCCCCAAAATTGTACCAAAGGACAGAAATGCACCTCAGAACTTTTGAGCAATGCCCCTGCAGTCAATTAAGCCCATAGTGAGAACCGTCAGGCTAAGGAGCCCCTTCACGTACTCTGCTGGGATGGTGTGGGGCATGGTTGGGGACAGGAGTAGATTCATACCAGAAAGGGGAGGATTTCCAGGCCCTGCCAGCAGTCAATATGAAGATCCTGTGATTGTGCAAAACCATCTTGGTTATAATGGGGCATCTGAAAGCACAATGAGTACAAATACCTACTTTATCTCCTAAAAGATAAGCTTTTTTAATTTTCAGATATGACACATTGAGACTTGTCACTTTGTGTAAGTTAGCACTTCTGCATATAGGAGATTCTGCCACTGTAACGAATGCATGGTAGCAGCACACAACCTCCTGAGATTGGCAAGGTCAGCTGAGGATTTGACTTACTTGCCATCAACTGCTGTAATCAAAAAATAGATGGATATTGTTAATTCTTGTGTGATATTGACACCGTGCACCTAAAATAAGCTGTAAAGACTTAGTATGGTTCGATGCTCTACTTACCTTTTAAATGATTTTTGTTATTTAGGTTTATGTGCATAAACACATCATCATCCATCCAGCCTTCACAGCCTTCAGGGTGGGCACATAAGCCCTTAGATGCCACGCAAGAACCTCAGAGAAAGCTCGTGAACATGTAACATGGTTCTCAAAAAGCCTTGCCTCTGTGCTTGGTAGAGCGCACACTCTGAAATGTGCTATGAGAAATATCTGATTCAGCAGGATTATTCATTGTCCCCCTGGGAACTTGGATCCTCTTAATTTGGGCCTGTGGAAAGGGGAGTGGGCAATGGGTGACAACTGGAGGTGCTTTCAACTAGAAAGTCAGTGTCAGCTGAGGATGCTACAGGAAGAGTAAAAAGCACCAGAAAGTTCTGTTGCCCTGAGCACATCATGTGCATTTGTGTAGTGCCATCAACTCCTGCATGCTCGCTCAGTTGTGTCTGACTCTGCGACCCCATGGACTTTAGCCCACCAGGCTTCCCTGCCCATGGGATTCTCTGGGCAAGAACACTGGAGTGGGTTTCCATGCCCTCCTCCAGGGGATCTTCCCAACCCAGGGATCAAATTTGGGTCTCCTGCCTCTCCTGTGTTACAAGCAAATTCTTTACCACTAAGCCACTGGAGAAGCCCATGTATGTACTTATTAACTTTTCTCCAAAGAATTACCTCACACACTCTGATTAATAATGGGGAGCCCCCAATGTGCTCAGATTCCTCAGTCACCTTATATTCTTAAAGGTCCTGCCAAGATTGGGATCCAAGGTCATGGTTTAAAGCAGAAATCCCATTTCAGCCTGTTGGTGGCAAGGACACAGAAGGGAAATGGGCAGAGTCTAGGGCTTATCTTCAGAGAAAGCTCCAGGCCCCAACAAGCATGTGTGCAAGTGCTCCTAAGCCATCAGACCTCTGAGGTGGAGCATAAAAGGCCTTGGGAACACACACATGAAATTTCAAATGATTTCTCAAAAAAACTAAAAATAGAGTTGCCATATGATCCATCAATCCCACTTCTGGGCATGTATCTCGACAAAAATATAATTCTAAAAGATACATGCTAGTCCATAGCAACACTACTTACAATAGCCAAGACATGGAAACAATTTGTGCTATAAGAAGCCTTCCTCAGCCATGTCTTCTGGGTTTCCTCTGGGGGAGTTGTTAAGCACAGCTGGCTTCCTTGGGGGCTTGGGGATGTACTAGATCAGTATTTTGCACCTGAAAACAGAAAACGTTCATTTTTCTAATACAAATAACTTAAGAAACAAAAGACAGATTAATAAAAAGAAAGTACACACAGTTGGGGAAACTGGACAGATACATGTAAATGAATGAAATTAGAATACCTCCTAACACCATACACAAAAATAAACTGAAAATGGATTAAAGACTTAAATGTAAGGCTGGTTACTATAAAACTCTATTAGAGGAAAACATCAGCAGAACACATTTTGCCATAAATAGCAGGAAGATTGTTTTTGTTCCATCTTCTAGAGTAATGAAAATAAAAACAAAAAATAAACACATGGGATGTAATTAAACTTAAAAGCTTTTGCACAGAAAGGAAACCATGAATAAAACGAAAAGAGAACTCTCAGAATGGGGGAAAATATTTGCAAATGAAGCAACCAACAAGGGCTTAATCTCCAAAATATACAAACAGTTCATGCAGCTCAATGTCAAAAATAAGGAAAACAACTCAATCAAAAAATGGGCAGAAGATCTACATAGACATTTCTCCAAAGAAGACATAAGGTGGCCAAGAGGCACATGAAGATGCTCAATATCACTAATTATTACAAAAATGCAAATCAGAGCTACAATGAGGTACCAATGCTGTTGCTGCTAAGTCACTTCAGTCATGTCCAACTCTGTGCGACCCCATAGACGGCAGCCCACCAGGCTCCGCCATCCCTGGGTTTCTCCAGGCAAGAACACTGGAGTGGGTTGCCATTTCCTTCTCTAAAGAGTGAAAGTGAAAGTGAAGTCGCTCAGTCGTGTCCGACTCCTAGTGACCCCATGGACTGCAGCCTACCAGGCTCCTCCATCCATAGGATTTTCCAGGCAAGAGTACTGGAGTGGGATGCCATTGCCTTCTCCGGAGGTATCAATGGTCATCATTTAAAAAATGTACAAACAATAAATGCTGGAGAGAATGTGGAGAAAAGGGAACCCTCCTACACTGTTACTGGGAATATAAACTGGTACAGACAGCCACTATGGAAAACAGTGTGGAGGTTCCTTAAAAAACTAAAAACCAGAGCTAGCATATGATCCAGCAATCCTGGGCATATATCCAGAGAAAACCATAATTTGAAAAGATACATGAACCACTATACTCATAGCAGTATTTACAATAGCCAAGACATGGAAACAATCTAAATAGCCATCAGCAGAGGAAAGGATAAAGAAGATGTGCTACACATACACAAAGGAGTATTAGTCATAAGAAGAATGCAATAATGCCATTTGCAGCATCATGGATGGACCTGGATATTGTCAGACTAAGTGAAGTTAGACAGGGAAAGACAAATACATGATATTGCTTTTATGTGGAATATTTTTTTAAAAGATACAAATTAACTTATCTACAAAACAGAAACTGAGTTACAGATGGAGAAAACAAACTTATGGTTACCAGGTGGTTAGGGGATGTGGGGGTAAGATAAATTGGGACGTTTTATGGACATACACACACCACAGTATATGAAATAGATAACCAACAAGGACCTACTCTGTACCACAGGGAACTCTACTCAATTGTCTGTAACGACCTATATGGGAAAAGAATATAAAAAAAGAGTAGATATAAGTGTATGTATAATTGATCCACTTTGCTGTACACCTGGAACTAACACAACATTGTAAATTGACTATACTCCAATATAAATTAAAGGAAAAAAAAGGAAGAAAGTACACACATTTCTGTAATATAAATTTTATCCAATCTGGGAGGCTTCATAAGGAAATGAAGACTCAAAGAAATGGTTACCCCTGAGTGTTTCTATACTAGGTCTGATGAAGGGTGGAAAGGCATGGGAAGTTTCAACTGGGGGTAACTCAGCAAGGACAGTTCCTTCAGATTCCCTCCAGCATCACTCCATCTGCAGAGAAAGGAATGCTCCTCTCCTTGGGTATGGGGGTGAGGGGCGCCTCTAGCCTGAGGGTCTTATGACCTGCCTCAGGGGAAGGGCAAAGACCTTATCCCTTACCCCCTCTTTAACCCCTGGTAGCCACAAGTTTATTTTCTACATCTGTGACTCTATTGCTATTTTGTAGATAAGTTTATTACTAACCCCCTCCCTTTTTTTAGACTCCACATATAAGTGATGCCATATGGTGTTTGTCTTTCTCTGACACTTCACTCAGTGTAACAACCTCTAGATCTCTCCATATTGTGGCAGATGGCATTATTTCATTCATTTTTAGAGCTGAATAATATTCCATTGTGTATATGTACCACATCTGCTTTATCCATTCCTCTATTGATGGACATTTAGGTTGTTTCCATGTCTTGGCTATTGTAAATAGTGCTGCAATGAACACAGGGGTGCATGTATCTTTCTGAATTATAATTTTCTCCAGATATATGCCCAGGAGTGGGATTGCTGGATCATATGGTAGCTCTATTTTTAGTTTTTTTTAAGGAACCTCCATACTGTTCTCCATAGTGGCTGTACCAGTTTATGTTCCCACTGACAGTGTAGTAGGGTTCGCTTTTCTCCATACCCTCTCTTATTGTTTGTAGATTTTTTTAATGATGGCCATTCTGACTGGTGTGAGGTGAAGTTTTGATTTGCATTTCTCTCATAATTAGTGATACTGACCATCTTTTCATGTGCTTTTTAGCCATCTGAGTGTCTTCTTTGAAGAAGTGTCTACTTAGATCTTCCACCCACTTTTTGATTGTGGTGTTTGTATTCTTTATATTGAGCTGCATGAGCTGTTTATATACTTTGGAGATTAATCCCTTGTCAATGCTTGCCCTATCCATCGGGATGTCTCACTGAGCTTAGGGCATCCAAAAGCTAACTCTTGGTCAGCTCTCCAAAACTCATTTCCTGCTTCTCATCCATTCCCCCTGTTCCAGGAGTGTCCAGACGGATTAGTGTCGAAAACCTGGGCATTGTTGCTGACCACTCGCTCTTCCTCCCCACTTATGCACAGTCAGGTGCTAAGTCCCACTCCAGACCATGTGTCAAGTCCGTTTCCTTCTCTCCCTCCTTCCTGCCACCATCCAGGCCTATAACTATCCTCTCTCACCAGAACCACCCACACCCCCAAGAGCTTCCCCTAGCTTCTTCTTTTGTCCCCTCTAGTCCATGTCTTAGAGTTTTCTCCTTGAGAATAAATTAGATCAGGTCAGCCCTCTCCTTAAAACCTCCCAGCAACTCTCCATTGGATTAAGAATAAGTGAGAGGAATAGAAGAAGCAGTGAAGAGTTCCAAGTTTTGTATACTCCTGGCATGGGAAATTTGAAGATGCATCAACACACACTGGGATACACTTGATAGCTTGAGCACTTTGGATTGGGTTCTCAGATGCCTACACGTCCAGGAAAGTGAGATGTTTGGGGGGCATCCCTGGGCCTGCTGGACTTGGACTCTGTATGTCAAAAATGGATGGGAGCCCAGAATTTATTTTAACTAGTTGAGTACTGCTGGGGGCCAGCAAGAGGCACTCAACTCGTGACAAAGTTCATGAGGAAGGAGGCTCGGCATACGCAAAGGCGGGATCGAGCCTCAGGAGCCCCCCTGGATATTCTGGAGCATCTACCCCCTAAAAACCAGAGTCTGCCTACTTTATTGCTTTGTGCTCTCACCTCTGACTTTACTGGGGGCTGTCTCCCACCACCATCTCGCTCTCTCTGACAAAGAGTTAACTTACAGCTCCAATTAATAAAGTTCCTGGGCAATTAGGAGTGTTTAAATCCAAACCCCTCAGATAGCTCTCTAACTTGCCTGACAAGTTTACCCGGACTCCTACAGCTATGTATACGATTTTTTACAGTCTCCCAGCCTCAAGAGGCACGGGAAGCTTAAGATATTCAAATAGCGTAGAGTCTCTCAGAGAGTTAGAAACTGTCAGAATAAAACTAGTAAAATATTTCATTGATGAGCCAATGCTTTCTGCCAAGTTTCCACATCCCCTGTATTGTATCCTTGAATGTGTATTAATTAATATATTTGGTATGTAGAAAAAATAAGTAGTGGCCTTGGTGTTAGCAACTTTAGACCCTTAAGGTAATAAATTCTTTCCTTTGTTGTAAACCCATTACACCTCTGCCCTATAGAAATGCAATTTTATCTAACACCTTCGAATGATGGCGCCAAACCTAAAAATTATTACTCTTAGAGAAAATAAGTCTTACAGTTGACAAACCTTTGTCAAGAGTCATAAAATGTTAATAGGCCTTCTGGCCAGAAGATGATGTAAATCACCTAAACCATTTGTATACGATAAATTTGCAGGAAAGAAACCCTAGTTTTTGATAAGGATCAAACACTGCTGACTTTGCATGATTTCACATCTGCTATTATCCTCTATGTGTAACTTAGGGTATAAAAGCCCCTGTTGAAAATAAAGCTACGGGCCTTGCTCACCAAAGCTTGGTCTCCCCATGTCATTCTTTCTTCTCAATTTCCAGCTGAGTCTCCATCTGGAGTGCACAGGTCCTCTGTGACCATTTATTTGCTTGGGCTTCTAAGACCCACTCTAGAAGGTGTCTAAGGTGGGGCACCTTCCGCTATTCGAGAGGGCGCCTGCGGCCTCCGTGGTCAGAGCTAACCTGGTGTCACGGGTTATATTGATTTTCAGTGTAAACCAAGCTACTCAGCCTCTTTTCTCCACTGAATTTTCCTACTGAGCTATCTTCATCCTATTACTCTTTATATCTCTAATTAATATTTAGATAAATCGCCAACACCGTCTCTCCTTCGAATACCCTGGATCAGCTGGGGCTGGACCTCAGCAGGTGGCACCCGAGACAGGCTATTCGAAGGTAAGCTCCCCAAAGCAATTAGGGTCATCAGCCCTATTGCCCCCCTCCTCAGAACAATCTGGGTCATCAGCCCTCTTGTTCCCCCTCAGAACAGTTTGGGTCATCAGCCCTACTGCTCCACCCTCAGAACGATTAGGATCATCAGCCCTATTGTTCCCCCAGTGTTCGGGACGGCTAGGACCCCACTCAGGGTGCTGCGGACCCCCCTGTAGAATAGACAGGGCGAGAAGAGTGGGAAGTGTTGAAAGTGTTAAAGAGTTAGACTTAGAGAGAAAAAACAGTTTCTGAAGTTATAAGGCCAAAGAAAAGCCTGATCTTTTGAAAGCTAAAAGCTTTATCTTCTATTATACTTAATTTTCTGACATGGGTAACACTGAATCAAATGAAAGACAGCTCTTTATAGGAGTAATTTTACAGTTATTAAATAAAAGAAGAATCAAAGTTAAAAAATCTACCATTCAATCATTTTTTACGTTTGTACAAGAGCACTGCCCTTGGTTTCTACAACAGGGCACTGTTAACCTAGATATCTGGAAAAAAGTAGGGAAACAGCTAAGAGCTTATTGTGCTCATCACAGCTTGGAAAAAATCCCTACTTACACCTTTCCTCTGTGGAATATGATTAGAGATGCTTTAGATCTAGCTCATGAATTTGAAAAGGTACCTGTTGAAGAGGAAAGTGAAGTTGGAAAAGTACCTGTTAAACAGAAAAGCGAATCTGAAAAGGTACCTGTTATAAAGAAAAGTGAAAATGAAGAGGCTATACCTAGCTGTCGGCAGCTAAACAAATGGCTAGCCACTATGACTGCCAATGAGCATGTAGAAGATAGGGATGAGAAGAAAGATCAACTGTCCCCTCAGGATGAGGAAGATTTAGAGCAAACAGCAGCTCGATACCATTCTGATGAGGATTGGTCTTTTTTTAACTAAAGATGCTCCTAAAAGTTTAAGAAAAACATCCCTAATCAGACCATCCACTCCTAGGAGCTTGAGGGAAACATCCCCCATCAGACACTCCGTAAGATTTAGTCACCAAACAGTCAAAGGATCTCCAGAACAGGAGAGGAGAAATACAGGACGCTCCCATCCCCCCATGCCTCCTCCTCCATATGGGGGTAAGGGGCCTCCACTAGGAGTTTCCCGGAGAAGGGTTTTCTCTAGTCCCAAGGATGAATTTGATCCTCACCTGGAGGCTTGTTTTTTAGTCCCCTCTGCAGTTTAGACAGGGTAAAGAGGGTACAAAATAAATAAAAATATTCTCAAAATAAATGGGTTTCTCTGCATCTAAGAATAGACAAATGTTTATTGGCTCTGTGGAATATGATTAGACATGTCCTGGACCTCCATCATGAGGCTGTTAGATAGCCTATGGGGGAGGCTATAGCAGTGGATGGTGGTGAGTCTCCACTTTCTGCACAGATCATAACTTCTGCTATTGGAAAAAAAAAAAAAAGGAGGGAGAAAGTGCTCTACCTCCTGAGGAAGGAGAGGACTTAACAGGACGCTGCGGCTGAGCGCCCTGGAGCGCTTCCTCCCCCTCTGCGAAAACCTTTAAAAAACTTATCCACCACCTTCTGATTTAAGGTGATCGCCACCGCCTCTGTTTGTGCCTCCCAGGACCCAGGAGTTCCCCACTTTGCCCCCAAAGCCTCCTAAAGCGTTGCCTAAGCCTGAGGAAGACAAAAAGTTTTTTGAACAGTGGAGCTTTTAAAACAGACTGTGTGCACAATATACAGAGCGTGCTCCTTAGAGAAAACCCCCTCGGGGGGCCTCACCCAGGGTAGGAGAAAAGCAGAACCAGTGAGGGGATTTATCAACAATATTAACCCCTGATGTACCCTCCTCCCTCCTCCCTCCCCATACCATCCCTCTGGGTCGTCCCAGTGCACCAGCCCCAAGCATCCAGTATCATGCATTGAACCTGGACTGGCGACTCGTTTCATATATGATATTATACGTATTTCAATGCCATTCTCCCAAATCATCCCACCTTCTCCCTCTCCACTGCTGGGCATACACACTGAGGAAACCAGAATTGAAAGAGACACGTGTACCCCAATGTTCATCGCAGCACTGTTTATGATAGCCAGGACATGGAAGCAACCTAGATGTCCATCAGCAGATGAATGGTTAAGAAAGCTGTGGTACATATACACAATGGAGTATTACTCAGCCATTAAAAAGAATATATTTGAATCAGTTCTAACGAGGTGGATGAAACTGGGGCCTATTATACAGAGTGAAGTAAGCCAGAAAGAAAAACACCAATACAGTATACTCTGGAATACTTTTACCTGAAGATGTTTTCAGATGTCAAGAACTGTAGCCCTACTTGCAAAGCTAATAAGTTGACCTGTCACAGTTTTGTTAGGTATCAGTAGAAAAGACAAGCCTCCTGGGTCAGAGAGAGACTTTATTTCTCATGGGACAACAGGCAGCATGGGCCTCGGTGAGTCCACGGCCCCTTACCTCTCACCCCGAGTCACCCAGGGGGTGGACCATCAAAGAGGCGCATCCAGAGGGATGCCAGGTACAGGGTGAGTTTGTGTCCCAGCTGAGGAGTCCTGAGTTAAGGAAAGCCCCACACTTATAAGGGGACCACTAGCCCACCTGCCCAAACTTTGCCCTAGAAGGAGACTGGTTTTTTTGGCTTTGTCAGGAAACAAATCTGCTCTCGAGAAATAAGATACTATCTCTATTCTCCCAGGCTGTGTGTCGCACCACCCTCCTTGATAAGACAGCACAGAACAAAAGCTGCCAACGCCTTTGTACGGAAAACGGGCAGAAACACACGAGACCCATGGAGAATGGCCTCCCGACAGCAGCCTCTTAGGACCTTTCAGGAGTCAGTTGGGTGAGGGGATGGCAGTGCGAAAAGCTGGGTAGCAGTGTGGACTCCTGAGAAGTTTAGAACTTGGCAGCTAACATTCTCACCTTTGATACTACTGCTTTCTGGAACTTACTTTTCCAGGACCAATGTTTAAATCTTTTTCCAATCAGACTGGAAGAAATAAGGTGAATTAGTTTCTGCAAAATAAACAGACATAAAGTAAAAGCATTCTATGTTCTGAGAGAGAACTATCAATTTTTTTTTTTTTTTTTGTAATTTTATTTGTATTTTACATTGGGGTAGAGTTGATTTGCAATATTGTATTTCAGATGTGTAGCACAGTGGTTTAGTTAAACGTGTACATATATCCATTCTTTCCAGATTCTTTTCCCATATAGGTGATTACAGAATATTGAGTAGAGTTCCCAGCACTATACAATAGGTCCTTGTTGATTATCTACTTTATAGAAATGTGTATATGTTAATCCCAAACTCCTCATTTATCCCTCCCCCTCACCTTTCCCCTTTGGTAACCATAAGTTTGTTTTCAAAGTCTGTGAGTCTGTTTCTGTCTTATAAATAAGTTCATTTGTATCATCTTTTTAGATTCCACATGTAAGTGGGATATTTTCAACCTTTTTCGTTTTCTTCTTCAAGTCAGTGAAACAGTGACTGCAAATGCCAGATTGCCGTGTTCGGTCTCCACTCAAAGCCTTATCTTGTGCTACATGGAGGCAGCTTCATTCTGTGTGGCCAGGGAACAGCAAAGCAGTTAGCAATTTGGGATTTCTGTAAATGTGTACAGATAGGGGTTCTTCCTTCCTGTGGAAAATAGAGTTGTAGATTGGTGTAGTTATTTATGACCTTTGGGGAACTCTTACATCTTTAAATATGCTAGCCTGCTTCATAAAAATTCCATCCTTAGCACATATGTGAAAAAACTCTGTACAACAGTTTGCAAATCGACTTTTATCTGAGAGGCAGTTGTGGGGCGGTGAGAGCCCCTCCTGGAGCTGAGGAGGACTCCCTGAAGTGGGTTTAGAATGGAAAGGTTGCTGCTGCTAAGTCGCTTCAGTCATGTCCAACTCTGTGCAACCCCATATATGGCAGCCCACCAGGCTCCCCGTCCCTGGGATTCTCCAGGCAAGAACACTGGAGTGGGTTGCCATTTCCTTCTCCAATGCATGAAAGTGAAAAGTGAAAGTGAAGTTACTCAGTCGTGTCCGACCTTCAGCAACCCATGGACTGCAGCCTTCTAGGCTCCTCCATCCATGGGATTTTCTAGGCAAGAGTACTGGAGTGGGGTGCCATTGCCTTTTACATCTGCCTATTTTTGACCAAAACTTGTCCTGTGTATATCTCTAGTCAGTTTGGGAATGTTATAGAAATTGTTCTCCATTTCTAGGTCGTGGTTTTGTTTGTTAGGGTTTCTCCCACCCTGTGGCCACTTTCTAGACCATGATGGGTGGCAGATTCAGTGCAATTAGGTGAGAACTAATTACTCTTTCCTTCTCAGTAATTTCTTTGAGAGCCTATATATGTGTTTCACTGTCAATGTTGTTCAAAACACATTTGGAAGTGCCTTTTTCGGGTACAAAAATCGTATAGAAGACTTGATATGTCAATTTATGGTCATGTGTCATTTATGACCAAAAACAGCACATCTTACCAACCCAGGACTCCACTCCTAGGTATATACTCCATAGAAATGCATCATGGCACTGTTTATAATAGTCACACTGCTGCTGCTGCTGCTGCTGCTGCTGCTGCTGCTAAGTCACTTCACTCGTGTCCAACTCTGTGCGACCTTGTAGACGGCAGCCCACCAGGCTCCTCCATCCCTGGGATTCTCCAGGCAAGAACACTGGAGTGGGGTGCCATTTCCTTCTCCAATGCATGAAAGTGAAAAGTGAAAGTGAAGTCACTCAGTCGTATCTGACTCTTCACGATCCCATGAACTGCAGCCTACCAGGCTCCTCCATCCATGGGGTTTTCAAGGCAAGAGTACTGGAGTGGGGTGCCATCGCCATCTCAGAATAGTCACACTAGAAGAACTCAAATATCCATCACATTCCTTTTGAGTAGAATGGATAAATAAACTGGTATATTTATTCAGGGAAATATTAGCAAGAAATGAGAACAAACAGACTAATACTACTCACAGGAACACTGATGAATTTCTGAAATATGGCATTGATCAAAAGAAGCCTGGGAATTCCCTGGTGGTCCAGTGGTTGGACTCCATGCTCTCATTGCCAAGGGCCTGGGTTCAATCCCTTGTTGGGAAACTATGATCCCATAAGCCACACAGCACACCCGAAAAGTGAAAGAAAAAAAAAAGAAAGTACATACTGTATGGTTCCGTATATATGTTCCCCCCAACACACCCATATGTAAGTTTTGAGATCAGATGCAATGAATCTATGGTGGCGAAGATGGCCTTGTGTTTACCCTTGGAGAGGGTGCTAGGAAGTAACGCAGGGGGACTTCTGGGGGTGGTCATTGCTTCATGTAAGTGAAAGTGTTACCCCTCTTTAAGATGAACCTCTTCAGTGTGACTTGGGGCCTGCTGACTTGGGACATGAGTTCATCTCTCAATACAGGCAGGTTGTGACTGCAGTTCCACAGACTCATGCATAATCCAGCCCTAATGGCTTTGACCTTGGGGATGTCCCCTAGCCTGCCATCCAGGATACCCAGGGACCTTGGCCTGGAGATAAATGGCTTTAGAATCCGCCCCAGCTCTTCTTGGCCATGCTACGCAGCATATGAGACCTTAGCTCCCTAATCAGGGATGGAACCTTGGTCCCTTGCATTGAAAGCACGGAGTCTTAACCCCTGGGCCACCAGGGAAATCCCAGCATTGGAATCTTGAGGAGTGGGTTCAACAGGCCCAAGGGTTCAGGCCTGAGGGTCTTCTTTCCCACTCTTCGGGTGCCTGGAACCCCCATCTCCACCACATTTGTAGGTCTTTCTGGACACTGATAAAAGTTTCCACATCCCCCTTTGTTCTCCCTGTCACTGTCCTTTTAGAATGCTTTTCCTCCTGAATTTGAGCTGGAGTCCCTCAGCTCCCCCGCTGAAAGGGACAGTTGGTCCTTGCCTCCCTTGGTTTCCAGCTCCTCTCTCAGAGTTCCCACAGTGCCCTCTCGTGGCAGCTTCCCCGCATGTGCGTGGCTGCCAGCAGGCAGAAGGCAAAGAGGGTTGTCTTCAGCGTCTCTTGCTTCCTCTTCACCCCATTTCTCCTCTCCCTAGTGTTTTGTGAACTCATGCTTCTTTCTGGGTACCCAGAACCTTTCAGTCACTCACCCCTGAGCTCTTGAAAATCCAAGCTTGCTGGCCTCTGATTCTCTCCCTGTTCACCCTGTCAAGATTGACTTGTCCTCTGTCCCATTCTGTTGATCTCTGACAAATGAAAAGGAAACGGTCCTTATAAAAAAAACTCAGGCTTAAGGAATAAAGAGCTGGAACTGTGACCTCACTAAGTAATTGTTGTTGTTGTTTAGTCACTGAGTTGTGTCCCACTATTTTGCGATCCCGTGGACAGTAGACCCCTAGGCTTCTCTGTCCATGGGATTTCTGAGGCAGGAATACTGGAGTAGGTTGCCATTTCCTTCTCCAGGAGGTCTTCCTGTCAACCCAGGGATCAAACCTACAGGTCCTGCATTGACAGGCAGATTCTTTACCACCAAGCCACCAGGGAAGCCCAAATAATATTTACTCTTCTATAATAGTAGCTTCCACTGCCTTAATACCAAGGAACAGGTAAGAAGGCACTTTCAGCACTGTGTAAGATCAGGGATTCTCCTCTGATGATTCAGATCACACAGCTGCATTAAGATGGAGGCTGAGTCAGTGTTTGCTGGTAGCCAGTGACAGAAAACAGACCTCTGCTAACCTACAGCAAAGGGAAGTTACAGTAAGGAAAGACAAGTGTGTAGGAGGATGGAAAGCCCAGCAACCCAGCCTTGGAAATAAGCTCCAGGGCTAGAAGTGGATGGGAAAAAGCCACTGTCGATCAGGAAGCCACCATCTGCTGGAATAATCTCTTACTTAGTTACTCTCCACATTGCTCCACAAAAGTCAGTTTCCAGGGAGGGGTGTGCGATCAGGCCACCTTGGATCATGTAGCTGTCCCCTGGCTAGGGTAGAGTAGGGCACCTGATGGGCTGTTCAGAAGGTGGGATGAAAGCTGGGTTGCAAAACCTGTCCGAGTCCTCCACATGAATGCCGTCACATAAAAGCTGGTATTGAGTACATGTAATTGTCCCAGCCAACATAGCAAGCTAAGTGATTTACTCTTGTCATGACAAGGAGTTGAACACCTTCATCACCTTCAGCAGCTAGAAACCTAGGTGGTGTTTGGGTCAGGTTTGAAATGAATAATGACAGAAATACTATTGTATGCACCAAATGCTGTAGCAACTACAGTGTGGTAGGTTGTCATGGGGGGAAAGTGAGGCTGAAATGGAAAAACTGCTTCTCTTGGGCACCATAAATCAGAACGGTACACTTCTGGGCAGATGCATCTCCTGCTGAAGACTCAGAAGACCTGGGATGAGCATGGTTCTTCTTCATATTCTTGTTCCTGATGAATGCTCACTTCTGGCAGCACGCCCTTGTTATGTGGGGAAAGGGGGTCTGTGGATGCAGTGATGAATCTGGGACAGTAAGCCTTCAGGCTGTGGGGTACAAGCACAAAGACCAAGGAAACAGCATACCTCAATGGATTTTAGTTCACTGCTTACATCTTGGGCTTCCCTGGTGGCTCAGATGGTAAGGAATCTGCCTGCCATGCAGGAGACCCGGGTTTGATCCCTGGGTTGGAAAGATCCCCTGAAGGAGGGAATGGCAACCCACTCCAGTATTCCTGCCTGGAGAATCCCCATGGACAGTGGGCTATAGTCACAAAGAGTCAGACACATGCTGCTCCTCTGATGAAATGCTCTTACAAAACGACATCCTTTTGAAAGAAAACCCTGAGAACCAAATGCAGTGGGGGCTGTCATAGAATAGTCCATGTCACAGGTAGATGCGTTCCTCATGGTAACAAGTCACTGACAGAGTGACGTCCCGGGGCGGGGCTTCGGCTCGAACTTGTGAACAGCAACACAGGAGTCAGCTGAATAGACAGGCGGTGGTATTTGAGTTGGTCTCCTTTCATGCCATCTCTTTTTGTACTTTTTCTCTATTTTTCTGATTATATGGATTGTGAAGCCCTCCCCTGCCAACAGTGACCAAGTAGTATCAATGTTGTTTCTCTGCCTCTTGAATGAATAATACCACCAATAATGAATGAATATTACCACCAAGTAATGAGAGCCTGGCTTGTGGATACTTCATTCTCGCCTACTCTGTTGCCACAAATCTGTGGTAGAAGAACTTCCCTTCCAGAGAAAGGGCAGAATGGACAGAAGGTGTGGGAGTGGAGAACAAGAGGTATGGAAATGACCTCCGGGTCACCCCTGGGGCAAGAGGATATTAAACGGGAATTTCCTGACTTTGATTTCACCTAGATCAGAGCTCAGTGTTTAAGTACCTGCTGGGCACTCTTCTAGAGAGACAGTCTACATGGGGCTATGTGGGGAGCCCAACACTACATCTGCCAACCATGGTTTGTCACCCCTTTTCAGCTGATGTACAAGAGAAGACAAAATTAGAAGATGGTTGTTAGAATTCTAGAAACTTCCTCCAGCCTTCCCGGCAAGTGGAGGGGAACTTGAGAGAACCACTCAACAGAGACTGACAGATGCTCCTGAACTGAATTGAAAGGGCACAAGGTGCTTGATTCCCTGGAAAAACCCTACAGGTGAGGAGCTAGCAGGGGCTGCTTAAGTCTACCTCTGATGGCAGAGGGAGCAGCCTCTGCTTCCAGGGCTTGTGGTAGAGTGGGGAGGGGGACAGAGCTGCTAGGACTTTCCCAAGGGCTAAGTGCATAGCAAGCAAGTAGCTGGGTTGTTCTGGAAGGACCTCACCTAAGAGGCCTGTCTGCAGGTGGCCTGACTCAACAGAAGGCTGGGTGCAACATGCCACTAAATGCAGGAGCTGGTGGTCAACCACTGTACCATCTGAACCAGAGAATGGGTGAGTAGGGGCCCCCCAAAAAGAGAGGGTCTCCAAAAAATATCCCAAAAGTGAGCATACAAAAGAGGCAGCCCTTGAAAATCAGCATCTGGAGTACTCCCATACCAGGTAAGACCATCATGAATTAGTTTCCTGTGGCTACCATAAAAAACTGGGTGGCTTCAAACAACGGAAATCTATTCTCTCAGTTCTGGAGCTACAAGTTCAACCTCAGAGTGTTGGCAGGACCATGCTCCTCCACAAACCTCTGGGGAGAATCCTTCCTTGCTTCATGTGGCTCTAGGAGTCTCTTGGCTTTCGGTTGCATCACCCTGATGCCCACCTTGATCTTCAATGGCTTCTCCTCTGCCTCTGTGTCTTCTCTTCTGTCTTTTCTAAAGATACTCATCACTGGGGTTAGGGTCCACCCAGGTCATCCGAGATGATCTTATCTCAGGATCTTTAACTTAATTATATTTATAAAGAGCCCCCCCGCCGCCCTGCTCTCGTTTTTAAAAAAAATAAGGTGACATTCATAGGTTCCAGTGTTAGGAAGTGAATATATCTTTCTGGGGGAGGTGGAGCACCATTCAATCCACAATACTAATCAGATAAAAGTTTTTACCCCTCCTTCTTCCTGTCCTTATCCTAGAGAGACCAGAAAATAGTGCAGGAAGCCGAGAAAGGGTACAAGAAGGACAGTGAAGGAATAGATTCCTGTGTCCTTTGCTGGTCCACAGAGTTACAGATCACACCTGAACTGAGGGAGCATTGGTGTTTGAATTGGTTAAATAATCAAAGATCTTATTAGAATGGACTTTTTAACAACTTAAGATTGTTTCTTTATACTGAAAGTGACTAGAAAGATTGTTTCTTTATACTAAAAGTGACTAGAAAAATCTATGGGGAGGCAAGGGGAAGGGGAACTGGATGGAGGTAGTCAAAACACACAAACCTCCAGTTACGAGTTAGCTGCTGCTGCTAAGTCACTTCAGTCCTGTCCGACTCTGTGCGACCCCATTGATGGAAGCCCACCAGGCTCCCACATCCCTGGGATTCTCCAGGCAAGAACACTGGAGTGGGTTGCCATTTCCTTCTCCAATTACAAGTTAGCAGTAGGGCTATAATGTACAATGTGAAAAAGATAATTAACAATCACTGTATGTTGAATATGAAAGTTGTTCAGAGTAAATCCTGCAAGCTTTCATCACAAGGAAAACAATTTTTTTCTTTTATTTTTATATGAGATGATGGATGTTCACTAAGCATACTGTGGTCATCATTTCATGATGTATATAAATCAAATCATTATGCTGTACATTTTAAACTTATACAGTGAAAGTGAAAGTTGCTAAGTTGTGTCCAACACTTTGTGACCACATGGACTATACAGTCCATGGAATTCTCCAGGCCAGAATACTGCAGTGGATAGCCTTTCCCTTCTCTGGGAGATCTTCCGAACCCAGGGATCCAACGGAGATCTCCAGCATTGCAGGCAGATTCTTTACCAGCTGAGCCTCATGGGAAGCCCAAACTTAATACAGAGCTGCACGTCAATTATATGTCAATAAAACTGGAAGGAAAGAAGAGCTGTGGGATTTGCACAAGCCTCAAGCTCCAGCCCTAGAGCAGCCAAGATGTAGGAGGAGAGCCAACAGAGTGTGTTTCAAGGCAGTGGTGAGAAAAAATTTAATGTTTCTTCTTACTTATACCCTACAGAGCCGGGGCTGTTCAGATCAGATGAGTCGCTCAGTCGTGTACGACTCTTTGCAACCCCATGAATCACAGCACGCCAGGCCTCCCTGTCCATCACCAACTCCCAGAGTTCACTCAGACTCACGTCCATCGAGTCAGTGATGCCATCCAGCCATCTCATCCTCTGTCGTCCCCTTCTCCTCCTGCCCCCAATCCCTCCCAGCATCAGAGTCTTTTCCAATGAGTCAACTCTTCGCATAAGGTGGCCAAAGTACTGGAGTTTCAGCTTTAGCATCATTCCTTCCAAAGAAATCCCAGGGCTGATCTCCTTCAGAATGAACTGGTTGGATCTCCTTGCAGTCCAAGGGAGTCTCAGGAGTCTTCTCCAACACCACAGTTCAAAAGCATCAATTCTTCGGCGCTCAGCCTTCTTCCCAGTCCAACTCTCACATCCATACATGACCACAGGGAAAACCATAGCCTTGACTAGACGAACCTTTGTTGGCAAAGTAATGTCTCTGCTTTTGAATATGCTATCTAGGTTGGTGATAACTTTCCTTCCAAGTTCAATAAATTAGATTAATAGGCGTCTCACTTTGTTCTTGTGCTGGAAACAATTTCATAGCAATAGCCTTTTGAAACTAGTCTCTTAGATTACATCTAGGATAAATCTGCAGTGCTTCAAGTTTTTAACATGGAGTCACTGCTCCTGCATTACTGATTACAGCGTTAGTCCTGGTCCTGTCTCCCCTCCTTCTAGGTAATGTTTATCACGTGGCTCAATCATACAGTCACCCTGCTTCCTTGAACAGTCCCCCAAGTTACCCTAGAGTAAAGGATCAGCAAAGAAGGCTGCCACTTTCTCTAGTCCTACCATCAGGGTGTCTTTACCGGATCCTGGCAGGGAAAGAATGTGTGGGGTGGGACACGCAGCATACACAAGGCTCCTTAATGAATGTCTTCTGCTTTCATATCAACCGATGCATGCGAGGGATGCAATAAGTACTTGTTGAATTAATTACTGTGTTAAGTAAACTCATTTCCGTCCTAAGTGTTGTCAACATTTAGCCCAGCGCTGTCTTGATGGGAAACAGAAAGGGTAGCTCAACAAACTTCGATGCTCAAAAGCAACAGTGGGGCTGTTTGTTTATTTCTTTTTATTTTTTTCAATTCGTGGCTGGCTGCAGATTGCTGGCTCCAGACCAGGACCAGATTTTGGGAGCTGCGGGGGGTGGGGGTGGGGCCGGCCTCTTGACGGCCTCTTGCGGGGCCGATCGCTCTGTGCAGACGCCACTTTCCTAGCACGCATGCGTTGAGTCCCGGGCCTTGTTCTCCAGTCTGAGGGATGATTGGTTGAGCTTCCGTGGTCCCGCCCTGGGACCGAAGCCCTCTCGGGCACCGAGGACACCGAGGACTTACGGGTTTCGCCCTTGCTTCTCGGTGAGCGGTGTTGAGGTTTCACTAATGTCTCTTTGGCTGCACACAGGCGACCCAGTTGGTCCCAGTGGAAGCCCACCCAGCTTGGGGAGGCTCTCAGTGTGCCGGGGCCGGTAGACCCGGACGTGCTTTCGCCTTCCCCTCTGCTCCAGCCGAGCGTGGGTAGATCCCTCGGGGCCGCCGCTCCCTGCATGCTGAGTGCCAGGCTGTCACCCTTGGAAGTCTTGCAGCCGACTTTGCTTGTCACTCCACCCCACCCACTGGAACCCGAACCCAGGCCAGAGTGGGCCCTTGTGCCAGTCCCTTCCCCTCGTCCCTTCTGCTCGCTGCACATTTGCTATTGGTCATCATAAAGCGGAAGGGCGCTAGAGCGGTATTGTGCCACTTCAGAAACTGCGACGCTCCTGACAGCATCATTTCTCACCATAGAGGAAGAGGCTGCCTGTATAGCCAGAGAGGTGTACCTGGGTTTTGACTAGAAATTTACATTTTTTCTTTAGATCTAAAGTCTAAACTCGTCTAGGTTATTGCTGCTTTGTTACCAGCTTTTGGCCTTCCCTGGTGGCTCAGAGGTTAAAGCGTTTGCCTGGAATGCCGGAGATCCTGGGTTCGATCCCTGGGTCAGGAAGACCTCCTGGAGAAGGAAAGGGCAACCCACTCCAGTACTCTTGCCTGGAGAATCTCATGGAGGGAGGAGCCTGGTAGCTAAGTCCATGGGGTCACAGAGAGTCGGACAGGACTGAGTGACTTCACTTTATTACTAATTTCACCTGTTTATATTTTTTTCTGTGGCCACTAGAGATTTTTAAATTCTTTGTCTGGCTTGCTGTTATACTGCTGTTGGACAGCACTGGCTGCAACCAAATCCAGTCTTTCTGCCTTTAAAAAAGAGATTTATTGTAGCAAAGCCTATCCGTTCATTTATATATTGTCTGTGGCTGGTGTGTCTGACTCTTTGGGACCCCATGGACTGTAGACCACCAGGCTCTTCTGTCCATGGAATTCTCTAGGCAAGAATACTGGAGTGGGTTGCCATTTCCATCTCCAGGGGATCTTCCCAACCTAGGGATTCAACCTGGGTCTCCCACATTGCAGGCAGATTCTTTACCGTCTGAACCACCCACTAACACAATATTTATTGTCTGTGGCTGCTGTTCCTGCTACAAGAACAGTGGAGCTGAGTAGTCCATACAGAAGCTGGATGGACTACAAAGCCGAAAGTATTTACCATCTGGCCTTTTATAGAAAAAATTTGCTGAACCTCTGTTCTAGAACAATGTCAGGTATGGTAGATACGTGTAAATCTCTTCATTTTATATATAATGAATATATATTATTCCTCTTCATTGCTGTATAATCCTCAGTTGGGCTTAGTGTGTGACATAGTTCCAAGAACTTTGTAAGGACTATCCCTTTTAATTCTCGTATTAACCCTATGATATTGCATTCTCCCTCCACCCCCAACATACTCATCATACTTCTGGGAACTGTACCTTCTAGTCTTTCCTTATCCCCAAATGACTTGACTCCTGAGTACCTGATTAGCCCACAGGAGGCACTGTGCTGCTTTTTTTTTTTTTTAAACTAGAATATTTTAAAATTATTTTCTAAACTAAAATTGAGATTAGGTTGGTTTCCCATGGAAGAAGCTGAGGGGCTTAGGCACAGTGGATACAAGCAAACCAGTCTGTGGTGCAAAGGATGATGCTCACTAGCAGAGAGGGGAGAATTTGTTGAGTAATAGTGAGCCCTGGCCAGACGTTTGCCAGGTGTGTATCAGTGAGTAAAACAGACATCATTCTTCTGTGGTCTTGTAGGGAAAGCAGACAAGAAAAAATTATTTAGTGTGATTCAATTCAGTTCAGTCACTCAGTCATGTCTGACTCTTTGCGACCCCATGGACTGCAGCACACCAGGTTTCCTTGTCTATCACTAACTCCCAGAGCTTGATCAAACTGATGCCCATCAAATCGATGATGCCTCCTTTGTCATCCCCTTCTCCTGATTTCAGTCTCTCCCAGCATCAGGGTCTTTTCCAATGAGTCAATTCTTTGCATCAGGTGGCCAAAGTATTGGAGCTTCAGCTTCAGCATCAGTCCTTCCAATGAATATTCAGGATTGATTTCCTTTAGGGTGGACTGGTTTTATCTCCTTGCAGTCCAAAGGACTCTCAAGAATATTTTCCAGTGCCCCAGTTCAAAAGCGTCAGTTCTTCACCGCTCAGCTTTCTTTATGGTCCAACTCTCATATCCGTACATGACTACTGGAAAAATGATAGCTTTGACGAGATGGACCTTTGTTGGCAAAGTTATGTCTGTGCTTTTTAATATGCTATTTATGTTTGTCATAGCTTTTCTTCCGAGGAGCAAGTGTCTTTTAATTTCATGACTGCAGTCACCATCTGCAGCAGTTTTGGAGCCCAAGAAAATAAAATCTCTTACTGTTTCCATTGTTTCCCATCTATTTGCCATGAAGTGATGGGACCAGATGCCGTGATCTTCGTTTTTTGAATGTTGAGTTTTAAGCCAGCTTTTTCACCCTCCTCTTTAGTGTGATATGCACCATGGGGAAAAAATGTACAAATATTTGATGTTCTTAACAGGTTTCCTCCTCTGTAAGATGGTGGTAGCCCTGTACCTGTGAAGATGGAGATGAGCGTCTATAGCACACAGACTTTCTCCACGTGCAGTGCTTTCTGCTGTTAGGAGGTAAGTGCAGGAATGAATGCAGGGGACTGGGTACACAGTGACACTGAAAACATTGCAGTCTCTGGTTGGAATTTGTAGAGAAGGTTTTCAGGCGAGTTGTGCACAGCAGGTTTTTTGTTTTTTGTTTTAAACATTTCACAATTTAATGAGGCTCCCTCCAGCAGAATGTGAAGTCAGAGAGGTGGTGTGCATTCAGCCCAGGAGCAGGTCGGGAACTGCCTTTGGGTCGAGGCCCATGAGCTGGGTCGGTCCTGCTGTGGGAGAGGAGTTGTGCCTGTGTGCTCAGGGCCATGGTGATGGCTCTGGTTTAGATCACAGTCACCTGGAGAGCAGCAGCGTGCCCAGGCCTGCCCGCAGAGATTCCAGTTCATTCTGTCTGGGGTGAGGCCCTGGCATTGTTTTTGTTTTGGCTGTGTAAGTTCTCCAGATGACACGGATTGGCAGGCAGGAGTGAAAACCACACACAGGCTCAGAGAGCTAGTGGAGCAAAGGCATTGAGCTGTGGGATGCAAGTGCCTGCCAGTGATTCAGTCAGATCACAAATGAGGCTGGAAAGGGGCTTTTCACTACTGGCCAGGGACCTTGGGCTCCATCCTGAGAGCAGAGGGGAACCTCTGCAGGGCCTTAAGCAAGAAAAGGAGGGGGCCTTTTGCTGAAATCTCTACTAGAAGATGATCCCTCTAACAAAATGTCATGCGTAGAGTGAAAGCAGTGAAGAACTGGAGCCGGCCAGATAGCAGGAAGTAGAAGTTTGGTTTGTGTATCCCTCCTATGTGTGCCCCTTAGCAGCGGTGTCTGTCCTTGTATTTGCCAGTTTCTTGTCTGTGTTCTGCTGGGCTGTCAGCTCCTTTATGGCAGAGAGTATCTCAATAGGTTCAGCATCTATTGTGTACGAGATACATAGCAGATATTTATTCAGTGAACTGTGTAGAACTCTAAACTGGACACACAGCCTACTTCATCTTTTTATGGCAGTTCTCAAAATTTTATATCCCAGTTGCTTACATACTATAGCCTCCTAAGGCAGTAAATTGCTTTATATCAACATGACTGTCCTACCGGGAGAACAGAAAGTTTGACATCATTGAAATGCTGCAGAAAATATGGAAGAGAGGTGCACAGTTCTTGAGGTACTAGCCTACTGTGTTCCCTGTTTGCCTGGAAAAGTAATAAAGCCACTTTCTCCTCCAAAAAAATATATACATGGCAGTTTCTTGAAAAATTAAAAATAGAATGCCTATATGATCCAGCAACCCCACTTTTGGGTATATACCCGACAGAATTGAAAGCAGAAAGATATTTATGCATTCATGTTCATGGCAGCATTCTTGACAAGAGCCCAAAGATGGAAGCAATTCAAGTGTCCATCGGCAGATGGATGTATAACACAATGTGGTCTACCCACCCAGTGGAATATTATCTAGCCTTGAAAGGAGGGAAATTCTGACAGACACTCCGATGTGGATGAACCTTGAGAGCATTATGCTGTGCGAAATAAGCCTGACACAGAAAAGCAGATACTGTATGATTCCACTTATATGAGGTATCTAAAGTAGTCAAACTCAGACTGTAGAATGATGGTTACTAGGGAGTGCAGGGTAGAAAAGAAGTGGAGAGCTGTTGAATAGGTGCAGTTTGTTTTGCAAGACAACTAGCATTCCAAAAGCTGGTTGCACAATAGTGTCAGTGTACTTAATGAACCATCCATGTCAAAATGGTTAAGATGATAAATTATATGTGCATTTTTACCACAATTAAAAATTTTTAAATGTAGAGGAACAGTAAATAAAAGGGTTATGAAATGAAGAGCAGAGTGCTTATATATATGAAACCTTTAAGTTCTGTAGATTTCCATGAGTAAAGAAAGTTTCAACAAACAATGCTTCCATCTCCCTGAAGCCCTGAAGCTACTATTAACTTGCCTGCAGAATCTCCTTAAAGCTCTGACCTTTCATTGAGAAATTCGACCTGAGTTAAAGATTGCCTAACCTCCTTGGGGGAACTCTAGACCAGTGTCTTATTAACCCCCTTGCTGACATCCAGCCCAGTTCAATCCTGCTTTCTCAGGTAACGATATGTAGAGAATGAGTGTAGAACGTGAGGAGACTGAGTCCTTGCTAGGAAACGTTCCCACACATGGGGGAGGGTTCAAGTGCCCTGAGCTCCTTGTGACCAGACCGTCGTGACTCCCTTGCTTGACTTCCTCCAGGTCCCGAGATCTCAAGCGGACAGTGCTGAGAGCAGAAGTCAGCAAGTGAGGATGTGTATTTTTAATTTTTCTGTGCTGTCTTGCCTGCTCTTTGTTGACTGGGCCTTTGATTATTAGGAAGACCCTTTCTACTGTTGCAGTGGATTTCAATGAAATAATGACATTTACAGCAACATGGATGGACCTAGAGATTATCATACTAAGTGAATAAGTCAGAAATAGAAATGCAAATACTACATGATATCACTTATCTATGGAATCTAAAATATGACAGTGACATAAATGAACCTATCTATGAAACAGAAACAGACTCACAGACATAGAGAACAGACTGGGGTTGCCAGGAGGACAGGGTGAGGGAGGGAAGGATTGGGAGCTTGGGATTAGCAGATGCAAACTGCTGTATACAAATGGATAAACAACAAGGTCTTACTGTAGAGCGCAGGGAACTATATTCAACATCCTGTGATAAGCCATCATGGAAAAGAATATGAAAAAGAATATTCATGTATAACTGAATCACTTTGTTATACAGCAGAAATTAACACAACATTGTAAATCAACTACAATAAAATTTTAAAAGGAACAATATATAAGTAAATGGGTAGGATTGTGTTCCAATAAAACTTTATGTACAAAAAAATTAATCAATACAGAAATCTTCATTCTGATCATTCAGAAAAAGAAATGGAATTCAAAAAGGAAAAACAAGGATCTTGAAGTACCAGTTCTTGATAATTAGACAATACCACTTACAATCCAGAATCAGTGGCCCATTGAGTTCTTGTTATCTGACTTTAAAGAAGAATAATAAATAAAAAAGACCACCAGGTGGTAAATATACAAGACCCAGAACCTTGATCATGTGCACTATGCAATGGGGAAAACCAGTAGGAACCTCAGAGTTGTAGCTGTGGGTGATCACCTGTTCATATTTGGGGATCAGGTTTGAGGGGAGACGGAACTGTTTGCAATGCAGCAGTGGGCTTCTGAGGAAGGTAAGAGCCGATATGAATGTAGTCACAGGTGAGGTGAGGCGCTTCCCTTCTGGTGTCCTGATTCCAAGGGGCAGTAGGACTGGGATGATCTATGAACCATGGCATTTTTCAGTAAGCAAATCTCTGGAACATATAGGGTTTATTGTGAAATTGTAATAGACCCATAACTTTTCTGGTTAGGAAATCAGTGCATGTGTATACATCAATAGAAAATATAAAAAAAGAGTAAAAGAACAAAAAAAATCACTTAAGATCTTGCCATTCAGAAAGTAACACTGTCAGGAAATTTTTGTATCTATTTTCAGTCTTTTCTCTTCACACGTGATTTGTAAATAAAGTTTGGATCAGACTTTAGATCCCACAAGCTGTGCAGCATGACCAGAAAAAAATAGTAAAGATAGTAATAAATGGACTTTAGATGTTGTTTTTATTTTTATTAATTTTTAGCTTTTTTCTTTTTTTTGGTCACACTGCACAGCTTATGGGATCTTGGTCCCCTGAACAGGGACTGAACCCAGGCCCTCAGCAGAGAGACTACTGAGTCCTAACCACTGGACTGCAAAGGCATTCCCTCGATGTTGTTTTTAAATAACAGCTTTGTTCAGATACACTATTTATACCATAAGCTCACCTAGTTTAAGTATACAGTTTAGGGTTTTTTTTTAAATCATATTCACAGCTGTGCAGTGGTTACCACAGTCAATTTGAGAGAAGACTATGTACCTCCCCCAAGAAAAGCTGTGTACACATTAATAGCCACCGCCTCTTCATTCCACCCCACTGGTTCCCCGATTCCCTCCATCCCAGCCCTCATCCACCATGAATTTACATTCTGTCTCTAGATTTGTGTATTCTGGACATCTCATGTAAATGAAATCATACAATATGTGGTCTTCTGTGTCTTCAATTTAGCATAAAGCTTTGAAGGCTCATCCATGTTGTCTGTATCAGAATTTCATTTTATTGACAACATCCCATTGTATGGATATATTAGGGTTTGTTTCTCGATTCCTCAGTTGATAGACATTTGGATTGTTTCCACTTTTTGTCTGTTACAAGCCATGCTGCTATGAATGTTCGTGTGCAAGCCTAACCATTTGGAACCTCATCGTTTCTTCTAAGTTTGCAGAAAATTCTTACAAACTCCACATCTCTCATTTCCTTAAAGTAAATTTTTAGAAATAGAATTGCTGACTAAAAGGACCTTAAGCTTTACAGCACTTGTCAGGTGGTGTCTAGGAAGACTGCATTAACTATCTCTATAATCACTTCAGTGTGGTGAACCTGTGTGTCTTTGGTGATTGTTATTTAGTATCACGTGCTGTAAAACAAGAGTCCATGGAGTCTGGAAAAGATGATATCCCTGCCATCAAAATGCTTATGTTCACATTTAGACCAAACAGGCAGATACCGATCCAAGGGTGTTTTGTAGGCAAGGTTGTGTGCATTAGGTGGAGAGACAAAGAGATGGGTTAGATAAAGTGAACTTTTGCCTCCTCGGGATGAGGTTCACACAGACATAACCAGCTTTTTACACCTACAAGTGGTGGTGGGAGGGCGGAGAAAGGAAATGGAACGAAACTCTGGCCTAGGGACCCGTTAGTCCAAAGTCCCAAACCCTCTGGATTGCAGAGTCAGAACCTTGACCCCGATGTTCAGAAGACATAGACGTCAGCACCGCATGGCCTGTTGACTGTTGGGGCCCATCTGACCTGTGTCCAGCTGCCTCCCAACCTGTGGTGTTTCATCATTCTGTAGATTCCTTGGGACTTCTGAACAGCATCTGATTTTGGCTCTGTTTTTCATGCTTTTATATTCAGAAAAGTCCTACTTCAAGACTATAAAATCAGGGAATTCCCTGGCAGTCCAGCAGTTAGAACTCCATGCTTCAACTCTAGGGAACCCGGGTTCAGCCCCTGATCAGAGAACTAAGATCCCACAAGCCATAGTCAGTTCAGTCGCTCAGTCATGTCCAACTCTTTGCGACCCCATGGACTGCAGCATGCCAGTACTCCCTGTCCATGACCACCTCCTGGAGTTTACTCAAACTCATGTCCATTGAGTCAGTGATGCCATCCAACCATCTCATCCTCTGCTGTCCTCTTCTCCTCCCGCCTTCAATCTTTCCCAGCATCAGAGTTTTTTCCAGTGAGTCAATTCTTCGCATCAGGTGGCCAAAGTATTGGAGTTTCAGCTTCAGCATCAGTCCTTCCAATGAATATTCAGGACTGATTTCCTTTATGATGGACTGGTTGGATCTCCTTGCAGTCCAAGGGACTCCCAAGAGTCTTCTCCAACACCACAGTTCAAAAGCATCATTCTTTGGTGCTCAGCTTTGTTTATATTCCAGTTCTCACATCCATACATGACTACTGGAAAACCATAGCCTTGACCAGATGGACATTTGTTGGCAAAGTAATGTCTCTGCTTTTTAATATGCTGTCTAGGTTGTTCATAACTTTTCTTCCAAGGAGCAAGTGTCTTTTAATTTCATGACTGCAGTCACCATCTGCAGTGATTTTGGAACCCCAAAAAATAAAAGTCTGCCACTGTTTCCCCTTCTGTTTGCCATGAAGTGATGGGACCAGATGCCATGATCTTGGTTTTCTGAATGTTGAGTTTTAAGCCAACTTTTTCGACTCTCCTCTTTCACTTTCATAAAGAGGCTCTTGAGTTCTTCTTCGCTTTCTGCCATAAGGGTGGTGTCATCTGCATATTTGAGGTTATTGATATTTCTCCCAGCAATCTTGATTCCAGCTTGTTCTTCCTCCAGCCCAGCGTTTCTCATGATGTGCTCTGCATATAAGTTAAATAAGCAGGGTGACAATATACAGCCTTGACGTACTCTTTTCCTGATTTGGAACCTGTGTTGTTCCATGTCCAGTTCTATATGTTGCTTCTTGACCTGCATACAGATTTCTCAGGAGGCAGGTCGGGTGGTCTGGTATTACCATCTTTTTAAGAATTTAGGTTCAGCCCCTGATGGGAGAACTAAGATCCCACAAGCCACAGTACAGCCAATAAAAGCTATATATTAAAAAAAGTAAAACTATAAAATCAGCAAGGACTTCAGTTTAAATAGCTGAACACAGGGGGAAATAGTCTGGCCTCCTCAGCCTTTCCCCATGGATGCTGACACTGGCATGTTTTCATTCCCAACATAACCACCAAATTCCACACAAAGGAGTTGACTAATCTTGATCTGGAAAGGGCATTCATTTGTAAAAGTAGAGATGAGAAAGTTACAGCAGCTCTTTCAGCAAGCCTCCTTTAAGCGATTGTTAATGCAGAGGCTATTTACAGAGCCGCTGATTTTGTTGTTGTTGTTGTTGTTTTAACTACTGAGACTCAGACTTTTGAGACTGAATCATACTGCAATGCAGATTGCATTTTCTAACATGTCACACCCACTTTTATTACCTAACTCTTTCTCTGCCTGGCTCAGATGGTAAATAATCCGCCTGCAATGTGGAATACCTGAGTTCTATCCCTGGCTTGGGAAGATCCCCTGGAGAAGGGAAAGGCTACCCACTTCAGTATTCTGGCCTGAAGAATTCCATGGACTGTATAATCTCTGGGGTCACAAAGAGTCAGACAAGACTGAGCGACTTTCTTCTTCTTTTTCTCTACCTAGGTAACTGGCAGAGAGCACAGTGCATGTATGACGGACCTGCGCCCGGCAAACACAAGCTTGAGAACATGGAAAGCCCTTTTTTCTTGGCAGCTCTAACCATGTCTGACAAGAACCAGATAGCGGCCAGAGTTTCCCTTATCAAGCAGCTGATGTCTCAAAGGAGTTTTGAGGAACTCGGCCATCACCTCACTGTGCTGGAAATTCTGCATGTGACTCCAGAGCACCTTCAGGAGACAGGGGTGGTCAGGGCGGTGTACAGAGTCCTCAAAAACTGCCCCACGGGGGCTTTGAAGCAGAAAGCCAAGCGTTTGCTGTCAGAATGGAAAGTGCTGTATAAGGATACTCTCTGCAAGCCAGAGGGCAGCCCTAAACGATTTCCTCTGGGTGGAAGTCAAGAAGAAAATCGAGTACTTCCTCCTGACCCACATCAGGAGGAGGTATGGGGTGGCTCCAGGTATAATTCTCTGTTCACATCTCAAGATGTGGTGGGAGCTGTTGAAATGATCGTGCCGGAAGACAGCTGCGGCAGTGTGGAGCCTAAGGCAGTCCCTCTCAGTGCCCGGGACCCTCAATCCACCGACCTGGCAGCAAATGGGCAGCAGGACCGCATAGTGCCAGTGAGAGCCAGATGCACAGAGCTGCTGTACGAAGCTCTAACTGCTTCCTCCCCAGGCCAGCCCAGAGCCCACATGTGGCCCAACTTGGCACAAGAAATCGAAGCACACGTTTTTGCCCTTCACCCCAAGAACCTCCAAAAATACAAAACATGCATCCGCAGCAAAGTGGCCAATCTAAAAAAGCCCCACAATTCTCACTTACAGCAGAACTTGCTCTCTGGGACCATGTCTCCAAGAGAATTTGCCGAAATGACCGCCATGGAGATGGCCAGCCAGGAACTGAAGCAGTTGAGAGCCTCCTACATGAAATCTGCCTTACGGAAACATTACCTGCCCCAAGTGGTGGAGGGCACGCCGACAAGGAAAATAAAATGCGAGCGCTGTGAGAAATTCAACTGCCAGGTCACTGTCATCCCCAAAGGGACACTCTTCCTTCTAAGTTGGATGAGGAATCCAGGCCCAGAAGAAGAAATGATGACCTATGTCATCTGCAATGAATGTGGGGAGCAGTGGTATCATAGCAAGTGGGTGTGCTTGTGATTATAAATAAATCTTCTTTTAACAGCAGATAACTGAAGTGCTGTCTTTTATTTGTACCACCTTTTTATGCTTGTCTTTTAAATCTTATACATACTATTCTTTTTCTTAATTGAGGTATAGTTAATTTATAATGTTTTACTAGTCTCAAGTGTATAGCAAAGTGATTCAGTTCAGTTCAGTCATTCAGTGGTGTCTGACTCTTTGTGACCCCATCAACTGCAGCATGCCAGGCTTCCCTGTCCATCACCAACTCCCGGAATTTACTCAAACTCATGTCCATTGAGTCAGTGATGCCATCCAACCATCTCATCCTCTGTTGTCCCCTTCTCCTCGTGCCTTCAGTCTTTCCCAGCATCAGGGTCTTTTCAAATGAGTCAGCTCTTCACATCAGGTGGCCAAAGTATTGGAGTTTCACCTTCAACTTCAGTCCTTCCAATGAACACTCAAGACTGATCACCTTTAGGATGGACTGGTTGGATCTCCTTGCAATCCAAGGGACTCTCAAGAGTCTTCTCCAACACCACAGTTCAAAAGCATCAATTCTTCGACACTCAGCTTTCTTTATAGTCCAACTCTCACATCCATACATGACCACTGGAAAAACCATACCCTTGACTAGACGGACCTTTTTTGGCAAAGTAATGTATCTGCTTTTGAATATGCTGTCTAGGTTGGTCATAACTTTCCTTCCAAGGAGTAAGCATCTTTTAATTTTATGGCTTCAGTCACCATCTGCAGTGATTTTGGAGCTCCCAAAAATAAAATCTGCCACTGTTTCCACTGTTGCCCCATCTATTTGCCATGAAGTGACGGGACTGGATGCCATGACCTTAGTTTTCTGAATGTTGAGTTTTAAGCCAACTTTTTCACTCTCCTCTTTCACTTTCATCAAGAGGCTCTTTAATTCTTTGCTTTCTACCATAAGGGTGGTGTCATCTGCATATCTGAGGTTATTGATATTTCTTCCAGCAATCTTGATTCCAGCTTGTGCTCCATCTAGCCCAGCATTTCTCATGATGTACACTGCATATAAGTTAAATAAGCAGGGTGACAATATACAGCCTTGATGTACTCCTTTTCCTGTTTGGAACCAGTCTGTTCCAAGTCCAGTTCTAACTGTTGCTTCCTGATCTGCATACAGATTTCTCAAGAGGCAGATCAGGTGGTCTGGTATTCCCCTCTCTTTCAGAATTTTCCAGAGTTTATTGTAATCTACACAGTCAAAGGTTTTGGCATAGTCAATAAAGCAGAAATAGATGTTTTCCTGGAACTCTCTTGCTTTATCCATGATCCAGCGGATGTTGGCAATCTGATCTCTGGTTCCTCTGCCTTTTCTAAAACCAGCTTGAACGTCAGGAAGTTCACAGTTCACGTTTTGTTGAAGCCTGGCTTGGAGAATTTTGAGCATTACTTTGCTAGCATGTGAGATGAGTGCAATTGTGTGGTAGTTTGAGCATTCTTTGTGCTTTGTGGGGGGTAGTTTGACTACCCACCACCCTGGGACAATTACATCTGGATCTGTGGAATGCCTGGAGGAGGAAATGGCAACCCACCCCAGTATTCTCACCAGGAGAATCCCATGGACAGAGGAGCCCTGGCGGGCTACAGTCTGTGGGGTCACAAAGAGTCAGACATGACTGAGCGACTAACACTTTGACTTTTTACTATGGGGATGCAGCCCAGCATCAACATTTCTGTTTTCTTTCCTCAAGTTACTTGAAGTTGCAATCAGAGTTCCAAAGGCTTGCACTTGATCCTTTTGTCACCTTTAAGAAAAGTGTTATTTTGTAGACTTCACTGTTGAGGAAATGTCCACAGAGGTCCTGTGGCTCACCTCGGCAACACAAATGTAAATACTCACACTTGAACTGTGGCTAGATTTTCTTCCTTCCAGTTCCCTGTCTGAGACGGCTTCCATACTGACTCCTGAGAAATACAGCCCTGGAGATGTGGAACTAAAAGAATAGTGTCTTCAAGCTCCCACATCAGCGGATGAGAGCTTTGTTGTTTTCCATTCTCTTTTCTCTTTCCACTTTACAGGTCTCCCTGGAGCCCTGAAAGTTCCCCTATTAATTCCAGGTAGAATTTTGTTTCCAGCCCTCTTGCTCAGTCATAGGAGTCACACATTGTTTTTCCTCCACACAATTTCTCCAGAGTACATAAACTCTTTAGGACATTTGGTTATTGATGTTAGGGAGTCTTCATGTTCTCAAAGGCATGTGTTTAGATCTGTAGGGGAGTAAAAAAAAAAAAACAAAACCCTAGACTCTGTAGCTGGGACCCTGCAAATTAGAACTGCGGAAAGACAGACAAAGGAACCAGAGAGAAGTCAAGTTTATTTACACGTGCACCACCTATACCTGTAGGAGAAACTCAGTGATGAGTAACTCAAAGGGATGGTTAGAACTTGGGCTTAGACAGCATTTTCCATTTGTAGAGAAGGACCAAGAAAGTGAAGTCACTCAGTCATGTCCCACTCTTTGCGACCCCATGGACTGTAGCCTGCCAGGCTCCTCCATTGTCCATGGGATTTTCCAGGCAAGAGTACTGGAGTGAGTTGCCATTTCCTTCTCCAGGGGATCTTCCTGGCCCAAGGATCGAACCCCGGTCTCCAACATTGTAGGCAGACGCTTTACCATCTGAGCCATGAGAGCAGAGACAACAAATTTCAGTGAAATTCCACCTAATACCAAGGAAAATGGCTGTAGGCTTTTAGGGGCAGCAGGCTGTGGGAAGGTCCTTTAGCTGGGGAAATGATGGACGATATGGGTCGTGTAGTATGGTTTGTGTAGACTCCTCTCTGTTCCATACTGCCTCCAGTGATCGGGTGCTTCTCCCTGGTAGGGAATTCACAAGGGGGATTTGGGGTCTGCTTTGAGGCAGTTGGGGGAGGGCGGAGTGCTCAGCCGTGTTTCCATTTTTTGTGTGCTTTCAGTTCCAATGATCTTTCTGCCCTTGTATTTTGAGGGTGGCATGCTCCAAACCCCTTTAGGTCCAAAGTTCGATTCTGCTTTTGTAAAAACTGGCATCAACCTCTCAGAGGAAGTCTGTTACCTCGGTCTTTGACTCTCCCAATGTTTGTCTCCTCAAGGAAAAGGGAATCACTTCCGTGAAGTTTTTGTAAACAGTGTCGAACCAACCTATATAATGTTGAAATATAACAGTCCTTCTGTGTGATTACAGCTGATTTTTTTTAATTTCATAGAATTTTACTATATATTGTTTTCACTATAGTGTGTAAGTTACCTCCAAACCTACACATTTTCACCAGATCTTCTTTCTTTACTCTTCTAAGACCCTTTGGCAGAGCTCTGAAGTCTTCATGGACTATACAGTTTACCTGCCTCATGACAGAATTCCCCCAAATGTGCAGAACACACAAAGCAAATATATTTGTGTTTTCAAGTGGTTTTAAAGAAAGCAGCTTGAGGCTCTCTGGGAGGAATTCTGTTTTGCTATCTTTCTCCCAGAGGCTTCCGAGCACTGCCTATTGTGATGTAACAGTCTTTTAAAGAACTCTGCACAGCCAACTAGAACTTCAAGGTTCACCAAGTGTGGTTTCATGTGACTTGCTTGGAGTGGTCTTCAAAACTATTCAGTGGTTAGAAAAGAGCACAGCATGTGAAACCCGCATGTGATCCATTCACATCAGAGTTTGTCTTTTGGTTGGGGGCTTTTGGGTGTGTTTTAGGGAGTAGGATTTTGTTTGTTTTTTATTTTGGTGCTTTTTATTTGTACCAGAATTTTGCAAACTGAATGTGCAAATGAATGGAAGCACTTGAAATGGAAATTCCTTTATTCTCCAAGATCTAAAAATCTGAGTTGTCTTCCTTATTTTGTATCAACTTTGTCAGTGAGTTGTAACTATAGATAGAAAAATCGTAATCTGTTTTTTTTTTTTTTTCCTTTTCTTTTAGTCAGTGAGAGAGCATTACATTTTCTAAGTTGATCGCCTTCCCTGTTGACTCAGACGGTAAAGAATCTGCCTGCAATGTGGGAGACCCAGGTTTGATCCCTGGGTCAGGAAGATCCCCTGGAGAAGGGAATGGCAACCCACTCCAGGATTCTTGCCTGGAGAATCCCATGGATAGAGGGATAGAGGAGCCTAGCAGGCTACAGTCCATGGGGTCACAAAGAGTTGGACACAAGGGAGCAACTGACATATGTATATGTATGCATGTCTTCTTCATTTTTTATCACCTTTGTCAGTGAGTGTTGCAACTATAGATAGGAAAATAGTAACTGGTTTTTGTTTTCTTTTAGTCAATGAGAGAGCATTACATTTTCCAAGTATAGGTAAGAGTTCTTTTACATCCTATGCTTATCTCTTGAAAAGAAAGGGGTTTTCTTTTAAAGTGCTCATGGGGTAAAGGAGCTCTCATTTCCATTAAAATCATTTTTACAAGGACAGCAAGTCCAAAGGCCCCAGGATGGGAGGGTGTCTGACACAGACAGGGCGCAGGCAGAGTCCGTCAGAGCTGAGGCACAGTAGGAGGAAGGGGATGAAGGATCGAGGAGACGCCAGGCTCATGAGGGGATGAAGGATCCAGGAGATGCCAGGCTCATGATGCCAAGCTCATGAGACTACCCTGGGGAGTCATGATGAGGATTATGGAATTTTTGCCAAGCTTGATAGGAAGCTATGGTAGCTGAGGGTGGGTAGTAATGCAATTTGAATGACCTCAGGAAGCATCTCTCTGGCTGCTGTGTGAAGGCAGATAAGGAGGGAAGCAAGGACCGAGGCAGGGGCCCCAGTGTCATTTAACTGGTTTCTAGCAAGAGTGCACAAAGACTGCACTCCTTGCATCCTTATAGTTGATGGAGTCCTCGGTGATAGGACTGAGGACACGCTACCTCATCTGACACTTTGGCATAGTGAATATTTTAAGCTGAAGGAATCTGAGAAATGGCAGGTGCAGGAAAGTTTGTTGCTTTTTGCCTGTAGAAAAATTTAATCAGTAAAGTGAAAAAATGCAGAAGCAAAGGAGACACAATGATAATAGTTTCAGTTCAGTTCAGTTGCTCAGTCATATCCAGCTCTCTGTGACCCCATGAACTACAGCACACCAAGCTTCCCTGTCCATCACCAATTCCCGGAGCTTGCTCAAACTCATGTCCATCGAGTTGGTGATGCTATCCAACCATAATAATAATAGTTTAGTCATTAGGAAATGTCAAGGACCTTTAGTTCGTCCTCAAGAGTTATAGATAATATTCTGAGCTATATCCTTTGAGTTGTTTCATAGATACTAAAACCTTCACCATGTGCAAGAATGTAACTATACAATGACCAGGCTGTAGTCATGACATAAGCTGCCAGGGTTCTGAGAACTGGCCTCAAAGAAATGGGAACAAACCAACCTTGGGAGCTGAAGATGAACTGTACTTAAAACAGTCAAGATTAACACTGATCAGACCACCACATGATCAATTCCAAGATGGGACCGTCAGAGTTGACTATGTTGTTTCTACTTGTAGCCCCCTCCCTCCATCTATACACCCCTGAAACTCATGCCTACTGATTGTCAGTAAGAAGTTGGCCTTTGGACATGAGTTCACCCTGTCCTCTGAAATAAAGCAAACTTCCTGCCACCAATCTTGCCTCTCAAGTATTGGCTTTTGAGTGTTGAGCAGTTGGACCTAACACTGATGTGGGACTGTACTTAGTGACTGGTTTCTGATGAAGAGATTATGGTGGGAGTGATGGAGAGTAACTTCTGAGATTAGGACATAGGAGGCATTATAATTTCCCCTTTGTTCTCTCTTTTGTAACTCTTGATATGTAGGAAGTCAGCTGACACCTCATAAGGACACTCAAGTATTCTTATGGAGAGGTCCACAAGGCAAGGAGCCCATGGCCATGTGAGCACACCATCTTGAAAGATCCTGCAGTTGGAGTCAAGCCTTTCGATGACTGCAGCCTCGGCCAACAACTCAACTGTAACCTGGTGAAAAACCCCAGGCCCCAGTTAGGTACACTGCTCCTGGATTTCCCATTCACAGAAACTGTGAGACAATAAATGTTGTTTTAAACCACTAAGCTTTGCAGTATTTTGTTGAATAGCAATAGATAACTGTAATATATGTGGGGACCAGAAATCGAACAAAGGGAAAACTTGAAGGACAAGGTGATGATCTTTATAAAGGTATTTGCTGCTTTGGTATTTTGATTTTTAATTTGTATTCATTAAATCTGAGATACTATGGACTATTATTTTGTACACTAGTGGAAAAAATGCTGCCAGGTAAACTAAATTATTGCTCATTATCTTAAAAATTATTTTGTGCAATTGTGTGATAATTCTGAGCATGAATTGGTCATGATGGGGTTATCGTTAAAGAATTCAGCCAGCGATGCCCTGCTTTGCTCGCTACTGCCCTCAGATCAAAGCTCAAATTCCTTACCCACACATGCAGGGCTCCTCACAGAGCCCGAGCTGCTTGTGAGCATGGCAAGCTGAACACGTAGACTTGGCATCCTCCGAAGCCCTCCACCAATGACTGCTGGGAGCACAGATACCCCAGCTCCTGTGCCTCAGGGGGGATAATTCTAAGGCTTGGGCCCTACTGTCTTCTAGAACTCCCCAGCAGAATTCAATCACAATGGTAACTTATTTATATAACATGTCTTTCCCTTCTCTGTCCTACTAGAACTAGCACTTTTGGGGACAACCTCCCAAATAAACCATGCACACTTGAATTCTGGTTTCAGAGTCTGTTTCTGAGAGAATGAAACCTAGAGAGGAAAGGCTGGGAGAATGGAACACCAGGAAGTCCCCACTTACTCTACACACATACCTTGATGGTGCTGGGCAAGCATCAAGCTCAACAGGCTCATTGGTGGTAACATGTGAGAAAGTACTTTGTAAGAACGTCAGCTTCTATGTATTCAATTTTCCTTCAGAAACAAATTTGAAATATTGGAATGTCACTGTTGTTAGAGCAGAAGACCAAATCCAATTCAGTTCTTGAGGAATCATCTAATTTCAATTTTCTCCATCCCACTGTCTGTCAAAGAGACCCAATACTTATTTCTTAGGATTGATGAGACAGTTGGCTGAAATCACACTGAAAAAGTGTTGACACATAGTGTTTCAACAAAATTAGCTGAATCCCAATCTGGTTTATGAAGACTAGATAATATACTTATTCATTTTAATGTTTACATAACCTTGGATTATGTACATAAATTACATATAAATAGGACTTTAACACCCTTTAAACTAATGAAACTATTGAAACAAGACTGATCAGAAATGATTTCTATACTGTAATTTGGCATTTCATGGTCACCATTTCCTAGAAACACTCAGCTCTTGAGTTTTGGGTATATTCCCTCAAACCCTGGTTTTAAGAATAAAGAAAGGAATGATATGCCAACCACTCACAAATCATTAAAATCATGTTTAAATATAAGATCCAATCCATAAAACCAAGAACAACAGACTCATAGCTCAGACTTCCTGTGGCAGGCTGAATAATGAACCCCCCAAAAGTTGGTCATGTCATAATCCCTGGAACCTCAAAATGTTACCTTATGGAACAAAAGGGAAATTTCATATGTGCTCTTATGCATCTTAAGACAGGGAGGTCACCCTTTATTTTCTGGGTGGGCCAGGTATAATCACAGGGTTCTTTAAAGAACATGATTAAGAGTGAGAGAAAAGGCAAAGGGACAAAGGAAGAAGAGGTGCAGTGATATGCCTACAAGCCAAGGACTGTTGGAGCCTCTATAAGTCTAAGAGACAAGGAATGGATGCTCCCATGGAGCCTACAGAAGGAACAAACCCTGCCAACAGCTTAGTTCTAGCCCCATAAGACAAATTCTGGACTTCCAACCTCCAGAACTCTAGAAAAATCTATGTATATCCCTGCTCCCACCCCTACCCTATGCTGCAAGGCTTGTGGGATCTTAGTTCCCCAGCCAGGGATCGAACTGATTTGATCTTAGTTCCCTGTGCCCTCAGCAATAGAAGCAGGGAGTCCTAACCATGAGACCACCAGGGAAATCCCAGATTTATGCTATTTTAAGCCACTAATTTTGTGGAAAATTGTGACAAAGGCACTTCCTTAGCAGGATTCTGAGAAGAATCAATTCTCAAACAGGGTGTAGTCTGCAGAAAGCAGGCCTCTGTCCATGAATACACGAACTCAGCAATTCCTTTATCGCTCACATTATTGTTACTTGAACTCAATAGAGAAAAAAATGTATATTGCATAAATATAAGAAGGGAGTTGTTCCACACATCAAACTCAAGAACAGCAAAGTTAATAGCATATTTATCTTATGTGCCCAAGGCAGAAAGGTACCAGTGTCAGGACCTGGAATGCTGGAGATGGAGTTCAGATCAGTAAGTGTTCTAGACTAACAGCATGCAATAGAAATATAATTCTAGCAGCCATATTGTTTAAACTATAAAAGAAACAAGTGGAATTAATTTTAGTAATATATTTTATCTAATGCAGTATATCCACAACATTATCAACATGTATTCAATAGGAAATGATTAGTGAGATGCTTTATGTTCTTTGTTTATTAGAAAGTCTTCAAAATCCAATGTATATTTTGCAATCACAGCACATCACAACTTGGACTGGTTATGTTTCAAGTACTCAACAGCTACATGGGGCTAGTGACTACTGTATTTACTGTATTGGACAAAGCAGGTTGAGAGCATCTAAATAGACCCAAAGCCCAAATGGCATTAAAATGCATGGGAGTCACATAGGGAAACAGTCAATATTTTATAAGAACTCTGTATGGTGTGTCAGCTACAAAAATACTGAATCACTATGTTGTACACTTGAAAATAATACTGTAAGTCAATGATACTTAGAGTATTAGTTTGAAGCAGCATACAAGATAAAAGTAAAAGGTTTATGCCAAATTCTGATGCTGAAGATGAAAAAATTGCATGCTGCTGAAGATTTATTCACTTGATGATTGTTAATTGATGACTAATACACTAATCAACATTTAAGAGGCATATAATCTTCTAGGTCACCTAAATTATGGTACGATGTCTCAATTAAAAAAATACAACAACGGGTGCTTATCTTAGAAATCCCTATAAAGCAGTCAGTTTTTACTAAAAGTCATAAAACCTCAGGAAATAACCAGTGGACACGCTCTTATGCTACAAGCACCTTGCCTATCCTGTAAACGTGCTGTCTGTAACCTGGGTGCTGGAGGTGATTACACCTGGTCCCTGGGCAGTTCCTGAAAAATCAAGCGTGAGACATTTCCAAGCATGTTGCACAGATAATGAGCATACCAGCTCGTGAACCTGAGACCACAGACAGAAACCACGGTTCACATCTTTAAAACTGTGAAATTGCAGAATCCTAATGTCAAGCTTCCAATGTAATATTCTTGGGTTTAATTTGGGAGCTTTTCGACTGCTGATTTAATTTGGTTGCCCTCTGAAACTGAGGCTCCTGGAGGTCCGTTTGTCCACTGCTAGAACAACTATTAGTCTCATCTCCAAAAAGCACTTGATGTCTCTTAAGAACACTGGAGTGGGGTGCCATTGCCTTCTCCATCTCAGGTGTCTTAGACAGTAAAGAATCTGCCTGCAATGCAGGAGATGCAGGTTTGATCCCTGGGTCAGGAAGATCCCCTGGAGAAGGAAATGGCAACCCACTCCAGTATTCTTGCCTCGAAAATTCCATGGACAGTAGACTGGCAGGCTATGGTCCAAGGGGTCAGAAAAGAGTCAGACATGACTGAGCAACTAAACAACAACAAAAGGGTTCTGGATCCCTCACTGTCTTTCTCCAAAGTTGCCTGATTCAAACACTTTGTTTGGGAGGAGGGTGGGAAAAAAATCATCTATGTCCCCAAAGACCGTATTTGAAATGGCAAAGTTGGGGTAACTTCATCAAAGGAATCTTGATCTCAAGAATCAATGGATAGACAAATGAGTGGATTTTTTTCATCCATTGTGGTTAAGATCCATCCTGCTTTGCTTCTAGAGTTTATTCCACATTCTGTGAGAGCTGTTACATGTACACATTAATTTGTTGAGTATCCATTTGGGGCCAGGCACAATGCCTGGGGTTGGTGATATTAAGTTCAGGATGTCTAGCATTAACTGACATTAGTGCCCCCAGTCATCATGCTTACCTTTAAAGCTACTGTGAATTTTCAAAACACCCTCATGAAAGTGACACTGTCCTGGTGAGAACCACTGGCCTAGCATGCTGACGAGCTTCATGAGCCTGGCTGAAGGGTTTGGACTTCATCCTATGGGCTCTGGGAGCCATTGAGGGACTTTAAACAGGGACTAACATGATACATGCCAACATCCATTGGATCATCAAAAAAGCAAGAGAGTTCCAGAAAAACATCTATTTGTGCTTTATTGACTATGCCAAAGCCTTTGACTGTGTGGATCACAATAAACTGTGGAAAATTCTGAAAGAGATGGGAATACCAGACCACTTGACCTGCCTCCTGAGATATCTGTATGCAGGTCAGGAAGCAACAGTTAGAACTGGACATGGAACAACAGACTGGTTCCAAATCAAGAAAGAAGTATGTCAAGGCTGTATATTGTCACCCTGATAATTTAACTTATATGCAGTGTACATCATGAGAAATGCTAGGCTGGATGAAGCACAAGCTGGAATCAAGATTTCTGGGAGAAATATCAATAACCTCAGATATGCAGATGATACCACACTTAAGGCAGAAAGCAAAGAAGAACTAAAGAACCTCTTGATGAAAGTGAAACAGGAGAGTGAAAAAGTTGACTTAAAACTCAACATTCAGAAGACCAAAATCATGGCATCTGGTCCCATCACTTCATGGCAAATAGATGGGGACACAATGGAAAAAGTGACAAACTTTATCTTTTGGGTTCCAAAATCACTGCAGATGGTTACTACAGCCATGAAATTAAAAGACACTTGCTCCTTGGAAGAAAAGTTATGACCAACCTAGACAGCATATTAAAAATCAGAGACAGTACTTTGCCAACAAAGACATTACGTTGCCAAGTCAAAGCTATGGTTTTTCCAGTAATCATGTATGGATGTGAGAGTTGGACTACAAAGAAAGCTGAACATCGAAGAATTGATGCTCTTGAACTGTGGTGTTGGAGAAGACTCTTGAGAGCCCCTTGGACTGCAAGGAGATCCAAACAGTCCATCCTAAAGGAGATCAGTCCTGAATATTCATTGGAAGGACTGATGCTGAAGCTGAAACTCCAATACTTTGGCCATCTGATGCAAAGAACTGACTCATTGGAAAAGACCCTGATGCTGAGAAGGATTGAAGGTGGGTGAAGAAGGGGATGACAGAGGATGAGATAGTTGTATGGCATCACTGATTTGATGGGCATGAGTTTGAGTAAACTATGGTAATTGGTGATGGACAGAGAGGCCTGGTGTGGGCCTGGTGTGCTGCAGTCCATGGAGTCACAAAGAGTCGACATGACTGAGGGACTGAACTGAATACCAAAGAGGTATGTATTTGGTAGACCTAATTTTGTGCATAGTGACAAATACAATGCCAATATTAAATGTAAGAATTCTGCTAATTCTTTCTAACATAAAAAGATTCTTTAAAAGTTGTCTTCTTTAGCCTCCTATTTTCTATAATAAATCCTCTAAAGCTTTATTCTTCAGCTATGTTAGATCCCAAACACAATCACGCCAATAAAAAACTCAGTCTAGGACTTCCTTTATGGCACAATGGAAAAGAATTCACCTGCCAATGCAGGGGACATGGGTTTGATCCCCAGTCTGGGAAGATTCCACATGCTGAGGAGCAACGAAGCCTGTATGCCACAACCACTGAGCCCGCTCTCTAGAACCCACAAGCCCCAACTACCAGGCCTGTGAACTGCAACTACTGAAGCCCACATGCTCTAGGGGAGGCATGTCGCAACTACTGAGTTCATGTGCCAAGAGCCTGTGCTATGCAACAAGAGAACCCACCGTAATGAGAAGTCAGCACACCGCAACAAAGGGTAGCCACCACTCGCTGCAACTAGAGAAAGCCCATGCAAAGCAACAAAGACCCACTGCAGCCAAAACATAAACAAATAAAAAATGTTATTTCTTTTTTTTAATGTTATTTATAAAAAAAGAAAACTCAGTCCAAAAGCGTGTACTATCCATACACCCTAAGGTCCATAGTAGCAACATTTACACTAGTCAAGACATGAAAGCAACCTAAATGTCCAAAGTCAGGTGAATGGATAAAGAAGGTGCAGTACATAATACAATGGGATATTACTCAGCCATAACAAAGAACAAAACAATGCCATCTGGACCTACAGGTTATCATACTAAGGGAAGTAAGTCAGACAGAGAGATACAAATATCATATTATACCACTTCATGTGGAATTTAAAATATGACATAAATGAACTTATTTATAAAACAGAATGATACTTATAGGCATAGAAAACAAGCTTCTAGTTACCAAAAGGGAAAGGGAGGGGAACAGGTATAAAGGAGTTCAGGATTTGCAGATACAAGTTACTATATATAAAACAAGGTCCTACTCTATAGCACAGGGAGCTATATTCAGTATCCTGTAATAAACAATAATGGAAAAGAATATGAAAAAGAATATATGTAAATATATACAAAACTGAATATATATATATATATATATATATATATATATATAACTGAATCACTATGCTGTACAATAGAGATGGACACAACATTGTAAATGAATTATACTTCAATTTAAAAAATAGTAAATGGAAAACATGTATTATCTCATGGTGGTGTAGAGAAACATTTATGCTTCAGTGAAAAGACTGTTTAGATCATACCCTTCCTGGTTTTCTGAGTCTAGCCTTTCATTGTCTTTGAGCTGTTTTGTTGCAAGCTATAAGTTACTAATAAAACAATGCAAAACATTCATATCTACAGACATGTACATCCTGTCTTCTGGAGATTCAAGTGACTTCCCTCCCTCATGGTGGAAGAGGACAGTTTTGGTTCCATTTGCAAGTTCATTTCAACATTTCTGATTTATATGTGTCTGTTCTTTGGTTTCTCCTTTGAACTAGTTGTCATATCTCCCTAGTTTCCACAGTAATTAAATAAAATCTTTAACACGTGTTTATATCTTTATCATTTCACCTTTTTAAAAATTATCTTTTAATTAATCTTAACCTTTACAATAAGAACTATCTGACATATTAGTTGAAATATTTGAGATATAATACAAACATACATATGTATACATATATTTAAGTTTTATTTTATTTGTGAGGCATAGATTTATTAACTAAAATATTCCAAGTTGCTGTTGCTCTAGTCTATGTTACTTTTATCAACTTAGATTCCCTAACCAGTTTTCTTGGTCACAATTTATTTCCACTTAACTCAAATATATTTTTTAAAATTTAATAATACAAAATATCCCTCCCACTCAAATTTGTTCAAATAGAGATAATAAAATTTAATTTTAAAATTAGTATATCAAAAATAAAATAAAATTAATATATCATATCACATCAAAAAGAATAATGCCTAGGACTAAATCTAAAACTATCAGACACTAATGAAAGAAATTAAGGATGAGAGAAACAGAGGGAAAGTGAAAGTGAAAGTTGCTCAGTTGTGTCTGACTCTTTGCAACCCCATGGACTATACAGTCCATGGAATTCTCCAGGCCAGAATACTGGAGTGGGTAGACTTTCCCTTCTCCAGGGGATCTTCCCAACCCAGGGATTGAACCCAGGTTTCCCACATTGCAGGTGGATTCTTTACCAGCTGAGCCACAAGGAAAGCCCAAGAATACTGGAGCAGGTAGCCTATCCCTTCTCCAGTGGATCTTCCAGACCCAGGAATCAAACCAGGGTCTCCTGCATTGCAGGCAGATTCTTTACAAACTGAGCTATGAGGGAAACCCACTTAAGGATTGGAGGAATGAATATTGTTAAAAAGTCCATACTGGGGGGTGAGAGGAAGATTCAAGAGGGAGAGGATATATGTATACTAACAGCTGATTCATGCTGTTGTATGGCAGAATCCAACACAACATTGTAAAGCAATTAGCCTCCAATTTAAAAAAAAATTTGTTTTAAATGGAGAGGGGGGAAAAATGAAAACAAAAACTGGGTCACAGACATCTTTAGAGCCTAGAATAAAGCCTCATCTAAAAGATTCCATCTCTATTAATCAATTAAAGGAGCTGCTGCTGCTAAGTTGCTTCAGTCATGTCCAACTCTGTGTGACCCCATAGATGGCAGCCCACCAGGCTCCCCCATCCCTGGGATTCTCAAGGCAAGAACACTGGAATGGGTAAAGGAGCTAGTAAACGTTATTTTTTTCTTAAAAAAAAGTTCACACTGACTAAGGCAATATACAGATTCAATGCAAAATCCTTATCAAATTATCAATGGCACTCTTCACAGAACTAGAGTGAATAATTCTAAAGTTGATATGGAAACAGAAAAAATCTAAAATAGAAGAAACTGGAGATATCACACTCCCTGTTTTCAAACTATACCCCAAAGCTAATCATCAAAACAGTATGGTACTGGTATAAAAACATACACATGGATCAAGAGAACAGAATAGAGAACCCAAAAATGAACCCACGCATGTATAGGCAATGAATGTATGACAAAGGCGGCACAAATATACAACGGAGAAAAGACAGTCTCTTCAATAAATGGTGGTTGGAAAAGTGGACAGCTATGTGCAAAAAGAATCAAACTGGACTACTCTCTCACACCATGCACAAAAAGATATTCAAAGTGGTTTAAAGACTTAAATATAAGACGTGAAACCATAAAACTTCTAGAAAAGAACATAGGCAGTAAGCTCTTTGACATGACTTCTAATATTTCTTTCGATATGTCTCTTCAGGTAAGGGAAAGAAAAGCAAAAATAAATAAATGGGACTATATCAAACTAAAAAGCTTTTGCACACCAAAGTAAACAATACACAAAACAAAAAGGTAACCTATTGAATGGAAAAAAAATATTTGCAAACAGTATATCTGATAAGAGATTAATGTCCAAATTATACAAAAAATTATATAATTCAATATCAAAAAAAAGCAAACAACCCAATTTTAAAAATGAGAAGAGAATCTGAATAAACATTTTTCAAAGGAAGACATATAGATGGCCAACAAGTACATGAAAAGAAGCTCAACATCACTAATCATCAGGGATGTGCAAATCAAAACCACAGTGAGGTACCACCTCATACCTGTCAGAATAGCTATTATCAAAAAGACAACAAATAACAAGTGTTAGCAAAGATGTGCAGGAAAGGGAAGACTTGTGTACTGTTGATGGGAATGTAAATCAGTGCAGCTCAGTTCAGTTCAGTTGCTCAGTCATGTCCGACTCTTTGTGACCCCATGGACTGCAGCACTGTCCATCACCAACTCCTGAAGTTTACTCAAACTCATATCCATTGAGTCGGTGATACCATCTAACCATCTCATCCTCTGTCATCCCCTTCTCCTCCTGCCTTCAATCTTTCCCAGCATCAGGGTCTTTTCAAATGACTCAGTTCTTTGCATCACGTGGCCAAAGTATTGGAGTTTCAGCTTCAGCATCAGTCCTTCCAATGAATATTCAGGACTGATTTCCTTTAGGATAGACTGGTTGGATCTCCTTGCAGTCCAAAGGGCTCTCAAGAGTCTTCTCCAACACCACAGTTGAAAAGCATCAATTCTTTGGCACTCAGCTTTCTTTATAGTCCAACACTCACATCCATACATGACTACTGGAAAAACCATAGCTTTGACTAGATGGACCTTTGTTGGCAAAATAATGTCTCTGCTTTTTAGTGTGCTCTCTAGGTTGGTCATAGCTTTTCTTCCAAGGAGCAAGTGTCTTAATTTCATGGCTGCAGTCACCATCTGAAGTGATTTTGGAGCCCCCCCCCAAAATAAAGTCTCTTACTGTTTCCATTGTTTCCCCATTTATTTGCCATGAAGTGATGGGACTGGATGCCATGATCTTAGTTTTCTGAATGTTGAGTTTTAAGCCAACTTTTTCACTCTCCTCTTTCACTTTCATCAAGAGGCTCTTTAGTTCTTCGCTTTCTGCCATAAAGGTGCTGTCATGTGCGTATCTGAGGTTATTGATATTTCTCCTGGCAATCTTGATTCCAGATTGGAAGGTAAGGTTATTTCCCCAAAATTAATGAAGCCATTCCAAATATATACCTTTTTTCCTCCCAAATAGAATCAGAACACAAAAATATTTGGAAAGTGAAACTTAAATAAGTAACCATGTCATTCGTCTGAGTTTTTGCAGAATGAAGATACCGGAAACTCTAAAACCATTTAAACATTTATCTGTGAAAGGTAATCAGAGACAGAACAGTAGGTGATTCAAACTGACAATTTCAAACAATTAACTGGGTGTTAAAGACTTTGAGAGTGAGGGCCTCATCAGACATCACAGGCAATGTTCAATTTCCTGTCAAGATGCTTTCCCCATTGTACTCCCAGAATAGATGACTGTCATTTTAGTAAACACTCTGTCCTCAGTACATCAGATCAGATCAGATCAGTCGCTCAGTCGTGTCTGACTCTTTGCGACCCCATGAATCGCAGCATGCCAGGCCTCCCTGTCCATCACCAACTCCTGGAGTTCATGCACACTCATGTCTATCGAGTCAGTGATGCCATCCAGCCATCTCATCCTCTGTTGTCCCCTTCTCCTCTTGCCCCCAATCCCTCCCAGCATCAGAGTCTTTTCCAATGAGTCAACTCTTCGCATGAAGTGGCCAAAGTACTGAAGTTTCAGCTTTAGCATCATTCCTTCCAAAGAAATCCCAGGGCTGATCTCCTTCAGAATGGACTGGTTGGATCTCCTTGCAGTCCAAGGGATTCTCAAGAGTCATCTCCAACACCACAGTTCAAAAGCATCAATTCTTCGGCACTCAGCCTTCTTCACAGTCCAACTCTCACATCCATACATGACCACAGGAAAAACCATAGCCTTGACTAGACGGACCTTTGTTGGCAAAGTAATGTCTCTGCTTTTCAGTATGCTATCTAGGTTGGTCATAACTTTCCTTCCAAGGAGTAAGCGTCTTTTAATTTCATGGCTGCAGTCACCATCTGTAGTGATTTTGGAGCCCAGAAAAATAAAGTCTGACACTGTTTCCACTGTTTCCCCATCTATTTCTCATGAAGTGGTGGGACCGGATGTCATGATCTTTGTTTTTTGAATGTTGAGTTTTAAGCCAACTTTTTCAGTCTCCACTTTCACCTTCATCAAGAGGCTTTTTAGTTCCTCGTCACTTTCTGCCATAAGGGTGGTGTCATCTGCATATCTGAGGTTATTGATATTTCTCCCGCCAGTCTTGATTCCAGCTTGTGTTTCTTCCAGTCCAGCGTTTCTCATGATGTACTCTGCATATAAGTTAAATAAACAGGGTGACAATATACAGCCTTCACGTACTCCTTTTCTTTTGGAACCAGTCTGTTGTTCCATGTCCAGTTCTAACTGTTGCTTCCTGACCTGCATAAAAATTTCTCAAGAGGCAGATCAGGTGGTCTGGTATTACCATCTCTTTCAGAATTTTCCACGGTTTATTGTGATCCACACAGTCAAAGGCAAAGTCACAAATGACCCACGTGTGGAGATTACCATACTAAGAAAAGTAAATCAGACAGAGAAAGACAAATATCATGTGATATTGTATATATGTGGAATCTAAAAAAATGATACCAATGAACTTATTTACAAAACAGAGGTAGACCCATAGACATAGAAAACAAACTTATGGTTACCAAAGGAGAAGGGAGGGAATAAGTTAGAAGTTTGGGGTTAGGGACTCCCCTAACCCCAGTGGTCAGTGGCTGAGACTGAGCTCTCAATGCAGGGGCCCTGGGTTTGATCCCTGGTTGGGCAACTAGATTCCACATGCTACAACTAAGACCCTGCACAACAAAATAAATAAATAAAAATAAATGCTTTTAATTTTAAAAAAAAAGATGTTTGGGGTTAGCAGATACAAATTACTATATACCAAATAGATAAATAAAACCCTACTGTAGAGCACAGGGAACTATACTCAGTGTTTTGTAATAACATAAGAGAGTAGAACCTGACAAAAATATACATATAAAATAAATATAACTCGATCACTTTGCTATATATCTGAAACACAACATTGTAAATCAACTATACTTCAATAAAGATTTTTTAAAATATTTGAAACCAGAAAAAAAAAAATGACATGTGTTCAGTGAGTTGTATATGACACAAAAAAATATAGCCGAAGACTTTGTAAATGTCGATGTCTGGGTACTATAAATGCTGATATTCAAAATCAATCATTTAAGCAGATGAAAGAAGCCTAGAGGAGCCTTTGAGGCTTAAGTGGCAAGAAAGAATATATATCTGGAGGGAAACATACTGGCAGGAAGGTTAGGGTTCCAGACCTTCGGGAGTTTAAAGGTTTTTCTTTTAAAAGAGAGTTTGAAAAAAAAATAAAATAAAAGAGTTTGAAGTTGGCTGAGACAGGACTGGTGTTTTAAATAAAATATGGGTTTCAACAGCAGCACATATTTCCTATGCTATAAAGATGCTATTTTGAGTTTAGAACTGTAGTTAAGGATTTTTTCCTGCTCTTTCCTTCTGGAGAGGCACAGGACAAACCATTTCATCCTGAAGTTTAAGTGACAATAAAGGCTCTACGAAGACTACATCATAGTGTCCTGTTCATTCCTAGAACCGTCGTCCAGGGACTAGATCTCTTCCATAGGTATGGAGAGCCTGGACTTTGTTGGAAAGATGAAGCCTGTAGGATTCTGGCAGTAGGAACTGAAGGAAAGGAGTCAAAGAAGGGGGGGAAAAAAGGACCAAGATTTGATAACAAAATCAATATAAGTAGTAAGAGAGTGGAAACAAAAGTTAAAGACAATCCTAAGGTTTTCATTTGGGAACCTCTCATTGCTACAAAGCAAGTTGTTAAAAAATATCACATCTGTAGGAGAAAGAAATAAGAGAAACTTATTCAAAGAGTGATGTCCAGTGAACAGCTAGAAGCATGGAACTAGGGTTCAGATAAGAAGTTGAGGCTGATCCACATTGAAAGCTAGTTGCCCACAATCTTAGAGCATTCTTCGGATTTACAGAGAGTGAAAATTAATTTTGTTTGTAGACATTTGAGAAGAGACTCTGAACTATCATTTATAAACAAAAAGATTGAGATTTACTGCTTAGCAATAGCCCATCCTCTGAAGTTGTTATAACGGTGCTGAAAATGTTCAACAGAATGATAATTTCTGGCCACATGTAACATCACTGGCAACAAATTCCTATGATGAAAGGAGCACTGATCTCAGAGAGTGTGAGGCAGCCCTGGCCCCTGGGACAGACATGATGTGGACATGGTCCCTCTGAGCACAGATGTGGCGAGTCCCGGTGAATCCGGGCAGACCCGTGCAGCCCTGAGCTACAAGGATGCTCACCAGCTCTGTCTTAGCAACTTGCCCTCGTGTATTCAGGCCCCAGCAAAGACCGTGAAGGTCATGGGCAGTGCTGCCAAGGGAAGGTCCCTGGACCTTACTGCAGAGCGGTGAAGAGTGAAGTTGAGAAAAGCAAACTTCTCCCTGTTGTCAGGTGAGTAATTCTTTGTAAAGCCCTCCTCCAGCTTCACATCTCACTTAGAAGAAAATACACCCCCCGCCCAGAGAGCTCCAGCAGCTTCGTCCTCTCCTAGTTCCACCCTCACTCACCCCGGGCCGGCCCCCTGGCCTTCTGCTGTTCACTCCAATCACAGGACGCTCTCCTTTACTGTTACCGTTGTCTGCACTGCTCTTTGTCCTGATCTTTATATGCTGGGTCCTTCTCATCATTCAGGTCTCCTCTAAAATAGCCCTCCCCGCCCCAACCACTTAGAGAGAGGTCTTCCTGATGTCCATAGCTGAGGCTGTATTTAGGATCTCAATCTGTCCTGTGCAAGCCGATCTGGGAGCCTGTTACAAGGCAGACTTGGACTCAGTCAGTGGTCTGGGGTGGGGGTGGTGGAGGACAAACTGGGGGTAATGCGGGGAGAGCATTTCTAACAAGATCCCAGGAGCTGGGTAGGACCACCCCTTCATCTCTGTCACACTACCTGTTTCATTTTTCTCATGATGCTTCACATTTTGAAATTACTTATCTGTTTGTGTACTGGATTGTTCATGAGTGGGCTGATCTATTCGTCTACTAGTAACTTCCATAAGAGCATAAGAGCGGGGACTTTTTTTCACACGATTCTTCTTTATTCTTTAATCTTTGTATTCTCAGCATTAGCAGAGTTCCCCTGGTGTTCAAATCAAGTAAGTGGAAAAAAAATTGTAATCTGCTTATCAGAATCTTATTTCCTTGTGATAATCTGCTCCCAGTGGAACATACTAGATACAGCACTGCCTAGATTCTGGCCTCAGCGGAGCCAGGCTCACTATGAACTCCGATTAGCTCAGCTAAATGAAGACTCTGGTGGGGAGAGTGCGACTTCAGTGAACATAGAACATCTGCTGGGCAATTTTGGGGGGAGATTCAGCTGCAATATTGTGCACTGAAGGGAAAATCCTCCAAATGGGACAGAGGGTTCATGGTGCAGGGCCTCCAGTTTCTGTTGAAGCTGAGTATGATCACTATCTCATTGTACAGTGTAAAAGTCAAGGCCTGAAAGTTCTCAACAATGCATGTTTGTGTCACAGACTTGGGGATTTAAACCACATTTCTCTGGATGGGGGACCGGATCAGAACCTGGCCCGCAGTTTTTGTGCTTTGCAGCAATCTCCTTAATTTGGGGATCTTCCAGTAGGGAAGAGTACTCTGGGTTGGCCTGAGGTTTATCTGGAGAGCCAAGAGGGCTATGCAGGCTTCCCAGGAGGTACTAGTGGTAAAGAACTCACCTGCCAATGCAGAAGACACAGGAGCTGAGACCCAGAGCCCTGGGTCAGGAAGATCCCCTGGAGGAGGACCTGAAAACCCACTCAAGTATAATTGCCTGGAAAATTCCATGGACAGAGGAGCCTGGAAGACTGCAGTTCATGGGGTTGCAAACAGTTGGACTCGACTGAGCGCACAGACACACCAGAAGGCTGTATAGTATGACAGTTATGCCCCTGGAGTGGCATTACTGGCTCCATTCCTCCTTCCTGTATGAAGTAGGGGTGACAATCTGGTTAGTCACTGTATTTCATTCCAGGTCTGCTCAACAGCATTGTGTGTCTGAACATACAAGAAGGTGCTACTGTAGAGTACAGAGAACATATGCAATATCCTGTAAGTCATAATGGAAAGAAATGTTTCAGAAAAGATGTGTGACTGTGTGTATATATATATTAATATGTATATTTGTGAATATATATATATATATATATATATATATATATCTGAACCACTTTGCTGTATAGCAGAAATTAACACAACATTGTAGATCAAGTACACTTCATTTAAACTTTTTTAAATTTATTTATCTGGCTGTGCTGGTTCTTAGTTGCAGCATGTGAACTCTTCATTGTGGCATGTGGGATCTAGTTCCCTGATCAGGAATCAAACCCGGGCACCCTGCATTGGGAGTGTAGAGTCTTAGCCACTCAACCACCAGGGAAGTCCCTATACTTCAATTTTAAAAAGTTTTTTTTTTTTTTTAAGTTAAATAAAGAGTCCTTTCCAGAGAAGGCAATGGCAACCTACTCCAGTACTCTTGCCTGGAAAATCCCATGGATGGAGGAGCCTGGTAGGCTGCAGTCCATGGGGTCTTGAAGAGTCGGACAGGACTTCACTTTCACTTTCACTTTTCACTTTCATGCATTGGAGAAGGAAATGGCAATCCACTCCAGTGTTCTTTCCTGGAGAATCCCATGGACAGAGGAGCCTGGTGGGCTGCCGTCTATGGGGTCACAGAGAGTTGGACACTACTGAAGCGACTTAGCATCAGCAGCAAAGAGTCCTTTGATCTGGAAGTCACTGAAGTTGGAGATTCCAATGGCTTTCACCAACCCCCTCACCCACCAGCCCAGTATGGTCACTCAGGCCTTCAAGAATGCTATTTTACTGGTGAGGACATCACCTTTCTTGTGTTTGGGGAAAAGTTTTCCCCAGGCTGGAATCCCAGCCATTAAGATAAATGTACAGATGGTCCAGTTTTCAGTTGTTTAGGATCTTCTGACAGGTTTCCTTCACCAGCTTCTCTCAAAGAAGATGGACCATAACTTGTTCATGATGAAGAGGTCCCCGTGCTTCACACCCTTCTCTCAGATGGCTTCCGCCATCTTATTCTTCTTCTGATAAGACACAGGCACAGTCAACTTGGTGGTTTCCTGCACCAATGGCCTCCTTCACAGGCTCCTTGACTTTGCCGGCGGGAGACTTTCATGTGTCCAGGCCCACAGTGGATGCCCCAGCTTCAGTATTGAGCACCAGAAGGTGGCCATGGTCAATGCAGACACAGTTCTGAGCAAGGAGACAGGGACTCTGGGCCCTGGTAAACAGGACTGGCCCTCACCTGGGGACTCTGTTCAGCATGTTCACTTCTGTATTCCTAGCACTTAACACAGAACTTGGCAGGTCACAGATGCTCCATAAGCACAGGTGAATGAATAAGGCTTTTCAAGAGTAATTCCTTTATCCCTTTACTGCCCCTTACTGCTTCAGTGACTGCTCCTTCACACCATAGGATCTAGGCTATAAGTGATAGGGGGCAGTGCTACCCGATTGCCAGTCCGGAAAGTGTGAGTTACTGGTCTAAGCTGAGACACAAAGCTTATACCAAAATGTACATCTGATATGCCACTCAGCACAGTGTTTATCAGGATGACTTATTTTTTTTGGAATAAGATTTTATTGACGAAAGAAATTGCACTCCATTCTAGCACAGGCTTATCTCTTAAAGCAGTGTGTGCACTGGTGCCTGTGTTCAGGATGCACTGTGACCAGCACAGACACGGGGGTTACACAACTAATGAAATATGTTTTCTGACTTCAGAAAACTCATAGGTAGGAGAAATACACAGTTTAAGACACAATTACCAAATTCTGTGTCAAGTTGTATAATAAACAGTTGTGGGAGAAAACATGGAATTGTGGGAGTAATAAGAAATTGTGGGAAAGAATGGAAAATTGTGAGAGCTGAGGGAGAAAACAGAATTTAAAAGAGAATGGAGAACCAACACAGAGAAACAGAAGTGTGAGAGTAAATGGAGAATATGAAGAGGAAACAGAATTGTGAGAGAAAAATGGAGAACTGTGTGGGAAAATGGGAAAATCCCAAGAGAACACGGAGGATTTTAGGATAGAGGATTATAGATGAGATATGGAACCGTGGAAGTGAATGGAGACTGAAGGAGCTGTATGGAACTGTGGAAAAAATAGGGACTTGTGAGAGTTGGGAATTGTGAGAAAGAATGAAGAATTGCTAGAGAATAGATAACTGGGAAAGAGAATAGAGAACGGCCTGACATGAAAAAATGGGAGAGAAAACATGGAATTGTGGGAGAGAATGAGAAATTTGGGGAGAAACAGTGACTTGTGGAGACAATGAGGATTTGAGGTCATGAGTAAGGGATTGTGGCAGCTAGATGGCATTGTGGGAGAAACTTATGTGGAGACGTTGCATGGAGTTGTGGGAGCAAGTGGGAGATTGTGGGGACTGTGGGGAATAGTGGAGGGTACACAGAATTGTGGCAGTGATGGGGATTATGAGGGCCACTGGGGATTGTAGGGGAACAGTGATGAGTGAGAGAGAAGGCTTTGTGGAATTGAAGAAAAATAGGGAATCATAGGGGCTGCCTGGAATTGGGCCAGAGAATGAGGAATTACAGGAGAAGTAGTGATGGGGGAGTGAGTAGGAAATGGGGGAAAAGAGAATTATAAAAGAGCAAAAAGAATCATGGAGAGATCAAGAATTATAGGAAATATAGGAAACTGGGGGAGGGAATGGAGAACTCTGGAAGAGAATGAAGAATTGAGAGAGACAAGGAATTGTGGAAGCTGGAGAAATACAAAAGGAGCACTGATAACGATGAAGAACTATAGGTTTGGAAAGGCAACTCACTTTATGATGACCAACCCTAAATTGACCAACCCTAAATGGGTCTCTGACAATGAAATGTTTATCATTGGAGACACTTTAAACTGTTCTTATGGAGGACTAGTGGAAGAAATCAGTGGCTTATATCATCTTAAAAGGATTAGGCTTGGAGCTATTCTGCCAGGTTCCCAGTCTCAAGGCACAGGCTTGGATTGCTTTCAGTTAAGTTCAGTTCAGTTGCTCACTCGTGTCCAACTCTTTGCGATCCCATGAACTACAGCACACCAGGCCTCCCTATTCATCACCAACTCCTAGAGTTTACCCAAACTCATGTCCATTGAGTCGGTGATGCCATCCAACCATCTCATCCTCTGTCGTCCCCTTCTCCTTCTGCCCCCAATCCCTCCCAGCATCAGAGTCTTTTCCAATGAGTCAACTCTTCCCATGAGGTGGCCAAAGTATTGGAGTTTCAGACCCTAATAAAGGGAGAGCCGCAGGTCTGCACCCCTTTCCCCTCCTCTCTCTACCTGTGATCTGGCTGTATGGTCCTTGGGCATGTCAGGTCCCTTCCCAGATTTGTGAGTAATAAATCACATTCTTCAAAGTTCCCTGAGGCTTGGTGCTAAGGTACATTTCATAATCATAAGAACCACAAAGGCTGGTCCAGCCACAATATTGGCTCTGGTTTGGGAAGTGTCTATGGGGGCTGCCACAGGTAGTGGGGGCCCAGGTGAGCGCTTCAGGCATTTCTGGACAATAGCATCTCTATCAAAAGGCTGACATGACACAACAGAGTCTGGAACATCTTCTGACACCAGATAGCAAGGACGCTCTCAAAAGCATCCAGGATCACATCAGATGACTTAGAAATCAACTTGATGAGGCTCCCACTGGCCAAATATAAGCTCTAAGAATAATACTAATTGCCATGGACTGAAATCCATCAAATATTTAAATACATGAGTTCATAATAATATTCAGAATGATGATAATGATAATTTCCACCTTTATAGGAGGATAGGACACTAATTCGTAATCTTAAAAAAAATGATAAATGAAGTGAATCAGAGATTTATCCCACCTTTCCTCTATAAAATATTCAGATCAGTTTAATTCAGTTGCTCAGTCGTGTCCAACTCTTTATGACCACATGGACTGCAGCTCGCCAGGCCTCCCTGTCCATGACCAACGCCCGAAGTTTACTCAAACTCGTGTCCATTGAGTGAGTGATGGCATCCAACAATCTCATCCTCTGTCATCCCCTTCTCCTCTCACCCTCAATCTTTCCCAGCATCAGGGTCTTTTCAAATGAGCCAGCTCTTTGCATCAGGTAGCTAAAGTATTGGAGTTTCAGCTTCAACATTAGTCCTTCCAATGAATATTCAGGACTGATTTCCTTTAGGATGGACTGGTTGGATCTCCTTGCAGTCCAAGGGACTCTCAAGAGTCTTTTCCAACACCACAGTTCAAAAGCATCAATTCTTCAGTGCTCATCTTTCTTTATAGTCCAACTCTCACATCCATACATGACTACTGGAAAAACCATAGCCTTGACTAGATGGACCTTTATTGGCAAAGCAATGTCTCTGCTTTTTAATATGCTGTCTAGGTTGGTCATAACTTTTCTTCCAAGGAGTAAGCATCTATGAACTATACCACTAGGTAACAGAGAGTAAATGAGGAAAGTCTTTCTCTATAAAAGTATTCCAACTAATAAATGAAAAAGAGCGGATAAAGTTAAAAAAAATAACCATTTTGCAACCCCTGATGAATACACAGATAATGTATAGGTGTTAGACATCAATGGCTTGTTATGTCATCGAAACAGAGACAAACAGACACTGTGAGCCTCCTGACAGGAAAACACCTCGCCATCCTATGGTTTGGGCCAAAGAGAAGTGACTTGAGTCTGACAAATCTCAGGATCCAGATGCTTAATTGCAGAAATATGGAAGACAGAGGAATATATTGAGCTGCATTAGTCAAGAGTGCTGTGTTAGTTATTTACTGCTGCGTAACAAATGACCCCAAAGCATAGTGGCTTAAGACAACAATTCACATTTATACTCACAGTTTCCTTGTGTCAGGAATTCTAGAGTGTTTTGGCAGGGTGGTTCTGGCTCAGGGTCACACATGAGGTCACAGTCAAGATGTTAGCTGAGGCAGATATCATCTGAAGGCCTGACCAGGGCTGGAATACCTGCTTCCAAGGTGGGTCATTCACATGGCAGCTAAGTTAATTCTGGCTGTAGGTGGGATGCCTCAGCTCCTCCTCACATAGACTACTCCCAGGCTGCTTAAAGGTCCTCATGACGTGGTAGTTGATTTCCTGCTGAGTAATCCAAGGAAGAAAAACAGACACAGCACAATGTTATTGATGGCAAAACCTTAGAAGCCACACACTATCACTTTGGCTGTATTCTGTTGGTCACACAGACCAACCCTGATGTCATGTAGGATGGGACTATACAAGTGTATGAATGACAGGAAGTACGGGTCATTGGCACCCCTCTGGAAAGCTGGAAACCACGAGTATGCCATCAGCAAATGCCATGCTGTCAAAACACGACTATTCAAATAGTCTATGAACTTCATCAGATAAATTATAAGCAAAAGAAAGGAATGAGCAGGGAACTTAAAGACTGAAAGAGATACAAAAGCTGTCAAATTTTAAAATGTCCACAAAACTATATAATATCTAGGTACATCTATCTGGATAACAAAACTATTAAAAATTGCAAGGAAGTGATTACTGCTGCTGCTGCTGCTGCTGCTAAGTCGCTTCAGTCGTGTCCAACTCTGTGCAACCCCAGAGACGGCAGCCCACCAGGCTCCCCCATCCCTGAGATTCTCCAGGCAAGAACACTGGAGTGGGTTGCCATCTCCTTCTCCAATGCATGAAAGTGAAAAGTAAAAGTGAAGTCGCTCAGTCCTGCCCGACTCCTAGCGACCCCATGGACTGCAGCCTACCAGGCTCCTCCATCCATGGGATTTTCCAGGCAAGAGTACTGCAGTGGGGTGCCATTGCCATCTCCGGAAGTGATTACTAGAAAAGCCAAAATGGTTTCTTATGGGGAATGGGTGAGAAGAGATGAGGACTGGGTACAAAGAAGGGGCTTTTGGGTTGACTTGCAAAAATCTTTCTGGATGTGGTAATGGTTACAAGCACAAGGGTGCTTGACTTAGACTACTTCACTAAGACATATATTTGCTTTATGTGATTTCTTGTGTTTATGCTTTATCTTACAATAAAAATTTTAAAAAATAGAAATCATAGCCCTGGAGGTATACTGTTCAGTTCAGTTCAGTTCAGTCCCTCAGTCGTGTCTGAGTCTTTGCAACCCCATGAATCGCAGCACGCCAGGCCTCCCTGCCCCTCACCAACTCCCAGAGTTCACTCAACCTCACGTCCATCAAGTCGGTGATGCCATCCAGCCATCTCATCCTCTGTCGTCCCCTTCTCCTCCTGCCCCCAATCCCTCCCAGCATCAGAGTCTTTTCCAATGAGTCAACTCTTCGCATGAAGTGGCCAAAGTACTGGAGTTTCAGCTTTAGCATCATTCCTTCCAAAGAAATCCCAGGGCTGATCTCCTTCAGAATGGACTGGTTGGATCTCCTTGCAGTCCAAGGGACTCTCAAGAGTCTTCTCCAACACCACAGTTCAAAAGCATCAATTCTTCGGCACTCAGCTTTCTTCCCAGTCCAACTCTCGCATCCATACATGACCACTGGAAAAACCATAGCCTTGACTAGACGAACTTTTGTTGGCAAAGTAATGTCTCTGCTTTTCAATATGCTGTCTAGGTTGGTCATAACTTTTCTTCCAAGGAGTAAGCGTCTTTTAATTTAATGGCTACAGTCACCATCTGTAGTGATTTTGGAGCCCAAAAAAATAAAAATAAAGTCTTACACTGTTTCCCTTGTTTCCCCATCTGTTTCCCATGAAGTGAAGGGACCAGATGCCATGATTTTCGCTTTCTGAATGTTGAGTTTTAAGCCAACTTTTTCACTCTCCTCTTTTACCTTCATCAAAAGGCTTTTTAGTTCCTCGTCACTTTCTGCCGTAAGGGTGGTGTCATCTGCATATCTGAGGTTATTGATATTTCTCCCAGAAATCTTGATTCCAGCTTTTGCTTCTTCCAGCCCAGCATTTCTCATGATGTACTCTGCATATAAGTTAAATATGCAGGGTGACGATATACAGCCTTGAAGTACTCCTTTTCTTATTTGGAAGCAGTCTGTTGTTCCATGTCCAGTTCCAACTGTTGCTTCCTGACCTGCATACAAATTTCTCAAGAGGCAGGTCAGGTGGTCTGGTATTCCCATCTCTTTCAGAATTTTCCACAGTTTATTGTGATCCACACAGTCAAAGGCTTTGGCATAGTCAATAAAGCAGAAATAGATGTTTTTCTGGTACTCTCTTGCTTTTTTGATGATCCAGGGGATGTTGGCAATTTGGTCTCTGGTTCCTCTGCCTTTTCTGAAACCAGCTTGAACATCAGGAAGTTCACGGTTCACATATTGCTGAAGCCTGGCTTGGAGAATTTTGAGTATTAACTTACTAGCATGTGAGATGAGTGCAATTGTGCAGTAGTTTGAGCATTCTTTGGCATTGCCTTTCTTTGGGATTGGAATAAAAACTGATCTTTTCCAGTCCTGTGGCCACTGCTTAGTTTTCCATATTTGCTGGCATACTGAGTGCAGCACTTTCACAACATCATTTTTTCAGGATTTGAAATAGCTCAACTGGAATTCCATCACCTCCACTAGCTTTGTTCATAGTGATGCTGTCTAAGGCCCACTTGACTTCACATTCCAGGATGTCTGGCTCTAGGTCAGTGATCACACCATCGTGATTATCTGGGTGATGAAGATCTTTTTTGTACAGTTCTGTGTATTCTTGCCACCTCTTCTTAATATCTTCTGCTTCTGTTAGGTCCATACCATTTCTGTCCTTTATCGAGCCCATCTTTGCATGAAATGTTCCCTTGGTATCTCTAATTTTCTTGAAGAGATCTCTAGTCTTTCCCATTCTGTTGTTTTCCTCTATTTCTTTGCATTGATTGCTGAGGAAGGCTTTCTTACCTCTTCTTGGTATTCTTTGGAACTCTGCATTCAGATGCTTATATCTTTCCTTTTCTCCTTTGCTTTTAGCTTCTCTTCTTTTAACAGCTATTCGTAAGGCTGTTAAATCTTCTTAAAGATATTTATTGAACTTTGTGCAAAAGTCACAGTTCCTTTCAATATTAGAAAATAGGCGGCCAGAACAGAAGTCTGACTATCTATCTACCCATTTACCTATTTAGCTGCACTAAACCTTAGTTGAGGCACATGAAGTCTTTACTTGCAGCATGCAAACTCTTAGTTGTGGCATGTGGCATCTAGCTCCCTGACCGGGAATCGAACACCGGCCCCCTGCATCGGGAGTGCGGAGTCTTTAGTCACTGGACCACCATGGAAGTCCCCACAGGTCTTTTTTTTTTTTTTAATGAAAATTTTCAAAAGTACAAAAGCAGATGCAAGCATGCCAACATATTTATAACATTCCTACAGTTTTTTTTCCTTCCAATTTTCAAGGTAGTAAAAATAAGAAATTTCAGATAACTCCTAAAGAACGGTATAAGCACAATTATTCTGTCTTCCATCAAAACCAGATCATTGTATTTGAAATGGAAATAGGAAATTGAACGTGATGGAATGTCCTTCCATCCACCTTTCAGGACAGGAATATTCAATGCAAGTAGCACCAGTATCCCAGGCCTGCCTTTTGAATAAAAGAATGAAATCCATCTCCCCGTACCTCCTCTGTCAATAAGCTGGGCTTACCAGGTAGCCCTAGTGGTAAAGAACCCACCTCCCAATGCAAGAGATGCAAGATATGTGGGTTTGATCCCTGGGTCAGGAAGATCCCCTTGAGGAGGGCATGGCTACCCACTCCAGTATTCTTGCCTGGAGAATGCCATGGACAGAGGAGCCTGGCAGGCTACAACCCATGGGATTGCAAAGAGTTGGACACAACTGAGCAACTTAGCATGCATCAAAAATATCGGGGGCTTCCCTGGTGGCTCAGACACTAATGAATCTGCCTGCAATGAAAATATTAAAAGAAATAACCTCCCAGCTAAAGATGTAGATTCTCATAGTTCCTTATAAAGCCCAAGAAAAAGAAAAAAGAAAACATACTATTCTAATCTCAAGATATTACTTAGCTATTGGAACTAAAATAGAAAGGCAAATCCAATCAGATCCATCTTTTTTCTTAAATGAAAATGATTTTGCAATGAAAACCAAGTAAATTTTACTGGTGAGTGGCTGAGTGAATTGTCTCTACAGGGTATCTTTGTTTTCTAAAGGCTGTTACAAGTTCAGGGCCGCTCATTATTGGTGGCAAGAAACCAGTTTCTGATCAACGTCCCTTCAACCAGTCACAGTGAGCTGAATTTCCGTTGTGCTTACTTCCCTGTTATGTATGCCCTACTCTCATTTTCAGGAATGTTTTTATAAACTGGGTACCAAAAAGGGAAGAAGAGCCCTAATGAAAGTCTCTCTGGGATGCTCACGGACTGGGCCAGAGTAGAAGAAATTTCTGGAGCTTTTTCATGTGTCCGTCAGGAGTGGGCCAAGCCTGCATTGTCTCCACAGCAAACTGAAGGCTTTTCTGTCCTTTTTTCTTTCCTTTTACTCTTTTTCTCCTCAGTTCAATTCAGTTCAGTCACTCAGTCATTTCTGACTCTTTGCTACCCCATGAACCACAGCACGCCAGGCCTCCCTGTCCATCACCAACTCCCAGAGCCCACCCAAACCCATGTCCATTGAGTAGGTGACGCCATCCAACCATCTCATCCTCCTTTGTCCCCTTCGCCTCCTGCCCTCAATCTTTCCCAGCATCAAGGTCTTTCCAAATGAGTCAGCTTTTCGCATCAGGTGGCCAAAGTATTGGAGTTTCAGCTTCAACATCAGTCCAGTGCTTCCAATGAACACCCAGGACTGATCTCCTTTAGGATGGACTGGTTGGACCTCCTTGAAGTCCAAGGGACTCTCAAGAGTCTTCTGCAACAACACAGTTCAAAAGCATCAATTCTTCAGCACTCAGCTTTCTTTATAGTCCAACTCTCACATCCATACATGACCATTGGAAAAACCATTGCCTTGAATAGACGGACCTTTGCTGACAAAGTAATGTCTCTGCTTTTTAATATGTTGTCTAAAGTTGGTCATAACTTACATGGGTTTCTCTTATCTCGGACGTGGGGTATCTCTTCACAGCTGCTCCAGCAAAGTGCAGCCACTGCTCCTTACCTTGGATGTGGGGTAGCTTCTCTCGGCCGCCCCTATGCTGTCACAGCCACCGCTCCTGCACCGTTTTTCTCCTCATCCTCTGCTTTTCATAGTTTAGAAATTACATTTTAATAAAATTTAATACATATTTATGTAATTATATATAATTTTATAATAATATATGCAATATAAAACATATGGCAAAACCAATACAATATTGTAAAATAATTAACCTCCAATTAAAATAAATAAATTTATATTTTAAAATATATAATATATAATAATATATGTAATATTTTGTAGTAATGTTTATATATAATAATGGTGATGTGAATGACATTGACTCTTCTCAAACATGTTGGTTCAGGAATCTCAAGGCATGTCAAATTATCTGGGCCAGGTGGGTAGTTCCTCTATCTGTGTTGTCTGAGAACAGTGAATGTCATTCACATCACTGTTAAATATAAATTTAATTTACATCAATTCAGTGAATGCTGAAAATATTTTAGATATAAGATTTTTTTTTCAGGCATCAAATATAAAATATCAATATGATATCTTTCCATCAGTGGCATTTTGCACAACGCCTGGAGGTACAGAAGTAGATTTGCACACCACGGGGCATCGCTAAAGATCAAGGACCTAAAGAAACAGATGGAATCTAGATTCTGACCCACAGACTATCTTACCTGTGTTCAGAGACACATGAGTAGGGAGAGGAGGAAGACTGCCTGTTAAGAATGCCCCTCTGTTGGTATCCTCTGCTTTAATCAGCGGATGCCTCCTCCATGTTGGGATGAGCTAACTGGTAAATCCATCACAGGACTGATCAACTGAAATGACAGAGGAGTGGCACTCTGGGTATGTTTACTAGGGACTATAGCTTGGAATTCAGTCTTTCTGAAAATTTTTCTTGGAAAAAAAACATTTAGGGGAGCTTGTTCAAACACTACATGTTCCATCCATTGCTCTAGTTGGCACTTCTCAAGGGAGTTTTGCATGAGAACCACGTGGTAAGGGAGTTAAGAACACATGGGCATGGCTCCATCTGGGACACAGATTCCCAGGTCTAGGGTGACATCAAGGCAGTTCATGGAGAACGCTCCCTAGGTGGTTTTGTGTCTGCTCCGGATGACCCTCTCACGACAACCTCCATTCTCCATGAGGTTCCTGCCCCAACACACAGGAGTGATGCACTTCAGGCTCATTGTTAGTAAATTTCAGGACAAACATCCTAGAGTTCTATACTGGAAGAGTATGTAAAAAGAGAGTATATATCTGAATCACTCTTCTGTACACCTGAAACTAATACAACATTGTAAATTGATATTATTTCAATTAAAAACAATCCAAGAGTCCTAGTAAATCTCAGAGAGGATGGAAATGGGGAGGTGCTTATGGAGTTTGAAAAGATCCCCAGCTGATTCCAACAGCTGGATCATTTTCCCAATTAGTCTAAGAACCACACCTCTACCATTTATCCTTGGATGAAAGGATCCATCAGAAAGATTCTCATCCAGACAAAAGTGTTTTGATCCCTAAGCTCTTTGCTTCAGAATTGCTTTTTTATTTCGATTAGCCTACTAGAAGAACAAACATACCAAATAATTTTTTTTCATGGGGTCATTGATAAGGTCCTTCTTCACTTTTATACTGTTCTCTTTGCTAGGACTGGGGAGAAGAGAACACCTTAAGAGTTAGTTCATGCTTTTTGAATGCTGGATCATGTAACTGCCTGTGTTTCTCTTCTTGTCTTGGCTGTTTGGAAGTTTAGAACTAATTATGTGAGCAGTTAACTCTATTTGCCTTTGCCCAATTTCTTCACTTACTTCTTTTTTAAGATTTTTTTTTTTTTGATGTGGACCATTTCCAAAGGCTTTAATGATTTGTTACAAGATTGCTTCTGTTGTTTCTGTTCTAGTTTTTTTGGCTGCAAGGCACAGGGGATCCCAGCCCTGAACAGAGATCAAGCCCACATCCCTGTCAACTACAAATCAGCACTTGCCATGGGTGCTTGCCATCTATCTCTACAAGGATTAGATCGTGCTGCTGCAGCTGCTGACCTCTAACACCCCTGAAAGAGTTCAGGGTGGAGAGCAGAAATGAGGCCCTCTGTGCTCTGGGAAAAGTGGCTGGACAGGTCTTCAGATAGTTAGATATTCTCAGGAGCTGATTTTATGAGCCCAATTCTTGCATCTCCTCATATCTAGAAAACCACTAAAATCCTTCATGGTGACACTGTTCCTCGTGACTAGTGAAGATTTCACAAGACTAGCAGAAGCCTTCTGGAAAAAGTGTTTCATGGCATGGATTTCCCCTTCACCAAAAATCACATATATACTGACCTTCTCCCCTGCCTCTTTGGAGCAGTTTCTCAGAGCTATCTGAGGCGCTGGCTCCAGGGCTGCAGTCTCCATTTTGCCCCAAATAAAACTTAACTTCCAACTCTCACATAGTGCATTTTTTTCTTTTAGGTCGACATCCTCATATCTAGAAAGGTATGAAATCCTTCATGGTCATGACTGTTTCTCATGACTAGCAGAAAGCTTCTGGAAAAATATGTGCTCGATTGTATGTATTCCACCTTCACCAAAATCACATATACACTGACCTTTCACCCTGCTCCTTTGGAGCAGTTTCTCAGAGCTATCTGAGATGCTGTCTCCTGGGCTACAGTTCTCATTTTCCCCCAAATAAAATTTAACTTGCAACACTCACATTGTGGATTTGTTGTTGTTGTTGTTGTTGACATCGCCCTCATTGAAAGGTGAAGTCTCAACTACCAGACCACCAGGAAGTCTCTCCACTTATTTTTAAAGTTAACTTTGCCTCTTATGTTTAAACACTGTTCAATGGATACTTCTGAGATATAACAATCGATACATTTAACACAATGTATACAAGTATACCGGAGAAGGCAATGGCACCCCACTCCAGTACTTTTGCCTAGAAAATCCCATGGACGGAGGAGCCTGGTAGGCTGCAGTCCATGGGGTCGCTAGAGTCTGACACGACTGAGCGACCTCACTTTCACTTTTCACTTTCATGCATTGGAGAAGGAAATGGCAACCCACTCTAGTGTTCTTGCCTGGAGAATCCCAGGGACAGGGAAGCCTGTTGGGCTGCCGTCTATGGGGTTGTACAGAGTCGGACATGACTGAAGCGACTTAGCAGCAGCACCATACAAGTATACTCAGTTCAGTTCAGTTCAGTCGCTTGGTCGCTCTTTGTGACCCCATGAATCGTAGCACGCCAGGCCTCCCTGTCCATCACCAACTCCCGGAGTTCACTCAAACTCACGTCCATCGAGTCAGTGATGCCATCCAGCCATCTCATTCTCTGTTTTCCCCTTCTTCTCCTGCCCCCAATCCCTCCCAGCATCAGAGTCTTTTCCATTGAGTCAACAAGTATACTACTGTCAACAAGTATACTAGTGAACAGTATATTTATGATTGATACATTTGTAGCAGTTGATGAGTTTCAAGAGTATGTCATGTTTTGTATTTGTCTTAGATCCATTATTGAAGGATAGCCTGCTATAAACAAACAAAACAACAGACAGACACTACTGTTTCCTAGATATACTGATGAAATACATGGTAATTTAATAGGAATATGGCTGACTATTAGTGGGGGACGTGGAGTCCATAGGCAGACTATAGTTTACTTTAGTTCAGTTCTAGTTCTAGTTCAGTCTCTCAGTCGTGTCCAACTCTTTTCGACCCCATGAATCACAGCACGCCAGGCCTCCCTGTCCATCACCAACTCCCAGAGTTCACTCAGACTCACCTCCATCAAGTCAGTGATGCCATCGAGCCATCTCATCCTCTGTCTGTCCCCTTCTCCTCCTGCCCCCAATTCGTCCCAGCATCAGAGTCTTTTCCAATGAGTCAACTCTTAACCTGAGGTAGCCAAAGTACTGGAGTTTCAGCTTTAGCATCATTCCTTCCAAAGAACACCCAGGACTTATCTTCTTTAGAATGGACTGGTTGGATCTCCTTGCAGTCCAAGGGACTCTCAAGAGTCTTCTCCAACACCACAATTCAAAAGCATCAATTCTTCGGTGCTCAGCCTTCTTCACAGTCCAACTCTCACATCCATACATGACTACTGGAAAAACCATAGCCTTGACTAGATGAACCTTTGTTGGCAAAGTAATGTCTCTGCTTTTGAATATGCTATCTAGGTTGATCATAACTTTCCTTCCAAGGAATAAGCGTCTATTAATTTCATGGCTGCAATCACCATCTGCAGTGATTTTGGAGCCCAAAAAAATAAAGTCTGACACTGTTTCCACTGTTTCCCCATCTATTTCTCATGAAGTGGTGGGACCGGATTCCATGATCTTCGTTTTCTGAATGTTGAGCTTTAAGCCAACTTTTTCACTCTCCACTTTCACCTTCATCAAGAGGCTTTTTAGTTCCTCTTCACTTTCTGCCATAAGGGTGGTGTCATCTGCATATCTGAGGTTATTGATATTTCTCCCGCCAGTCTTGATTCCAGCTTGTGTTTCTTCCAGTCCAGCGTTTCTCATGATGTACTCTGCATATAATTTAAATAAACAGGGTGACTATATACAGCCTTGACGAACTCCTTTTCCTATTTGGAACCAGTCTGTTGTTCCATGTCCAGTTCCAACTGTTGCTTCCTGACCTGCATACAAATTTGTCAAGAGGCAGATCAGGTGGTCTGGTATTCCCATCTCTTTCAGAATTTTCCACAGTTTATTGTGATCCACACAGTCAAAGGCTTTGGCATAGTCAATAAAGCAGAAATAGATGTTTTCCTGGAACTCTCTTGCTTTTTCCATGATCCAGCGGATGTTGGCAATTTGATCTCTGGTTCCTCTGCCTTTTCTAAAACCAGCTTGAACATCAGGAAGTTCAAGGTTCACATATAAACAATTTTTTGCATACACCAAACACACATACATACATATATATACACATATGCATGTTATATAAAGTATATTTTAAGAAAAATAACATTTAAAAAGGAACAATTCTTCTTTATCAATTCTTCTATTTCTTCTTCTTATTCCTATTTCCTGACCATGGTGGTATGTATTTCATATGGGACATGTATCTTCTTTAAGAATAAGAGAATGGCCATTCTATAAATAACTGCTTTGAATCTGGGCACATTTCTCCTTTGCTCTGGTGAGATCCTTTATAACACACCATAAAATGAGACCCCAATTTCCTCAGCCTTATAAAATATCCAGAAGTATTCAAAGCTGCCTTCAAAACGCTGGAAACCATAACATCTGAGGCCAGTCCCCAGAGGAATGGCCTGAGCCTCACATATGGAGAAGCTGTTAAAACCTCATCACAGAAGTGTTCGGTTCTCCTTCAGTCTGGAAGTCCTGCTTTCAAGTATGTGAAGTGTCCTGGTGGAAACAGCATGAGAGCTGCTTGGGGGCTACTGAGACCCTGTGAGCAGGTGGCAAGGGCAGTTGGGGGTTGGCTGGAAATAAAAGACATGGAAAATAATGAGCTTGATGGTGATTGTCGGCTTAGCTGTTTCTAGCTCGCTTCCATTCCGTTCAGAGAGCTGAGCTTAATAGGCAAGGTGCCCCCAGAGCATTTGGAAAATGACCAGAAAGAAGGCTCCAAGCACATATTTAGAGAAGAGAGCACAGACACCACTTTGCTGCATGCTTAGACGTCTGCTGGATAACAGAAGTCTGTGCAATGAGGCAGACATTCTATGTCCGTGCCGTCCAACATGGACGCCACCAGCCACCTGTGGCTATGAAACCCTTGAAACGTTGCTAGTGGGACATGAGAACCAGATAACTTTATTTCACTTTAATTCACTGAAATTTAAATTGCCACATGTGGGTAGTGGCTACTTGATTAGACAGTTTCATGAGGATAATGGAGTATGATTTGGCTCACCGATGTGCAAAACGCTCGGCCTGTTCAGTCTGTAATTTTTAGCTACTTTCCGTCTCTAAGGCTGTGGTCCCTGAGGATTTGTATCACAATGACTGTGTCTGCGCTCCGGCTTGTCTATCTCTGTCATTCTTTCTATTGCTTCCTCCTTTGCAAATAAACTTGATTTTTTCCTCCCCAGCCTGCTTCTTGCACACAATGCAGGAGGACAGGGCTGTCTGCTAGCACTCGACCCCAAGGCTTAATTCAAAAGGCTGAGAACGAGTCCCTCAGGGCAGATCTGCTTAGACAGAGTTCTGCAGCATAGGGCTGGAGCCATCTGCCTTGACACCACTCGGCTCCAAACAAATGTCAGGTGAATTTAAATCACTTCCAGATGAGGAATGTAGGTCAGTGACAAGGGTGAGAGCCTGATCAAATTGCGAGCTTGACAACTGTTACTTCTAATTGCACTTGAGCCAGGCTGTGTGATGGCTGAAAATCAAGACAGGACCCTCAATTGGGCTTGCTCACTAAGTCACTTTAATGCCTCACAAGCGAGAACTCTGGTGGTCTTAGGCCCAGTTAAGGAACTTGGCCCAAAACACAAGCTGTGGTGAACGCGCCTGACCACATTTTACAGTGCTAATCTGGATCACAGCGGGGCCAGCAAAACCCCACATCTGATGGTAGCAAATGAAAACTCAACCCAAAATGCATGAAAAACAAGCTAGTGTATCTAGAAACACAATGATTGAAGAACAGGGATAGTGGTTACTGTATGCCAGGCCCCAAGCTGGGAGCTGGAAATACAGATAGAAAGGAAACCAAGCCTCTGCCTTCAAGGTGCTCGCTGTCTAGTAAAAGAAATAGCAGAAAAAAAACCAATATTATAATAGACTATGCTAAGGACTCTCAAGAAAGAGCAGGTGAAATACTGTGAGAACACATAAAAGAGCCTGGATTCAGCCTAGGGTTTCACCAAATGGGTTTCCTGGAGGCAATGGCATGGGAGCGGGGTGCTGCTGCTTAGTCGCTTCAGTTGTGTCCGACTCTCTGTGACCCCATGGAACTGTAGCCCTCCAGGCTCCTCTGTCCATGGGCTCTCCAGGCAAGAATACTGGAGTGGATTGCCATTGCCTTTTTCAGGGGATCTTCCTGACCCAGGGATCAAACTCAGGTCTCCCACTTTGCATGCAGATTCTTTACCGTCTGAGCCACGAGGGAAGCCCTGACATCAAAATAGGAGTTTGCCAAGTGGGCAAGGGCATTCTGGACAGAGGCATCTGCCCAAAGGCACAGAAGTAAGAAATACTTGGTGTATCTGGAGTACTTCAGACGGTATATCCTGATCCTCAGGATGTAAAGTCTGTTTATTTAACAACTCAGGCCACACAGAACTGCCTAAAGTAGAAAGTCACATGAAATATTTTGCTCCAAATTCCATGCTCCGTAGATGGCCACTGCTAAATATGTGATGTATCCTTACAGACTGTATTTATAGTGTGACAAATAGCGCTCAGCGCAGAGTTCAACAGATAATAAATAAGGTTAGTTCAATAAATACTGTGCCCGCATGGAAACAAATGTATGGAATGGCCGCAAAGTCCAGACACAGGCTTCCTCTTTCTCCCACAAACATGTATCTCCCCATGTGCTCCTGAACATATTCCTCTCTGAAATCTGGAAAGCTCCAGAGGGAGCCTTTTCAGCTGGTTTGTGGTCTTGAGTGTGAAACCGTCTCAGACATAGAGCTTTGAGGTCCCTGGGTGTTTTTGCTGGGAGGTTGATTTTAGAAACTCCCACTCAAGAATCTCATCCTGTTGAAGCCTAGACCCTTTTGAATCCTGGAGGGACTGCCCCTATGAGGGCTGCCTTGGAAGCCCTAAGCTACCATTTTAAACCTATGCAGTCACTTGGCCAACAAAGGTCTGTACAGTTAAAACTATGGTTTTTCCAATGGTCATGTATGGATGTGACAGTTGGACTGTGAAGAAAGCTGAGTGCTGAGGAATTGATGCTTTTGAACTGTGGTGTTGGAAAATACTCTTAAGAGTCCCTTGGACTACAAGGAGGTCCAACCAGTCCATCGTAAATGAGATCAGTCCTGGGTGTTTATTGGAAGGACTGATGTTGAAGCTGAAACTCCAATACTTTGGCCACCTCATGCGAAGAGCTGACTCATTGGAAAAGACCCTGATGCTGGGAAAGATTGAGGGCAGGAGGAGAAGGGGCTGAGAGAGGATGAGATGGTTGGATGGCATCACCGACTTGCTGGACATGAGTTTGAGCAAATTCTGGGAGATAGGGGAAGACAGGGAAGCCTGGTGTGCTACAGTCCTAGGGGTCACAGAGTTATGACTGAGCGACTGAACAACATGTTTCTATCAGCCTAGTCCTTTGCTACCCAGTGCAGTGCGTGGACCAGCACCACCTTGGAGCATGTTACAAGTGCAGAGTCTTGGGCCCCACTGGACTGGAATCTGCACTAGAGATTCCCCCAGTGATTCTGGTGCATGTTACAGATTGGGAAGCTCTGGCCCAGTCAACATCCTGTTCCTAGGAGACACCCAAGTGCTAGCCTGGACCACAGCTTGGCCAGTCCTTTCTCCTCCCCCTCACTTGCCCTGGCTTTTGAAATTTCCCTCAAGAGAAATCAGTCATTTTCTGGAGGGTCCATTGTAGCATTTTCTTCTTGCTTTAGCTAGGAGCCCTTCTTCACTCTCTTCCTGACCATCCCAACATCCTAAGTTCTCCTTGGAATTGCTACTCTGAGCCTTGATCTTCTGCTGGTCCATCTTGGTGGCTTCTGCCCTTCTGGCCTCTGTGTCACCCCTTTAGCGATGCAGAGAGACAGGACGGGCTTTGAATGAATGGCCTGTGGCTCTTCCCTGTCATGGGTTTGAATCCCAACCTTGGGTATCCCCATCCCAATCCCTTGGGCTTTGCCCAAGGTCACCCTTGTGTGGCCTTGGGCAAGTTATGTCACCTCTCTGTGCCTCTTGCCAGCTCCTGAGTTTGCTTGCATAGACAATTACCCACACTGGCATCTAAATCAGAAGTCATGTCATCGTTCCAAGATGGCCACATCTACCATCTTCTAAGGCTAACTCAGGCCAATGTGACAGACAGAGAAACATTCCAGACAGTAAATTCCAGACAATAAATCAATCCAGAACAGATTGATTAATTGTCTTCCTGGTTGTTATTTATATAGACTGGCTGGCTGTTGGCCCTACCTACAGGACAACACAAGGGTAACAAATTGTTTTTCCTGAGATTCCTTAGACCTCAGCTGACTATTATAGGTTCTTTCATAGCTACCCTCTTTGATAATCAAGGGTCCCCATGAAGGCAGTGTGATGCTCTCTTCCTTGGTGTTCTATGTATCGAAGTAGGAAGAGGATACAAAAAGCTGGATCCGACTACAGTAAGAATTATCCAGATCTGCCACTTGGTTGGTGTATAAAATGTATAGATGCATAAGACAGATTTCAGTTTTAGAAGGAAAGTTCTCTAAAAATAAGATACAATATACATACATGTTACTGTTAGCCTACCATAAGTAAGTCACTGAGACTCTTAACTCCCAGCTTAACCAAGATGACAAGAGAAGAATACAATATGGGAGTGTGGGCAGGTCGGGGTTAGGGAAGGGGGGTGGCATGGCTACAACTACAAAAAAGTGAAACAATCCATAGGGGAAAAGGCTGTATGTGAGTGTAAGGGGAAAGCATTATTTTGTCCATGTAAATGATTGTGAAATCCAGTAGGATTTATACTACTATTTATCCTGAAGAAACAATCCAATCACTTAACTAAAATGGAACCAGAGGATAGTGGTATCTAGGAGATGATCACTCAAAACCCATTCTTACCAAGGTATCTTCTGGGATGAAGGCACTTCTGTATCAGGAATACATAGATCACTACATCACTCACTCTGACACACCCTCTTTGGCCCTAGTATGTGATGGCACCAACTCTGTAATAAGATCCTTGAACTTTAGGTTATGATGATGTCCCCATGGTTTCTGAGCTATTAAGGAATGTTATGGAATAGAAATCAAAAGGAAAGGAGAATAACCCAAACTCTGCTTCTCATGAGCTGCATGGTCTGTGGTTTATGAATTTTGTTAAGAACCCTAAGGATTGGACATAAAATTCCTTGTAGCAAAATGCTACTTTGCCATGGATGAACCTTAAAATCATTATGCTCACTGAAAGAAGCCAGATACAAAGAGCACATATTATATGATTCCGTTTGTGTAAAATATCCAGAAAAGCAAATCTACAGAGACAGGGCTGGGGGTGGGGTGACTGGAAATGGGTATCAGGGGTCTCTGTGGGGTGATGCAAGTGTCCCTAAACAGGACTGTGGGGATGGTAGCCCAACTCAGGATGGCTCCCAAAGGTAATTACATGGTACATTCCAAATGGGAGAAGCTGATGGTATTTCTGAAATTATACCTCAATAGAAGTGTTAAATATTCACACTGCCTCACTCCATCAGGAGCATAACAAAGGCTTCCTCTGGGGCTCAGTGACATTGCTGTGGCTCACTCCAGCCCTTCTAGTGGCCTGCCTTTTTGCCTGTTGATCATCACCCTTAATTTGTAAAATGCACAGTGAATGCAGGGTGATTTGGGATATGCAGGGGAGGGGTAGGCACTGGAGACGTGTCTCTGATGCCAGTTAATGTGGTATAGTGTGAATTTCAGGCACCCTGGTGCTACCATAATCATTGTTATGAGCTTACTGGACCAATAAGATGAGGACTGGAAAATCAGCTGCAAGCTGATTTGCCGTCTCTTTGAGTCTTTGATTCAGAGTTGGCCAAATCATTGCTCACTTAGTCTAGCCCCTCTTCCATATGGGGCTGGAATTTTTTAAGACAGTTTTTTAAACAGCAGTTGTAGGTTTGCAGAGGAAGGTATATAGGGCTCCATATACTCCCTGGCTTCACACATGCCTGTCCTCCCCATTATCAACACCCCCACCAGAGTGGGACATCTGCTACAATTGATGAACCTATATTGACACATCATAATCACCCAAAGTCCATAGATTACATTAGCATTCACTCTTGGTGTGATATATTCTATGAGTTTGCACAACTGTATACAACATCTCTTCCTCATTATTGGGGCTGGATTTTGAGTTTAAAACTACTGGAAAATGCTGGGCTTTCCTGGAAAGAGAGCACTGTGTCCATAGAGAGTTGTAATGTGTCTGATACACAAGGCTATCTTAATCCTATTCCCCTTTGGATGTGTGCCAAGTAGATACAGCTGAACCTGTTATGAATTTGGAAAGACCTGGGGAAAATTCTGATGGTCAAATCTCATTATATTGTCCCTCTGTTGTTAAAAACTGTAACTGTTGCTTGGAGACTACAAATATGTCTGTAGAAGCTGTTTTGTTCTTCTTCACCTTGATGTGATTTGTCAAGGGACTTGGCTGCCAAACCTTTTTTCTACTCTTGTGCATAATTCTACAGTGCATAAGAAATAAGACATGTCTTTAAAAAGAGCATGGCTTGCTAATAGCAAAGAATATGTACCAGAACTCATTTCATAGCTAATAACAGCATTTGATAAGGTAAGTAGCTTTAAGCCTTCTGTGGGACCCCATGGCACATCCTTAATTTAACGCAGCAGATCTTTCAGTGTTAGTTGCTCAGTCATGTCCAACTCTTTCGTGACCCCATGGACTGTAGCCTGGCAGGCTCCTCTGTCCATGGGATTCTCCAGGCAAGAATACTGGAGTGGCTAGCCATTTCCTTCCCCAGGGGATCTTCCTGACTCAGGGATAGAACCTGGGTCTCCTGCACTGCAGGCGAACTCTTTACCATCTATTTAGATGATGCTTAATGCTTGCCTTCCCTCAGTGCTTTGAAGTGTTTAGTAATAGCTGGAAGAATTTTTTTTTTTAAGTCAGATGTTTCTGTTTCAAAGCACTCTTGATTTTAATCTCACCAAGATGGCGATTTTGAGCATGTGCTGAAATAATGGTTTTGTAGGCGGTCCTAATAACCAAGGGCCTCCTTCAGTGTCTTTGAGATCAAATTAATTGTCAAAACTGAGTGGCCTAATGTATGTGTAACTGAGTCACTGTGTTGTACACCTGAAACTAACACAACATTGTACATCAACTATACTTCAATTAAAAAAAAAACACCACTAGATTAAGAGTATGATATTGAGAGATACAAACTACTACATATGAAATAAAGAAGCAACAAGAATATATTGTACAGTACAGAGAAATATAACACAGTGAGGCTGAGGGGCGTCAAGCGTAAGTCCGGGTCAAGAGTTTGCAGGAGATCTTTTCTCTTAAGTGGTTTAAGGCTCATTCATCAAAATACTATGTTTAAAAGAAATCTATGATAAATCGAAATAGTAAATTGAAACTATAACGCAAGCAGTGAATTCTGCTTATGCAAATATTCGCTGACTCCCTGCCCCTGAGATTCACGCCTTTCCCCACCCCAGCTCCTGGGAAGCCACCTTCCAGTCCCTTGTTCCCAGGCCCCTGACTCCATGTTTTCTCCTCCTCGACCCTCTGAGTCTGATTTATTTTCAATAAGGATTTTTTTGACAGCTTAAGATAATGATATATGGGGGCTGAATTCAACACAGAGAAGGTTCACTATAGTGTCAAATGAAACAGAGTGCCGAACCTCCTCAGTCGTGCCCAGACTATTTGCAACCCTGTGGAATATAGCCCTCCAGGCTCCTCTGTCCATGGACCTCCAGGCATGAATACTGCAGTGGGTAGCCATTCCCTTCTCCAGGAGAAGCTCCCCAGGATTGAACCTGGGTCTCTCAGGGGGACTCTAATCAATATTAAAAAAAAAAAAATTGACTGCCAGAATAGGAGGGCCCAGTTTCATCTGTGGGTCGCAAAAATTGTGCAGTTCATTTCCTCAGTTTTGTCCGACTGGCTTTGCTATCCATCACTAATACATGGGGCATGTGCAAACTCATGTCCACCAAGTCGATGATGCTATCTAATGGTTTTCCCCAATGGTGTCCCTTCCTACTCCCATCTTCAATCTTTCCCGGCACCAGAAAAATCTCCTAGAAAGCCCATTCACAAATATGAGAACCTTACTGACCAAAATCAGTCCTGAGTATTCCTTGGAAGAACTGATGCAGACACTGAAACTCCAATACTTTGCCCATCTGATGCAAAGAACTGAGTTACTAGAAACGCCCCTGATGCTGGGAAGGACTAAAGGAGGGAGGAGAAAAGAGACGACCGAAAATGAAATGGTTAGATAGCACCATTGATTCAAACGGCATGAGTATGAGTAAGCTTCGAGAATGGGTGATAGACAGGGCATCCTGAAGTGCCACAGTCCATGGGATTACAAAATAGTTGGACAGACTGACAGAATCAACTGAGCCGACCAAAGCCTAACCTCAGAATTTCACCCAATAGCCACACAGAGAGCTCTTAAAGTAGCCTAGAAAAAAAGCCTGCTTCAAAGCTTTCACTTTGCAAGGTCTGTTTTTGCATACAACGATGTTGGCATTGTTTCTCTCACAAGGCCTCCAAAAATTGAAGTTAAAGCAGTGATGTTTCTCCCCAGACCTAACCAACCAAATACTAAGGCAAGTCAAAGACTCAACTTGACCACAAGCACACATAACACAGTTAGGGTGAGGAGCGTCAATGGTAAGTCCGGGTTAAAAGTTTGCAACAGATCTTTCCTCTTAAGTGACTGAAGGCTCATTCTTCAAAACACAATGTTTAAAAGAAATTATGATAAATTGAAACTATATTGCGTGCAGTGCATGCTGGTTATGCAAATATTCATTGAGACCCGCCCCCGAGATTTGCCCCTTTCCCCACCCCAGCACCCGGGAAGCCAGCTTCCAGTCCCTTGTTCCCAGGGCCCTGACTCCATGTTTTCTCCTGCTCGACACTCTGAGTCTTATTTCTTTTGAATAAGGATTTTTTTGACGGCTTACAATAATGATACATGGGCGCTGCATTTGACACAGAGAAGGTTCACTACAATGTCGAATGAAAGAGAGTGCCGAACCTCCTCAGTCATGCCCAGATTATTTGGGAACGCCACGGAGTATAGCCCTCCAGGCTCCTCTGTTCATGGAATTCTCCAGGCAAGAATTCTGCAGTGGGTAACCATTTCCTTCTCCAGGAGAAGCTTCCCCAGGATTGAACCTGGGTCTCCCAGTTTATGGACTCTCTACTGTCTAAGCCATCAGGGTGACTCTAATCACTATTAAAAAAGAAAAAAAAAAAAGGTGACTGCCAATATAGTAGGGCCTGGTTCCATCCCTGGGTCGTGAAAATTGTGCAGTTCATTTGCTGAGTCTTATCCGACCAGCCTTCCTGTCTGTCACCAACACGTGTGCTTGCTCAAACTCATGTCCATTCAGTTGGTGATGCCACTTAATTGCTTTTTGCACTGTGGTCCCTTTCTCCACCTGCTTTCAATCTTTCCAGGCACCAAAAAATCTCTTGGATATCCCCATTCAGTGTTATGGGAATCTGACCAAAGATTCCCATACAAGATGGAGAAGTAGAAGGTCCTGCCCTCATCTTCTCCTGGGAGAAGTCCAAAATTACAACTCGGTGCTGAACAACCATCAACAGGAGAATGTTGGATCCCACCAAAAAAAGATATCCCACGTCCAAGGGCAAAGGAGAAGCCCAAACAAGATAGTAAGAGGGGTGAAATTTCGTTTAGAATCAAATCCCATACCCGCCAGTGACACTTGGAAGGCTCAAAGAAAACCTTGTGCACAGCAGTGCTCAGAAACCCCACAGAGACTGAGCCAGAAATGTGTTTGAGTGTCTCCTGTGGAGGGATGGTGGGTCAGCAGTGGCCTGCCACAGGGGCAGGGGCTCTGGGTGCAGGAACCCTGGTCATGCACCCTGTGGCATAAGCCCTCTTGGAGGAGGTTGCCATTAACCCCGACCATAAAGCTGCCAAGCAGATGACCCGCAAACTGCAGAACAATCATAGCAAAGAAATTCTCGCACTGTTAAGGAAGTTCTAGGACCCACAACAGATTTACCAACCTGGGGATCTGGCAAGGGAACTGAGAACCCCCAAGGAATTTGACTGTGGAGGCCAGTGGGATTTGATTACAGAACTTACACAGGACTGGGGAAACAGACTCTTGGAGGGCACAAACAAAACCTTGTGCGCACCAGGACCCAGGAGAAAGGAGCAGGGACCCCACAAGGGACTGACCCAGACTTGCCCATGGGTGTCCAGGAGTCTCTGGCGGAGGAATGGGTTGGCAATGGACTGCTGCAGGGTTGGGGGCACTGAGTGCAGCAGTGCCTGCCTGGAACCTTTGGAAGGAGGTGGCCATTATCTTCATTACCTCCACCTTAGTTTGGGCTCAGGTCAAACAACAGGGAGGGAAGACAGCCCCACCCATCAACAGAAAATTGGATTAAACATTTACTGAGCATGGTCGCACCCATCAGAACAAGACCCAGTTTCCCCACAGTCAGTCTCTCCCAGCAGGAAGCTTCCATAAGACTCTTATCCTTATCTGTCAGAGGGCAGACAGAATGAAAACCAGAGTCAAAGAAAATTTCTCTAACTGATCACATGGACCACAGCCTTGTCTAACTCAATGAAACTATGAGCCATGCCCTGTTCAGTTCAGTTCAGTCCCTGAGTCGTGTCAGACTCTTTGCGACCCCATGGACTGGAGCACGCCAGGGTCCCTGTAAGTCATCAACTCCTGGAACTTGCTCAAACTCATGTACATCAAGGTGGTGATGCCATCCAACCATCTCATTCTCTGTTGTCCCCTTCTCCTCAAGCCTTCCATCTTTCCCAGCATCAGGGTCTTTCCCAATGATTCAGGTCTCCAATTTTGGCAGTCACTTTAAAAAAAAAATAGTGATTAGAGTCACCCTGATGGCTTATACAGTAAAGAGTCTGCTTACAAAGCGGGAGACTCAGATTAGATCCTGGGGAAGCTTCCCCTGGAGAAGGGAATGGCTACCCACTGCAGTATTCTTGGGTGGAGAATTCCATGGACAGAGGAGCCTGGAGGGCTATAGTCCATGGGGTCGCAAATAGTCTGGGCACGACTGAGGAGGTTCGGCACTGTCTTTCATTCAACATTATAGTGAACCTTCTCTGTGTCAAATCCAGCACCCATATATCATTATCTTAAGCCGTCAACAAAATCTTTATTGAGAAGAAATCAGACTCAGAGTGTCGAGGAAGAGAAACATGGAGTCAAGGGCCTGGGAATAAGGGACAGGAAGTTGGCTTCCCAGGAGCTGGGGCGGGGAAAGGCGTGAATCTAGGGGGCGGAGACTCAGCATTCATTTGCATAACCAGCATGTACTGCGCACAATATAGATTGAATTTACTATTTTAATTCATCATAGATTTCTTTTAAACATAATATTTGGATGAATGAACCTTCACGCACTTAAGTAAAAAGATCTGCCACAAACTCTTGACCCAGACTTACCCTTGACACTGCTCACCCTAACTGTATTAAGAGTGCTCGTTCTCAAGGTGGGTCTTTTGTGGTGCTTGGCGGATAGGCTTTGACAGACGTGTAAGTTACGTTTCCCACAATTTTTGGAGGCTTTGTGAGCTGAACAAAGCCAATATGGTTGTATACAAAAACAGATCTTATGAGATGAAACTTTGAAGATAGGTCTTTTTATTGGGGTTGTTATAATTAACAGTTTTCTGTTTGTTTCGTATGTTAGGTTTTGGTCTGCTCAGTTGATCTTCTCAGTCTAGTCTGAATATTTTGTAACTCCGTGGATTGCGGCTTTTCGGGTTTCCCTGTCGCCCATTGTGGGAACTTACTCATACACATACCCTTAGACCCCATGGTGCTATCTATTTCATTTTCTGTCATTTTGTTTCTCCTCTGACCTTTAGTCCTTCCTAGCATCAGAGTTTTTTCCAGTAAGTCAGTTCTTTGCCTCCGGTGGCCAAAGTATTGGAATTTCAGTGTCAACATCAGTTCTTTCAATAACTATTCAGGACTGATTTCCTTTAGGATGGACTGGTTGGATCTCCTTGCAGTCCAAAGGACTCTCAAGTGTTTTCTCCAAGACCACAATCCAAAAGCCTCAGTTATTTGGCCTTCAGCTTTCTTTACGTAAGTGCAACTCTCACATCCTTCCATGAGTACTGGAAAAACCATAGCTTTGACGGGACGGACCTTTTTCGGCCAAGTAATGTCTCTGGTTTTTAATACACCATCTTGGTTGGTCATAGTTTTTCTTCCAAGGAGCAAGTGTCTTTTAATTTCGTGGCTGAAGTCACTGTCCTCAGTCATTTTTGAGCCCAAGAAAGTAAAGTCAGTCACTGTTTCCATCGTTTCCCCATCTATTTGCCATGAAGTGATGGGACTGGATACCATGATCTTCCTTTTCTGAATTTTGAGTTTTAAGCCAACTTTTTCACTCTCTTCTTTCAGTTTCATCAAGAGGCTCTTTAGTTCTTAGCTTTCTGCCATAAGAGTGGTGTCATCTGCATATCTGAGGTTATTGATGCTTCTCCCTGCAGTGTTGATTCCAGTTTGTGCTTCATCCAGCCTGGCTTTTCACTTGATGTACTCTGCATATAAGTTACATAAGCAGGGTGACAATATGCAGCCTTGACTACTCCTTTCCCAAATTGGAACCAGTCTGGGTTTCAATGTCCGGTTCTGTTACTTCTTGACCCACATACAGGTTTCTCAGGGGGCAGGTAAGGTTGTTCAGTCAGTAAAATTGCTTGGTCTTTGGCCAGTATGGTTCTCATAATCATGACTGCACTTTCCAGGAAATTTTTCTTGTGCCAGGAAAGATCAGAGATGGAAGAAGAAAGGGACGACATTGGGGAAAATCATTAGATAGCATCACCAACTCGGTGGACATTTGTTTGAGCATGCCCCAGGAGTTAGTGAAGGATAGGAAAGCCGGTGGGACAGAACTGAGCAAATGAACTGGACAATTTTCTCAACCCAGGGATGGAACTGGGCCCTCCTATTTTGGCAATTTTTTTTTTTTTTTAAATAGTGACTAGAGTCACCCTGATGGCTGAGACAGTAAAGAGCCTGCTTACAAAGCAAGAGACCCAGATTCGATCCTGGGGAAGCTTCTCCTGGAGAAGGGAATGGCTACCCACTGCAGTGCACTTCCCTCAAGAATTCCATGGACAGAGGAGCCTGGAGGGCTACAGTCCATGGGATTGCAAATTGTCTGGGCAGGATTGAGCACACATGGTACTCTATTTCATTTGACATTATAGTGAACCTTCTCTGTGTCAAATGCAGCGCTCCTATATCATTTTCTTAAGCTGTCAACAACATCCTTTATTCGACACAAATCAAACTCAGAACGTCGAGGAGAAGACATGGAGTCAGGGGCCTGGGAACAAGGGGCTGGAAGCGGGCTTCACAGGAGCTGGGGGAAAGGCACAAATCTCAGCGGCGGGGATCAGCGTTCATTTGTATAACCAGAATGCAATGCAGGCCATATAGTTTCTATTTATTTTTTTCAATTTATCATAATTTTTTTTTAATGTAGTATTTTGAAGAATGAGCCTTCATCCTCTTAGGTGCAAAGATCTGCTGCAAACTCTTGACCTGGACTTACCCTTGACACTCCTCAGGCTCACTGTGTTAGGTGTGAGTGTCACCTCATCAGTATGTTCACAGGCTCTTTACAGTATGTTTACTCTTGTCCTTGCTTCTACTCGAACTGAGTCTTTTGTCTTACTGAGGATTTGGTGAGGTAGGCCCAAGTAGGGATAAGGCTAGCTTCCGATAATTTTTGGAGGCCTTGTGAGATAAACAAGGCCAATATTGTTGTGTGGAAGAATAGAATTTGAAATGTGGAGGGCTTTGGGCAGTTTTTCTATGCCTGCAGCAGTTAAGAGTTTGATGTGTATTTATCACGTGAAATCGTGTTCTTTATTTTTAGTCAGTAAGATTTTCATAATCCTGAAAGAGATTTTTTTGGTTTTTTGATTCTAGGAAAGATTGAAGACAGGAGGAGAAAGGGATGACATTGACTCATTATATAGCACCCATCATCTCGGTGGACATGCGTTCGAACAAGCCCCAGGAGAACTGTTTGGAGACAACTGAGCAAAGGAACTGGACAATTTTTATGACCCAGGGATGGAACCAGCTCCTCCTATATTGGTAGACAGCTTTTTTAAAAAAATTAGTGATTAGAGTCACCGTGGTGGCTTAGACAGTGAAGACTCTGCTTACAATGTGGGAGACAGAGGTTTGCTCCTGGGGAAGAATCTCCTGGAGAAGGGAATGGCTACCCACTGCATTATTCTTGCCTGGAGAATTCCATGGACAGAAGAGTCTGGAGGGCTACAGTCCATGGGGTCACAAATAGTTCGGCAGGCCTGTGCACTCAGGGCACTCTGTTTCATTTGACATTATAGTGAACCTTCTTCGTGTCAAATGCAGTGCTCCTATATCAGTTTCTTAAGCCGTCAACAAAATCCTTTATTCGAAGGAAATCAGACGCAGAGTGTCGAAGAAAAGACATAGAGTCAGGGGCCTGGGAACAATGGACTGGAAGCCGGCTTCGCAGGAGCTGGGGCAGGAAAGGGGCGAATCTTGGGGGCGGGGACTCAGCATCATTTGCATAACCAGAATGCACTGCATGCAATACGTTCAATTTATTATTTCAGTTTATCATAGATTTCTTTTAAATGTATTTTGAAGAATGAGCCTTCATCCCCTTATGTTGAAAGATCTGCTACAACCTCCTCACGGGAACGTACCCTTTTTTGTGCTTCTCATCCTCAGAATTAGGAGTGAGCTCCCTCTTATTGGTATGGCCCAGGCACAGTGCTGTACCCATGGTGCATTTCTTGCTCCTGCTTGAAGTTAATCTCTTGTGTTGTGGTGGAGACTAGGTCAAGTAGGGACCAAGAAAGAAATAATACTTCCATTACCAGACAATTTTTGGAGGTTTTGTGAGATTAAGCAAGGCCAATATTCTAGTGCAGAAAACTAGAAATTGAAAAATAAATGATTTTGGGTGGTTTTTTTAGGTTCTTGAAGCTTTCTTTATCATTTCAGTTTGCAGGTTTGATTTTTCAGTGAGTTTAAAGTGAAAGACGCTTAGTTGTGTCCGATTTTTTGTGACCACATGCACTATGCAGTCCATGGAATGCTCCAGGCCATGATACTGGAGTGGGTAGTCTCCCCCTTTTGCAGGAATCTTGCTAACCCAGGGATCGAACCCAGGTCTCCCGCACTGTAGGCGAATTCTTTTCCAGCTGAGATACAAGGGAAAAACCCAATATCCATAAAACCACAATGGGCTTTTTCAAGTGAAGACAGGATGGCCGATCAGACACAACTGAGCAAAGAAACCAGACAGATTTTTCACTACCCACGACTGGCACCTGGGCCTTGTATATTGGCAGATGGCTTTTTTTTTTTTTTTTTGCCTTTTGCTGATTAGAGTTTCCCTGATGGCTTAGAGAGCCTGCTTTCAATGTGGTAGACCCAGGCTCAGTTCCTGGGGAAGGTTCTCCTGAGAAGAGAATGGCTACCCACTGCAGTATTCTTGCCTGGTGAATCCCATGGACAGAGGAGCCAGACAGTTTCTGGTTGGACACGACTGAGCGACTTTCAGAGAGAGAGCCACCTGGGAAAAGGAGAACTCTTTTTGGGTGATCCCACGTTTCTGCCACAGGTGGAATTGTCTTTGGGCTGTGCTTTGTTTTCTGTAGTGTCAGTCACTCAGTCCTGTGGGACTGTTAGCCACCCTATAGACTGTAACCTGCCAGGCTCGTCTGTCTGTGGAATTCTCCAGGCCAGAATACTGGAGTGAGTTTCCATTCCCTTCTCCAGGGACTCTTCCCGACCCAGAGATTGAACCCGGGTCTCCTGCATTGCAGGTGAACTGTTAACCATGTGAGTCACCATTTTTTTTTTTCTAATCCACAGTTATTACTACTGGATTTGGTAGGTAGTCAGCTTTCATAGCTGCATTATTCATATAGGTTCATTTTCTTTGTTCATAAACTTATGTAGGTAGGTCGTAAACTTATGTAGTAGCTGTGTTCGTTCCCTTCTCCCCACTCCCACTCCAGGATGTAATATTTGTAAAAATCCATAGAGGGTCTCAGGCTTCCTTAGTAGCTCAGCTAGTAAAGAATTCCCCTTCCATGCAAGAGACCTAGGTTCGATTCCTAGATCGGGAAGATCCCCTGGAGAAGAGAACAGCTACCCACTCCAGTATTCTGGGCTGGAGAATTCCATGCACTGTATAGTTCATGGGAGTCATTTTAGACTCCCTATGAGAACTGCTGATCAAAGTGTGTATCTAACTTTTCATTTATGTAATGCCAATTTTTGCTTTTTCTCCAAAGACAGTGTACCAGTGCACACTCAACAGCACTATATCAACATTTCGTGGTTTCACATGCCCAGCAACTCTTGTTTTCAGGCTTTTAGAAATTTTGACCATCTGGGAGGTGCACAACCCATCATTTAAAGTATTTACATATAATTTCACTGTATGGAGGAGCCATTACTTGTTCAAATCAAATTTCTGGTGTAGGGCATATAGATAGTTTCCAATTTTTTATTTTATACTCGAAGCATTGGTTGTCCAGTTACTTCCTCAGGACAAATTTGAAGAGTGAAAATGCTGGACTAAATGTTCCACACATTGAAATTTTTGACCCATATTACCCACCTGTCACCTGGAAAGATTTTACAATTTTACATTCATATCTACAGTATTTGCATACTGTTAGTCCCAAAAGCATTTCAAAAGCAGCTGTAAAAAAAAAAAAAAAAAAAAAAAACTAAGTTTTGTATATGCTTAATATTTTCTTTTTTTTCTGCTTTTTTAAAATGTATTTTTTAATTGAAGGATAATTGCTTCCAGAATTTAATTTTAAAGGCCAAATGACACAGGGCTCTCAGAAGAGCAAAACCTATAATTGCTTTTTCGCATCCCAGTTCCCACTTCCCAGAAACAACCATTTTCAGTCCTTAGCAATTTCATCTGTTTGCTTCTATAGCTCATAGCATGCTTATACAGCTCTTTCTTCGCTTTGTTTTAAACTGTAGCAGACAGGCTAGATGCCCACTCTGATATCAATTTTTCCTTAACCTTCAGAGATAGCTTAGAATCCTGAGCTTTCCGGGGTTCTGAAGCATTAAAGTGTCCTTTTCCACACTTGGCTGCTGTTACCTGCTCTCCCGTTTTGTGAATAAGAACATATCTTTTCTTTTTATTCCTATACTGTCATTTATTGGGGTTTTGTAGACAGAGTAGAGATAAATGGATATATCTAATCTGCCATATTCAACCTGAAAGCCAAAGATACTGTAGATTTTATTATCATTATAATCATTATTATTTGGTTGCACTATAGGGTTTGGTAGACCTTAGTTCCCCATTCAGGGATTGAGACTCTGCCCCTGCAGTCGAGTCCTAACAACTGGACCATCAGGGAATTCCCGTTACTTTTAGAAGAGTAAAAAAAAAAAAAAAACTTTGAAAATAATTAGAGTAGCATCTATGTTAGAAAGGCCTCTCCAAAAATAGGTTAACACTTGGGAAACGGATGGATGTTAAGAAACATGGAATCAGCTGAGCGCCCCCTACTGGAATATCTTGCCCAAAGCGTTCTGAGGCCTCTTATTTCCCCTGGGGCCTCTTTGTCCAGGGACCAGTGGTTCAAAATCCTGGCAGTCCACCAAAGGAGTCAGGGAGTTTCTAAAAATCCTATGCCCAGGACTCCACCCTGGGCCAATTAAATTTTTCTCTCTGTTTGTGGAGATTGGGCATCAGCATTTTTAAAGCTCTTAAGTGGTTCTGGAGTGCAGAGTCACTGTTCTCGGCTAAGCAGCTCACTGGTTTAGCATGTTCATAACAGCATGGCAATATTTGGACCGTAATCCATCCCGGGTTCTTGTTATGCAGTTACTTTTGTGTGTTGTCTAGATTCTGAATAGTGTCTATTTCATGCTTTAATTTCATAAGCATGTCTTCTGTTAATCTGAGTAACGAAGCACACAGTGGCGTTACATAGTATTTTCGTGCCACACTCATTTAGCAGAGGCATAGGATTTAGCTCAGTCCACATCACATTTATACTCTGCAGTAAGTCGCCATGACAGAGTGAAAACTGTCCAGTGATGTGGCCATTTTGCTGTATCTGGATTTTTGTATTGCTGGAGTACAGAAATGGCGGAGAATATTATGGTCTTAATGATTATTATTGTGATTATAATGTGGATACTTGAGTCGTAGTCACCAAAACCCTCCATTATTATGAATTGATCCAATGTCTATATGGGGTCGCAAAGAGTGGACACGACTAAGCACACACACATGCACTATATTAGACTCCCCCCGCCCACCCCCCACCCTGCCCCACCCCGCCACACCCTGCCCCGCAAAGCATTATTGAGAATAGGCTTAATTCTTAGAGGGGCTGGTTAGTCTTGCTGAATTTTAGCTTTAGCCTGCAAAAATATAGTCATTGCTCATCATGGTTATCAGAAAAGAACAAGATGAGTCAATATATATCATCGTGACTGGAGGAGGGGAAAATCCTACAACAGATTTAGAGTAAAGGACTATGTGGAGCAAATTCTCTGGTGGTTAGGATTCCGTGCTTTCATTGCCGAGAGAGGGGGTTCAATCCCTGCTGGGGGAATTAACATCCTACGAACTGAGTGAAGCCATCCCCACCAAAAAAAGATGGTGACTGTGTTACAGTGATCTTTTATAATGAAGGACAGGTTACTGAATTGGAGAAGTCTACAGTGGTCCATCTAATCAAGGCTATGGTTTTTCCAGTGGACATGTATGGATATGAGAGTTGGACTGTGAAGAAGGCTGAGCGCCGAGGAATTGATGCTTTTGAACTGTGGTGTTGGAGAAGACTCTTGAGATTCCTTTGGACTGCAAAGAGATCCAACCAGTCCATGCTACAGGAGATCAGTCCTGGGTGTTCTTTGGAAGGAATGATATTGAAGCTGAAACTCCAATACTTTGGCCACCTCATGCGAAGAGTTGACTCATTGGGAAAGACTCTGATGCTGGGAGGGATTGGGGGCAGGAGGAGAAGGGGACGACAGAGGATGAGATGGCTGGACGGCATCACCGACTTGATGGACGTGAGTCTGAGTGAACTTCCGGAGTTGGTGATGGACAGGGAGGCCTGGCATGCTGCAATTCATGGGATCACAGAGTCGGACACGGCTGAGTGACTGAACTGATCGGACAGTGAAAGTAAAATGTGTTCTTAAAACTCAAGACTATCTCAGGGCAGTTTCAGTTTTAACAATAGGAGCTGACAGGTCCTCTATACTAGGAGAAACTTTTTAGTTTTCAGGAAAAACGGTAACATTTAAACCTTAAAGAAATCAGGATGCACTGAATAAATGCTATAAAATATTGTAGTTTAACAACTGAAATCATAAATGGCTTTATCTAAACACATCCCTCAGTGTGAAGATCACACAACCAAAGTGATTTGTGAGAAATGCATAACTGCATGAAATTAAAGCTTCATGAATATATACATCATCTGCCATGACTTACTAGTTTTTCAAGCATCTTTGGGGGCACTGTAACATGCATTTTGTCATTTTATTTTCTTCTTATCAACATAGTTGGATACTTTCATTAACTAATCATTCCTAAAAATAGTCTGTCTTCTCCTAATGAAACTAATTGATTGTATTAACTATATCAAAATTTCTACCACATATTTTTTAAAACTCAAAAATAATTTGTTAAAATTGAATGCATCTAATTTCAGGGTTGAAAGATGTATATCTTTACTTTAAAATGGTGGGAAAATCTATCAGAAAGAGCAACCTACCAAATAATTCACACTATAGAAGCACATGCAGAGTCCTATTTTTTAATACCTAAAGCAGTCAAGAGGAGAAGGCAGAGGCACCCCACTCCAGTACTCCTGCCTGGAAAATCCCATGAGCGGAGGAGCCTGGTAGGCTGCAGTCCATGGGGTCGCTAAGAGTCAGACACGACTGAGGACTTCACTTTCACTTTTCACTTTCATGCATTGGAGAAGGAAATGGCAACCCACTCCAGTGTTGTTGCCTGGAGAGTCCCGGGGACCGAGGAGCCTGGTGGGCTGCTGTCTCTGGGGTCACACAGAGTCGGACACGACTCAAGTGACGCAGCAGCAAAGCAGTCAAGAAGGCAAATACAAAATTGCAAGTTGGATGTAATCTTAAGTTTTCTTTTGGTAAACTTTAAAAATATTCTGTGAATCCTGTTAGTAATATTATTATTTTTTTAATGTTCAAAACTATAAGAAATATGGAACACTTCTCCGAATTTGTGTGTCATCCTTGTGCAGGGGCCATGCTAATCTCTGTATTATTCGAGTATTAGTATATGTGCTATTGAAGCTTCTAGCACTGTAACATTATTTTGATTGTGCAAAACCATCTTGGTTATAATGGGGCATCTGAAAGCACAATGAGTACAAATACCTACTTTATCTCCTAAAAGATAAGCTTTTTAAATTTTCAGATATGACACATTGAGACATGTCACTTTGTGTAAGTTAGCACTTCTGCGTATAGGAGATTCTGCCACTGTGACGAGTGCATGGTAGCAGCACACAACCTCCTGAGATTGGCAAGGTCAGCTGAGGATTTGACTTACTTGCCATCAACTGCTGTAATCACAAAACAGATGGATATTGTTCATTCTTGTGTGATATTGACTCCATGCACCTAAAATAGGCTTTAAAGACAGTATGGTTCGGTGCTCTATTTACCTTTTAAATGAGTTTTGTTATTTAGGTTTATGTGCATAAACACATCATCATCCATCCAGCCTTCACAGCTTTCAGGGTGGGCACATCAGCACTTAGATGCCACCCAAGAACCTCAGAGAAAGCTTGTGAACATGTAACATGGTTCTCAGAATGTCTTGCCTCTGTGCTTGGTAGAGCCCACACTCTGAAATGTGCTATGAGAAATATCTGATTCAGCAGGATTATTCATTGTCCCCCTGGGAACTTGGATCCTCTTAATTTGGGCCTGTGGAAAGGGGAGTGGGCAATGGGTGACAACTGGAGGTGCTTGCAACTAGAAAGTCAGTGTCAGCTGAGGATACTACAGGAAGAGTAAAAAGCACCAGAAAGTTCTGTTGCCCTGAGCACATCAGTGCATTTGTGTAGTGCCATCAACTCCTACATGCTCCCTCAGTTGTGTCTGACTCTGCGACCCCATGGACTATAGCCCACCAGGCTCCTCTGCCCATGGGGTTCTCCAGGCAAGAATACTGGAGTGGGTTTCCATGCCCTCCTCCAGGGGATCTTCCCGACCCAGGGATCAAATCCAGGTCTCCTGCCTCTCCTGTGTTACAAGCAAATTCTTTACCACTAAGCCACTGGAGAAGCCCATGTATGTACTTATTAACTTTTCTCCAAAGAATTACCCCACACACTCTGATTAATAATGGGGAGCCCCCAATGTGCTCAGATTCCTCAGACACCTTATATTCTTAAAGATCCTGCCAAGATTGGGATCCAAGGTCATGGTTTAAAGCAGAAATCCCATTTCAGCCTATTGGTAGCAAGGACATGACACAGAAGGGAAATGGGCAGAGTCTAGGGCTTATCTTCAGAGAAAGCTCCAGGCCCCAACAAGCATGTGCACAAGTGCTCCTAAGCCATCAGACCTCTGAGACGGGGCACAAAAGGCCTTGGGAACGCACACATGAAATTTCAAATGATTTCTCAAAAAAAACAAAAATAGAGTTGCCATATGATCCAGCAGTCCCACTCCTGGGCATGTATCTGGACAAAAATATAATTCTAAAAGATGCATGCTAGTTCATAGCAACACTACTTACAATAGCCAAGACATGGAAACAATTTGTGCTATAAGAAGCCTTCCTCAGCCATGTCTTCTGGGTTTCCTCTGGGGGAATTGCTAAGCACAGCTGGCCTCCTCAGGGGCGTGGGGATATACTAGGTCAGTATTTTGTACCTGAAAACAGACAATGTTCATTTTTCTAATAAAATAACTTAAGGGACAATGAGACAGGATATGCCTCCCGAGGGAAGATCACACCATACCCTACAGACTTGCCAAAGATACTGGACTTGAGCCCATTCAGATCTCTGGATCCAGATGACAGCAGAAGGGAATAAAGGAAACAAGGCCAGATTGCATCACCCAAGAAGAGGAAACAGCGAACCCCAGACACTGAAAAATGGTGTGGGTCGATTGGCCGGAATATTTCAACAGATAAATTATAAGAAAGGGACAGAAGGGAATCTGGATTCAAAGACTCAAAAGACACATCAAGTTTTTTAAAATGAGCTACAATGGCACCCCACTCCAGTACTCTTGCCTGGAAAATCCCATGGACAGAGGAGCCTGGTAGGCTGCAGTCCATGGGGTTGCTAGAGTTGGACACGACTGAGCAACTTCACTTTCACTTTTCACTTTCATGCATTGGAGAAGGAAATGGCAACTCACTCGAGTGTTCTTGCCTGGAGAATCCCAGGGGCGGGGGAGCCTAGTGGGCTGCTGTCTATGGGGTCACACAGAGTCGGACATGACTGAAGCGACACAGCAGCAGCAGACCAAATCACAATGACTAGGGAGAAGACCCTGTGTAATAAAATGATAAACAAACAAAAGGAAGTGATTGCTGTGAAAGAGCAGTGGGTCCTTTGGGACTGGGCCTGAGATCGGCACTGGGAGGGACTGGTGCAGCTTGAGTTCTTGACCTGCATGGTAGTTATAAGGGTATTTATCTTGTAAAAATTCATTAAGGTACACTGGATTTCATAGTAATGATCAAAAAACAGAAAAGCAGTCCCTTATCAACTAGGCAATGATGTTTCTAGAAGCTGGCCTGGTCCTCAGAGCTGAGTCTGGGTGTTCTTCTGAACAGAAATATTTCACAGACCATCAATGTCAGACAAGGCCACTCCATGACCAGGAGTGATCAAGACAAAAATGAGACTGTCCTGAATACAGAAGGCAAAACATGAGCATTGTAAGGTCAAAAAAATGACCAAACGTGTCCTGTCTTGCTCAAACGACTGGCTTCTACCAACTATAGCTTTGTCCTTGATATAGTTCTTCTGCCTTATAACTAAGATTAAAATACCCAATCATGGAAAGACACCCACTTATTCAGTATCCACTCTAAAGCAAAACTCTATTTTCTCAAACTCTCCTCCAAGTCACCTAACACAAGCCCAAATTCTAAAATAAATCCTTTTTAAAAACCTCTTAATGAAATGCCAGTGGCTCCCCATGATGGGAAGTCTCTGCACAGAGCAATAAACCCAACATGTTCTACAATAGGTTCATGTCAACTACAGGTGTTTCTAGTGGTCCTTGGATGGAGGTCTTTGGATAAGATAAAGAAACAAAGAAAGAAAAGGGGAGGAAATGCTCAGAAGCCAAGTGTCACTGTCTGTCTAGAATGTTCCAACTATACAGAAACCTCTTCAAGGCAAAATAGTCAACGTGCATATTGGCTGTAACTGAGAGTATACACTGCTGTATGTGGAAACATTTCTATTTCCTGAATCTTTGGGGAAATGGAGAAATACCATGGCAGTTGAGTGCACATTGGAAAGCATTTTGAAAACATCTGGATGTAAGTTCCAAAACTCTCTGATTTCTCTGCTGGTTTCACCCACAGGGAGGAAGCCAGACTGCTTTAGACAAATCAGTAAGTTACTCTGAAGCCACTTGGCAATGAACAAACTTAGGAATCAGAATTAGTGTGGGACCCAACACAGAAGTCACCTGAAACATTCGTGTTCATTTCAGGGTGAAAAAAGCTACATGCACAGATCATAGGCACAGTCCCTCATATTTGTGATGGTATGGCATCACCGACTCAATGGACCTGAGTTTGAGCAAACTCCCAGAGATGGTCCTTTGGAGAATGACAGGGGGGCCTGGACTGCTGCAGTCCATGGGGCTGCAAAGAGCTGGACATGACTGAGCAATTGAACAACAAATTTATAAATCTTAAAGGAGCTTTCAAATACCTTATTTTTTTACCTTCAAAATAACCCCGAGAAAACCTGAAAATACATTTCTATCCCTAGTCTACAGATGGGGAAGACAAGAAGCTGAGGTGACAAACTCAAGCACTCAGAACCAACCAGGGCAAAAGACATGCCTCTGAGTCCCTTGACTTCTCACTTTCAAAACTGCTCAGTTGTGGCAAACTTTGATCCTTTCAGGACAGATTTGTCTGAAAGAGTTGCATTTTATTTCAACAAAGTCTGGCAAGTAAGATATGTAATACTTTCTATGTTTAAAGACATCTAAAAGCTGTTATCCTTGAGAATCAGGCTGATTTTGGTGTGTGGGGAGGGTTGATGTTTCCTGGCTCTTTGGCCAATTCTCTTCCAAACTATCAAGCTGTCTCCAGGGGAGAGATTTAAAATTTGTGCTGTGAGGTTGGGTAAATATGCTTTGAGGGAATGGAGGATTTCCAGGGAACTATGGTTAACATGTTATTACTCTATTGCTCTTCAGGGATTTGTGAACATAAGCCAACATAGTAAATTCTATGGAAACAATACGATGATACAATATTTGCTTCCAGAACTTTCAGTCCACCCACTCAAGGAGTGCGGTCTGACCAGGCTGTACAAGAAGACACTTTGTATTGTGGTGACTGAGCGGGCCCTTGGGCAAGGCCTGTGACCTTGTGGAATCTATTTTGTTGTTGTTCAGTCACTAAGTTGTGTCCAACTCTGCGACCCCATCTGTTTCCTTGTCTGTAAAGTGGGAGGTGGAGCTAAGGGAAGTAGGTGGCATCCAGCAGGATTCCGTGGCCCACATTCTCTTTCCTTGGGGCTCATCCCTGACGGAGTGGTACCTTGAAACATCACTCTCCTACATGACAAGGCTCACTGCTCTGCAAGGGTTCCTCACCCAATGGGACCCGTAACTTCTTCTGACAAATTGTTTATAGTGCCCACTTTCATTTCCTCACATGAAATTCACAGACAATATAACCCTTATTTATCTCCCCTTCAAAATGGTTCACTGCTCTAAAAGTCATATAGAAATTAATAAAAGAAAAGTAATTTTTCATAAAATACATTGCAACTTATAAACAGTCAAGTGTGACAACACTAGAAGCATTGTTGCCTTCTGCCCATTAGAAATTTTTTAAAGGTTCCATGATCAAACAAATTTGGAAAGTTTTGGATTAAATCCAAAATCCAGTACTTTCCAGAACTTCTCAGAGACTTGTACAAACTGTCCATTGCCAAGTTACAAGGGAGAATTTCCTATACAGCTTTCCCCCAAATCACAAAGACCAGGCAAACTATTCTTTAGGAATATTTCATACAACCAGTGTTGAGGGCATATTTGAGGAACATTTTCTTAGTCAAAGCTATAGTTTTTTCCATTGGTCACACATGGATGTGAGAGTTGGACTATAAAGAAAGTTGAGCACCAAAGAATTGATGCTCTTGAACTGTGGTGTTGGAGAAGACTCTTGAGAGTCCCTTGGACTTCAAGGAGATCCAACCAGTCTATCCTAAAGGAAATCAGTCCTGAATATTCATTGGAAGGACTGATGCAGAAGCTGAAACTCCAATTCTTTGGCCTCCTTATGTGAAGAACTGACTAATTTGAAAAGACCCTGATGCTGGGGAAGATTGAAGGCAGGAGGAGAAGGGGACAGCAGAGGATGAGATGGTTGGATGGCATCCCCGACTCAATGGACATGAGTTTGAGCAAGCTCCGGGAGATGGTGAAAGACAGGGAAGCCTGGCGTGCTGCAGTCCGTGGGGTTGCAAAGAGGCAGACACAACTGAGCAACTGAACAACAGCAACAACTATGGGTTATTCAGTCATGAGTGAAATTGTCAGATGTCCTCAAGAGGACAACATTGTCCCCCATTGAGAACTACTTATTTAGTAACATTAAATATATTTAAATAGGACTTCCCTAGTGGCCCAGTGGTTAAGAATCTGCCTGCCAATGCAGGAGACAAAGGTTCGATCCCTGATCCAGGAGGATCCCATGCACCACGATTGAGCCTGTGCTGTAGAGCCCATATGCCACAACCACTGTAGCCCATGTGCCCTAGAACCCACACTCCTCAACAAGAGAAGCCACTGCAACAAAGACCAAGGAAAGACAATATATATATATATACATATATATATATATATATATATTTATATATACAAGTAATATAAAATACTATCAGAATTTTTCCCTGTTCACATTTTGTGGAAGATATTTCATGCAGATTCTCCACATGCACCTTCTAATACCAGTCTTTATCATTCTGGGAGGCACTTTTGGAATCACCTAAAGGAAGCTTCCAGGCTTCCATCATCCTTCTAAGTTGTTTTGAGATACAGCCACTTGTATCTTGGGGCCACTGAACACTTTATTCTCAGGCATGTTTTTTTTCTTCATTCCCTGTGTAGACATTTATGATCTTCAGACTTGATAATGTAATTGCTTTTCCAGCACTTCTAGAAAGGCTTGTTCACACTGACATGCACTGACAGTGATTGCAAAAGGCAGCGTGGTGCGGGGCCAGAATCTGAGCTTCAGAGCCGGCCTGCTGTAGCCCTTCTCTGGCTTTCCCACTCCACTGTCCATGACCCAGGGCAGGGCACTGAGCCTTCCTGTGCCTCAGTTTTTCCCTCTGCAAGATGGCGGGGGAGGGGTACAGTTCCTATCTCATAGGTGTTTTCAGAGGATTGATGAGCTGATATGAGTAAAAGGTTTAGCCAATGCTTGGCCCCCAGTAAGCAGTCAAAACATATTAGATATCATCTTATGTCCAGGAAGAATGGCCAAATCTTTATTAAAATGTTTTACTAGTGACTTTCATAGGTATCCCAAATCAGGACTGACTGAGGTCATTTCGGGCTAATAGGTCTTCCACCAAAAATATCTTGTTGTTAAAATAATTTAGGGAGGATTTTGTGATATGAAAGGCTTCATATGAACTCAAATATAACATGGCTCCTTTCACCCTCCCACAAGGGATGCTTTTGAGAATTAATTTCCTTAAACTCAAGATGTGATGGTAGAATAATTTCCATTTCATTTATTTTTATTTCGCCCCTCAGCTTGTGGGATCTTAGTTCCCCAACCAGGGACTGAACCCCTACCCTCTGCAGTGAAAGTGTGGAGTCCTAACCACTGTACCGCCAGGGAATTCTGTAAATTTCCAATTTTGATAAGAATGACAAGAGTAAAGTCTATTGATTGGTTCAGTAGACAGTCTTTACTGAGGGCAGAGCTAACCCAAAGCACCAAATCATGAACTTGAAAATGAACCCACACGTAGACATGTCCCTTAGATGGCCACTCTTTCCTGGTCTCTCACAGGCCTGCAGGGGTAACCATGTGTCCCTGGATCTCACCCACTGGGCACACCCTTTTACACCCAAGAGTCCTGGTTTAGAAGATGAATTATAGGGACACCCTAGTCACGGAGAACTCTCCCTTTTTCCTGGTGTAAAATGTGTCTTCACTTTGTGTACAAATCTAAACAATCCAGCTCTTTAGAGTGGGCATTAAGGATGAGGTCCATGTGCCATTGAAGCCCTGCTTCCTCGTCCTTGCTGTCTTCCTGCCTTTTTCCCCTCTTCCCCCTGCCTTTCATTACTGTGTCTGAGACATTAAGCCCTGTGCTGCACGCTCAGCCCCTCTTTCTTCTTTCCAAGTGTTCTCTGTATTTTTCCTCTTCTTCCACTGCTCCTTGCCATCGGCTCAAACGTTTGTCCTCTGCATGGAGCCTGTGGCATTGCTAGAAAGATAGTGGTCTTTGCTGTCCACCTGCACCAATCTGTCATTATAGAACAGGAGCTGATGTGGAGATGGGGGAATCTGGACTGGTTTAAGTGCTGTGACTCACTATCACATGGTCTAATATTATTTCAGCAGAATATAATAACCATTTCAAACTCTACTATGGCAGCACTAGGAGTCACTGTTTAAGGCCCTAGGATGAGACCAAAAGATTTCTAGGATCTGGTTTGCTTACAGCCCAAGCATATTTCCTGCTTCTCTTCCCAAGTTCATCGTTTCTAGAACAACAGCTCAGTAAGTAGGAGGTCTGTGGAATGTGATTTAATAGATCATCATCCACAAAAATAGTCCCTCTGTCTTGCTGTAAGTGATTTGAAAGGAAAGCATGGCTGTTGGTGTCTTTTCTCGACTCAGGAGGCACACCAAGTCAAGGAGTCATCCTTGGGATCCTGAACTAGGGTCCCACCGGGGCTTGGGGTCAAGGTCAGGATATGTGAAGTCAGGAATCAATGCCTTGTGTTTCCAGGGTCTGTAAGAGTGAGAAGGGACTGTGCTGAACTCAGTCAGGCTCTGTCCCTCTCACACACACACACCTGACTGGAAAAGGGGACCCCACCTCCATGTTCCAAAGACAGCATCACCTGAGCCAGGCCAAGCCTGCATCCACTCCTGACAGCTCAGAGAAACAATTTCAGATCACATATTGAGCTCACTTTCTAAAACTAAGAAAAAACAAATGCAAATATCCTTTGAATAATTACAATGTCACATCTGAGTGGCTAGACCCCAGCAGTTCTCCCAGGCCTGGGTGGTCTCCACTTGTGCAGTTAGAAATGGGAGCTTTGGTTTCTTAACACATGGGCGCTTATGTGGAACCACAAAGGGTCTGAATTCTATATTTCCCATAGGAAGCAGTCTGCCAGTAAGAGCCAAGAGCACACAAGGGCCCCCAGACTCAGACCCAAGGCTCATTAATCAGACACTAGTACTAATATCTTTAAGAACAGAGACATAACTTTCCTGAACTTCACCTTTATTTTAATTACCGAATTTCCTGAGATGGAGGCAAAATAATTCTAATTCATACTCATCTGGATTTGACCTCCATGTGGCCAACAGATGTGTCAGTGGGTTGCAAAATATTTTTCTAAGATGAAATACTGCAGTGGCAAAAGAAATGAAGAACTCCTGCCCTGTTGCCAGACCCCAGCTTCCACCCACAGCAAAGCCTTCACCATGTAATTCTCTTCAAAGCTTCAACTAAATATTAAGCGAGCCTTGCATGAATTGAACAGACATTGGCAAGAACTTAAGAATTTAAACATTCTTCGTGTGACTTAAGTATATTGTTTTCAGGGGACTGCTGTCAGCCCTCCTTTGAGGGCCCTGCTTTTAGAGCCAGGAAAAATCCAGCCTGTAACTCTTCAAACTTTCAGAACTGGGGTATTGATAGGCCGAGATGGTGACTGGCCCTTGTGTCGGCTAACTAACAGACTAACTGCCTATGGTATGGAAACCATATGATGAGGGGACACAACTGGCCCCTCTCTGCAGAGGGCCCCCCAGGCAATGTGCAACAAGCAGCATGTGCTCGAAATTCCAGAAGCTCAGCATCTCACAGGAACTGCTTTATTTCATGACACAGACTCAATTATTGAGAACTGCAATAGAAAGGCTATTTTTCTGTCCTGACAGGTAGCCAGACTTCTTGACAAAAGTAACTTGTATTTTTTGGTTCTTCTTTGAGTCGTACTCTATCTTTCTCATTAGCCTGTGTTCAGGTCCTTTGCTTTCAATCTAGATAACCTCGCTGGCAAAAATAAATGGGATCATTTCTCTCTTTCACTGCAAATCTATCAGTATTTTCTCATTATACATATAGTAAAATCTGAAGTCAATGACATTGATAAATGTAAAGATACATATTATAGAATATTAGAATTTAGACAGAATGTATACTACTTATTTAAAACAGCTAAAGATTTAAAACAGTCTAAATGTTGATTGATAAGTAACTAATAATGGAATGGAATGGAGTGCTCTGCATCTGTGTGGGAGAAAAATGAAGAATTTCTTTCTACATTGATGTGTGAAGAACATCAAGCCATAAAGACTTAAATATAAGAGATGAGACCATAAAACTCCTAGAAGAGGACATAGGCAAAATATTCTCTGACACAAACTGTACTAATGTTTATTTCTATTGCCTTGGTCGGTATCCCAAGGCAATAGAAATAAAAGCAAAAATAAACAAATTGGACCTAATAAAACTTACAAGCTTTTATACAGCAAAGGAAACCATAAACAAAATGAAAGGACAACCTACAGACTGTTTAAAAATATTTGCAAATGATGCAACCAACAAAGGCTTAATTTTCAAAATATACAAATAGCTTATACAACTTAATAACAACAACAAAAACAACCCAGTCAAAAAATGTGCAGAAGACCTAAATAGATACTTCTCCAAAGACATACAGATGGCCAACAGGCACATGAAAAGATGCTCAACATTGCTAATTATTAGAGAAATGCAAATCAAAACTGCAATGAAGTATCACCTCACACCAGTCAGAATGGTCGTCATCAAAAAACCTACCGACAATAAATGCTGGAGAGGGTGTGGACAAAAAAGGGAACTCTTCTACACTGTTGGTGAGAATGTAAATTGGTGCATCCACTATGGGAAGAGTATGGACGTTCCTAAAAAAACTAAAAATAGAGCTGCCATATGCTCCTGCAATCCCACTCCTGGGTATATAAATAGCCAGAGAAAACTGTAAGTGAAAAATATACACACGCCCCTATGTTCACAGCAACACTATTCACAACAGCCAAGGCATGGAAACAACCTAAAAGCCCATTTACAGGTGAATGGACAAAAAAATGTCAGACATGTATACAAGGGAATACTACTCAGCCATAAAAAACAATGAAATAATGCCACTTGCAGCAACATAGATGGATCTAGAGATGATAATACAAACTAAAGCAAGTCAGAGAAAAGAGAACCCTTGTGTACTTTTCATGAAAATGTAAATTAGCACAGACACTATGGAAAACAGTTTTGTGGTTCCTCAACAAATTAAAAATTGAGTTACCACACAATCCAGCAATTCCACTTCTGGGTTATTTACCCAGAGGAAATGAAAACACTAACTTGAAAAGATATATGTACACTGATGTTCAATGTACTAATGTTTACAATAGCCAAGACATGGAAGCAACCTACATGTCCACTGATTGATGAATAGATAAGAAAATGTGAGAGATATATATATAGTATACACATATGTAATGTAACACTTTTCAGCCATAAAAAGAAAATCTTGCCACTTGTAACAACATAAATGAACCTTGAAGGCATTATGCTAAATGACATATGTTAGAAAAAGACAAGGACCATATTAAAAATGGAATATTAAAAAAAAAATCCAAACCAAAAAAGCAAACTCAGACATGGAGAACACCATGTTGGCTGCCAGAGGCAGTGGGTTGGGCAGAATGAGTGAAGGACTCAAAAGGTACAAATTTCCAGCTATAAAATAAACACGTCACGGGGATGTCATGTCAGCATGGTAAGTTCAGTTAATAAGACTGTATTGTATATTTGAAAGTTACTAACAGAGAAGGGGTTTTTTGGCCACATGGGGGAGTATGAGGATCCCCAACCAGGGATTGAACCTGTGTTCCCTTCAATAGAAGCCCAAAGCCCTAACCATTGGACGGCCAGGGAAGTCCTGAGCAGTTTTGAAGATTAATAGGACCCTGCTGTATAGGAAGTGCTCCAACTCCAGTAAGGAAATCCACTAGAATACTAGTACAAGAATTCAGATAAACCAGCCATCTTCTGTCCTTGCATTAAGAGACACAGATGAATCAAAAGGGAAATGCGACTAGGAAAAGTGCTGTGAAGGACAAACCCCTGAAGAGTGATGGAGTGGAGAGTTCCATGAGATAGTGATCAAGAAGAAAAACAATACCAAAAGTCTTCGAGCCTTTGAGATCTGGATGGGCCAACCTTGAAAAGAAATGTGGGGTCAGTAGAGGGCACCTCCTTAAAAGTCAACAACCAAATTAGTCTGAATTGAGATGAGACCAAGTGGGTAGAAGGGGCCTGATAGAAAATTTCAGGCTTAATTTATAGTCTGGAGGTATTGACCCAAGAGAGCAGTTAGTGGGAACAGGGAAGGAATTGTTAAATCCATCTGCCATCTCATTTTCACACTTCAATTTGAGCCCAATTCAAAGTAAGAGAGGGTGAAAAATAAGCACGACTCAGTGCCATAAGCTTTGCCACCCACATGAAAACAATCTGCCTTAATTGACAGCAGCCCTCATGCTCCTGCTTACCTGGCACATGTGCAAGTCTCCACGTGGCTTTCCTTCCCTTGCACACGTACACAGATGGAGGTCATGATCCCTGGAATGTGCAAACAGAGCAAGATTGCTGGGCATTCGTCTTTTTCTGACTTGCTCCATTACTCGAGTATGCAATTCCCAGTCACATTGGGTTATATTTTGCTAAAAACAACAGAAAGAATCTCTTTCAAAAGCCCTAAGAGGTAGAAGGTTCTGGCAGAGCCAGCAGCAGGCAGGGATGGGTCTGGGAGCCTGCCAAGGAGAGGTCGGGTCCAGAGCAAGAGGTGGCATGCCCACTCCATCTCTGTGTGGACGGCTGCAGTCAAAATGGACTGAGCTCAACCCCTCTCCTCTCTCCGGCCCCAGCCATGGATGGCAGCCCTCCACCACAGAGAGGCTTCTCCATGCCATCTCCTGGCTGGTGGCCTGGCTGTAAGTGATGTGGACAAAGGTCCAAGACCTGTCTCCATGTCCTTATGCCTGCCGATGCAAAGTGTAGGTGTCCTGCACTTACCCACTCAAAATGATGCGTCAGAGTCCGGCACAGGAAATCAGCTGTGCACAAGAAATAGGAGTGATATGTTGTTTTCAGTCTAATAGGAAATGCTGGGTGGGCTTCTCTACAGGGTTTTTCCTGTTGCCACAGTTTGAGGTTTCCAGAAGCAGTCCCTGAAGCAAGGGAGCAAACACAAGTGACTGGTCTGGGAGGTGATCTCAGGAAACTTGGCCACAGAGGAGCAGAGGCTACTGGAAGAGAAGGAAGACAATAAAGAGTGGTGGTGAGTCAGCAATCTCAGAGGGCAGCTGGGGCTCAATCCTGCCGGGGACCTCAGGAGCTGGCCAGTGAGCCTAACCCACAAGGCAAGGGAGCTGCAACACCTATCCAGCTCATGTGCCTGAAGGTTGCCTCTGGAATATTCCCTCTCCAACACTTTGGCTTTCCCGTTGTTGTTCAGTTGCTCACTTGTGTCTGACTCTGCAGCACCACAGACTGCAGCCCGCCAGGCTTCCTTGTTCATCACCAACTCCCAGAGCTTGCTCAAACTCATGTTCACTGACTCAGTGATGCCATCCAACCATCTCATCCTCTGTCGTCCCCCTTCTCCTCCTGCCTTCAATCTTTCCCAGCATCAGGGTCTTTTCCCGTGAGACAGTTCTTCACATCAGGTGGCCAAAGTATTGGGGCTTCAGCATCAGTCCTTCCAATGAATATTCAGGATTGATTTCCTTTAGGATGGACTGGTTGGATCTCCTTGCCGTCCAAGGGACTCTCAAGAGTCCTCTCCAACACCACAGTTCAAAAGCATCAATTCATTGGCACTCAGCTGGGGTCAAACCACCTCACACAAGGAGAAAAATAGCCTTCAGGCTGAGAAACACAGGCACTGCCAGAAAGCAGCTTCTGGCACATGGAGAGGCAGGCAGAGGGCAGGTGTAGCAATGCCTCAGCTACACCCAGTAATGAAAATCAAGTGTGTGCTCCCTGCAACACCTTGTACCCGCAATCCCTCTGCTATGCACACACTCCACAATCATATGCTCTCTTCATTGCTCTGGGTCAGAATCATCTAGAACTGCTGGCCTCCATCTCTCTTTGTGAAATACCCTGGAAATACAAACATGTTCTCGAGAGACAAGCAGAGTGGGGGCCCAAATCTTAGCTCTGCTGCTCATAAGCTGAATGACCCTAGGAACTGATAAAACTTCTCTGAGTCATCTGTAAAATAGAGATAATACCTAATTTGCAAGCTGAGGTGCCGTTGAAGGGAAAGGATGCAAAGAAAATATCTGGCATATATTAAATGCTCTAGATGTTTGTAAAGTTAAGTGGCAGGAAGTTGGTATGACACGTTCCTACTTCTTTTTTTCTTGATTTGAGAAGGCAATATAGTTCAGCTGCTAAACATCCCAAGTGCACCAAAGAGTATAAAATTACCCCCAGAAGGCTTCCCTGCAGAGGGCTCAGGTTCGACCCCTGGTCAGGAAACTAGATCCTACATGCTGCAACTAAAGATCCCATGTGCCTGCAACTAAAATCCTGAGCAGCCTAAATAAATAAATAAATATTCTTTTAAAAACTTTAAAAAAAATGACCCCCAGTTCCACACCTATCCCTAACTCAGAGGAATTATTGTAACCAGTTTCTTTCAGATCATTCAAGATAGCTTCTTTGTACGCACACCAAAACTATGCAGTATTCTGCATTCTCCCTTAAAAAAATTTTATTTTGAGGTCATTCCATGTTAACATATAGAGATTTATGGCCACATTATTTCTGTTATTTCAAGTGGTCTCCTCCTCAATCTTGACTCCCATTTCCTTAGAGTCCTCAAATTCTGGTTTGTCAGGGCTGAAATGAATTTAAGCATCAAAGAGTCCAAACATCTCATGTTACCAACAAGGAAGAAAGGCCCGCGAGAGTGGAAGGACTAATGGACAGATGTGAACCTAATTCTCACATAGTAGCTTTAGACTAGAATAATGCAGATCTGCTGGAGAAATATCAGGAAACAGAAAAATGTAAAAAGCAAATAGAAAAGCAATTATTTTAGCAGATCCTTGACTTGGGTCCTATCTGAGTTTTCATACCTCCAAGACCACATTCAGTTCAGTTCAGTCACTCAGTCATGTCCGACTCTTTGCAACCCCATGAATCGCAGCATGTCAGGCCTCCCTGTCCACCACCAACTCCCAGAGTTCACTCAAACTCACATCCATCGAGTCGGTGATACCATCCAGCCATCTCATCCTCTGTTGTCCCCTTCTCCTCCTGCCCCCAATCCCTCCCAGCATCAGAGTCAACTCTTCACATGAGTTGGCCAAAGTACTGGAGTTTCAGCTTCAGCATCAGTCCTTCCAAAGAACACCCAGGACTGATCTCCTTCAGAATGGACTGGTTGGATCTTCTTGCCAGTCCAAGGGACTCTCAAGAGTCTTCTCCAACACCACAGTTCAAAAGCATCAATTCTTCGGCACTCAGCTTTCTTCACAGTCCAACTCTCACATCCATACATGACTACTGGAAAAACCATAGCCTTGACTAGACGGACCTTTGTTGGCAAAGTAACGTCTCTGCTTTTGAATATGCTATCTAGGTTGATCATAACTTTCTTTCCAAGGAGTAAGCGTCTTTTAATTTCATGGCTGCAATCACCATCTGCAGTGATTTTGGAGCCCCCAAAAATAAAGTGTGACACTGTTTCCATTGCTTCCCCATCTATTTGCCATGAAGTGATGGGACTGGATGCCATGGTCTTAGTTTTCTGAATGTTGAGCTTTAAGCCAACTTTTTCACTCTCCTCTTTCCCTTTCATCAAGAGGCTTTTTAGCTCCTCTTCACTTTCTGCCATAAGGGTGGTGTTATCTGCATATCTGAGGTTATTTATATTTTCCACAGCAATCTTGATTCCAGCTTGTGCTTCTTCCAGCCCAGCATTTCTCATGATGTACTCTGCATAGAAGTTAAATAAGCAGGGTGCCAATATACAGCCTTGAAGTACTCCTTTTCCTATTTGCAACCAGTCTGTTGTTCCATGTCCAGTTCCAACTGTTGCTTCCTTACCTGAATATAGGTTTCTCAAGAGGGTTCTGTTAAAAGGGAACTTGATGGTTCACAGACTCGTTTTTTTGGAAAGTGTCCAGCATCTATCAGAGTGGAGGTGATTCTAACAGGCAAGAGAATAACATCCCGGAGCCAATCTCTTTGGCCAAAAAGTGTTCACTGGATAGTGCAGAGTATTAAATATTAAATACTATTTCACACATATTAAATATTGCAGATTGTGAAATGAGGGGATTGAGCAGGGTATTAAATATCTCAGATAGTCATAAGGAAGGCTTCCATCAGTCTGTGGGATATGGGGCTAGAGCAATCCCAATTTTGTGTGGGCTCCACACTGCCCCTCTGTGGGTAGTGGGTGAGCTTCAGCAGGGGTAAACTGAGGGCAGGCTGAGGAACCTGGTTTGAAGTTTCGCCCATTGCATATGGTGGCAGGGCAATGGCAGGAGGAAGCTGGGTGTGTTGATGAGAAGATGTTCAAAGCCAGCCACGTATTCTGTACTGGGTAGGGAAACCAGGCCAGGAGTGGGCTGCTGGATGGTGGGGGAAGACAGATCAATGTTCATAAGCATGAGGAGAAGGTGTGTTAGACATGAGGCAAGGTCAAGGACACTGTGGTTGGATAGATATTGAGATTTAAGGGTCTAGAAGGAGCGATGATGAGTTAGACATGATCCACAGCAGGGCTGTGGAAGGGGGCCACTGATGCAGAGCAGAAATGGTCACTGATGGGAGATCTCTGAAGAGATCTTATCCCCACCACTCCACTCTGAGTGTACATACTGATGCCTACAGTCCATTTTGTAGGGTTATACATAGTTTAATTAGCCTTCCACCTTTCATGGATGTAATATAGTTGTGTACTCAGCATCCTCTTGTAAGCATGATTGTTTGGCTTTGCTAAAACAACATATGGTAAATTACATGTCCATTGCACATAAATCATGGATAATGGGTCCAAGCCCAGAAACTTGGAGGGCTAGCTTCCCAGGCTGGTGGATCATGATGGACTAACCATTTGCTTTAATGAAACCCAGGCATCATTACCATTTTGCTATTGCATTATTTGAGGGTGCATTTGCTTTATGTACTGCAGTTTTGCTGATCTTGCAGTGTTGTACACACTAATGAATTCTGGTGAAAACAGAAACAATGCTTTCTAATCTTTCGCCACATAAAATAACTGATCTGAGAGACTGTGAGGGCTATTTGAATGTCTTCCTATGATGAATTGTTACCTGAGTGGTAGTGACATTTTAATGTTGAGCATACTGGTCCCATTACCTAAAAATGGGAGTTTGGACTTAGCAACAAATCTTTCTTCTAGCAACTGACTCATCTCACTTCATTGCTATCTATTTCCACAGGGATGATGTTGCTTAAAACTCAACATTCAGAAAACTAAGGTCATGGCATCCAGTCCCATCACTTCATGGCAAATAAATGAGGAAACAATGGAAACAGTGACAGACTTTATTTTGCGGGGCTCCAAAATCACTGCAGCCATGAAATTAAAAGATGCCTGTTCCTTGGAAGAAAAGTTATGACCAACCTAGACAGCATATTAAAAAGCAGAGACATTACTTTGCCAACAAAGGTCCGTCTAGTCAAAGCTATGGTTTTTCCAGTAGTCATGTATGGATGTGAGAGTTGGCCTATAAAGAAAGCTGAACACCAAAGAATTGATGCTTTTGAACTGTGGTGTTGGAGAAGACTCGAGAGTCCCTTGGACTGCAAGGAGATCAAAGTAGTTGATCCTAAAGGAAATCAGTCCTGAATATTCATTGGAAGGACTGATGCTGAAGCTGAAACTCCAATACTTTGGCCACCTGATGGGAAGAATTGACTCATTGGAAAAGACCCTGATGCTGGGAAAGATTGAGGGCAAGAGGAGAAGGGGATGACAGAGGATGAGACGGTTGGATGGCATCACTGACTCAATGGACATGAATTTGAGTAGACTCTGGGAGTTGGTGATGGACAGGGAGGCCTGGCGTGCTGCAGTCCATGGGGTCACGAAGAGTCAGACATGACTGACCAGCTGAACTGAACTGAACTGAAGTACTTTGAGCAGGGTATATATGTTCAGCTGGGACCTTTCAACAAATTAGGAAACACATCCAAGGAAACCCTGGATTTATTCTGCCATATTTGCTATGAGCTCTGGAATGAAAGGAAATGGCACCCCAGGCCAGTATTCTTGCCTGGAGAATTTCATGGACAGAGGAGCCTGGCAGGCCACAGTCCATGGGATTGCAAAAGAGTTGGACAGGACTGAGCAACTAACACTTTCACTTTCACTGGAATAAAAGGCATCAACTCTTTGCTGGACTTTGACACATTTTGTGGCTACAAATCCAACCCTTCAAGACAGTAAGTGAACCCACTGGGCAAATGTCTTTACTAAGCTCTTTGGGTGTTCTGATACTCAGTTTCAAGGCACGTGGGAGGGGGCGTGGTAAGGGTGGGGGGTGCTCTCCCAACACATCCAACAAGCAAATGTTCAGATACCAGCTGGGGGCCCTACAATTCAACTCAACTCTGACACTATCTAGCTAGAGGTAGCCTCAGATCGCACGGGTTAAGAATTCCTGTTGTGTGGTTCCCCACCTCCACTTCAGATGCCAACTGCAAGCCCTGGTTGTACTTCTGACCAATGGGCTATAAACCAGTGGTTTCCATGTCCCTCTCCTTGGGTTCAATTAATTTGCTGGAGTGGCTCACAGAACTAACTCCGAGAAATATTCTACTTACTAAACGACCTATTGGATATAAAAGGATGTAAACTCAGGAACTGGCTTCCCAGGTAGCTCAGTGGTAAAGAATCCGCCTGCCAGTGCATGAGACATGGCTTTGATTCCGGGTCAGGGAGATCCCCTAGATGAGGAAATGGCAATACAAGAATCCAGTATTCTTGCCTGGAGAATCCCATGGACAGAGGAGCCTGGTGGGCTACAGTCCATGGGGTCTCAGAGTCAGACACAACTGAGCGACTAAGGAGGGTCGTAGGCAAACTCAGGAATAGCCAGGTGAAAGACACCAAGGGCAGGTACGGGGAAAGGACACAGAACTTCCAGGTCCTCTGCAAATGCCCCATTCTCCCCAAATCTCCACGTATTCACCAACTGGAAATTCTCCGAACCCCATCCTTTTGGGGTTTTATGGAAGCTTCATTGTATTAGTCACAGTTGATTAAACCATTGGCCATTGGCCATTGGCCATTGGCAACTGATTCAACCTCCAGCCCCTCTCCTCTCCCTGGAAGTTATGGGGAGCTGAAAGTTCCAACCCTCCAGTCCCCAGCTTGGTTCCCCCTGCAACACCGCCCCTCCCCTCTCAGATCTTTCCCAGAAGTTACTTATCAGCATAACAAAAGACACCTTAAGGGCTCTTTTCACTTAGGAAACTCCAAGGGTTTTAGCATCTCTGTACTAGAAATGGGGACCAAGACCAAATTTTTATTTCATCTAAAGCGCAGTATCGCATATCCCCTGTGTTAACCACCAGTTTGAAACGACAAGGCTGTATTAAAGTAATATGTCCACTTAGCTGAAGAAGTGGCATTTAATTACATTATGTATTTTTTATTTAACCCAGTGAATACCTTGTTATTATGTGCAGTTTTCTCACTTAGTTTTGGTGGATGGTGAGTTTCCTGTCTTTTTGGTAGTACTTTCGTCAGAAAAAAAGCAATATGTTATGAAGAGTTTTTACATCAAGCTTCTTTGTAGATTTGCCTCCCTGAAGACAAAAATCTTTCAGATGAGCTGGCTGTTATAAACCCTCTCTTGTCACGCAGCAACAGTGACATCTGCCGTCCAGCATTAGACATTGTTACTTTGGAAAGTGCCACAGAAGAAGGCTTTCCTTTTAAAAAATTGTCATCTCTGATAATGAGTGATGTTGAGCATCTTTTCATGTGTTTGTTAGCCATCTGTATGTCTTCTTTGGAGAAATGTCTATTTAGATCTTTGGCCCATTTTTTGATTGGGTCATTTATTTTTCTGGAGTTGAGCTGTAGGAGTTGCTTGTATATTTTTGAGATTAGTTGTTTGTAGGTTGCTTCATTTGCTATTATTTTCTCCCATTCTGAAGGCTGTCTTTTCACCTTGCTAATAGTTTCCTTTGATGTGCAGAAGCTTTTAAGTTTAATTAGGTCCCATTTGTTTATTTTTGTTTTTATTTCCAATATTCTGGGAGGTGGGTCATAGAGGATCCTGCTGTGATGTATGTCAGAGAGTGTTTTGCCTATGTTCTCCTCTAGGAGTTTTATAGTTTCTGGTCTTACGTTGAGATCTTTAATCCATTTTGAGTTTATTTTTGTATACGGTGTTAGAAAGTGTTCTAGTTTCATTCTTTTACAAGTGGTTGACCAGATTTCCCAGCACCACTTGTTAAAGAGATTGTCTTTAATCCATTGTATATTCTTGCCTGAACACATGTATACAAAGATTTTTATAATTTTTAAAAAAAAGAAAAAAAATTAAATAAAATTGATAAAATAATAAAAAAATTAAAAAAAAATAAAACTGTAAATCAGAAAAAAAAAATTGTCATCTTTGTTGTTGTCGTGGCTGTTGTTTTTTATTTTAAAAATTGTTTCTGGGACTTCTCTAGTGGCCCAGAGACTAAGATTTCTCACTCCCAATGCAGAAGGCCCAGGTTCAATCCCTGGTCACAGAACTAGGTCCCGTATGTCTCAGTTAAAAGATTCTGCGTGCCTCAACTAAAACCCAGAGTGGGGGTTTTAAGTAAATAAGTAAAATACATTAAAAAAAAATTTTTAATTGGTTCTTATGCATATATAGTCCATAACATATAGTAAGTCTTGGATAGGAGGCTTAAGTTAGAGTCAGGTTTCTACAAAGGATGAAGGTAGCCCTGGCTACATAGTTTGCAGGGTTCAGTATAAAGTCAAAATGTGGGGGCTGCTTGTTCACAAATTAAGAATTTCAAGATGGTGACCACAGAGCAGATAGCCAACTGCGTGACTGCATCGGTCACAAGCTCTCAAAGTGGTACAAGCAGATAGAATAGGGGGGGTCCCTGGAGAAAGGCAGGCTTCCCCTGTGGCTCAGCTGGTAAAGAATCCGCCTGCAACACAGGAGACCCCAGTTGATCCCCGGGTTGGGAAGATCCCCTAGAGAAGGGATAGACTACCCACTCCAGTATTCTGGCCTGGAGAATTTCATGGACTGTATAGTTCACAGACTATATATTCGGACACGACTGAACGACTTTCACTTCTGGAGAAAGAGAAGCAGGCAAGGCTTTCTTGACCTAAGAGAAGCCATATTTGGTTTAAGCCATTTTGTGATCTAAGCCTGGCCACAATGCTTGTCCTTGAACAGGTCCTCAGCAATGAATGATCTTTTTTTTCTTTTAAAAAAAAATTATTTATTTTAATTGGAGGCTAATTACTTTACAATATTGTAGTGGTTTTGCCGTACATTGACATGAATCAGCCATGGGTGTACACATGTTCCCCATCCTGAACCCCCCTCCCACCTCCCTCCCCATCCCATCCCTCAGGGTCATCCCAGTACACCAGCCCTGAGCACCCTGTCTCATGCATTGAACCTGGACTGGTGATCTGTTTCACATATGATAATATACATGTTTCAATGCTATTCTCTCAAATCATCCCACCCTCGCCTTCTCCCACAGAGTCCAAAAAAGTCTGTTCTTTACCTCTGTGTCTCTTTTGCTGTCTCACATATAGGGTCATCATTACCATCTTTCTAAATTGCATATATATGCGTTGGTATACTGTATTGGTGTTTTTCTTTCTGACTTACTTCACTCTGTATAATAGGCTCCAGTTTCATCCACCTCATTAGAACTGATTCAAATGCATTCTTTTTCATAGCTGAGTAATATTCCATTGTGTATATGTACCACAGCTTTCTTATCCATTTGTCCGCTGATGGACATCTAGGTTGCTTCCATGTCCTGGCTATCCTAAACAGTGCTGCGATGAACACTGGGGTACATATGTCTCCTTCAATTCTGCTTTCCTTGGTGTGTATGCCCAGCAGTGGGATTGCTGGGTCATATGGCAGTTCTATTTCCAGTTTTTTAAGGAATCTCCACACTGTTCTCCATAGTGGCTGTACTAGTTTGCATTCCTACCTACAGGGTAAGAGGGTTCCCTTTTCTCCGCAAACTCTCCAGGATTTAAGCAGTGAATGATCTTAGGGGAAGTGAGGGAATGCAGGAACGAAGGGAAAGCAGTCAAGAGACAATTGTTCTGTCAGTAAGTTCTGTTCTACTCTTTTCGACCCCATGGACTGTAGCCTGGCAGGCTCCTCTGTTCTCCACTATCTCCCAGACTTCTAGTTCCTCCTCAAGGGATACGTATCACAATCTGATCCAGTCTCTGAGTTCTGCAGGGACTAATGTCCCCACATAGGCGGCAGATGGAATGATGATATTGACCCTTCTGACTTTAATCAACTAAAGCCTGGACTCTGTCCACCTTGGCCCCAATTCTATGCTGAATTCTGCTTTTGCTCAAGCACCTTCATGAATATGCATGTACCCTTAGCTTAAAACTTCCCAGATGTGCTATTCCAGGAGACATTGCTTTGGGAAAGAAGCCCAGTTTTCTGCTTACTTGAAACAAGTAATAATAAATTCTTCCTTCTCCTGATCTTTGGCTTGGTTGTGTTTTTCACTGGACTCAGATCAAGAGGCAACTCACTTTTCTAGTAACGGTGGGTCCCCAAAGCCTGGGGGCCAAGAGGGGCCCAACTCCCATCTTCAGTACAGAGGGCAAGTGGGTATCAAACGAATGGGTTTCAGGCCCACTAAAGAGGGACTGAGAGGAAAGTGGCTTAAAGGGGGAGATATGGTGGATAGAACTGTCTCAGCAATAAATGACTTCAACAACAACAAAAACTTCCCCCGAAATGACATGTTTAAAGGTAAACTTGAGATTTACCTCTTGCTGTGGCATGATAAGTCAGAGGGCATTTTTTTCAGTATTATGTTTTCTGTTTCCTTTAGATCTAACAGAAACCAGGATTTCAGTGAGCACTGACAAAAGAAAACCACTGAGGGCTAAGGCAGGCTTGGCTGTACCTGATCTGAAGGCCCACCGGGCCCCACCCCAGGGAAGAATTACCCTGGCAAGAAGACATTTGCTGGGTCTGGTGGGCCACACACCAAAACTGAGTAGGACTCGCTGACATTCAAAAACAACCTCAGATTGGGAAAATGACTAGTCCTGAACTCAGAGTAGGAGGATGAACATTTTGATGTCCCAAAGCATCTGGGAATGTCAGGAAATGTGGAAAAGGGGAGGGTGTTACTGCATTGACGGGTAGAGTTCAGGAAACCGAAACGCCCATCAACAGATATGTATAAAGAGAAGGTGTGGCACATCTATAGAATGGAATATCAGTCAGCCATACAAAAGAATAAAGCAATGCCATCTGCAGCAACTTGGCGGGACACAGACATGAGAAAAGTCCGTGCAGTAAGTCAGGCAGAGAAAGACAGAGATCAGATGATGCCACTTATAGCTGGAGTCTCAAATGGTACAAATATACCCATCTACAAAAGAGAAGGGGACTAAAGCCTTAGAATGAACTTAAGGTGATTGAAAGGGATGGTGTGAGGGGAAAGAGGGAAAACAAGGATGTCCTTATGTAAGCACACCCACTATAATACTAAAAATAGAGAATCATAAAAAGCCTACTCTTGAGGTGAGGCTACTCCATTTCACAGTCTGTAATAACTGATCTAGAAACAGAACTCAAAGGAGTACACATGTGTACGTGTAATTCTGCATCAAGTTGGTGTACCGCTAAAATAAACACATCATATTAAACCCACTAGATGCCAACAAAGTATTGAAATGCAAGTAATGAGAACCTAGCCCTTGGATATTTGTCGGGGAGCAATAAACTGGAATCCACAACCCAGAAATACGACTTTCCCTAACCTCTGTGTGTGTGCTCAGTTGCATCCGACTCTTTCGGACCCCACGGACTGTAGCTCTCCAGGCTCCTCTGTCCACTGGAATTCTCCACGCAGGAATACTGGAGTGGGTTGCAGCTGCCCTACCTCCAGGGGATCTTCCAACCCAGGGATCGATCTCAGGTCTCTAGCACTGCAGGCAGATTATTTACCATCTGAGCCACCAGGGAAACCCAGCCTAACCTCTGGTTTCCCAAATAGACAAAGTGGGGCAGCAGGAAATGCTGCCACCTTGTGGAAATTTTCTATAACTACATCGTTAAAACATGACCTTAAGGACACTTATTATTCAAAAGGTCTGCGGAGCTGTAAAAATCACCTGTCTTCACGAAATGGGGCTTCCCTGGTGGCTGAGATGGTACAAAATCTCCCTGTTATGCAGGAGACACCAGTTCGATCTCTGGGTTGGGAAGATCACCTGGAGAAGGGAATGGCAACTCACTTCAGAATTCTTGCTTGGGAATCCCATGAATAGAAGAGACTGATGCCTATGTAGAATGGAATATCACTCCGCCATAGAAAAGAATGAAATAATGCCATTTGCAGAAACACGGAGAGACCTAGGCCTGATAAACTTCAGTGCGGTAAATCACAGAACAACTTTTATCATATTATACCACTTATAGCTGGAGTCTAAAATGCTACAAATAAAATATACTCGTTTACAAAAGAGAAGAGAAATCACAGCCTTCGAAAAGAAACTGAAGGTGACCAAACAGTATGGTTGTAGAGGGGGGGAGGGGAATAAATAAGGTAGTCTGTATGAAGGTACATCCACTACAATATTGAAAATGGAGAATCAGAAAAAAACCTACTTTTTAGCTGAGGCTACTCCACTTCATACTGTTTAATAACTGATCTGGAAACAGAACCAAACCAAGTACACATGTGTACATATGTATCAGCTGGCCCCAGACAGAATGGCTATCGTGTAAAATATAAGAATAAATGTGGGACAAGGCTTGGGGATAAAAGGCAACACTTCCATTCTGTGCTGAAATTGGTAACAGGCACTACAGGGCACAGAACGGACGTACCTTGAAATACTACCCATAGAGTACCCTGTGCTGTGCTGTGCTCAGTCCCTCTGCTAAGTCGCTTCAGTCATGTCTGACTCTGTGCGACCCCAGAGATGACAGCCCACCAGGCTCCCCCATCCCTGGGATTCTCCAGGAAAGAACACTGGAGTGGGTTGCCATTTCCTTCTCCAATGCATGAAAGTGAAAAGTGAAAGTGAAGTCGCTCAGTCGTGTCCCACTCTTAGCGACCCCATGGACTGCAGCCTACCAGGCTCCTCTGTCCATGAGATTCTCCAGGCAAGAATACTGGAGTGGGTTGCCATTGCCTTCTCCAGCTCAGCTTCTCAGTCGTGTCCAATTCTCTGCAACCCCATAGACTGTAGCCCACCAGGCTCCTCTGTCCATGAGATTCTCCAGGCAAGAGTACTGGAGTGGGGTGCCATTGCCTTCTCCAGCTCAGCTTCTCAGTCGTGTCCAATTCTCTGCAACCCCATAGACTGTAGCCCACCAGGCTCCTCTGTCCATGAGATTCTCCAGGCAAGAATACTGGAGTGGGTTGCCATGCCCTCCTCCAGGGAATCTTCCCCACCCAGGGATTGAACCTAGGTCTCCTGCATTGCAGGTAGTTTCTTTACTGTCTGAGCCACCAGGGAAGCCCATGGAGTACCCTATCATCCTGCAATTCCACTCCTAAGCAGATATTCCCAGAAAACTATAACTGGTAAAGACACATGCCGTCCTATATTCATTGCGGCACTATTTACAACAGCAAGGACATGAAAACCATGAATGTGCCCATCCATAGCAGAATGGAAAAAGAAGATGTGGTGCATCTATAGAATGGAATGTCATGCAGCCATTCAAAAGAATGAGATAATGCCATTTGCAGCAACATGGAGGGGCCTAGACCTGATAAAATCAGTGAGGTGAGTCAGACAGAGAAGGACAGATATCATATGATACCATTTATAGCTGGAGTCTAAAACGACAGAAAAATGCTTGTTTACAAAAGAGAAGGGGACTCACCGCCTTAGGAAACAAACTGTAGGTGATCAAAGGGGATGTTTTTTGTGGGGCGGGGGGATAAATCAGGATGGCCTTATGAAGGTGCATCCACTATTATAGTGAAAATAGAGAATTACAAAAAACCTACTCTTTAGCTAAGGCCACCCCACTTCACACTCTGTAATAACTGATCTGGAAACAGAACCCAACGGAGTATACCCGTGTACATACATACCTCAATCAAGATGCTGTATGGCTAAAATAAAGTCATCATATTAAACCCATTTTATGACAATAAAATATTGAAATACAAGTAATGAGACCCTAGCCCTTGGATGTTTATCTTGGCATAGTACACTAGAATTCACAAACCAGGAACATGACTTTCCCTAACCTCTGGTTTCTCATCTAGACACAGTGGGGCAGTGCAAAATGCTGCTGCCTTGTGGACACCTCCTGTAACTACATCCTTAAAAAAATGGGACCCTTCTGGACTTGTTGAGTCACTCAGTCCTGTCTGACTCTTTGTGACTCCGTGAACTGCAGCACACCAGGCTTCCCTGTCCTTCATTATCTTCTAGAGTTTGCTCAAACTCACATGCATTGAGTCGGTGATGCCATCCAATCATCTCATCTTCTGTCACCCCTTTCTCTTCCTATTTTCAATCTTTCACAGCATCAAGGACTTTTCTAATGAGTCAGTTCTTCACATCAGGTGGCCAAAGTATTGGAGCTTCAGCATCAGTCCTTCCAATGAATATTCAGGACTTATTTCCTTTAGGATGGACTTGTTGGATCTCCTTGTAGTCCAAGGGACTCTCAAGAGTCTTCTCCAACACCACAGTTCAAAAGCATCAATTCTTCGGCGCTCAGCCTTCTTCATGGTCCAACTCTCACATCCATACATGACCACTGGAAAAACCATAGCTTTGACTAGATGGACCTTTGTCGGCAAAGTGATGTCTCTGCTTTTTAATAACGCTGTCTAGGTTGGTCATAGCTTCTCTTCCAAGGAGCAAGCATCTTTTAGTTTCATGGCTGCAGTCACCATCTGCAGTGATTTTGGAGCCCAAGAAAATAAAGTCTGTTACTATTTCCATTGTTTCCCCATATATTTGCCATGAAGTGATGGGACCAGATGCCATGATCTTCTTTTTTGAATGTTGAGTTTTAAGCCAGCTTTTTCACTCTCCTCTTTCACCTTCATCAAGGGGCTTTTTAGTTCCTCTTCACTTCTGCCATAAGGATGGTATAATCTGCATATCTGAGGTTATTGATATTTCTCCGGGCAATCTTGATTCACATGCTAGCAAGGTAATGCTCAAAATCCTCCAAGCTAGGCTTCAACAGTATGTGAACTGAGAACTTCCAGATGTACAAGCTGGATTTAGAAAAGGCAGAGAAACCAGAGATCAAATTGCCAACACCTGTTGGATCATAGAAAAAGCAAGAGAATTCCAGAAAAGCATCCACTTCAGCATCACTGACTACACTAAAGCCTTTGACTATATGGATCGCAACGAACTGTGGAAAATTCTTAAAGAGATGAGAATACAAGACCACGTTGCCTGCCTCCTGAGAAATGTGTATGCAGGTCAGGAAGCAACAGTTAGAACGGGACATAGAACAACAGACTTGTTCCAAATTGGGAAAGGAGTACATCAAGGCTGTATATTGTGACCCTGCTTAGCAGGCACACACACGGGGCTCTAAAAATCACCTGCCCTCAAGAAATGCACTGGTGAAGGGTGTGAAAAAAGAATTCAAATCAGGGCTGTCTTTCAAGACCAAGTTTAAGAGGCATATATTTGCAGTGTTCTTCTTTCCTCTTAAAAACCCATGAAACATTGCAAAACATCACTAATTTTTAGAGATATGCATATCAAAGCTAGACACCATCAGAAAATCTACAAAGAATTACTGCAGGAATGAAAAGGAATCCTCCTACTTCATTGTTGGAAATGCAATTTGTAACAGACACTGAGGAGATGTGTTGGAGGTTACTTAAAAAACTACATATGGAGCTACCATATATTCGGAAGTTTCACCCTATTCATATACTCCAAGGAAACCATAAGTCAGTAAGACTCATGTACCCCAACAGTCATTGCAGTGGAATTCACATAGCCAAAATGGAAGCCACCAAAATGTACACCCACAGATGAATGGAAAAGAAGATGTGGTGCATATACACAGTGGACTATTACAAAGCCGTAATAAAGAATGAAATAATGCCATTTGCAGTAACATGGATGTACCTGGGATGAGCAAGCTCAATGTAGTCAGAGAGTGAAGACAAATATCATATGATTTCACATTTAGGTGGAGTCTAAAAATTGATAGTTGTAAACTAATTTGCTAAATAGAAACAGACTCAGACTGAGAAAACAAAGGTATGGTTACTGAAGAGGGATGGTGGGTAGAGGGACAAACTAGGGCATTGGGGTTATCATATATATATATATATACACTAATGCAAATAAAATAATCAACAAAGACTTACTGATTACTGATATATTTCACATATATATATATATTTGTATCACTTTGATATACACCAGAAACTAATAAAATATTTATATCAACTGTATGCTTTTACATATTTTTACAAAATTATTGTAAATCAGATTGTTCATTATGATTTCTCGAGAACATTTCAACCCTCAAAGAAGAAACTGTAGGCTTTATTTTGTCATCTGTTATGATCATAACCCACTCCAGTGTTCTTGCCTGGAGAATCCCAGGGATGGGGGAGCCTGGTGGGCTGCCGTTTATGGGGTCACACAGAGTCGGACACTACTGAAGCGCCTTAGCAGCAGCAGCATGATCATAACAGCCATTATTTCTGGGCATGGGATGTGACTCTTGCAAAAATCACCAGTTTACACTTAGAAGAAAATAGAAATAGAAACAGTATTTCATGTAGTCACAAACTAGACTTATTCTTCAGCAGGGAAACACTCCACGTGTTGAAAAACAGCCATGTCCTAACCCTTTACTGGGTTAATTCATTGTTTCATTGATTCAAACACATGTTTATTGGCTGGGGACACTGCAGCCATCTCTGCTGGGATAGAGGCATCCACATAGTATGCAGGTCTGCTGTCCTCCAGGAGTTTAAAGTATCACAGAGGAGACAGACTAGAAACTGACAAGTATGACCATGCGTACACAGCACACGGACGGTGAGGTGGACCATGCCCTAGAATCCTGGGGGGGGGTGTGTCACCAGACCTGGGGAGTTCTGGCTTCTCTGGGGACACAAAGCTTAAAATCAGACCTTACTGCCTGCAGAACAACTTGGCCAGGAGGATGTGATCTGTGATGGTTTCAGTTTTCTCTATGAAGTTGGAGGATAGCCAACTGCAGAGAGCCAACACCGTGGTAGCAGGTTTGAGAAGAGTGGAGAATGTTCTACTCATCTGCCATGTTGTTTAATTCTTTGAAAAATGGTATTGTGCTGAATATTTAAGCACAATCATCTGGCTCAGTAATTTACACACACACACACACACACACACACACACACACATGCACATCCACACAGAGATGTCTAACTTCTACCCCTGGCCTTGTCCATCTCTTTCTTCCTGCAACATGATTATAATTTTTCTATACTAAGTATTTAAGTGTGAATACAAGCAAATTTAACTAAATGTTCTCTTCTGTTTCCCCTTTCTTAGTTAAATGTAAGTGTGGCAGAGGCAATATTCTGTGGTTACCAAGTTCCCCCTTTCTTCCGCTTTCTGATGAACACAGGAAAACTATATTTCCCAGCCTCCTTTGCTGCTAGGTTGAGGCCCTATGACTAAGTCTGGCCAATAGGAGGTGGGCAGAGGTTGATTACACCATCTCTGTGTCCCCCCAACCCCCACCGCCACAACTCCTGAGCAGTGTTTGCACTCTCTCTCTTTGGCTATGACTTCAAAGGCTACAGATTTAAGATGGTGGCATGTAGATCTCCGAGTCACCTGACTCACGCTGAGTTGTGCCATAAGCAAGAAATAAATATGGATTATATTAAGCTGCTGAGGCGTCATACAGCCAGTTCCCTACATATGAACTTTCAAGTTGTGAACTTTCACAGATGCTAACATGTATCTCATTCCAGGAAGGAATGAGAACCTGGGCCATCAACATTAGGTGTGAGTGACATTGCAGCCTGCCCTCCATCTCCTATTGCTGATGAGCCTTCAACTCAACCATCTTCTATCTCCTTTCCCTCCTCCAGTCAGCAAATCTTCTTGCTTGTTAACTCGATGCAAGCTATTTTACTGTATTACTGTGCTTTTCAAGGTAGTATAATGTATGACTAAAATTTTTAATTTTTTGTGTTTTTTTTTGGTATTATTTGTGCAAAAAGTATTATAAGCCCATTATAGTCGGCATATAGTAATTATGTCTTAGCTGGGTACCTAGGCTACTTTGTTGGACTTATGAACACACTCTCAGAATGGAACTTGTTCATATGTAGGGGACTTACTGTAGTTTGTTACTGCACATAGTGTGCCCACGAGAAGAAAGGAAATGAACAATATTAATCTGAACCTTCACTTAATTTTACTTAAAACAACATATCCTGAAGACCTTTCCATTTTCTTAATAGGTACACAATATTCCATTTTATGGCTCAATGGGTAAAGAATCTGCCTGCAATGCAGGAGACACAGGTTCAATCCCTGGGTTTGGAAGATCCACTAGAGCAGGAAATGACAACTCATTCCAGTATTCTTGCCTGGGAAATTCTGCGGAGAGAGGAGCCTGGCGAGCTATAGTCCATGGGATTGCAAAGAATCAGGCATAACTGAGCAATTAAGCTAAGCAGGATTATTCCATTTTGTAGAGGCTGCTGCTGCTGCTAAGTTGCTTCAGTCGTGTCCAACTCTGTGCGACCCCAGAGACGGCAGCCCACCAGGCTCCCCCATCCCCGGGATTCTCCAGGCAAGAACACTGGAGTGGGTTGCCACTGCCTTCTCCATCATAAGTTATTTAAGTATTAGTTCCTTTCAAATGGACATGGCTTATTTCTACTCTCTTGCCATTATGCACATACATCTTTATGATAATATGGTAACTGGAGAATGTCTCAAGTGGTTGATGTGGAAAATGGAAAAAAGATTTAACAAGGGAAACACAATAGGGTTGCAGCAACACTGAAGACCCAGTTGACTGGAGACATCATAAATATGTTGTAGTGCAAATCTGAGACATTCTCTGCTTTTTCTCTAAAGTTCCTCAGAACCTCAGAAGAAGCTGGGGAAAGGCAGATATGTGGACCCAATGAGGGTGGGCTTATGGGAGGCTGAGTTGAGAGCTGGTCAACAGGCAGGGGGAATGAAGACCTTGGTAGTAGAGTGGTTGACATGTCGCTCCAAGTTACCTGAGCTGAATAGGGAAGGAGGTGAACAAACAAAGAGGGGGTTGGCAGGGAGAAAGTGTAGGGGCCAATGGGCTAGAGTCTTGATAAAACTGAGGAACCGAGAAGTATTGGGAGTGAGTGAGAGAGAGTTGGAAGAAAGGAGTCCTTAATTCAAGTGCCAGATATTTGAGTTTGAGACTTCAGAGTTGATAGATGTCCTCCTGGACAGAAGTCAGCTCTAGGAAGTGACCATATGGCCAGTGTGGAATAGAAGAGAAAGTCATCCTGGTGAAGAGAACAAGAAAATTAGAGGCAGGATTTTCTATGTGACATTCACTTGAATGTTAGACTTCTGGGAATCTGATAGGATTTGGCATGAAGAATAAGATTATGAGCCAGAAACTAAAATATTTAAAAGGCTTCAGGGATTTCTTAACTTGAATTCATGAATCCCTAAATGACCAAGGAATAAGCTTTAGGAAGTCATAAACACCAACCCTGAATTTACATATAAAATAGCACGTGGATATGTGTTTTCACATTTTCTTAGGAAAGGGCCCGTGACTTTTGTTAGTTTCTCAAAGGGTTCGTGATCTTCCAGGCCCACCTCTCAACCTTAATAACCATAGCCCTCAAACAGTGCTAACAGAACTTCCTGCTGTGATGACAAAAGGTCTATGTCTTGCTGTTAATATATCAATATGGTAGCTGCTAGCCACGTGTGGCTACTGAACATTAGGACATGGCTAATGTGACTGAGGGGAAAAGGCACTGGTGCACCCCACTCCAGTACTCTTGCCTGGAAAATCCCATGGGCGGAGGAGCCTGGTAGGCTGCAGTCCATGGGGTCGCTAGGAGTCAGACATGACTGAGCGACTTCACTTTCACTTTTCACTTTCATGCACTGGAGAAGGAAATGGCAACCCACTCCAGTGTTCTTGCCTGGAGAATCCCAGGGATGGGGGAGCCTGGTGGGCTGCCGTCTATGGGGTCACACAGAGTCGGACACGACTGAAGCAACTTAGCAGCAGCAGCAATGTGACTGAGAGCCTAAACTTTAAAGTTACATTCAGTTAGCCACTGAACCGTTCAACTGTACATAAATGGCATATAGAAAAGTACTATGTTTTTTTTGGCTGTGCCTTGGCGTTAAGAATCTTAGGTCCCCGACCAGGAATCAAACCCACATCCTCTGCATTGGGAACTTGGAGTCTTAGCCACTGGACACCAAGGAATTCCCAAGTACCACCTGTTTTGTGTGTTTCAGCAGCAAAGGGCAATTTTGTTTACCAGTGACATCTCTGTTTTGATATTCTTGTATTTGATGTACTTTTTTCAATTGTATAGGACTTAGTTTCTGTGATTTATGGACTCTCACATCGCTGGTTAATTTTCCCAACAATGTGTTATTTGTCCATTTGATGATACCTACCTTTATAAAATACATTTTCCCCACTGTCTTGCTTCGTCTATCAGTTCCTTAGAGGTATATAGGGCTTCAAGTTACTTTGTAACCTCCTGAAGCCTAGAGTGGTCATAGGTCATCACGAATTCAGTTCAATTCAATCACTCAGTCGTGTCTGACTCTTTGCAACCCCATGAACTGCAGCACGTCAGGCCTCCCTGTCTATCACCAACTCCCGGAATTCACCTAAACCCATGTCCATTGAGTCGGTAATGCCATCCAGCCATCTCATCCTCTGTCGTCCCCTTCTTCTCCTGCCCCCAATCCCTCCCAGCATCAGGGTCTTTTCCAGTGAGTCAACTCTTTGCATCAGGTGGCCAAAGTACTGGAGTTTCAGCTTCAATATCAGTCCTTCCAATGAACACCCAGGACTGATCTCCTTTAGGATGGACTGGTTGGATCTCCTTGCAGTCCAAGGGACTCTCAAGAGTCTTCTCCAACCTAACATTCCAGGTTCCTATGCAATATTGCTCTTTACAGCATCACAAATTAGTAGCTAGTGAATCTATCATGTCCCAAATTTCTGAACGTTTCCAGTATTCTCTCCACATAGCAGCACGTTTACTCTGTGTTGCCCCTTTTGCTGACATATTGGAAACCATCAAGAGGGGCCGGGATATAAAACCACAAGCCCTGCTCTTCAAAAGTCCTCAGCACCGCATTTCCCTAAGTCCCTTCAAATGCCTCAGCCTGACCCACAGGATCCCTCACAGAGAAGCAGTTTTTGTTATTGCTTCTTGTAACTGAACATCAGGCTACAGCATGCTGGGATCAATGTGAAAGACATTGATGCCTGTTTTCAACACTCAATCATTATCGGAGGTTGAAAGGGTAGTTTTCTGACAGAAGTAGAAGTCAGGATCACAAGAGTTCAGATCTAACTCAGTTTTCTATTGAAGAGGCATTACAGCGAGCTTACTCAGCTCACAAGCTTCCAATTCAGACAGACTTGGGATCAAGATGTGACTCCATAAGTGCTGTTGTCATTGGGATGGTCCTTAACCTCTTGATGTTTTAGTTTCCTCACCTGTGAAACTGTAAGACAACAGAATCCACTTCCTGGCTTTGGGGGAGGCACTTAACACAGGGTGGGACTTCCCAGGTGGTGCTAGTGGTAAAGAACCCACCTGCCATTGCAGGAAACGTAAGAGACATAGGTTCAATCCCTGGGTTGGGAAGATCCCCTGGAGAAGAAAATGGCTACCCATTCCAGTATTCTTGCCTAAAGAATTGCGTGGACAGAGGAGCCTGACGGGCTGCAGTCCATGGGGTCACAGAGTTGGACACAACTGAAGTGACTGAGCACATACACATACTTAACACAGGGGCTGGAAGAAGTTTTTTGTAAAGAACCAGATAGTAAATATTTTAGGCATCTCGGGTCCTACAGCTATTGTCCTAAGAGTTGACAACTCTTCAACTCTTGGAGCACAGCACAAAAGCCATAGATAATATGTGAGTGAATGGGTTTGGTTATGTTTCAATAAAGCTTTATTTATAAAAACTAGCAATCTGCCAGACTCAGTCCTTGGACTATAGGTTGCCAGCCTGTGATGTAGCAGTTTGCTTGACTCACTGCCACCATCTAATAAAGGGGTTCCCCTGCCAGACACTGTTGTTTATATTTGTTGTTTCCGTTAATCCTCTGTGCAGTAGCTAGGAGCCCCATCTTACAGAGAAGAAAACTGAGGCTCAGGGAGGATAAACAATTTGCTAAGTTTCCATCGTTTTGTAACCAAAGTCAAGACAAACTCTAGCCTTCTGACTTTAAGTTGATTTTTCCTCCCAACACATTGTGTTACCGTTAAATATCTCCATTACTAGCAGTTTTAGAGACAAAAACCTCAGATTTGCTGGAGCAAAAATTCTTGTTTGTACATGGATTTGCATGTAGAAAGTAAGGTTTGGATTATGCAAAACAAGGATCACCAAAACCCCTAGTGAGATTTGAGCTCTGGATTCTCAGTATTTTGAATAGTTTTATTCATGCCACCAAATATAATATATCACAAAACATTTCCACTAAGAAGAGTGAGAAAAAATATTATCTGCAAAGGCAGCAATGAACAGGAAAGGCAGGCTTCCCTATTCACTACTTCTTGGGTAGGTGGCTTATCACCTGCAGGAGTCCAAAGTGACATGAAATTCCATGCTGACAATGCATGTTGCTGTGGTTGTTCAGTTGCTCAGTCATGTCCGCCTCTTTGAGACCCTGTGGACTCTAGCTCACCACACTCCTCTGTCCATGGGATTTCCCAGGCAAGAATACTGGAGTGGGGTGCCATTTCCTCCTCCAGGGGATCTTCCTGACCCAGGGATCAAAACTGTGTCTTTTGTGACTCTTGCATTGGCAGGCATTTTCTTATGGATTCAAATGAGACAAGGGCCTGGCCATGGAAAAATTCAGGGAGGTGATATTCGCCTGAAATGTTAGCAAATGTCAAACAGCTTATAAGGTGAATATCAGTTAATGACCATTGGAATAAATGATGCCATTAAAGCAAAAAAAGGATCAGGAAAAACCCACCATCATCTCAAGAGTGATTATCCCTAGAATGTGGAATTACAGATTATATAAATGTTTTCCAATTTTTCTGTATTTCCCAAATTTTTGACAGTGAGCATGGGTTGGCTTTAAGATCAGACAAAACCAGAGTGTCACAAAAAATAATCATATAGAGTTTGCAATAGCAAAGGAAATGATTTTATCCTAATGTTAGGATACAAAGCTACAGAAAGAAAAGTATTTTCTCTGAAAAGGAATAGAATCTTCACAATGAAAAAACAGACTAGAAGAATAATATTAATATTATTAATATTAATACTTCTATTAGAAGCATTAATAGAGATATGAGTAGATGTATCATGAAAATGCAGATATTTTCCTTGTCTTTTTATTCTTTTGTAGGTTCCAGATCTTCTATAAGGAACATGTTATGTTTAAAATGTTATGTGTGTTCAGTCGCTCAGTTGTGTCTGACTCTTTGTGACCCCCATGGATTGTAGCCTGCCAGGCTCCACTGTCCATGGGGATTCTCCAGGCAAGAACACTGGAGTGAGTTGCCATGCCCTCCCCAAGGGGATCTTCCTGACCCAGGGATTCAACCCATGTCTGTTGGTCTCCTGCATTGGCAGGCAGATTCTTTATAGAGAAATGTAATTTTGAAATGAAGTCAATGCTATTTACAACAGAAAAATACAAATAATTAATTTCATGGTTGGTCTCAACTGGTTTCAGTTCAGTTCAGTCATGCAGTCATGTCCGACTCTTTGAGACCCCATGAATCACAGCACTCGAGGCCTCCCTGTCCATCACCAACTCCCGGAGTTCACTCAAACTCACATCCATCGAGTCGGTGATGCCATCCAGCCATCTCATCTTCTGTCGTCCCCTTCTCCTCCTGCCCCCAATCCCTCCCAGCATCAGGGTCTTTTCCAGTGAGTCCACTCTTCGCATGAGGTGGCCAAAGTATTGGAATTTCAGCTTCAGCATCAGTCCTTCCAATGAACACCCAGGACTGGTCTCCTTTAGGATGGACTGGTTCGATCTCCTTGCAGTCCAAGGGATTCTCAAGAGTCTTCTCCAACACCACAGTTCAAAAGCATCAATTCTTTGGCACTCAGCTTTCTTCACAGTCCAACTCTCACATCCATACATGACCACTGGAAAAACCATAGCTTTGACTAGAAGGACCTTTGTTGGCAAAGTAATATCTCTACTTTTGAATATGCTATCTAGGTTGGTCATAACTTTCCTTCCAAGGAGTAAGCGTCTTTTAATTTCATGGCTGCAGTCACCATCTGCAATGAATTTGGAGCCCCCCAGAATAAAGTCTGACACTGTTTCCACTGTTTCCCCATCTATTTCCCATGAAGTGATGGGACCAGATGCCATGATGTTAGTTTTCTGAATGCTGAGTTTTAAGCCAACTTTTTCACTCTCCTCTTTCACTTTCATCAAGAGGCTTTTTAGTTCCTCTTCACTTTCTGCCATAAGGGTGGTGTCATCTGAATATCTGAGGTTATTGATATTTCTCCTGGCTATCTTGATTCTAGCTTGTGCTTCTTCCAGCCCAGCGTTTCTCATGATGTACTCTGCATAGAAGTTAAATAAGCAGGGTGACAATATACAGCCTTGACATACTCCTTTTCCTATTTGCAACCAGTCTGTTGTTCCATGTCCAGTTCTAACTGTTGCTTCCTGACCTGCATATAGGTTTCTCAAGAGGCCAGTCAGGTGGTCTGGTATTCCCATCTCTTTCAAAATTTTCCACAGTTTATTGTGATCCACACAGTCAAAGGCTTTGGCATAGTCAATAAAGCAGAAATAGATGTTTTTCTGGAACTCTCTTGCTTTTTCCATGATCCAGCGGATGTTGGCAATTTGATCTCTGGTTCTTCTGCCTTTTCTAAAACCAGCTTGAACATCTGGAAGTTCATGGTTTACGTGTTGCTGAAGCCTGGCTTGGAGAATTTTGAGCATTACTTTACTAGTGTGTGAGATGAATGCAACTGTGTGGTAGTTTGAGCATTCTTTGGCATTGCCTTTCTTTGGGACTGGAATGAAAACTGACCTTTTCCAGTCCTGTGGCCACTGCTGAGTTTTCCCAATTTGCTGGCATATTGAGTGCAGCACTTTCACAGATCATCTTTCAGGATTTGAAATAGCTCCACTGGAATTCCATCGCCTCCACTAGCTTTGTTCATAGTGATGCTTTCTAAGGCCCACTTGACTTCACATTCCAGGATGCCTGGCTCTAGGTGAGTGATCACACCATCGTTTGTGCTCTAGTCACTAAGCAATTTTTGTTTCAGCATGAAGCAGACCATGAACGTGAGTGTGTCCAGGCATGCCTGCACATGCATGTGTGGCATTGGGGAAAGGAGACTTGCTCTTTGTTATGGAGTCAGTACTATTTTTCAGTCCTCAGCTACAGTGTCCCGCTGCTCACCACTGGGCTTGGCAGCGCTTGCCACATCCCCACCTGCCCTCCTTCATGGCGTTCCCACTCTGTTACTGAACATCCATCATTCTTTCTCTGAACTGAGCCCAAACCTCCCACCTGCCCTGCGTCGTAGTTGTGCTGTAGTCTCGGTCTCAAATCCTCCCTCAGCTGGCTTGCAAAGTACTGCGGTTCCCTCCTCTCCCTGGAGTTCTGGCTCAATCTGGCAAGGTGCCTCACCCCAGGATCTCGCCCAGTCCCCAGCTGGTTAGCTGGAGCCATCTTCTCTATTGCCTGACTTTATGGAAATGGCCTGATTTTACAGTAAAAGTCTCTACTGCCCCAGATTCCCAGTCACTCTGTCTCCATGCCTGGCAGGACAAAATGTCTTTTGCAGGGTCATTTGTGCTGATTGTCAGCTTGAATTGTGACTGTGGCTTGTCTCCCCCAAGCCTGGCTGAACCTTTGATGTTAACTGGCCTGTTCCCCAGTCTTGATCTACTAGGGGCTGGGTTCTGTGCCAAGGTTCCCTCCTCACAGCCACCCTATTGCTATGCCAAAGCTGCATCAGGTCTAGACAGTCCAAAGTGGGTTGGCCATACAAGGGCAGACACAAAGGGTAAGAGCAAAAGCACAAAGCCAAGTGATGGTGGCAAAACCAGCAGCTCCAACAGCCACAACAGAAGTGATCTTAGGGCAGGTCTTCTCCCTGCTTGGCACCATAACATTGGGAGCTGGATCTCTCTTTGTTGAGAGGGGGCTGTCTGGTGCATTGTAGGAGGTTTAGCAGCATGCCTGGTCTGTACCCATTAGATGCCAGGAGCAACCCCCACCCCACTGTGACATTGTAACAAACAAAAATGATGTTTCCAGATAACATCAAATATCCCTGGAAGGCAAAACCATGCCCAGTGATGGACAGCAATTGATCTATATAGTTAAAGGTCCCCCAAATGGTTCTTCCTTTTGGACTTTGTGGACATGGTTGCTTTTAATCAAGGCTTTTCAGCCTCAGCACTATTGATATTTTGGAGCAACCCTATTTATATGAATGCTGTTCAATCGGACTTGACAAAGTCTTAGAACAACCCGCCATGCTTGTGGAACAGCCTTCACAAACAATGGCATTTGGAATAGTCATCTTGGGAATTCCCTGGCGGTCCTGTGTTTAGGACTCTGCACTTCCACTGACAAGGGTGCGGGTTCAATCCCTGGTCAGGGAACTAAGATCCCACATGCTGGGCATCCCAGTCAAACAGAAAAAAAAAAAGAAAAGGGAATAGTGATACCAATGCCAGTGACCACCTGTTCTGCTTGTACTTGCCAAGAACCAGCTACATTTTCACTGACGAGGTCAGGAGGTACCCAGGTTGCCTACTTGATCAGATACCCAAGTCACTAAAACTGGTGATAAGCTCCATGCCATCTTTGTACAAAGTTGTTCAAGGATACAACTGAGGAAACCAGATAATTTAGAAATATCTTGGCCTTTAGAGCCTCCTATGAGAAGAGATCAGCTGAACTTCAGGGCAGGAACTTTGTGATCATTATTTTTGGCTGACCAGAGGTTATTTTTAGCACAGGTCATAACTCTAACCATGCCCTGGGTAGGTGTAATTTTCTTTTTAAGTTTTAAATGTATGGATTTTCAATTTCATCTGAGTCATTTCCGTCAGAGGTATGGTCAAGTACCCAAATTAGCCAAACAAAAGGCAATGCACAGAGGAAATCAGTAGTTCTCAATTCTGCTGTACAGGAGAATCACCAGGGAAGCTTTTGAACAATTTCAAAGCCTAAGACTCCAGCCCCCAGAACAATTAAGTCAGGATCTCTGATTTAAGACTTTCCAGCAGGGTCAGGAACCTGCTGAGTAAATGAATGTAATTTGAAAAAGACCAGAGTGGAAGCTCAAAGAGAGAAAACGGGCAATGGCAAAATCACGTGACCACATGCTGTTTCTATCACGCCCACCCTAGCTACAGTTCTGTTACTATTTTTTCTTTTCATTTTTTTAAACAGTTATGTTTTCCAATCTGAGCATCCCTTCTTACTCTGCTCACTTTTGAGCCTCCATATAAGTTAAATATACAAATTCCATTATAGAAAGAAAAGGGTAAAAAAAAATGACAAAAGCTGGAATCTGGGCCTTTATGGAAAAGTGTTGTAATGGGAACAGCTGGTGTGCAGTTGTTATCAGCTACCACTTGAGAATTGCTTCAGCAACACTTAATTTTGTTCCTCACTATAGGCACCAGCTTTCTTTTTGGAGTCTCTCCATTGCCATCACCAGGGAAAATTTCTGAGAAATGGCTTGATATGGCTTGAGTGCAACATTACTTAAGATCTGGTGTCCTTAGTGTCCTTAATGGGTTTTCTACACTGTCAGGAGTTTTGTGTAGGTCATCCATTTAATAAATTAAAAATAAACCAATTCATCTTAATTTGCAAAGTATACATAATATTTGATAATTGTAGATTCATATTAGTGAATCAGTATGTGAAGGGAAGACATTATCTGTAATCTATTATCATATTATATAGACATATATACAGACATTATCTGCAATCTAATATCACCAAGGAGGTAGAGACTGGCTAGTTGTTCACCAAGCCACTTCCCTTCTCCTGGGCACACAGCTAGACTACATTTCCCAGCCTCCCTTGCAGTTGGGTGGGGCCATGTAACTGATTGCTGCCAGTGGAACATAAGGGGAAGTGTGGCCTCTATCACTGTGCTACCTGCTCTTTGAAGTTCTCTGCCTCACCCAATGAGCTTCTGGCGCTATAGATATCACTGAGAAATAAATGAAGGATTTCCTTAAACTAATACTCAATTTATTATGATATCATGATTTTTTAAGGGGTACCAGCTATACTGTATTGAAAGTGCCAATATTTGGTTTGAAGTAGGTGTTATCTGCCTATCGTCAGATCTTTGTCCTCTTTCCCCCAAACCTGAGATCTGAGCAGAGGGTCTCCAAGTCAAATATTGATGCAAAAAGATTAACTCCAATTTCAGGTTTTTCTTATGGTTTATCAAGAAGTGGGTATTGAAACTTGAGGCATAAAATCTTTGGGTCTGAACAACTGGAAGCTTGGAATTGCCTTTTTTTGAGATGGGGGACTGCAGAAGAAATAAGTTCTGTTTCACATATAAATACAAACAAGATGCCCTTCTCGAAGCCCTCCAGGAACTGCTTTTGGATCCACAGGGGAGGGTCTCATACTCACTGGTCTGCAAATCTGAAAATGTTAAAGCATTTTTAGGTCATAATATTAAATAGGTGATGCTGTGTTCTTCTTAGGGTAACCCATCCGGAGGCAGACAATGTACATCTGTCCTTTACTGGTGATGTAAGTTTATCTGCATAGCATTCCTTTGTGTGCATGCCCATAGTTTATTTGACATGTCTCCTATTCTTGGGCAAATGCTGCAATGAATGACCTTGTGCATATGTATTTTCATATCATTAAAAGTATATTTCAGGGTAAATTCTGACAAGTGGCATTGGTGCATCAAAGGGTAAGCACATACGCAGTTTTGTTAGATGTTGCCAAATCCCCCTCCATAGAGACCATACAATTTTGCATTCCCTCCAGCAAACGGAGCATACACAAGTGACTAACAGATTGTGGTGTCAGCATTTTGAACTGTTGCCACTCTGATGGGTGGGAGTGGTGTTTCAGGGAGTTTTCGTTTGTATTTCTTTTATTATGAGTGAAGCTGAGCATCTTGTCCTAAGTTTAAGAGTCATTTTTACATCTCTTTCTATAAGTTGGCTGTCCATGTCTTCTGTACATTTCCCCCCCATAGGATTATTGGTCTTTCTAAGCTCAATTATAAAAGTTCTTTGCATATTACAAATTTTAGCACTTTATCTGAAATATGTTGCAAATACTTTTTCTCAGCTTGCCATTTGTGCTTTGACTTTACCTACATTGTTTTCTGCTGTGTAAAAAAAAATTTTATTTTTATGTCAAATTTATCCATCTTTTATTGCATCAGCATTTTGAGGTGTAGTTAGAAAGCCTTTCACTATACCCTTTGTCTGAGGCACTAGATGAGATATTAACAAGAAAATAAAACTGAACAAAATCCAGTCCTTATACTGAAGAATGTATCAGCCTATTTGTCCTTGATTCAAAGAGAATTTTTATATTCATAATTTGAGTAGTAATAGATTGCATGTATTCTTGACCCAAACTCCAGAGATTATTTTTTTCTGAAGCATAAGCCAACACATCTTGTTAGCTGAATGGGAGGAAATACAGGATGGTAGTCACTATGATGGACTCTGGAATCAAAATGCTCTTGGTTTCATTCTTCAACTTACTAGCTATGCAGATGTGGACAAATCAGTAAACCTCTCTGAATCTCAACTCCAGAATCTAAAATTAACACCTGCCTCATAGAGTTATTGTGGCAATTAAAGGAAATTATGTATGAAAAATGAAAAATGCTTAGCACTGTGCCTGATACATAAGAAAAGCCCAATTAAAGAAAGCTCCATTCCCCTTCCTCCCCTTCAGTGATCCAACAATGGACTATTAATAGAATGCCACAGTGGACATCTATTATTTTGTCTACTCAGCTTCCCTTCCTTCCTACTGTACATCTTGTCTCCTTTTCTTTGCTACTCCTCAATCTTGAGGAGAACAAGTTTTGAACAAGAAAGGGAGTAAAGGTTCAGAGAAGGAGGTTAATCATAAACCTGGCAGAGGTCCCCACAGGGTCCTGTTCGCTTTCACCAGCAGACACTGCTTTGAGAACAGCCACTCCTATGTACTTCAAAATGCATTTCTCTCCTCAATGGTCAAAGTAGATGTTGCGATGAATGATTTTAGTGTTTTTCTAGATAGGAGAAAATGTAAGGATTTGGGCTCATAAAATCTAAAAGTATCTATCTGAAGGCCTGTTCTGCCAGTTTTTTCCCAGAGCACAGATGCCTCATTCCTAATCTCCACTCTGAACTCCTTTCAGGGGATACTGAAGGTTAGCAGCAGCAGTGGCTCAAGATTTAATCCTCACAGAAGTAGATAGCAAGTGCCGATTTTTAGTTGGCAGGGCCTCTTTATGGTCATAAATTTGACCATGGTTTGGGGCATTTCATGACCATTTTGTCCCATAATACTAGGAATGCTCATCCCCAGGTTGGCAAAGATTTCACTTATAGGCCACTCAATGTGCTATTACTGGACAAGGCCTTATTAACAGTAGCCAAAAGTCCCTGGACCACCTATCTTGCTAGTTTCCTTTGGTCCAGGAAAATATTCCCTCTTGTTGCTGCTTTGTACATCTAGAATTACACTCTTACAATCATTGATCTCAAATGGAACTATATATCACCATTTTATCAGAGGCTCAGTTACATATTTGCTAATGCAAGATACAACAATTTTGTAAAACAGGTCATTAGTTGTTGCAAATATCTCCTAGTTTCAACAAGACTCAAGAGGGGAAAGTTTAATTTCTTCTTTCCTGCAGCCATTCACAGGTGGGCTGGGTCAGGATCTTCCCTGTGAGCTCAACAAAGGTATTTTAATTTAACGTCAAGAATAGGGGCAAGGTTCCCTGAGATGGGCCATTATGTATACTTTAAGCTATAGGCAACATCCCTTTAGTGATCAACTTGTAGCAAATGCAACAAAATACAAAGGTTAAAGTAAAAGAAACAGATCTAATATGGAGTCAGATTTGTTATTCCCTATTACAGTTCCCCACTGTCAATGTCCATCCAGTCTTGTGGGAAAGGGGTGACGATTGTTTTACTGAACAAGGGTGATGAGGGGTGATTTTGGAAAGGAATTGATTAGTTGTGGGCAGGGAATATTCCTTAGAATCTTTTGTAAATAGCACAATTCTCCTTCCTTCTTTATCTACAGTTATGTTAACCTGATGAACCCCTTAGCCCTGGTGTTATGTCATTTGTAGCTGGACTTAGGCTTTTGGCTCCAGTTTCCATGCTGCTGTGTTGTGCTCAGTTGCTTAGTTGTGTCTAACTCTTTGCAACCAGTTCTTATACATATCTATTAATTTCAACTTTCTGACTGTGTCATAAATATACTTAAGGGGAAAGGTCTCCTAACATCTGTGAAAACACGGACTAAAAGCTAGTGATATTTCATGCAAAACCAAAAAAATTATAACCATATTCATCAGTTTACTCAGTCCTATCCATTAATCCTTTTTACTAACAGTTTTATGAAATTGGAGTTTCCATTAGTCTTTTAAAATATCTTACCTACTTTAGCAGTATGATTTAAAAGTCATCAGACACCTGTCCTCAAAATGTCCTTTCTGTGACTCTTCTCGAAGATGTGGCTTTTCTTCAAAGCATCAGCTTATCTGTCTATGAATGATAAAGTTCTTAGAAAGGCAAAATTAAAAATCTGATCACAATGCTTCCTGACAAAGAAGCTTATCCCCGCTGTTGTGACATTTGACATTTTAACATAACAACGAAGATTGTAACATTATAGTAGGACATATCCAAATTTCAGAAACTTTATATAACTTCTAAAATGCCTATATTAATATCATTTATTCATGATGTATAATCTGAAGAGGCTTATCACTCATTTGACAATGTTTCCATGTAGTTTAACATACCAGCCAATCCTAGTTTTACCTATAGATATAGATGTATAGATATGTAGCATCCTCTCTTGCCAATTACATTGTTTCTGGAGAGAGGACCTAAGGACTGAGATGGCTGCCCAGCCTGAGAGCTTCTCTGCAGCCCCATGGGCTGCTGGCAATGAATAGCACTGCATACGGGACTTGAGGGCCTTGATACTTCTCTCTTTTCCAATCAACATCTCAGTCATGTGTGATCTCCCTGTAATGCTGGGCTCTGCTCTGGTGCCCCACAGGTCCCAGTGTTCACTGTTTCTTGGAAACCTGTTGGCAGACGAGGGGATGTGGTCAGACATGCCAGGCGCCGGCAGCCTGAGGCTCCTGTGCCTTGGCCAATGTCTAGGAAAAGCTGGGTGCTGGGTACAAAGCTCCAGGAGCATTTGAGGGCAGGTTTGAGCTGCCTGCTGTCCCTGTCTGAGATCAGGTGGCTGGTCACTGCCACTGCCATGCTGAGGTCCTGGGCCACAGTCTTCAGCTTGTGGGCCAGCTGCAGCATCAAGGCCAAGTATTCCCTCTGTGAACCTCCCAGAAGTGGGATGAGCACCACAGGGACAGAGTCCACAACACCACCTTCAGAGTCCCTGAAGAAATGCTCACCTGCTGAATCACAGCACCTGGAAGGTCCTATATCACCTTTGGCATTTGGAAGATATCAAATGCAGGCACCACCTGGGTCCTCTGGAGAGCTCCTGCCTGCTCTTCCTGATCCAGGGTTCTGGCCTGAAGTAGCTAGAGGAGGCAGGAGGCTGTGAGGCTGCCATTGGAATCGATGTATAGGATATTCTGTTGCAGCCGTGGGCCACGTTTGCAGCCACCCAAAGACATACCTGGGTTTTACTGCTACCTGGGCCTCCTGTGATTCCAGTCACTTCTCCAGTATAGAGATAAGCATAAAGCAGTTTGTCCAGGCTTCCAATGCCAATGGACAGGATGGCAGTGGAAGTCTTCAGTTCCTTGAACAGATCAGCACCATTGAAGGGGAAAGCTGAGAACTGAGCCAGCAGAGCCCACCTCAGGGTGACCAAGACCTTTAAGACAAGCCACTTTTCTGGGCTACCTCCAGGTCTGCAGAAACTGTCTTGATCCCACCACTCTGCAGGAGCTGGACCATGTCCTGGGTGAGGCCCAAGCATGGTCTGGCCTGGAGCACACCCATGTTCCCTGGGGGTCCAGGGCTACTCCGCTAAGGCACATCTGCCAGGCCCTCTCCAGACACTTCCGCACTCCCGCCCCCACCGCTTGGCCCCTTTTAGGACCTGGTGTGGGAGGCAGGAGGCAGTGGTGGCATGCATGGCATGGGCCCCATGGCAGCTCCTCAGTCAACTCTTTTTTTGGTTGCTCCATGTTCCTTGTGGGATTTTAGTTCCTGGACCAGGGATGGAAACTGGGCCCTGGCAGTGAAGGTGCCTAACCACTCAACTGCCAGGGAATTCCAAACTTTTAATAAGAAAACCCATTAGTTCAATTAAGTTTAATCTAATCTCAGCCCAACCATGCATAAAACTCCTTTTTTTACTCAAAACATTTATCCCACTTTCCCACTGTAGTAAAATGTTTCCTTTATTATTTTTAGTAGTTTTAATTCCATATTTAAATTTTAATCCTCAAATCTTAAAAATCTTAATTTCTAGTGAAAATTAGGAGGCAAGTAATTGTTACCAAAATCTGGAGCAACTATTTCAGATAATTTTCAGAGCATAAGTATTACTATAGAGTTTACCTAAGACTGGTTCCAAATAGGAAAAGGAGTACTTCAAGGCTGTATATTGGCACCCTGCTTATTTAATTTATATGCAGAGTACATCATGAGAAACGCTGGGCTGGAAGAAGCACAAGCCAGAATCAAGACTGCTGGGAGAAAGATCAATAACCTCAGATATGCAGATGACACCACCCTTATGGCAGAAAGTGAAGAGGAACTAAAAAGCCTCTTGATGAAAGTGAAAGAGGAGAGTGAAAAAGTTGACTTAAAGCTCAACATTCAGGAAACGAAGATCATGGCATCTGGTCCCATCACTTCATAGGAAATAGAAGGGGAAACAGTGGAAACAGTGTCAGATTTTATTTTGGGGGGCTCCAAATTCACTGCAGATAGTGATTGCAGCCATGAAATTAAAAGACGCTTACTCCTTGGAAGGAAAGTTATGACCAATCTAGATAGCATATTCAAAAGTAGAGATATTACTTTGCCAACAAAGGTCCATCTAGTCAAGGCTATCGTTTTTCCAGTAGTCATGTATGGATGTGAGAGTTGGACTGTGAAGAAAGCTGAGTGCCAAAGAATTGATGCTTTTGAACTGTGGTGTTGGAGAAGACTCTTGAGAGTCCCTTGGACTGCAAGGAGATCCAACCAGTCCATTCTAAAGGAATTCAGTCCTGGGTGTTCTTTGGAAGGACTGATGCTAAAGCTGAAACTCCAATACTTTGGTCACCTCATGCGAAGAGTTGACTCATTGGAAAAGACTCTGATGCTGGAAGGGATTGGGGGCAGGAGGAGAAGGGGATGACAGAAGATGAGATGGCTGGATGACATCACTGACTCGATGGTTGTGAGTTTGAGTGAACTCTGGGAGTTGGTGATGGACAGGGAGGCCTGGCGTGCTGCGATTCATGGGGTTGCAAAGAGTTGGACATGACTGAACTGAGCAGAACTGAACTGAAAAGCTCTTATCTCAATTGCATTTAATTCACTCAAAAATCTCATCATACCAAGTTATTGTTCTTGCTGACAGATATTTGCAACAGATATAATAAGACTTTATAGAAATTCTATTAAACCTAGGTTCAGTAAAAGTATTATACTTATCTTGATGATTCTAAAGACATGCCTATATTAATTAGATCAACAAACTAACCTTAATGTCAGGTATTAACTCAATGGAATATTTCCCTGTTCACAGGAACTTGAAATTCATTTTGTCTAGCTTCTTTTATATATAATTTGTAAGCACCTATTATTAAGTCAATCAAATAGAGCTCTTTATAAATTTAATTTTGACAATACTTTCCAGAGGTAGAGCTATCTCACATGTATATATGTACATAAGCATGTAAATGGGAAATACTAGAGCTCTCATAGCTTCTCTTTAAAATACTCAGTTATGAATTGGGTATTACAGTATAAACTTGTGCTGTGTTAAGTCACTGTAGTCGTGTCCGACTCTTTATGACCCTATGAACTGTAGCCTGCCAGGCTCCTCTGTCCATGGGATTTTCCAGGCAAGAATACTGGAATGGGTTGCCATTTCCTCCTCCAGGGGATCTTCCCGACCCAGGGATTGAACTGATGTCTCTTAGTTCTCCTGCACTGGCAGGCGGAAGCCCCACCAATATAAACTTACTAGCTTACAAAGAACAGTAGGAATACATTAAAGTTGCTTGCTCAGATGACTAAGGCTTTACTATTTATTCTTGATGAACCCTTAGGAAGCTTATGAATTAAAGTTTGGCAGAGGGAGCATTCCCAGTAGTTATGAGGTTTTCTTTGTTGTTGTTGTTTTAAATGTTATTCCTGCATCCTTTTTCCCCCCGTTTAGTTTCAAGTAACACAAACTGATTAGATAAACTCCAGAGAGCCCAGGTAGATCATTTGCATCTCAAAGGCACAAGAAGAGAAATGCAAATTCATCCTCTAACTGCTTATACAAAACCCAGCCATCTTGGGCTATTTTCAGGGAACTTTTTTTCCAGTTACCAAATATCCACTTCTATTTAAACAAACAAATAACAGTAATCATCTGCTCACATTTGCATGTCCCACTTTCAGCAAAACCAGGAAGAGAGAAAGGGATTTGGACTCAAATATGAGATACTCATTCATGTACATAGACACTCCCCTAAGATAAAAGTAACTGCAAAAGGCCCTATGATATGGGCTTCCCTGATAGCTCAGTTGGTAAAGAATCTGCCTGCAATGCAGCAGACCCTGGTTCAGGAAGATCCACTGGAGAAGGGATAGGCTACCCACTTCAGTATTCTTGGGCTTCCCTTGTGGCTTCATGAGACCTGGGTTTGATCTCTGGCTTGGGAAGATCCCCTGGAGAAGGGAAAGGCTACCCACTCCAGTATTTTGGCCTGGAGAATTCCACAAACTGTATAGTCCATGGGGTTGCAGAGTCAGACAAGACTTTCGCTTTCACTATGAAATAATAGCTGAGCCATTAGCTCTTAAGATCTTAGGGAATCCTTTTCTTTCATTAATGGGAGGCATTTTCTTTCATTAATGGGAGCATCTCTTAGTTTTGCAAAAATACCTCAAGGGACTATAAGATGGAACAGAGCTCTGATCATCCATACTTAATTATTCATGGCTGGTGTTATCAAATATCAAGCAAACAATTCAAATCAGTCTCTCAGGGTCACAGTTCCCTAGTTCCAAAAAGGAAGATTCCCAACCAATGCCCCATCAGTCCAAAAGGGGAGAACCCCAATCAATGCCCCCCAAAGATGAAGCTGAATGAATATGTCTGTGTACACATTATACCTGTGAGATATTTCTACCTCTTAAAAGTATTATCAAAATTCAATTTATAAAGAGTGCAAGTTAAAGGTAATGGCTTACAAATTAAATATAAAAAAAACTGACCAAAATGACTTTCAGGTTCATATGAAGTGGGGAATATTTAATATTAAGTTGTTATCTGGTATTAAAGTTTGTTGATCTAACTAATTAGACATATGTTTAGTCATCAACATTAAGCATGATACTTAATTGTACTTAGGTCTAATAAAGTCAAATAAGGCCTTATTATAGCTGTTGCAAGGAAAAAAATTTGATATGATGAAACTTTAAAGTAAATGGAAATGAGATAAGTGTTTTTGGTTTGAGACTTTCCTGGTGGTCCAGCAATTGATACTTTGCCTTCTAATGCAGGGGGTGCAGGTTCAATCCCTGGTCAGTAAGCTAAGATCCCACATGCCTTGTGGTCAAAAAAAATCAAAACATAAGACTGTAGAAATATGTAACAAATGCAATAAAGACTTTTAAAAAATTGTCCAAAACCAAAGGAAAAAAAGAGTTTTTGGGTAAACTCTTTAAAATTAACTATGTTTTAGAAATGTCTACCTAAAGAAAGGCAATGCCAAAGAGTGCTCAAACTACCACACAATTCCACTCATCTCACATGCTAGTAAAGTAATGCTCAAAATTCTCCAAGCCAAGCTTCAGCAATACATGAACTGTGAACTTCCATATGTTCAAGCTGGTTTTAGAAAAGGCAGAGGAACCAGAGATCAAATTGCCAACATCCGCTGAATCGTCAAAAAAGCAAGAGAGTTCCAGAAAAACATCTACTTCTGCTTTATTGACTATACCAAAGCCTTTGACTGTATGGATTACAACAAACTGGAAAATTCTGAAAGAGATGGGAATACCAGACCACCTGACCTGCCTCTTGAGAAACCTACATGCAGGTCAGGAAGCAACAGTTAGAACTGGACATGGAACAACAGACTGGTTGCAAATAGGAAAAGGAGTATGTCAAGGCTGTATATTGTCACCCGGCTTATTTAATTTACATGCAGAGTACATCATGAGAAATGCTTGGAAGAAGCACAAGCTGGAATCAAGATTGCCAGGAGAAATATCAATAACCTCAGATCTGCAGATGATAACACCCCTATGGCAGAAAGTGAAGAGGAACTAAAAAGCCTCTTGATGAAAGTGAAAGAGGAGAGTGAAAAAGTTGGCTTAAAGCTCAACATTCAGAAAACTAAGATCATGGCATCTGGTCCCATCACTTCATGGCAAATAGATGGGGCAACAGTGGAAACAGTGTCAGACTTTATTTTTTGGGGCTCCAAATTCACTGCAGATGGTGACTGCAGCCATGAAATTAAAAGACGCTTACTCCTTGGAAGGAAAGTTATGACCAACCTAGATAGCATATTCAAAATCAGAGACTACTTTGCCAACAAAGGTCCATCTAGACAAGGCTATGGTTTTTCCAGTAGTCATGTATGGATGTGAGAGTTGGACTGTGGAGAAAGCTGGGTGCCGAAGAATTGATGCTTTTGAACTGTGGTATTGGAGAAGATTCTTGAGAGTCCCTTGGACTGCAAGGAGATCCAACCAGTCCATTCTAAAGGAGTTCAGTCCTGGGTGTTCATTGGAAGGACTGATGCTGAAGCTGAAACTCCAATACTTTGGCGACCTCATGCAAAGAGTTGACCCATTGGAAAAGACTCTGATGCTGGGAGGGATTGGGGGCAGGAGGAGAAGGGAACGACAGAGGATGAGATGGCTGGATGGCATCACCGACTCGATGGACATGAGTTTTGGTAAACTCCGGGAGTTAATGATGGACAGGGAGGCCTGGTGTGCTGCAATTCATGGGGTCACAAAGAGTCGGACACGACTGAGCCACTGAACTGAACTGAACCCAAAATGATCTCTCTAGATAATTCATTAACTCAGACTTCCAGAGTTGTGCTAATTTAAGTTATGGAAATTTGCTGAATACCTAGATCATTAAAAAAAAAAAAAAGATACTGAGATAGCAATTACTAAACAAAAACTAAAGGTATTTAGGACTATTAATGAATATGTCTAGAGGTGCCACCCTGAGACGTTTTCTATAAGAAAACAAATGTTTTTAGAAATTATCACTGATGTTTATGTTCTCCAATCTACAAAATGCTAATATAAAAGACAGTTCTTAATTGCTTACTTCTTAGTTTTCACTAGAAATTAATGTTTTTAAGAGTTGAGTATTCTAATTCTAAACATGCAATTAAAGCTAAAAGGAGGAAATGGAAACATCTCAGTATAAAGTAGGGAAGTAGAATGTGTGTTTTCAGTAAAGAAGGTGTGAGGGATGAAATTACATTTTACTCAGAAAAAAATGTGTTCATGGTCAGTATTCATTATATTTAATGTTAATTAAGTAAATTCATTGTTACATGAGCAAGTACAAGACTGGAATTTGAACGAAATTTCTTTTTTCTTAGAATATCAGAAACTTAATCTTTTTATTTAGTTATGTATCTATTTCTGTTTGGCTGTGCTGGGTCCTTGTTGCTGCATGCAGACTTGCTCTAGTTGTGGTGAGTGGGGACTACTCTCCAGTTGTAGTTGGCGGGCTTCTCATTGAGGTGATTTTTCTTGTTGTGGAGCATGGGCTTTAGGGCAGGTGGGCTTCAGTAATTGTGATGTACGGGTTCAGGAGTTGTGGCATGCGGGCTCAGCTGCTCCATGGCATGTGAGATCTCCCGGGACCAGGAATGCAACCTGTGTCCCCTGAATTGGCAGGCAAATTCTTAACCACTGGCCCACTGGAGAAGTCCCTGAACGAAGTTTCTTAGAATGCTTCTTTTTGATAACAGATTGTGTGTTTGTGTCCTTAAGTAATCTGCATTTTTAAAAAAAATCTTTTTCTGATTTTAGTTAAATGAATATGTATTGTTTCACAGTGACCTATGATCCTGCTGTGTTTTGAAACCTTTTTGATATTTTTAACTAACTTACCAAATATTAAAATCTAACTAAAACTCTTTTAGCCTCCAGCTGACTCTGGGATGCTTCAAAGGAGCATCTCTGAGACATCTCAGAGAGGAATTTGTTAAACGAAGTTTATATGGTATGTTGCTGCTGTTGCTGCTGCTGCTAAGTTGCTTCAGTTGTGTCCGACTCTGTGCGACCCCATAGACGGCAGCCCACCAGGCTCCCCAGTCCCTGGGATTCTCCAGGAAAGAACACTGGAGTGGGTTGCCATTTCCTTCTCCAATGCATGAAAGTGAAAAGTGAAAGTGAAGTTGCTCAGTCGTGTCTGACTCCTAGCGACCCCACGGACTGCAGCCCACCAGGCTCCTCTGTCCATGGGATTTTCCAGGCAAGAGTGCTGGAGTGGGGTGCCATTTTAAGTTAATAACTAGAATTATAACTGATAACATTAAATCAGGGCATATCAGATTTTAGGAATCCATATACATTTTGGAATATCTGTATTAATGATATTATCCATACATTATAATCTAAGATTCATCTCCAATCACTATTACTTCAAAAATATTGTCAAGTGATTGGAATAAATCTTAGGTTGTAGTGTATGGATAATATCGTTAATATAGATATTCCAAAATTTATATAGATTCCTAAAATCTGATATGCCCTGATTTAATGTTATCAGTTATAATTCTAGTTATTATCTTAAAATGTTATATTACAGAAATACCCAAGTTTCTTGCTCATTTCATTGTTCTCTGATTTTTAACCATGCTAAGTTTTGTCTTTTATAGAAAATAATCATTTTTTTTGCACTGATGCTTTTTCAAGAAGACTCATAAAATGGGCTTTAAAAAAAAAACAGATATAAGTTTTTTAATTCAGATCAACAGGAATTACATGAGACCAAATTAACTGATGAATATGATTTGTTATGACTTTTGGGGAAATTATAGTAGCTTTAATTTTTGTTTTCCAGAAAACCTTTCCTCTTATACTATGACCTATGACAAGTTGATAAAATATACCTTTGTAAACAAAGATGAAACATTTATCTTTTTTGTCTATCTGATCTGTCCAGAATTTGGCTTCTCCAGTTGGTCGCCTGTGGACTTGATGGTTTATTATAACTGGATTATAACTAGTTATACTAATCAGTTTTAATTTGTTCTTTGTTTCCAAATTGTTTGATTTGTATCTGCCTGCTACACTATGACTCTGTCAATATTACTAGCTACATTACTTATAACCTATTTTATAAGATTGTTTGTCTCTTACAGTACCCAGTGTATAACCAGGCCTCCAAGAAAATTGATGATGACTAAACATCTGGAGGAAATAAATCACATGTATGACTTTTATAGAATAATTGTAATAGTATGATTTGAGGTATGGGAAGAAGCAACAAGGGAAAACATTTCCTGGATTATAATAGACTAGTAAGATATAGGATCCACAGAATTTTAATTATCAACAGGGCCTAATCCAGAAATTAGCAACTGGAGTGGCCTAGCAATAAGAATTTTCACATGATTTGGAATGAGCCTCCCAGTGCTTTGGGACAAAAATTGGTCATGAAATGTCTCCCAAATATTGGTTGAATTTGGGACCAAAAGGAGGAACTGAGAAATGGAATACTACCTGCCATATCAGTAAACACAGGATGTCACAGTCATCAGGAATGCAGCCACCAGCCACCCTCAGCTGGCGAGCCCTGAGGGAACTCAGGAAGGAAAAGAGCACCTGCTTATCTAGCAGCCATCAGATTGTAGTCACTCCTCATGGTGAGCCCTGAGGGAACTCAGGCTGTGAAAACACAGGATGCTGGCTCCATATAGGTGAGGTGCATATCAAAGGAAGGATTTCAGCAAACCCAGACTCTTACATATTTCCATATAGAGAAAAGCACTACATTCCTTAACACAAGATATCTTGTTTTCCTTTATTAACAATAAGCTTTTGTTCCTAACTATCTGCTATTTGTTACAAAACTCATATATATCCTGGCTCCACTCCTGCTCCCCACCTTTGTGGAGCAGTTCTCTCAAGGTTACATGAGATGCTGCCTCCTGGGCTTAAAGTCCTAAAAATTTCCACTGAACAGAACATAAACTGTCAATCTTCATGTTGTGAATATATTTTTAGTCAACAATCTTAATACCCCATCCACCCTGGCCTCATAGTTGAACTCAATTAAGGAAAAGGCCATTAGAAAATTTCCATGGGACTTTCCAAATGGGGCTTAAGAGAAGGCTATCTCTTTCCCTTGGAAGGTGGGACTGGGGAAGTGTGAACCCAAGACTGGCCAGAAACCATGGCTTCTGTCTCATGGAAAAAATAAATCTAAAGAAAAAAGAGAATGAAATCAATATCAACAAAAGATGAAGAAAATTTTTATGAAATTCAGACCCTTGGTTCCTGTCCTCTCTGAGATCTAGCCATGCCTCAGATCTTAACACTGATTAACAAGAACCAATAAATTCTCCTTTTGCCAAGTTGGATTCTATTTCCTGGGTTCAAAAGATACATATGTTTCAATCAGAAATATTTATAAAAATCTAAGGTAGACACTCCAACTATGACCCTTTGAAAGGTGGATTAATTCAGCTAAAAAAGAGGCTAAGTAGTAAGGTAACTTATCAAGGAAAGGTGTGACATTTTGTGGAAGATGGTGATGAAAGACTGATCTCCACCCACTCCCCACTTTTCTCTCCCTTTGTCCCTCCCATTAGAAGACCATTTGTGGAACTGCATTTCTCCAAGAAGGGAAAGAAACTTGTATAGTGATATACAGTTTCTTGAAGCTGTCAACTAAAAAATATTCACAACCTAAAGGTGGAGAGTTACGTTTTATTCAGTTGGAATTTTTAGGACTTCAAGCTTGGGAGGCAGCATCTCAAGTTACCCTGAGAGAACTACTCCAAAGAAATGAAGGAGGGAGTCAGGATATACAGGAGTTTTGCCACAAAGAGCAGGTACTCTGAATATTAAGAGGTTATTGCTAATTAAAGAAAACCAGATAGCTCAAGGAATTTAGTGCTTTTCTGTGTATAGGAAGAAGCAAGAGTCTGGGCTCACCGAAATCCTTCCTTTGATATGCATCTCAGCTATCCACCAGGCATCTTGTGTTTTCCTATCCTGAGTTCCCTCAGGGCTCACCATAGGGAGTGGCTACAGTCTGAAGGATGCTGGATGGCAGGTATTGTTTTCTTCCTGAGTTCCCTCAGGGCTCCGCAGCTCACCAGGGAGGTAGTGGCTACAAACACTGAGGACTGTGACATCCTTTGTTTATTCATGTGGCAGGAAATATTCCATTTCCCAAAGCCTTCTAAAATATCGGGGGAAAAACAACTTTGAATGTAAAAACTAGGAAGAGAGCAAATACTGAAGCATTAACATCGATGTTGTTTATGGCCATTCATGTGCAGACATTTCCATCTGTAAAACATTAATTATAACCATGATTAAGCTCCCCTTGTAAACTGCATATAAATTAATTCAAAGGTGAATATTTGGGTCAATTATTTTATATATCAGTTACTATTCCTAGGAAATACATTGAATTATATAACTAATTTTTCATCTAAGTTGGGAATTTTTATTTAGTATTTTAAATTCTTGTCTTCATGCAATATTTGTGAGGCAAGCCATTGGCTTCCCTGGTGGCTCATATGGTAAAGAATCCACTAGCAATGCAGGAGACACAGGAGACCTGGGTTAAGTCCCTGGGTTGGGAAGATTCCCTGGAGAAGGAAATGGCAATCTACTCCAGTATTGCCTGGAGAATCCCATGGACAGAGTCTGGTAGGCCACAGTCCATGGGGTCACAAAAGAGTTAGACATGACCGAGTGAGTAACTTTTCAAGCTATTGAGTTTCATCTCCCTATGTGAAAACTGTGGGGTTTTTTTCCCCCTTCCTAGAGAAACAAACAGGAATCTAACAACAAGTCCAAATTGGTTTACTGGGAAAGGATGGGAAAATAGAGATGCTGGCCAGTATGTTGCCACCCAAGAAGAGCCCTGCTCCAAGAAGTGGCTTTACTTCCGGGCAAACTGTCCTTCATCTACACAGACCACAGGCCTCCTCCCAAGGCATGATCTCCTCTCAGCACCTGGCGACATGGAATTTTCATGGCTGCCTGTGCTATCCCTCAAGTCTGTCTCACCCAACACAGGACACAGTCTGGTTAAAACAGCTGAAACCCCAAGATGGCTTCCTTTTTTACTACGCAGACTGTTTCTTCAATCTGTTTCACAGGGAGCTTGAGGAAAAAAATCACAGGTGACAGCAGAGGGCACTCTTTCCTACGTTATGCCACTCACCACCTCTGGAAGGAATTGTGAACTTGTGTTTGTTTTTCTCGGTTCCTGAGGTTGACAATGGGCACACATTCCAGCCTGAGCTAACACACCCATTACTGTTTTGTTGTCTCCTTCCCTTTCTCTACTGCCCCTTTTGTTCTCAGCTGGGTGATCTCATATTTGGAAAAACACAGAGCAGAAAGTCATGGTGGCTGGCAGCAGCCTTGCTGGAGGAATACCTGAACAGAGGAAGATATGTTTTCTGTAGAGCTTCCTGTGCTCAGAAGGAGTAAGAAGTCCTACTTCTCTATAGAGGCCAAACTGTGTGGTTGAGATCTGTGTTGGGTGTGCCCCCCATCACCCTAAAGGAATGCAGACAGGAAGCTATAAAATTCGGAGCATTCCTGCCCTTAGCCACCACTCCCCATCTGTTCCTGCTGTGTCTATGCCACAATAAATGTCACACAGCACATGTTGGGGTCAGCATAAGGGACACTTGAGAAGCAACTTGAGAATTGTGGGTGCATGTAACTCACAAACTCTCCCCCAGTAGAAAAGCTGTCCCTGCAGCAGCTGGGAAATGCAGAGAGCATTATGGCCAGAAGGAAAATGGGAGAAATCACTACAGAAAATGGAAGATTTGACATATTTTCCTAGGAGATCTTCACAGGACAAAGACATGGGTAGGAAAATATTTGTTCTTTGGGTCAGGCAGCTTTCTATATTTATTCTAGATAAAATGCCCACTTCCTTTATTGGATTCTTTTTATTTTTGTGTTATTGTCATTTGATCTAGACTTCTCAGTCTGCCGTCTTCCCCCTACAAAGAGGGCTATAGGATTCCCAAATAAGGCAACAGGTTCCTGCCTGTCACTGCATGTGATCATGGCTGGGCTATGTGTCAGGGAACGAGGGAAACAGAAAAACCACAACCTTTTTTGGAAGGCCTCCTGCCTTTCTGAATGCAGAAATGTGAGGACTGCTTCGGTGACTCATCCCCTCAAGGTTGAGAGGAGGGTGAATTTTACCTTACATGTCTTTCAACTTACAGGTTTAGTGGCAAAAGTTGCCAATCAGAGCAGGGTGTGTATTTACCACCATTCATTTAGCATGCTTCCTGTAATCTGGGGAGACAACACAGGAGAAATGTCTCCTGTCAGCATTTCTCTCCCATTGGACTGCCTGGTACTCTCTTTCTTATCATGACATCATCTGCTAACCAAAGATGAATGTGCCTGGGCAGTGGAAACGTCCTGAGAGTCATCATCTATGCAATCTCCTACTACAACATGTTTTCCTAAAAACGCTAGTAGCCCTTTCTAAAAACACTAGGCCTTCCTAAAACTCTTGCCCTAAACTTGTTCAGATGCTGATGGCAGTGGAAGGAATTATGGGCAGCACAGTTGACCTGGGCTTCCCTTGTAGCTCAGTTGGTAAAGAAGCTGCCTGCAATGCAGGAGGCCTGGGTTTGATCCCTGGGATGGGAAGATCCCCTAGAGTAGGGAAAGGCTTCCCACTCCAGTATTCTGGCCTGGAGAATTCCATGGACTGTATAGTCCATGGGGTCGCAAAGAGCTGGACATGACTGAGTAACTTTCACTCACAATTGACCTAGGGTGCACGCATGCACTATAGACCTTATAAGGTACAAGCAGACTGCTGCAACTTATAAAGGAAAATCCTGTAACATGTTTGGTGGTTTTTGGAAACAACAGCTAAGATGAATTCTAGGCATGCCCCAAACTTCTTCAACTCTTTCTAAAACATTATTTCAAACTTTGTTCCAAGGACCAGTTACTCACAGGGCACCACTCCTTTTTGCCTTCTTTCTCTCCAGCAATTTTTTCTTCGGATTATAATTGGTTTAAAGAGAAGACCAGATTTATATTTCTTTGGTTCCATTCAGTGTCCAGCAGCTACAGATTATGAGTGCCCAATTAACAAGTGTTGAAATAACATAATTAGGAGAACTACTCCTCACTCTTTGCTCTGGGCAAAGGGAAAAATGAATCTCTATATTTTTTCCTTTGCTTTAGAGAAACTAGAAGGGGGTGGTAGCCTTGCCTAAGAATTTGTTCCAGTCCCAGGTAAAGAGAAGTATGTGATTCAAGTCCTGAGCCAAGCCTTTGTATGTGCTAAGTCACTTCAGTCGTGTCCAACTCTGTGTGACCCCATAGACAGCAGCCCACCAAGCTCCCCTGTCCCTGGGATTCTCTAGGCAAGAACACTGGAGTGGGTTGCCATTTCCTTCTCTAATGCAGAAAAGTGAAAAAGTGAAAGTGAAGTCTCTCAGTCATGTCTGACTCTTAGCGACCCCATGGACTGCAGCCTACCAGGCTCCTCCATCCACGGGAGTTTCCAGGCAAGAGTACTGGAGTGGGGTGCCATCGCCTTCTCTGAGCCTTTGTATAGCCAAAGGTAAAAATGAAGGATAAATGGCATTGCTGTTTGGAGTGGTGCGATCACAGGCTTTGTTTCCTAGGTACTGAGATGTTCCTGGGCTTCCCAGGTGGTGCTAGTGGTAAAGAACACACCTGCCAATGCAGGAGACATAAGAGACTCAGGTTCGATCCCTGGGTCAGGAAGATCCCCTGAAGGAGGGCATGGAAACCCACTCCAGTTTTCTTGCCTGAAGAATCCAATGGACAGAGGAGCCTGATGGGTTACAGCCCATAGAGTTGGACACAACTTAGCAAGCAAGCGGTAAGTGACATATATATAAACGCTTCACTCCTATAGTTTCCTCAGTCCTGTGACCAGGACCCTGCACATTCCCCCAGCTTCTCAGCCCAAGCCTAAGGCTGTGGCCAGAGGAAGCAGGATCTGTCTGTGTTCTGTGCTCCCACCTTGCCACCCTCCAGTGTTCTGTTGAAACAACAGTACACATAGTCATGGGCTTCCCAGGCTAGCCAAGAGAGGCTGTTTCCTAAAGTTTCCCAGACACTGGGAAAAGAATTCTTTTCTTTTAGCTTAAGCGTCTGAGCTTGGCACTAGGATGACTAGACGTTGGAGAGGTAGGCTCAGAGCCTATCACCCATGAATCACCCATGAATCACTGTTCTGATGAAACTGTGCTTTTAGAATTCTTAAAATATTAACACAATGTTTTGGAACACAGTCTCTTTGTGAGCTGGCTGTGGCCTTGGTTTGGCCTGTGCTCTGGGTTATGTGTGTCCAGGATGTCCTCTTTATTATTACAGTAGCCCTTTGGTTGTCTGTATTTGCATAAATGGGGTGCAGTGAAGAATAGGGTGCTTTAGAATTTGAAGCATCGGTTCCAATATTTTCTGGCAGAGGAGAGCACCTGTTCCCTGTCACTGATCCAGGGGAGTGACCTTGTCATCCCAACCTGTTTAATGTTTTTGGGGTATTCTGGACAGAAGGCCAAGCTTCTCATTAATCTCGGTCGTGCTGTTGCTGGGCAGTGGTGATGTACTGCGGATGTGTGTGTTCTTGCCCAGGAAAAAGGACAGGTGTGACTGAACTGTTGGGTTTATTTATTTGGCTCTTTCTTAGTGTTGCCAAGAGGGTAGACCCTGTAGAGAACTGACATAACTTCAAGTGGCAGATTGAAGGTGAAGAAAGCACAAAAAGCACACAAATTACATGACGGATGCTGTAAAGTCAAATGAATAGGACAATTATATAAGAAATGGGGCCAAAGTAAACTCATGAACTCTTAGCCTGCTTGTCACTTGCAGTGTCCTGGAAGTTCAAATATGTCAACAAAGGAAAGCACAAACCACGCTGCAATCGGATTCAGTCACAGAGCTACAGACCAAATGAGGGAGTCCAACTGCCCAGGAAATCTGTTTCCCTCCCTGCTCCTGTTCATTTCAATAAAATTCTTAGTCACTCTTGTGAGATAATTTTAAAAATAGGAGATCTGCAAGGCACTGGCAGGCTACTTGTTGACAAGCTAAAACTGTTAGACACTGATTGTTCCAATGAGGGGGAGAAAACCAACAGAAGTTTCTAGCCTGCGTGGCAAGAGCAACCTTTTGGGCATATATTCCTCTTCCTATCATCATTTTCTTGCTCATCAGTTCTAAGATTTAATGGTTAAGATTCATTTTTAGGCCATGAAGGAGTCTTCTGGTGTGTTCCGAAAGTTCTGGAACAGGGGTTGACAAAGTTTTTCAGTAAGTATTTGAGGTTTTGTGGGCATGCAGTCTTCCTCCCAACTACTCAGCTCTATATAACATATACACAGACAATACATAAACAAATCAGCACGTCTAGGTTCCATCAAACTTTACTTACATAAACAAGTAGTGGGCTGGATTTAGTCTGCTTAATGTTGCCCACCCCTTCTATACATCTTGAACTGAATGATGGTTTCATAATTGCAGTCAGTCCTTCCTATCTGCAGGGCCCACATCCATGAATCCAACCTACTGCCAAATGAAAATATTTTTTGAAAGTTCCAGAAAGTTCCAAAAAGCAAAGCTTGAATTTGCTGAGTGATGGCAACCATTTACATGACATTTGCCTTGTATTTATAACCATTTACATAGCATTTACATTGTATTATATATAAGTATTCTAGAGATGATTTAAAGTATATGGGACTATACAGAAGTTATGTGCAAATATTTTATGTAAAGGACTTGAGCAACCACAGACTTTAGTATCAGCATGGGGTCCTGGAACCAGTCCCCTATGGATACCATGGGGCAATTGCATATACTTAAGAAAAATTCCACCAAGCCATGGTACATGTAAGATTTTGTGCATTTATGTAAATGTTATGACTTCATTTTTTTTTAATAAATGAGATAAAACTTTTCTTTTTTAATAGACACAGTGTCATAGATCATCTGGTGAATTCTTCTTAAACTGGTGTCTGGAAATTCCTAGATCCAGTGGTTAGGACTCCATGCTCTCACTGATGAGGGCCCAGGCTCAATCCCTGGTATGGGAATTAAAATCCCATGAGAGGTGCAGTGTGGTCAAACCCCCACCTCCACCCCCCAAAAAAACACAAAAACTGGTACCTGCCCCAGATAGGACATTGATTCAGCAACTTGTAACAGGAAGTCACACTGCAGCGGTTGTTGTTCTCCAGTTGCTCAGTTGTGTCAGACTCTTTGCGACCCCAGACTGCAGCATGCTGGGCTTCCCTGTCCTTCACTATCTCCTAAAGTTTGCTCAAACTCATCTCCATTGAGTCCGTGATGCTATCCCACCATCTCATCCTCTGTCGTCCCCTTCTCCTTCTGCCTGCAATCTTTCCCAGCATCAGGGTCTTTTCCAATGAATTGGCCCTTCGCATCAGGTGGTCAAAGGATTGCAGCTACAGCATCAGTCCTTCCAATGAGTATTAAGGGTTTATTTCCTTTAGGATGGACTGGTTGGACTCCTTGCAGTCAAGAGTCTTCTCTAACACCACAGGTCAAAAGCATCAATTCTTCAGTACTCAGCCTTCTTTATGGTCCAATTCTCACATCTGTACATGACTTCTGGAAAAACCATAGCTTTTGCCAACTCTGTTGGCAAAGTGATGTCTCTGCTTTTTAATATGCTGTCTAGGTTTGTCTAGCAGTGGCTGAGAAGCTTGATTTCTCTCTTTCCCAGTAGCTCTGCACCTTAGGGATCCAGCCTCCTTCTCCCATGGCCCTGTTACATTAGCTTGTCACCTGTGCCTACATGGAAAAGGGAAAGGGTGGGGTACAGCCTTTCTCTTTTAAGGTACATCATTTCTTCTCTCATCCCACTAGCCAGAATTTAACCACTTGGCCATATCTAGCTCTGAAGAAATCTGGATTTTTAGTCTTTATTCTGGGTAGCCATGAATCAAATAAAGACTGGGCATTTTGTTATTCTGGAAGAAAGGCAGAACAGATATTGGATGTCAACCAACAATCTGACCTTCGTCTGCCAGGGAATATGGTGCCTATCTCCCCCATGGCTTTCACAAGGCAGTTATATGGGTGTCCATTGCGTATGCTAATGACAAATTAGGACTTATATGAAAATGGCCACTTTGCAGATTCTAAGTCAGAGGCACTAGAGAAGATAAACAGTGCTATGCTTATATTTATCCCACCACTTGTAATTATATTTTCATGTAATTACAATATCATTAAAATTTGACATCCTTCAAAATGAAACAGAGCCTGTTCTCTTGGCGGGGGGTGAGATTTTTAAACAGGTTGGATAACTATCATTGTGTGGGTGGTCACCCACTATAATGAATCTTGAAGTCACATTAGTGATGATAGCATCTTACTCCAATCCACAGGCCAGCACTGGCTTCTTCATGATCCTGGGGAACTCACTGCTCTGCCGAAAGGCAGTCAGGAACCTAAGAGGTGCAGGTGATGAGGCCTTTGAACAGGACACATCTGCTCTGCAGCCTGGAGGCCGGGCTTGGTGGGAGCCTGTAGGGGAGGGCAGGGTCCCTGGGCTGCTGGAAGGAGACCTGGGCTCCAGGCCTCATGCACTAACTACAGTGAGTCTCAGGTCCTCATCTATTATATGCTGAGTATTCCCACATTCTTACAGTTAAGAGCTGAAGTTACTTTTGGATCTCTCCCCATGAAGTCTTGCAAGCCACTCTAACTCCACTTGTCAAAACAAAATTTACTATGCACCTTCCAAATCAGCTCTGGTCTAGCGCCCATTCCATCTCATTATTCTAAAATGCATGCAGTTAGTGTTTGAAATGTCTCTGGGTCTGGATCTAGCTGCCTCTGGCTGGAAATTCTTCTCTTCCTTATTTTTGGGGGCAACAGGTCTTTCTTCCAAACAGGGATTCCCTCCACTATGAAGTCTTCCCTGATACCCTTTCTTCCTCTCATCAGGCTAAGGGCCCCTTCTCTCTGCTGCCGCTTTCTTGGACACACTGTGTTGGCCTCATGTTTCCTCTCTGTCTCCTCCTCTTGAGGAGTAACTTGAATGATCTCTTTCTGAATTTCCACTGTACCTCCAGTGCTGGGCACCGTGCCTGCCATGTGGAAGGTGACGATGCACATTGGTGGCTCTTAAGTAATCTTTCGACATGAGGAGACTTGGTGACTTTCCAGCGACACTTCCAATCATAAAATGTTAGGACTCACAATACCCAGTGTTGGGCATTGTGTTTGAAATATTATTCTGTCGACTAAAAAAAACAATGTACAACCTAAAAGTAGAGAGTTATGCTTCATCTGGCGAACAAAACTGAGGACTCGAGCCCAGAAGACAGTGTCTCAGCCAGCTCTGAGGGACTGCTCTAAAGAGGTAAAGGAGGAGTCAGGATACATAGGAGTTTTGCAACAAAGACCAGGTAGTCGGAATATTAAAAGATTACTGTTAATTAAAGAAAACCAAACATCCAGGTTAATGATTTTACCGTTTTTCTATGTCTGGGAAGATGAAGAGTCTGGGCTCACTGAAATCATTCCTTTGATGTGCACCTCAGGGCCAGTATCCTGTTTTTCTCCATCCTGCATCCCCTCTCGGTAGACACCTGGGTCGGCTACAGTGGCTGAGGGCTTGATGGCTGCAACTTCCTTTGTTTACTGATATATTTCAGGTGACATAGTTCAGCCATGGTTGTAAGCACAGTGTTGAGAGAAGTTGGAATCGTTATGTCTCCGGCCTCTTGTTTGTGGAAAAGCTGAGGTCTCCCCAGCCTCCCTGACTCACAGAGGAGCAGGCTCCAGCAGGTAATTAGGACAACAGAGTTACAGACCCGGTGTCCGATGCATATTGCCAAGCTGTCTTACAAATACCGTAGCAGACACCAGAGAGAGAAAGCTGACTGCATGATGAGCAGTCTGCAGCCACGCCATAAACGCTTCCATCCGGAGCAGCACTGATTCCATGGCAGTTTCCAAGAACTGGCCTTAAAAGAGAATGGGATTAACATGACTGCTTATAACAATTACATCTTTGTAGGTATCAAGGGAGGGAGGTGGGAGGGGGGGTTCAGGATGCGGAACACGTGTACACCCATGGCGGATTCATGTTGATGCATGGCAAAACCAATACAATATTGTAAAGTAATTAGCTTCCAATTAAAATAAATTTAAATTTAAAAAAATAACAAAACAAAAAAAAAACAAAAACAAGATTGCTGTAGTTTGTTCTGCCCATCTCTGTAAACAGGCAAGTACAACTGTCCACAAAGAGATGCTATAGACCCACATCAACAGCTTCTACTCTGTGAAGACAGCACCCTGTTGGCACGAAGTTACAGATCTTCATCCACGATCACACAGAAATGGAGTGATGTTCTGACAAGTAGGGATTTATAAACAGTTTTCAGCAGGAAAAAGCTCTTTGCAGCAAAGTGCTCTCTGCAGGAGGCCCCTTTGTCTTGTCACTAACCTTAAACCAGGCACGTCTACGCTCTAGCACATCTTTCAAATCTCTTGATCACACAACACCTGGCCAAACTAGTTGGTTCTTTTCTCTAGATCAAAGAAGCAGAAATGACCAAATCTCTTCCTTAGCTTCCCTTCCTTCAGTCACCTGCAGGAACAACAACCTGCATGAACAAGAGAGCCTCTAAAGAAAAATCACAAGAAGTCAATGAGCCTGCATGCAGTGGGGGGAGGTGATGATTCTGACCCCCCACCTCAATCATTAACTGGGATGACGCCTCTTTTTCCTTTTAAAAACTTTTATGGCTAAGCAGAATCTTTAGGGGTGGTTTTGGGGGGACACTGAGTCTACCATCTCTGCAGATTGCCCGCATTCTGCTTAAAAGCAACTTTCCTCCCTACCAACATTTGTCTCTTTGCCTGTAGTATCGATTTCCGAGTAGCGAGTGGCTGGACCTGATTCAGTAACAATCTGCTCTTTGACTTGTGTGACAGACTGAAATGAAGTGAGAGGAACGGTTTCTGCTAGTGGGCTTTAGGCAAAGTACTTGACCTCTTTGAGCCTTGGCATCTTTACATGCAAAATTTAAGTAATTATATCCATGACAGTCTGTGGGAATTAAATGACACTGTTTAAAAGAATGGAGAGGGAGCATAGCATAGTGGTTAAAGCAAACACTTGGGAGCCAGATGGAGTTCAAATCCCAGCCTTGATACTTGAAAGCTGTGTGACTTAAGGTAAGTTGCTAAACTTCTCTGCATCACATCCCTTCTCTGTGAAGTGACCATAGTAATAGCATTTTCCTTATAGGTGTGTTGAGATGCTGAGGTGAGTTCTTGTATGTCAAGTACTGTCCTAGACTGCCTGACACAGAATATGTGCTCTATGAGAATTGCTCTTATTATTTGTTCTCACAATACTTAATGCAGAGCCTGTTCATAGCTGAAATTTAGTAAATGTTGGGTTTTTTTCTCCTGCCCAGGTGCCCTAAGGAGCCAATAGTGCCCCCTTTCCCTTTTTCTAGCACTCTTACCCTCTCTCCCAATCCTATCACAGTCTGTTCGTTATACCCAGTAAAAATCCCAAAGGAAAGACTTCTTTTGGAAAAATAAGGTGAGTCAGAAATGACCTCTGATTTCTGGGTTCTACACTGTCACAAATCTGCCTCAGACGTGTTACCTGCCAATGCCCACTGCCCTCTTCTCCTGGAAATTACCCCCTTTCATGTCTCTTCTTCAATTCAGGAAGCTGAATTAGGCTATTCTCTGCTCACAGATGGGCCTAGGAATGAGTCAATTTAGAGGCCAGCCAGAACTCTAGAATAGGTCTGCTGGGAACAGATGCACTGAGCCACTGAGATTTCACCTTTCAGGATTTGGAACCAGTCATATAGAAAGAATCTGTCCTCAACCTGATACCCAAACAAGACAAAGACAACCACCAAAAAAGAAAATTATAGGCCAATATCTTTGAAGAAAATAGATGAAAAATTCTTGACAAAATATTAGCAAATGAAATCCAACAATACATAAAAAAGATCATCTACCACGACCAAGTACGATTCATCCCAAGTTCACAAGAATGGTTCAATACACAAATCAATGCAGTACATCACACAAAGAAAAGAAGAGATAAAAAAAAAAAAAAAAAAAAAAAAACAAGAATCTGCTAGTTTGAAGTGTAGAAAGACAGCTGAGGCAATCTGTGAAGACTAGCTGGGTTGTGTTAGTGGTGGAGAACTTGAATGAAGACCCCAGGGCTGGGACAGCAATGTGCAGGCTCTGAGACACAGAAGTATCAGCATCTGTGACCCTCTATCTCCCTTACCTGTGCCAGGTATGTTCCAATATCAAACCTCTCTTATTTTGGTAGACTGAAGGAGCAAAAAACTTCTTGCAGCCAAAAGACTCGATGTAAAAGAATTTGAGGAGTCATGTAAAAGACTCTATGTAAAAGTTTCTTGCAGCCAAAAGACTCCATGTAAAATAAATTTGAGGGCTTCAAAGCAAACCTGCTGAGACATGACCTGAGGGGATTTAGCACTGGGGGAAAGAGATGAAGGCTCTGTGCAGTACTCTGATTCCTTCTAAGCAACCTTTAAGATACCAACTTGTAACCTGACTTGGTTTTTCCAAAAGAGATAATCAGCAATCTCCCAGGCCATAACATTGAGATGGTGACTGTGAAGGAACAATTCTGTAGATGGCTCAGGCCGTATCTGTGCCCCGATGCTGCTAATGAATGACAGGCATACTGAAGACAGTTGTCTGAGTATCTTTCCTTTACTCAATGTTGTGGGGACTAATGACCTCTTTTCCTGGGTGATGGAGTCCCTTTGATTCATGGTCCTGATTCACGGAAGGGCCGTAAGGAGACTCCCCCTCCATTAAAATGGAAGGGCCTTATGATTTCTTGGGCTTCCCTGGTGGCTCACCTGGTAAAGAATCCTCCTGAAATTCAGGAGACCTGGGTTTGATCCCTGGGTTGGGAAGATCCCCTCGAAAGGGAACAGCTACCCACTCCAGTATTCTGGCCTGGAGAATTTCATGGACTGTATAGTCCATGGGGTCATAAAGAATCGGACACGACTGAGTGACTTTCACTTTATGGTTTCTTGGAAGCGTTAGGGTCTAGTTGGGTTTGGATCTCAGCTCTATTACTCATGGCTGGGCATGTTACTTATATGTGTAAACCTTGGTGTCCTCATCTGTCAACTGGTAATAGAAAGATCTCCCATTTAAGGTTCTTGCGAAAATTAAATGAAAATTATTTTGAAAGTAAAGTTCTTAGTAAATCACAGGTAGTGTAATAAGGATGTCTAAGGTCCAGGAGGCCACATAAGGAAGAAGACAGTTTCATAGTGGAATAATTAAACAGCCCTGGGTTGGACTAGTACGGATCTTGTTGTTGTGAGCATAAAAGTGTTAACATAAGATGTGTTTACAAGGTTAACCTGACATTGCACCTTTGGAATAAACAGATGTTATGATTCTACAGTTGGTGAAGAAACAAAAGCACAGAACTGATCATCGCAGATCTGGCACTAGAATTTTAAGAACTGGGTGTGTTTCCCTGTCTCTATTCTACTGCATTCCTACTAATGTGATAGTGCCATTTCACCCATTTCTGTTTCACAGCACCAGCCCTTGTGTCTTCAGAATTGACTGAGCATCTCTGAGCCTTTGGGTTGGTTAGGCACCAGAGCTGAATCTACCTAAGGCGGCCTACAACCTCTTGAAGGCCTGACCCTGACCTTCAGGATCATCCTATCAATGACAGATGGACATCATGGACAGATGGACAGAGGACACATGCACATCCATTTAGGCTTTGACCCTCCTCATGTGTCCAGCCAAGAAGAAACTGAGAAGCCTGCCTGGGTGATCTGAACAGTTGTCCATAACAAATTGGATGGAGATGGGGTTTCTGACAACTGGGAATAAATCCAGCAGCTGACTCAGATGGAAAGGCTGCCAAGTGTGTAATGGTCAGACATCATTCTTGTCTTCCTGTACAGCCTTAAAAAGATGAATCGCTCCAGGCTGTCTGGCTCTCCTGCGAGGTATCCACTTGGGTGATGCCCCAGTGTCCCATTCTGTTCTCCACTCTCAGATTCCCTCATTGACTCTGCAACAAATGTGAGCTCTTTCTCTGGGCTTGATTTCATCAGAAGGAGGAAGATGAGAGGGAGGAAAAAAAGCCTGCACCTTGGCATATTCCATGTTCTTTTTCAAAGAACAGGAGAATATGGGTATATTTCTGGCTTTAGATCTGTCTTATCAATTACCAATGAAACTTTACATAAGTAAATTCTTTGACTCTTTTCCAAACTCACTCAAAGGACTCTGGTGGGATTCAGTTCCTCATAGGTTGCTGGACTGAGGGCCAGAGTTCCTCACTGGCTATTGGCTGGAGTCCTCCTTTAGTTCTTGGCCATGTCATCCTCTCTACAGAGCAGCTGACAATGTGGTGTCTGGCTTCCAACAGTGAGCCAGTGAAAGAGGAAGAGCAGGAAGTAAGACAGGAAGCCACAGTCTCATTTGCAACCTAATCTTGAAAGTGCCATCTCCTCATTTCTGCTGTATCCTCTGCATTAGAAGTTACATAGTTAGAAGTCCTTATGTCCAGCTCACCATTAAGGAGAGGGGATTACACAAGGGAGGCCATCCTGCAGGCTGTGGACCACTGACGGGAGTGATTGTTTTTCTAATGCTTAATTTCTTTTAGAGCAATTTTACTTTCATGGCAAAATTAAAAGGAAGGTAGAGGGATTTTCCATATGCTCCTGCTCCATATTGTTTTTTTTTTTTTTAATTTTAATACAAATTGCTTTCTTTTTTTCTTTCCTTCATCACAAATTGTTTTCAAGGAGAGCTCTGTAGCCCATGTAACCTTGTCCCTGACTTTCTTTAGGGTCTCTAACAATTCTGACATCTAAATTTAGGAAGGCCAATTGTTCACTGTGTTAAACTGTTCAGTTATTGCCCAGTTGGCTTTGAACCATCTAACCTTAAGGTTAAGCCCTTATCAGTTCAGTTCAGTTCAGTTCAGTCGTTCAGTCACGTCTGACTCTTTGCGACTCCGTGAACTGCAGCATGCCAGGCATCCCTGTCCATTACCAACTCCCAGAGTTCAAACTCACATCCATCCAGTCGGTGATGCCATCCAGCCGTCTCATCCTCTGTCGTCCCCTTCTCCTCCTGCCCCCAATCCCTCCCAGCATCAGGGTCTTTTCCAATGAGTCAACTCTTCGCATGAGGTGGCCAAAGTATTGGAGTTTCAGCTTCAGCATCAGTCCTTCCAAAGAACACCCAGGGCTGATCTCCTTCAGAATGAACTGGTTGGATCTCCTTGCAGTCCAAGGGACTCTCTAGAGTCTTCTCCAACACCACAGTTCAAAAGCATCAATTCTTCGGCGCTCAGCTTTCTTCACAGTCCAACTCTCACATCCCTACTTGACCACTGGAAAAACCATAGCCTTGACTAGACGGACCTTTGTTGGCAAAGTAATGTCTCTGCTTTTTAATAAGCTATCTAGGTTGGTCATAACTTTCCTTCCAAGGAGTAAGCATCTTTTAATTTCATGGCTGCAGTCACCATCTGCAGTGATTTTGGAGCCCCAAAAATAAAGTCTGACACTGTTTCCACTGTTTCCCCATCTATTTGCCATGAAGTGATAGGACCAGATGCCATGATCTTAGTTTTCTGAATGTAAGCCCTTATACTACAACTCAAATATTCACTAAAATAATTTAATATTAAGGCATCTGCCTTTATACTACATGACTCAAATATTCACCAAAATAATTTAGTATTACAGCACAGGAGATAACAAATTTCCCAAGTGTTGAAGAGAGTAAAAATACCTCCAAATTACTAAATTCAGAAAAGTTAAGGGCAGTAAGGGGTGATCATTACACTATTATTTAAAGAAACAATATGAGAAAGGTTAAATAGAGGGTGAAAACTCTTAATTTGTAATCCCCAAAGTTGTGGTCCTCCTGTTAAATTGTTATATCATATAGAATTTCAGGTCAATTTCAGCCTGAAGTCCAAGTGGCAGCTTCCCAATCTGATCCATTTGAGGTTGATGTTCTCTACTTGAAGTGGAGGACCTTAGTCCAAGGTTACCTGTCATCTGGGTAATATTGGTACATGAATCCTGCCTGTCAAGGTTTTTTGATCAAAGTTCTTTCAGCCCTTCCCCTAGCCAATACTCAGCTTTGTGCTACGTGCGAATTTTGTAAACAAGTGTAACACGGTGATCCTGGTTAGGAGTGGATTTTATTTAAAGCTTTGGGAGAAACTTGAAGAACAGATTCTGGAAAAATAGATGGCTAAACATTAGGGATTGGATTTTTGCTTCCTAAACGGTAGACATGTGGACTTACACTTGAGACAAATTGTCCCTTTGCTTTTAGAAAAATATTACCATGGGCCTTCTAAGCAAGTGGTATCTACTGTTATCAGGGAAGGCTAGAACATGATCCAGAAACTAGATTTTTGTGGGGATCCAAGGACTCTTGTTTGATTGTGTACACTGCATGCATTTTGGTTATATAAACTGTGTGCATCTTTCAGCCGGGCTAGGGCTCTGACGACTTCACGGTTACTGGGGAATGAGCTGTGAGTTTTCTCAGTAAATTTAACTGTACATTAGTGTTTGTTTGGGAGGAGTCTTGTGTGTTCTCCGTCTAGTAGCTGTTTACAGGAGACCCAAGGTTGAGAACTTGAGAACCGAGGGAAGAGCCTGCAGGCATGAGTTCCAGCTCAGCTTGGATCACTGCCTTACAGACCTGCTCTAGTGGAGGACGCGAAAGCACCCCACACACTCCCCACTTGATACCACTATCCTGTCACAATCATTCCTGGCCCACCAGACTGAACTGCTGTCTTAAATGCCCCTCAACTTGGGATATGTATAATTAGACTATTTTCTTCTAATGATATTGAAGGCCCATGTTTCTAGGGAGTAGATGGTTGCAGTGTATTTCATCATGGATTGGGTTTAATTTTAGAACTGAAAATAAGGATTGGGGAAGGAGACCTTGAACTTGGGTGATGGAAAATACTCCCACCGACTGTCTCAGTCCCTGTCTGGGTAAGCAGTTCTCTATATTCCTCTTTGTCACCTGCTCCCTGAGGCAGAGACCATGTCTGCTTTGCTTATCACTGTGTCTCCACGCTATAAGCAATTTATTGCTAGAAGCAATAAATACATACTTGCTGAATGAATGAGTGAAAGAATGAATAAAAGCTAAAGCTGTTGACCAGAGTATGGCTAAAGATACCATCCTAAAGTAATTATATTTTAAGTTACAAGATTTCTTCCTCATTCTCATTATTCTCACTCTCAAGGTTTTAAAGGAAAAACAAAAACAAATGGATCCACTAGTTTCCCAGCTTTTAAGGAACAACCATTTGGGGGTCCTATTTATAGTGTGTTCTCTGTAGCTGGGTGGAAATGAGTTGGTTTTACTTTTGCATGGGGACAAGCTTTGAAAAGAGGATATCACGATTCAGTAAAACAAAAAAAGAAAGCAAGTTTAGTCTTCAAATCATCTTCTATCCTTCATCATAACAAAGAGCTTGTATTTAATGCTGGATCCCGAAACAAAAGTTTGTGCAGGGGTCAACGTCCCCCACCCAAGTTGGTTTCCTTCCAGAAGCAGGCAGACTGTCAGACCCTGGGAGGGGAGACGGACCCCTGCAGGAGGGGCTTTGAGGATAGCTATTCTTCCGGAAAGTACACCATGTCTGTTTCTGGTTTGGCTTTTCAGTTTCCTGGACTCATTCTTTTGAGCAGAGGGAGCAAAGCCTAGTTAAATAGTACAGCTCAATCAAACCCCGGTGCTGAATCCCCATTTCAAATAGTTTCAAAGCACTGAACTCTCCCAGCTCTCAGAACTTTCCCTTGGTTCCCTGTGGAGGGTGGGTCTTTGAGTCCTGGGAGACTTCTCACATTCTGCTGTTCAACAGCTGTTTCCAGAGGCCTGTTATCCTCACACCCACACAAGACTGGAAATAGCAGCGTGTCCCTCCCCGAACAGTCTGTGCTTTCAAAGGCACTGTTTGCTCAGTCCTGCCTTTCCGTTTCTTTCATTTTCCTTTTTGGTAAACAAAGAATCGGGCTATTCTGCTTACGTGGTTATAAGTTATTTTCAAAATGCTCTGACCAGGGTAAGCAATGGAATATATAAATGCAATGGATGTAAATCAGGGAAACAACCAACTTGTGATGCTTGCTTTTTTAGAAAGTGTTGACTCTTCGGGCATAAAGGATATTGTTGTGTTGATCGAGCCTATATTAGAGACACTGGGGCTTATTTCTGAAGATTTATGGAAAAATAGCTTCGTACAATGGCACGGTCTACCCCTGACATTTGCTTTTCAAGGCTTTTTATGTTGCCAATCCTTTCTGATTTTTAGTTTTTAAAAAAATGAGATAAATTCACAGAACATGAAATCAACCATTTTAAAGGGAACAATTTGGCATAAAGGGAACAATTTAGTATAAAGGGAACAATTTATTATAATAGTATGTTTGCAATGTCAGGCAACCACCACCTCTGTCTAGTTCCAAAATATTTTCACCACCCACAAAGAAACTCCTGGCCATTAAGCTCTAATTCCCTATTCCTTTCTCTCCTCCCAGCCCTGAGCAACCACCATTCTGCTTTTGTCCTCTTTGTATTTACCTATTCTGGATCCTGCATATAAATAGGATCATATGTTATATAGTCTTTTGTGTCTGTCTTCACTCAGTGAAATGGTTCACTCACGATGTGGTACATATCAGTATTTCATTCCTTTTTATGACTAAGTAATATTTATCATATGTATACACAACATTTTATTTCTCCATTCATCTGTTGATGGACATCTGTGTTGTTTCTACCTTTTGGATATTGTGACTAATCCCACTGTAAGCACTGGTGTACAAGTATCTGTTTAAGTCCCCATTTCCATTTTCCTGAATATTTACCTAGGAGTAGAATTGCTGGGTCTTATGGTAATTCTTTGCTTCACTTTTTCAGGAACTGCCAAGCTGTTTTCCATAATGGCTGTGCCATTTTACATTCCTGCCAGTAATGCACTATGGTTCCAATTCCTTCATATCCTCACCACCACTTGTTCTCTGCCACTCTTTTGATTATACTCATCCTTGTATGTTTGAAGTGGCATCTCATTGTGGTTTTGATTTGCATTTCCCTAATGACGAATGATGTTGAATATCTTTTTAGGTATTTATTGGCTATTTGTATATCTTCTTAGGAAAAATGTCTATTCAAGTCCTTTGTCCATTTAAAAACTGAGTTGTCTTTTTTGTTGTATCTTAAGAGTTCTTTATATATTCTGGACATTAGCCCCCTTATAAGATGTGTGATTTGCAAACGTTTTATCCCTCTCTGTAGGTTGTCCTTTCATTTTTTGAAAATTGAAATATAGTTGACTTATAATGTTGTGCTGGTTTCAGGTGTACAACAAAGTGATTCAGTTGTTATGTCTCTTTCCTTTTGTAGATGCTTTTCCCTTATATTACAAAATATTGAGTATAATTCCCTGTATTAAACAGTAGGTCCTTGTTGGCCACCTATTTCATCCACAGTATATGTAACTATTTCATACATAGTATATGTATATGTTAATCCCAAACTCCTAATTTATCACCGTCTGTTTTTTTCAATTTCTTGATTATGTTCTTTGATGCAAAAAAGTTTTTAATTTTCATGAAGTCTAATTTCACCAGTCTTTTCTTACACAAAAGCATGAAGATATAGAGGAAAGGGGCTAATTATTTCTGGGTCTAGCTGACTAGCTGTCTTATTTGACCCTCAGAATACTGTTGGAATATGTTTGTCCTGTCTGTAAAACTGCACCTATGGGTTTTGTTTGAAGATGAATTTTTCAAAACCATCGTGGTTTTACGTTTTACCTGTCTTAGGTTAGAAAACTCTATTTTAAATCTAGAGCTTCTTGACTGGAATATGTCATTTACCACTGGGGCTTAGAATACATGGTTTTTTTTTAAGAAAAGATGGAGTTGACGCCACCCAGTACTGTCTTTGGGCTTCCCTGGTGGCTCAGACGGTAAAGCATCTGCCTGAAATGTGGGAGACCCAGGTTCGATTGCTGGGTTGGGAAGATCCCCTGGAGAAGGAAATGGCAACCCACTCCAGTAGTCTTGTCTGGAAAATCCCATGGACAGAGGAGCCTGGTAGGTTATGATCCATGGGGTTGCAAAGAGTCAGACACGACTGAGTGACTTCACTTCAGTACTGTCTTCACTCAGACCTCCCTTATGGACTGAACTGCCCACATGACATCTCTCTATGTGTGTCTAATAGGCAAGTTTAGAACATTCCAGATCAAACCCTTGTTTTCTATCCCACCCTTTCCATGCTCAGTCCCCTCAGTTTTTTACATGTTGGCAAATGGCGGCTTCATTCTTCCAGCAGCTCATGCTACAAATATTGGATTTATCCTTGATTCTCTTGCTCTCACAGTCTCTATGAGATGATTAGCAAATTCTGCTCATTCAAAGCATCGATCGATCTTGAGTTGGACACCTCACCTCCAGGCATAACAACCAGCTAAGCCACACCTTACTAGCTTAGATCCTCCACAGTCTCCTCACTCACCTCCCTATTCCCTCCTCAGTGTGATCTCCACATAGAGTCAGAGGGAGCCCTTCAAAAAGAATTCTTGTCAGCTTGCTTCGTTCCTGTGCTCTGAGTCTTCTTTTCCATCTTGCCCTGTTCTAGCCCTCCAGACTTTGCGTGGTTTCCTGAGCCCTCCACTGGCTGTGTACCGCTCCATTCTGCCTGGAGCACTGTCCCTCCACATGGCCTGAGGGCTCACCCCTCACTGCCTTTGAGGCTCTGCTCAAAGTTCCCTAGATCTGAGAGTCTGTTTGACACTCCTAAATGAGAGAGTAACTCTTCCTTCCCCACAAGTCCTCCTGCCTGCTCCCCTGCCTGCCCAGAACTACCTACCTTCTGACTCTGCTTTCTTTGGCCTCGCCTCACTTCACAAACAGCTCTATTTACATAGCATGTAATAGATATTTATTGCCATTATTTTTTTCCTCTAACACACACACACACACACACACACACACACACACACACACACATGCACAGATTGAGATCCAACCGAACAGATAAAGGAAGAAAAATTTTGCACTCCATGTACTTGTGTGACTTGTGAGCATCAATATAAAAGCTAAAGGGACTGAAGGTATAGTTGTTTCCGCTTCACAAGGACCTTGAAGGCCAGCACTGCAGTGGTGCTTCCTCTGAGTTACCGAGTTTATTAATTTTTAAGCAGGAGTGTCTCCATTCATGGGATGGGGTCCATTGTGCTCCTAATCCGCTCCCTGGGGATCCCCAAGTACGCATTCATACAATAGGCTGCACCACTCCGAAGACTCCATTGTGAATTTCCATGGGGAGTCCCAGAGGATTAAAGCAAAGCCTTAGAGCTTATGGGAAGCGACCCAGCCTTGTGATCTGTCAGGCCCCCGAGTCAGCTTGGACATTAATGATCACAATTCACAAGACTCCAGGAGCTGCGATCTTATCAAATGTTAGAGAGCGTCCAAAAAGACAGCAAGTCCTTTTGCTTCCTCTTTTTGTAACACAAGGCAAACTCGATGAGTACTTTCAGGTGTTACAGCTTTTCTCTGACCATTTTCCGTTGGGGAGAAAGAGTATGGCAGTAGTGTTAGGGGTCGTCAACATGTTCCAGGTATAATGCTCAAAGGAGACTAGCTGGAAGTGCTGGAGAGAACTGGGTACACCATACGCATTTCACAGACTGAGAAACTAAGACCTGCAGCCCAAGTAGCTGGCTTTCCTGAACCTAGTTTTCCAAAGGTAAACGACTGCTTTTGTAAAATGTTAGCAATGCACAGTGGTTTTCAAGCAAGGTCTCTGAACCGGCGGCAGCAGGAGCACCTGGGAAATGTGCTAACTGAATCCCAGACTTACTGAATCTGAAACTCTTATTGAATCTGAAAGTCCGGGGCTGTGTTTAACCAGTGCTCCAGAGGATTCTGGTGCATGCTCAAGGTGGAAGTGCTGGTTTAGCGGCTGCTATTGGAGTCTTGCTTCATACCTTGGGGTCCATTTCACTAAGTGCTGCAGCTAAGGGCTCACATCTGACATCTTCTCCCAAGGATGTTCTTGGGCAACTGCTGCTGCCTCCACTGGAGAGGCACACCACACACAGACACACACAGGGTGGCCAACGACTGATTGCTCTAGCTTACCAAAGCCCCCTTGCCCTAAGATGGGACAGACTCCGCTATGTTGTTTACATCCCAGAACTCCACATGGGATTCAGCAGAGAGAGGGGAGTTCAGTTCAGTTCAGTCACTCAGTCGCATCTGACTCTTTGTGACCCCATGGACTGTAGCACTCCAGGCTTCCCTGTCCATCACCAACTCCTGGAGCATATTCAAATTAATGTCAATCAAGTCAGTGATGCCATCCAACCATCTCATCCTCTCTTGTCCCCTTGTCCTCCCACCTTCAATCTTTCCCAGCATCAGGGTCTTTTCCAATAAGTCAGTTCTTTGCATCAGGTGACCAAAGAATTGGAGTTACAATTCTTTGTAACTTCTTTAGCATCAGTCCTTCCAATGAATATTCGGGACTGATTTCCTTTAGGATGGACTAGTTGGATTTCCTTGCAGTCCAAAGGACTCTCAAGAGTCTTCTCCAACACTACAGTTCAAAAGCATCAATTCTTCAGCACTCAGCTTTCTTTATAGTCCAAATCTTACATCCATACATGACAACTGGAAAAACCATAGCTTTGACTAGATGAATCTTTCTCAGCAAATCATGTCTCTGCTTTTTAATATTCTGTCTAGGTTTGTCATAGCTTTTCTTCCAAGGAGCAAGCATCTTTTAAATTCATGGGTATAGTCACCACCTGCAGTGGTTTTGGAGCCCCCCAAAATAAAGTCTCTTACTGTTTCCATTGTTTTCCCATCTATTTGCCATGAAGTGATGGGACTGAATGCCATGATCTTAGTTTTCTAAATGTTGAGTTTTAAGCCATTTTTTCCAGTCTCCTCTTTCACTCTCATCAACAGGCTCTTTGTTTCTTCTTCACTTTCTGCCATAAGGGTGGTCTTATCTGCATATCTGAGGTTATTGATACTTCTCCTGGCAATCTTGATTCCAGCCTGTGCTCAATTCAACCCGGCATTTCGCATGATGTACTCTGCATATAAGTTTAATAAGCAGGGTGACAATATACAGCCTTGACGTACTCCTTTCCCTATTTGGAACCGGTCTGTTTTCCATATCCAGTTCTAACTGTTGCTTCTTGACCTGTATACAGATTTTCAGGGGACAGGTAAGGTGGTCTGGTATTCCCATCTCTTGATGAATTTTCCACAGTTTGTTGTGATCCGCACAGTCTAAGGCTTTGGTATAGTCAATAAAGCAGAAATAGATGTTTTTCTGAAACTCTCTTGCTTTTTCTATGATCCAGTGGATGTTGGCAATTTGATCTCTGGTTCCTCTGCCTTTTCTAAATCCAACTTGAACATCTGGAAGTTCACGGTTCGTGTACTGTTGAAGCCTGGCTTGGAGAATTTTGAGCATTACTTTACTAGCGTGTGAGATGAGTGCAATTGTGTGGTAGTTTGAGCATTCTTTGGCATTGCCTTTCTTTGGGATTGGAATGAAAACTGACCTTTTCCAGTCCTGTGGCTGAGTTTTCCATATTTGCTGGCATATTGAGTGCAGCACTTTCACAGTATCATATTTTAGGATTTGAAATAGCTCAACTAGAATTCCATCACCTCCACTAACTTTGTAGTCATGCTTCCTAAGGTCCACTTGACTTCGCATTCCAGGATATCTGGCTCTAGGTGAGTGATCGTGGTAATTTGGGTCATGAAGATCTTTTTTGTATAGCTCTTCTGTGTATTGTTGCCACCTCTTCTTAATATCTTCTGCTTCTGTTAGGTCCATACCATTTCTGTCCTTTATTGTGCCCATCTTTACATGAAATGTTCCCTTGCTATCTCTTATTTTCTTGAAGAGATTTCTAGTCTTTCCCATTCTGTTGTTTTCCTCTATTTCTTTGCATTGACCACTGAGGAAGGCTTTCTTATCTCTCCTTGCTGTTCTTTGGAACTCTGCATCTCTGCAGGAGATGGCAAGAGTGAACATCAACATTTTAGGAATCAGTGAGCTAAAATGGAATGGAATGGGTGAATTTAACTCAGGTGACCATTATATCTACTACTTTGAGCAGGAATCCCTTAGAAGAAATGGAGTAGCCATCACAGTCAACAAGAGTCCAAAATGCAGTATTTGGATGCAATCTCAAAAATGACAGAATAATCTGTTCATTGCCAAGGCAAACCATTCAATATCACAGTAATCCAAGTCTATGACTCAACAAGTAATTCTGAAGAAGCTGAAGTTGAATGGTTCTATGAAGACCTACAAGACCTTCTAGAACTAACATCCCAAAAAGATGTCCTTTTCATCATCAGGGACTAGAATGCAAAAGTAGGAAGTCAAGAGATACCTGGAGTAACAGGCAAATTTGGCCTTGGAGTACAAAATGAAGTAGGGCAAAGGCTAACAGAGTTTGGCCAAGAGAATGCACTGGCCATAGCAAACACCCTCTTCCAACAACACAAGAGAAGACTCTACACATGGACATCACCAGATGATCAATACCAAAATCAGATTGATTGTATTCTTTGCAGCCTAAAGATGGAGAAGCTCTATATAGTCAGCAAACACAAGACGAGGAGCTGACTGTGGCTCAGATCATGAACTCCTTATTGCCAAATTCAGACTGAAATTGAAGAAAGTAGGGAAAACCACTAGATCATTCAGGTATGACCTAAATCAAATCCCTTACGATTATACAGTAGAAGTGAGAAATAGATTCAAGGGATTAGATCTGACAGACAGAGTGCCTGAAGAACTATGGACAGAGGTTCATGACATTGTTCAGGAGGCAGTGATCAAGACCATCCCCAAGAAAAAGAAATGCAAAAAGACAAAATGTTTGTCTGAGGAGGTCTTACAAACAGCTGAGAAAGGAAGAAAAGCTAAAGGCAAAGGAGAAAAGGAAAGACATACCCATTTGAATGCAGAGTTCCAAAGAATAGCAAAGAGAGAGGGGAGGCTACTCCTTAAATTACATCTTGCTTTCTTCCCAGTTTTGTTTTTCTCACTCCCTTACAGATTTCTCCCGTGAGCAGCCCCCAATAAATCCCATGCTCAGGGACCCCCATTCAAGGCTCTGCTTCTGGGCAACGTGACCCCAGAGAGCAAGTTCATTTCAAAGATAGTCCTCTTATGGATGAACATGTGGACCTGGGTGAATAAGAATATTTCAAAAAGTTACTCTACCGAGATTTGGGCAACTCATGTACATTGCTTTGAGACTTGTGTCCACAGTTGTCACATTTCACCTTTAATGTTGAAGCTTTCCTTGACTACATGGCAATTCAGTCTCATTTGGGTTGATTCCAGGTGAGACAAACTGGCTGATGGATGATCTCCTTTTAACAAGTCAGAGTTGCTGGTGGAAGTGTACAATGCAATCTGGTTTTCTTGAGGTTGGAAATAGACGGTGAATTCAATATAGTCATTAGGGAGATCCACTGCATCTGTTTTGGGTCATTTCGTCTCAGGAGGCACATATGGAATGTCTGAAGATCTGGTTCCAAGGGAGTTCTTCTGTGGGAAAGTGCCACGAGAAGTCCAAGTCTGAGCTCCAAAGGTGCCTATTGAGCGCCTCTCCCAGCCTTAACATCATGAAGGAAGGAGGCCCCAGGGAGCTCTCCATCATGGACTGGAACCAAGATTCAGTGAAGAGTCTTTTCCTGGGATGATCTCTCATCTCCCTGGAATTCTGGGTTCCCACAAAACCTCACACAGATGGTGCAAGTTTGATTCTGGGCTTCTGGAACTTGAGCCACACCCCAAGTGAAATTTACCTCTGGGTTGGCCAGGAGGCACTTTTTCTAATGTTTCCTTTTCCTTGCCCTTCTTGATCAGCTCTGGAGTCAAGAATCGGTGTGGAACAGTCTTATGTTTCCAAAATGATGGCAACAAATTGTCACCATGACCATCTCATAGGGTTGGGAAAAGACTCATGTAAATTTTTCAGCTGTTAAGATGAACAAGACAAAACTATATTTAAAAGAATCTATCCTCCTAGGAATATGCCGTAAAAGCTAGTTCTCGCTGTTAGGACATTCTTTTTAACAAACCTGAACATCTCACCTTGCAAATTAAGTTAATTTCATTTTAGTTAGTCTTTGCAGGTCTGTCTACTGAGATTTCCTGCTTCAAAGCACTAGGAGGAAAAGCCAAAACTCTGTTGAGAGAAATGATATAAATGGGAGTTTATTTGAAGGATTAGCCTGCTCTTCATTTCTAGAGACTCTTCTTTTGATTATTGGTGGGCCACTGGAGAGCTGAACACTTTAATCATACTGTGGAGCAGTTGCTTTTGCCAGAAAATGCAGGGACGTTCACCCTTTCTAGCCTCACACAGAGGGATCTCATAATAAACACCTCTAGCTCACCAGAAATCTCATTTATTACAGAGATGATGTACCCCATGTGAAGACCTGCATGGGAATGTTCTTTGAGTTCTATGTACTAGGAGAATCTTGATTTCCTCAGAAATATTGGCAGGCTTTATGTCTTAGACAACATGAATCACACATTGGACTATATTTTCCTTTTATGAGTGGGCCATCAGAAAACTTAGAGCCAAATTTTTGGCTCATCTTTGGAAAGGAGCTTGCATAATTTTTTTTTCCCTATCTCTCCCGTGGTTTTGTCTATCTGCATTTTTACAAGCCCTGAGTTTCAAGTTTTATCTCTACTTCATCTTAGGAAGTCTAGGGAGCCATCTGGCATCATTTAGATATCAAGACAGAGATAAAATATAGCATAAGCATTATAATTATCCCTAATCCTGAAAACCTCTATCAAACTACCCCTCACTCATCTTTAATAAAAGTACTAAATATACAACTTGACAGCAAAACACTACTAAAAATGGGCAGAAGATCTGAATAGAGGTGACCTTTGAACAACATGGGTTTGAACTACATGGGTCCACTTATCTGTGGGGTTTTTTTTTTTCAATAAACATATTGGACATTTTTTTGGATTTTCAAATTGTCAAGATTTGTGACAATTTGAAAAGACTTGCAGATGAATTGTGTAGACTAGAAATATGGAAAAAATTCAGCAGAAGTTAGGTATGTCATGAATCCTGAGATATATGTAGCTACTAGTCTATCCTTATACAGGCATAAGGTGAGAGATATTTAATATAAATTTAGTAATGTATTATTTTTCTTACTGTTTTATAACTTTGCTTTCAAAGGCTTAACTACTATATAGTATGTGTCTCTCTTGCCATTGGAGAAATTTTATCAGCCTAGTATCACATTGTTTTTTAAAATAGTAAAAATGTTGCCAGTATTGTATTATGAATATGATTATTATACTGTATGCCATAAAAATTTTATAACTCATTTATTAATATATAAGTTAGGCTACCAGGAAGCAACTATACATATATTAATAAGGCAACCATAAAGCAAGCATACTGCTGTTTCTTTGTTATCAATGCATGAATCATTACACCTGTAAATAAATAAAAATTTCTTTCCTATTACCTTTTAAATTTTGATGTCTTGTGTTAGTAATATGTATAATATCACAGTCTTTTGTATCATATAAGATAATAATGATGTAGGTACTGACAGACAAGTCATCTTGTAAACAGATGATAAACTTATTGTATCGATAAACACAGTACAGTACTGAAAATGTATTTTCTCTTCCTTATGATTTTTTTAATAACATTCTCTTTAGCTTACTTCATTCTAAGAATACAGTACATAAGATACATAATATACAAAGTAGGTGATTGATCGTTTATGGTATCAGTAAGGCTTCCAGTAAACAGTAGGCTATTAGTGGTTAAGTTTGAGAAGTCAAAAGTATGCCTGTGCAGTCAGTGCCCTTAATTCCCATGTTGTTCAAGGGTCAATAGTAGACATTTTTCCAAAGAAGGCATACAGATGACAGGTACATGAAAAGATGCTCAACACTACTAATCATCAAGGATATGCAAATTGAAACCATAATTAGATATAACCTCACACCTATTTGAATGGCTATTATCAAACAGACAAATGTTGGTGAGAATGTGGAGAAAAGAGAACCCTTGTGCACTGGTGATGGGAATGTAAATTGGTGCAGCCACCGTGGAAAATGGTATGGATATGGAGGTTCCTAAAAAAGTAAAAACAGAACTACCATACAATCCAGTAATCCCACTTCTGAGTATCTATCCAAAGGAAACAGAAACAGTAACTCCAAATCATGTATGCACTCTTATGTTCATTGCAGTGTTGCTTACAGTAACCAAGATATGGAAACAACCTAAGTGTCCATTATTAGATGAATGGATAGGAAAATGTGGTGTGTATACACACACACACACACACACACACACACACACACGATGGAATATTACTCAGTCGTAGAAAAGAATGAAATCTTTCCATTTTTGACATGTAAGGACCTTGAGGACATTATACTAAGTGAAATAAGTCAGAAAAGACAAATACAGTATGATCTTACTCATATGTGAAATCTACAAAAAATTCATAACCTCATAGATACAGAGAACTAATTGGCGATTTGGAAAAATGGGTGAAGGGGGTCAGAAGGTAGAAAATAAAATAAATAAGTTCTGGGGATGTATAGCATGGTGACTATAGTCAATAATATTGTACTTGAAAGTTGCTAAGAGACTAGATCTTAAAAGTTCTCATCACACAGCCACTATGAAAAACAATAAGGAGATTCTTTAAAAACTAGGAATAAACCTGCCACATGATCAAGCAATCCCACTACTGGGCATATACCTGAAGAAAACCAAAATTGAAAAAGACACATGTTCCTCAGTGTTCATTGCAGCACTATTTACAATAGGTAGGACATGGAAGCAACCTAGATGTCCATCGACAGATGAATGAATAAGCTGTGGTACATATATACAATGGAATATTACTCGGCCATAAAAAGAACAAATTTGAGTCAGTTCTAGAGAGGTTCAAGAGGGAGGGGACATATGTATACTTATGGCTGATTCCTGTTGTTGTATGGCAGAAACCAACATGACACTATAAAGCAGTTATCCTTCCATTAAAACAAAAAGAAAACAATAAAATAAAATAATCTTTTTACAAGGAAAAAAAGACACCAAAATACAGGGAGAAGATGACCATGTGATTAGCCATGTGAAGGCAGACTGGAGTTATGCTAACAAGCCAGCGAGCAAGCAGAGTTACTCAGAGCTAGGAAGAGGCAAGGAAGCACCCTTCCCAGAAGTTTCAGAGCAAGCACAGCCCTGCTGACACCTGGATTTCAGATTCTAGCCTTCAGAACTATGAGAATAAATTTGTTGTTTTAAGCAACCCCTACCCCCCGAAAAAAAAAAATTTTGGAACCATAAATTTTTACATGTATACATTTGCATTTCCCTAGATATTAAATTTGTTTGATTAGGAAAAAAAAAAGTTCTAATCACAAGAAAAAGCTTTTCTAACTGTGTATTGGTGATGGATATTAACAAGACTTATTGGGGGTGATCATTCTACAATATATACAAACATCAAGTCATTAATGTTGTACACCTGAAACTAATATAATGTTGTAAGTCAGTTGTACCTCAATAAAAAAAGAAGTACTACATAAATTATGGAGCAGCTTACATTCTGAAATGGGGTTAGACTATGGCCATACTACCCTGAATGTTCCCTGTCTCGTCTGAAATGGGGTTAGAGTTTACAAGAGCAATTAAAATGTTGGTTCTGGTGACAAGCTCATGGAGGACCCAGATATAGGATCACTGAGAAAGGCAAGCTGGCCCTTATCAAATGTGCAAAAGCAAAATGAGCAGGAAAACAATGTTTCTAAATATTTAAGAAAATACTGCAAACAGACAACATGATGAGGTCAGAGCATGAAAGATAGAGGGAGCGGCTGGGAGAGAAGTCCCATGAGACCTTGCAGCATGGATCTCCTGGTGTCAGCCCCCGGATGAATAAACAGAAACCTGGTGACCTTGACAGTGGATCTACCGCAACAGCACTTTGTGCTTGACCTCAAACAATTTGTCCCTTGATAGAGATTTGCAAGAGGTGGTCTGATCATCGTAGTCTAGAATGTGTTTTCCTCTCTGTATATACTTATTTTTTTTTTGCATATCACTTATTTTTAAATGAATATTTAAGGAGCCAGATCCAGTGGGGAAAGAAGTCTGGGGGAAGAATGAGAAGGGGAAGGGAGTTATCGGAACTGTGCAGTGACCATAAACAATTTCCTCTTTATTTTTTGCTTCTTTGGTTGTTTTGGGGGACACCACCCAGGAAACAGTTTTGAAGAAAAGCACAAGCAAGAATAATACTTAATAAAAATACTGAGCATGTACTATTTCCCCCACGAAATCTAACCATGACCAATGATAGAAAACTCGACTTTTGAAAAAACTCAGGACCAAAAATACACAAGGATAGTATTAGGGCGTAAGTGAACTTTAGGCTACTGGGATGGAATTGTGAAGATATGAGTTGTAAATGGTTGACAGAGTTCATCAAAGCAGGTCCTTGTTTATAATTTTCAATTCAGCATTTTTTCCCTACTAGTTACTGAAAATGCTGCGGAAGCTAAATGTAAAAACTGGAAACCTCTCTTCCATGGCTATTTCCCCTTACATTGCTTTAGTTAATCCTCTTTTGCCCCATGGATCATTCTTGCCAGTGGCCTGGAGAAACCCCAGAGCCCAGGCTCTCCCTGTCTCATGCACATGCCCAGTCCTTTCCAGGGAGGAAGCCTGAGAGTCTGCTCTGTCTTCACGCTTTTATCTCCTCTAGGCAGAGACCTCCAAGTTGGCAAGAGGGAAAGTGGAAAACCAACTCAAGTCAGTACCAGAACCCTGCCAAATGCTCAGGAATGGTGGAAGCACATATGTCTGGAACTGGGAAATGCAACTAAGTGTGTCACACAATACAACAAACAAACAACTGTCCCACGTGTATCTGCTGCCACAAATAATACTGCATAACAAAACACTCCAAAACTCAGACTTAAAAACCAACCATTTATTATGGCTCATGAGGCTATAGGATGACTATTTCTTGGTGTAGCAAAATGTAGGTGGACTTGTGAAAAATATCTCAACAAGATGCAACAGACCCCTAGCAGAGGGTAGAAGGCTTTTATTCTAGAAATGGTGAATCAGTGGGATTAGACTCTGGGTATTATGCTGGAGACACAGTCTGCACTCAGATGCGAAACACCAAAGAGGCAGATCCCTGCCTCTTACTGGGATCTCAGACTGTCATTCAGACTTATAGGTGCCAGGCAGGACATGGAAAGTCCTCTCTCTGAAAACCTCTTATAGCGTGGCTCTTGTCTGGGGTCTAAGTATGCCACACAATATAATGAACAAACAAACAACTGTCCTATGTGTATCTACTGCCACAAATAATGCTGCATAACAAAACATCCCAAAACTCAAACTTAAAAACCAACCATTTATTATGGCTCATGAGGCTATAGGATGACTATTTTTTACTGTGTTTCAGCACACATTTATGGTCAAATGTAGGTCAAGCTGGCACCTCTGCTGATCTTGGCTGGGCTTTGTATGTCTAGGGATTGGCTGGCTGTTAGTCGATCATTCGTTAGCCTGAGCATGCTCACATGGTAGATGTAAGGATCCAAGAGACAGAACAGAAGCTCCAAGATCTCTTGAGGTCAAGGCTAGGAACTGCCACACAGTCTGTCTGCCACATTCTATTGGCCAAAGCAAGTCACTGCAATAAATCTAGCACACTAGCTTTCTGTATCTTTCTACATTTCTGGATGTGCTATGTCACATTTTAACCTTAAAAGGAAGAATGCAGTAAAATTAAGCAGGGGCAGATATTCTACTTACAGTGCCCATGGATATCTATTGGATTTTTCTACCAGTACCAAAGCTAGAAATGAATAGTTATATTGAAATAAAAAAGCCAGCCTGTGAATTTTCCCCTATGATGGATGAGTTACATGACTAATGTCCCCATCTGTACTTAAAACACATATGCATATGGCTGAGGGAGATATGGGAGGCAGACAGGGGCTTCAGACAGGAAATGCATCTTGTATGTAAACTGCAACTGGTGAGAGAAGACACTCAGCATTAGAGCAGGGAATGGAGTCATTCATCCACTGACATCACCAGGATGACAGCTGCAGCTTCGCTGTCTGATGCAACCTCATAGGCTAGGCTAGAGCCAACACTGAGATAAAGCCTGTGAGAAAGTAGACAGTTTCCTAAGAACATGCCCTTCAACACCAAGGAAAAGAAAAGCACTAAAGGTGTTTTTTAATTTTCCGTGACTTAACAACTGCAGTCTAGAAAGTTCCAACCTTATAGGAAAAAAAAAATCATCTCCTGAAAAACAAACTACAAAAGAAGGTTATTTTGAGAAATTCAGCAAGTGGGTAGACTGTCTCTAGAACCAGGACACCTGTGCCAAACTTTTCTTTTGACAGCTAAGTTACTGGCCAGATTTTCCAGGGGCTTCTACTTTAAGATTCTGGGAAATGGCACCCAAGATCATTAAAAAAAAAAAAAAAAAAGACAATCCTGCTCATTCCACATAAGCAGAATGAGCTGGTCTGGCCCTTGGAGGCAAAGGACTGGACGGGTCCTGGAGCATCTCCTCATATCTCCGCACTCAATCTCCTCACCTGGGAAATGGAGGACTGTATTCATTATGCATTGTTGTAGGACGGAATGCTGTCAGAATTTAGTGACTTAAAACAATGAACATTTATTATCTGGCATTTTCTGTGGATTAGGAATTGGGGGGGCAGCTGAACTGAGCAGTTCTGGCTTAGGGTTTCTCATTAGTGTTCAATCAAGACATCAGCCAAGGCTTCAGTCATACAAAGGCTAGCCTGGAACTGGAGGATATGCTTCCAAGATGGCAACTCCACATAGCTGTTGCCAGGAGAACTCATGACATGAGTTCCTCATGTCATGGTGACTAGGCTCCCCCTAGAGCAGAGATAAGGGAGAAAGGAAAGGTAGAGGAAGGGGGCAAAGCCATAGCATCTTTTATAACCTAACCTCTGAGGTGACATTACAGTGATTTTTCCTGTACTGATACAGTGCTGAAGGGGACTGCTGCTGCTGCTGCTGCTGCTGCTGCTGCTGCTAAGTCGCATCAGTCATGTCCAACTCTGTGGGATCCCATAGATGGCAGCCCACCAGGATCCCCCGTCCCTGGGATTCTCCAGGCAAGAACACTGGAGTGGGTTGCCATTTCCTTCTCCAATGTATGAAAGTGAAAAGTGAAAAGTGAAAGTGAAGTCGCTCAGTCGTGTCCAACTCTTAGTGACCCCATGGACTGCAGCCTACGAGGCTCCTCTGTCCATGGGATTTTCTAGGCAAGAGTACTGGAGTGGCTTGCCATCGCCTTCTCCATTAAGGGGACTAATTAGTGTTAATTCCAGAAGGTAGGGACCATTGGATGCTGCCATCACAGGAAATGAGACTAGATGAACTTGAAGATTCCTCCTCGTTGAGTGGTTCTATTGTCTTTTGCAGAGAGGACACAGCCACACACACCACTAGTCACAGCCACACAGACCACTAGTACCAAAAGGTAACAATATAAATATAAAACAGGTTTCATTGGGAGACAGACTTCAAAAGGATGACAAGCAGACTGCACACAGTCCATCCACCTCAAGCTCTTGTGACCTTACAGAGGGCAGCACCTTCTGAATTGCACACACCGGGGAAGGGGCCCCATGGTGTGGAAATCCAATGTGCTATATATCAGTATTTACAGGGAAAGAGAGAACTTTCTGAAGCCAGCAACTGAGATTCCTCAGAATTCTCCTAAATGGCAAAGAAGTAGGTAATATACAGGTCTACAAATTTCTTGTGCAGAATTCCATGATCTAAACACTTAGAGAATTCAAAAGTTTTTAAAATCAGTGATTTATTAGCAAAACTTGACTTCAATTATCTGAGAACTAATTATAGTCTTTTTTTTCCTTTGAGGGTGAATATTCATATGTTTCACTATAGAAACATTAATGTGTTTGATTATAGGGTACAACCCCCGACACTGCTGAAAGGACTTAATAATAGACAGGATATACACTGTACTACCTTTCTAAAAGAAAAAAAGAAAAATTCAGGTCTCCATGGGCAAAGCCTGCCTTTGTGAAGTTAACCCCCACAGGGCAGGTTCTGCAAAACACCACAGTCATATGACCCAATAGTAGAAAACGGACCCTATTACCTCCTGGGTGGATTTTTCATGTCACTGAAATCTAATTTCTGAGATACTAGAGATATTAATCAGAATTGTAATAAAATACAGGTCCCAAATTATTAGGGGTAGATGTTTCTGAAAAACATATTGACATGTTTAAAACTGAGGTACAGAAATGATGAGTTACATATGACAGAATGGTTTTGAGTCTGACCTGCCTTTTATTATCAGTATGGCCTGAGATAAATTACGTTACCTTTTTGAGATGAAGTTCCTCATCTGTAAAACAAGAATGATGGCGTTTAACCTGGGGGTTATTGTGGGAGCTGATGAAATGATGTGGCTTGGAGCTCAGTGTTAGATAAATGACAGTTCTTCCATTGCCCTCTGCCACCCTCTCTCTTCCAAGTTCTACAAATTGGACCTTGGCTCCAAACAAACGCTGGTGTATTTGGCCCCTCATTATTTGGGTAAGTTGATAAAATTATTCTTTCTTGCTTCAAGTGTATTATGTGACCACACAAGCCTACACACAATGTAAGTGATCATACAGAAAGTACGATTCCCAGATCAACAAATTCCCAGTGGGTCTAGATAATTGCCTTTCCCTTAGCAACAGACCTAAAATTTTTCTGAATTTTGCTGCATTTCTTGACCCACAAAATAGCTCATATCAAAGAAAGCATGATGAAAGGAAGACTGAGTATGTTTTAAACCAACTCTGCTATTTCATATTGGATTTAGAATACAAGGCAACTGGAGTCCAAACCCTGCTTCCTTAGATGACCAGAAGTGTTTTTTGGTTGTTAGCCCCAAGTTAGAGATTAGGATTTCAAAGAGCTACCCAGGAAGCAAAGTTGAAATTTGTGAGTTGCAATTATTTTTGTATATACCTCATCTGGTTAAACTAATTCCCTCTTTTCTTGGTGGTGGCCTATGTAGTAATAAGCACCGTACTGAGCTTCAACCTACCACTGAATAAAATCTCTTTTTCCTTTTTGGCATTTTCTGATGGTGCCAAAAAAAAAGGAGGGGGCGGTAATTATCGGTAAGAAGTGGCTGAAACAGCTTTACAATTGAAAGATGACATTTTTTTCAACCTGTAGGTGCTCTGTCTCCAGAACGTGCCTAATTTCCATCATATATATGAAAACCAAACCCCTCACTTTCTTTCCACCTTTTCATTTCATTTTCCCTACTCAATTCTCAGCCATTGCAGAGGGCTGATTGCATACAGAGTGGGATGGTTTACTAAGGAGAGCAGTTTCCTTGCCCTAGATGGCAGAGGATTCTGGGAGCAGACACAGAAGGGCAGTGCACCCCAGCTCAGAGTTACAACCAAAGAGCTACTGAGTGTGTGGCTCCTGCAAACTTTCTAATCCCTTCAGTTTTGTGATCAGAAAAGGGATGATCACTGAATGCACAGAAAGCTAGCTCTGTGCTGAGTAATGCAGTGGAGGGCGAGCCCGCGGACTCAGGACCCAAAGACTAGGCATTTTTTGGTCTCTTCCTTACATACTTCTCACTAAACCTAACCCACACCATGTTAAATATACAAGGTGCTAGGTTTAATCTTGTTGTAATTACATTATGAGATAGTATAGGTGAAACATGTTGGATGTAGGATCGGAGGGCCTGGGTTTGAATTTTGTCCCTGAGTTCCCATCACAAGCCCTTCTCACTATGTGACCTTGGACAGGTTTCTTAACCACTCTGTGTTTCTGTTTATTTACAAAATGGGCGAATACAATATTTTATTGAACTGAAGACATTCTATCAATACACATGGGGGGGAAAGCACCAGGATTTGCAGCAAACGTATGGGATGGGCTGGAAGGTGCTAGTAGGTCTTATTACCTCTGAAAGCCTTGCAGGGCTCCCGTTCAGATTCAGGGAAAGAGCCAAAGTCCTTCTGCGTCCTGGTGAAGCTCCCCGTCCCCTCCCCCACCTCACCTCCTACCACACCGCCTTTGGCTCTCTCCCCCAACCCCACCCACAGTGATCCTAGGACAGATTTTGAGACACTTCAAAGATGGCCTCCATACCCCCTCTTCCCTCTACCTGGAGCCCTCTTCCCCAGATGTCCTTGTGCCTGACTCCCTCACCTCCCTCAGGCTGCTCAGGGGCCACAGTCTCAACAAAGCCTTCTAGAACCATCCTCTTACAATCACAAACTTCTCCACCTCAGACTCTTCCTGTCGCCTCTCTCCACGGCACTATCCACTGTCTCCCCTGCTATGACCCTGAAGGAAAGTTACAGGGCTCAAAATAGCCTGGAGTTAAAACTTCCCTCCAGGTCCTTCCCACCATTCTATGCAAAACAAAAAACTCTCTCACCAGAAGAAAAAAATGGACATTAAGGTTGATTACGTCCAGCTCCCAGCCGGTCCAGCCTCTGGCCAATCTCCAAAATTCCTTGCCCCAGCCATTTAAGAGATAACTACTCTGAACAACCTTAGAGAAGAACAGGCCCCCTTAAGACAGTAGCTTTCCACATACATGCCTATATATACTTAGTCTTTTCTTGGGTAAGCACAACAGCTCACTAATCTGACTCCTGCCTCTTCTCTCCTCATTAAAGGTGATCTGTTCCTGTAAAGTGCTGGTCTCATTCTTTTGTCTCTTTCTTTTTCTGAATCTCGCCTTCTCTAACTCCCTTACCCTACAGACCCTATAAAACTACTTATTCTGTCAATAACCACAAAATCATTGCAGGATGGGAAGGGAAATTTGTCAGCTTTGTTCACTGCTGGTAGCCTAGAACAGCTCCTGACACGTGGCAGGTGCTCAAAAGTTTGTTTTGTTTGAGTGAATAAGTACTAACATTTTTAAACTGGGCCACTGAGACACTTAAAGAGAAGTCCACATCTGCACTGTTCAATATGGTAGCTGTCTTATCTCAGGCTACTATAACAAAACACCATGGACTGAGATATTTAAATAACAGACATGCATGTCTTACAGTTCGGGAGGCTGGATGTTCAAGATCAAAGTGCTGGCAGATTTGGTGTCTGGTGAGGGCCCACCTCTTGGATCACAGATGGCCGTCTTCTTGTATCCTTACATGGCAGAGAACAGAAAGCAGTGAGCTTTTTTGTGACTCTTATAAGGACTCTAATCCCATTCATGAAGCTCTGCTCTCATGACCCTCATTCATCCTAATGACCTCCCAAATGCCCCACCTCTTAGGAACACCATGGGAAAGGATTTCAACATATGAATTCAGGGGGCCCACAAATATCCAATCCAGAACAGAGGCTCCATTAGTTCCACATGGTGACTGAATACTTGAACAGGTCCAAACTGTGATGTGATGTAAGTATCAAATACACATTGGATTTTGAAAACTTAGTACCAAAAAAGAATGCCAAATACCTCATGAATCTTTTTAATACTGATTACTTTCTGAAACAACAATATTTTAGATATTCTGGGTGAAATAAAACATATTAAAATTACATAATTTTCACCTGTTTCCTTTTACATGTTCAATTAAGATGTTAGAAGATTCTAAATGTAGCTCGCATTATGTTTCTCCTAGATAGTGCTGGTGTACGTGCTTATCTTCAACATCCACACAAGGAGTCATATACAGAACTCAGAGACCTGCCATTAGTGAGTCTGGCTGGCAGAAGGAAACGAGAAAGAAAAATCAAGAGATCACTTGATACTGGGTCCTCCTTCCAACGGGTTGGCAAAATGCTAGAGGATGGAGAAGATGAACTGACTAGTGGCAAGACTTGCTTTGGCAAATATAAGAATGTATCTGCAGTTAGCTGCACATCTGTAATACATCTGGCTACATTTTTATCCATGCTGCATATACTAACCTATTATCAAAAGTATTTTGTAATGAGCCACTTAATCAAAGAACCTTCACTTGATATTTTTAATTTGAAGCTGGATATAAAGAAATATGGATGGATCCTTATCTGCTCAGCATTTCTCATGATTCTGTCTACCTGTATTCCTTCCACGGCTTCCCAGGTGGCGTTAGTGGTAAAGAACGCATCTGCCAATGCAGGAGATGTAAGAGACCTGGGTTTGATCCCTAAGTCAGGAAGAGCCCGTGGAGCAGGAAATGGCAACTCATTCGAGTATTCTCGTCTAGAGAATCCCATGGACAGAGGAGCCTGGCGGTCTATAGTCAGTCCATAGGGTTGCACAGAGTTGAATATGACTGAAGTGACTCAGCATACATGTATTCCTTTCATTGGGGCAGAAAACTAGAAGCATTTATTGAAGAGGTATAGGTTTTATTTTTCATTCATTAAACAGTTATTTGTTCCAGGCATAGTTCTGGCCATGGGGGATATGGCCATGCATAAAACAGACAAAAACTCTTGTCCACATGGAATTTTCATTCAAGTGGGGCAGACTGATCATAATAAAAAATAATAAAATAGATAATAAAAAATAAAGTGGATTGAGTGAGTTACATTTTCGAGAAAGGAGCATAGGGAGTACTGGGGCAGTGGCCATCTGGTTGGTGAAATCCTCTTTGATGAAGTGATGTTGGAGCTGAAAGTGAGCCTTGACCATCTACAGAGGGAAGGCCTTGCAGGTGGCGGGGATGGCATGTGCAAAGGCCCTGGGGAAGGGGGAGCTAAAGATGAAACAGTGGCATTGAGTGAAACAGGGAGCCACTGAAGCTTTTGCGCAGAGGTGTAACATGGTCCTTCTTCCTTCTTGAGAAAATCACTCCACTTGCTTTGTGAAGAAGAGGCTGCAGGGGGAACCCCCGGCAGAAGCAAGAAGAGGGATGAGAAGAATATGGATTAATCAGGAAAGGACTGTACATGGGAGCAGGGAGGTGCAGCAAGAGTGGTGGGAAATGGTCAGATTTTGGATGTTTTTGTTTCCCCTGTGATTTCCTTAGAAGTTGAGTGAGGAAGCAAAGAGCTGGGAGAAAGGTATTGAGTGCATGATATTATTTGGGGTAAAATTTGAATGTTTTTGTCACAGAAAATTGCAACAATAATCTAGTGCAATCTAATGGTGGGATTTGGAGTTCAAGCTCATTTGCCTGACTCAAAACTCTGTAGTTTTTTTCTTTAACGACACACCTGTTTCAATGACAAAGACTTAAATTAAACGTGGGCTAAAGAACATTTAGACTTCATGCAGAGTGACAAATCATGGTATTTGATAAAGGTCACAGGAAGGATTTTCACATTTACTAGGCTGGAATAAATATGCATCGTGTCTGGCAAAATGTTAGGCTCACATTAAGTGCTTAATAAATATCTATTGGTGACAAAAATGCTAATTAATGATTTAATATAGTTTGAAACAGAAGTGCATTAAAAAACATGCTATTTATGTAACAAGATTTTCAAAATACTCATAAACGACCTCAAACTTGATTCTCCTCCATCTTGTTCCCTTTACTCTCTACCATATAGAATGGTAAAGGCTGACCTTTCCTTATTTTGCCTATTTGTTCTTTTCTGGAAGTAGTTTCCTAAGAACTTGGAAGTTTTCTAAGATATTATTCTCTGGAAGAAAGGAAAGAAGGAAGGTGGTGGCTGTGCCTCGGATTCTGCCTAGTCTCAGCCAGAAGCACCCTTTCCCCCACTGCACCTCTGTTGTGAGGGTCTGGCGACAACTCCTCCACCCAGCTGCAGAGCCGCAACCCCATCATCTGTAGTCCTGAGTGTCCCCAGCTTAGGAACAAGATGGCCACATCCTTAAGGTGACCTCTGCCCAAATGAATGAATGGAACTGGGAGTAAATGTATTATAATATCAGCTCTAAAAATGATTTAAAGACTTCTAACAAGAAAGAAAAAACAAATCTAGGTCATGAGTGGGTAGAGTCCTCATATGAAAACTTCTAAGAAATTAAGGTGCTTTAATTCTCAGAACTTTTATTTTCTAAAGTCATCATTCCTCCTTAAAGTCTTCCTATATGAAGCAACTCTGTAGATTAGGGTTTCTTGACCCTAATGGTGACCCTCTCACCATTTTGGGGAGGATAATTCACTGTGGTGGGGGCTGTCCTAGGTACTGTGGGATGTCATAGTCTCTCCCCTTGCTCCATTGCTACCACCAAAAATGTCCCCAGACATTCCTAAGTGGCCCCTGGGGACAAAACCACCCCTATTGAGAGCCACTGCTATACTTACAGAGATACTTAGAGATATATTATGGATATCGACATATACACAGAAGATGGACTGAAAGCTGTTTCCACAAACTACCCTAGAAGGTAAGGGTTGAGTTCAGCAAGCAGAAGGTTTGCATTTTCTAATTTCCAAACCACTGTTTTGCATCTTTTTTGGTAAGCCTCTAGTACCTCTGTAATTTACAAAGACTTTGAGAAATCCTACATCAGTTCTAATTCTTTCTCCTAAGCTGACTTCCAAGTGAAAGTAACCTGTCTAAACACCTGAGACAGTCAATAAGAGCCTCATTTGAGATGTGGAACTGTTTCTTTAAAAGGCATGAGATGTGTCTTGGTAATGCTCCAGGCTGCCGAAGTACCACGTTTGCAAAAGCACACCCACGGTAGAACCTATCCAGCTTTCCCCTCCATTTATGCTCACCCATGAAGGCATTCTGTGGAACCAGACAGCAAAAGCCATAGGCACTAATGGGACAGAGCAGGATACTGGTTGAGTGCTACCAGTAGACCTGGGACCATGTCCCTCTGGTATATGTACATCTGAAAAGCCCAGAGTGAAACCCACTACTGAATGATGATCCAAGTAGCAAACTCAGCAGTGATGATGGCCACTTGTCCCTCCCTTCTCAGGACACACTATACTGGATTCATTCCTTTACTAATGAAAACCATAAGCTTCTCTTATTCTCAGTAAAATTCTCCATGTCTTCCTTGTTCACTGTCAACACAATTATTCACAAATCAGAAGGTACACTTTGAAAATTACCAAGATCTGTTACAGCTCTGATTCTACTCAGTGAATTCTTTTTTTGATTTACATGTATAAAATAAGTTTTCCAACTATATTTTTATAAAGTAAAACAGATACAGTTTCTCCACTTTTCATTTTACTTTTGAAAGGGACAAAGGAACAACACTGGGCAGCCATGATTGGGACATGTCATAAAATGCTTGGAAAAAATTTTAGGAAGAGTCAGCTGGCAGACTTTTGGTCATGATGGCAAGACTGTAAGTTCACAGCTTGAGGGCTCCTTAGTTCTAAACATTTCACATGAAGTTAAAAATATAAACAATATTAGAAAACAGAAAGCCATACTCTAGATAACATCTAGTATGAACATCTCAGCAGGGCAGAAATGGAATGGAAATAGACGTTGGTGATCCAGGTGGAGCTAAGATCAAGAAAAGGAAGAGAGGATAGGAGTTTGGGGGTGGAGGGAGTAGCAGTGCCCACAAGGGCTGAGGGGCAGAACCTGTTTTGGTGGTGGCTTTCCCAGTGAAGTCAGGGAGACTGACACCTGCCCCCAGCAACTCCAGCCCTAGTGAGTGAATACATGGAGTTGATATCTGTGTCTAACAAGTCTACCAACTTCCTAGAGAGACAAGATGGTCTACCAAGTTCATTTTCTCCCATCGGCTCCATAGCCCTCTTTCATATCGCCCTACTTCTGTCATGTTTCAATAGTCCTTAAACTGTTCCTCTGCTTTTCAAGCTTCCTTATGAGATGAATTCAATGAATTCTTTCAAAATATTATTCCATCACACCATCATGTGGCTCCAAAACCGTGTTATTAGCTCTCCACTGGTAATAGTAATGTCCATGCTCTTTCTTATTGTCTTGCCATTCAAAGCCTTCTGTATACTGGCCCAGACCTGAGAGTTCTAAAAATGGAGGCTAGCATAGGACACTCTACTGACTCTTAAGAAAGCAATCAGTCGCATTCCTCAGTGGAGAGATGCTGAAGAGGGGCTCTGTGACTGTACTTCCCAGCTCCTATTCCCCTTGATGTTCTTCTAGGGACCATACCATTGTCACTCCCAGTCCAAGGGGTTTGAGTAGGGTTGACGCCATGCCAAGCAACCAGGGACGATCCCAGGGTATTCCATTCTTGACAGTGAATGACTTGGGGAGAGGCACAGATTGAAGTCAAAGCTGATCCTTGCACTGGGATTTCAACTATTGGGAAAGAGAAGCTCTCTTTAGCTGGAGTTGCTGAGCTGTGAAGACAGAAGCCTGGGAAATCTTGGCGACCACCAAGAATGAAGGGACTACATTGGAAAATCCAGATGAGACAGAGTGAGAGAGGAAGCTTGTCAACAACATGGGTGAATGACTTCATAGAGCAGCAGGGTCAAAGGATGGGGAGAGATTAAGTAAACAGGAAACACAAGGAGTTTGCCAAGAATGCTTTTCTCTGGACTCATCTGCTCTTGATCCCTATTTATGTGCACTTCTGCTTTCCACGTTTGGGGTGTGTTTGATTTCTCATTGCCACGGAGTGGCAGGCCTCTCAGGGTTTTCTCCTTCTATATTCACCTGCTTCACCAAGAGGTTTTGTATCTAAAGCACCTAACATGTCAAGTCATCATTATTTAAAGCTTTTCAGAGAAGAAAAAATTTTGCCTCTTGCAGCTAGCTCTGACTTTTAATCTAGTACCTGTAAGAAGAAATATGGGAATTTGCAACTGAGGCTTTTTCCTGGTTCAAAGCCCAAAGCAACCTTTCAAGCTTTCTCTTCTGCTCCCACTCTGTGACAAGGATGTATGAACGAGGCCTGGCCTTCATGAGACCCATGATGTACCCATTTGCACTCCTCTTTTTAGACACTCAGAGCTCGTAAGAAAGCCTAGTTTGTATAAAATAGATAACACAGAGAACAGACTTTTGGACACAGGAAGGGAAGGAGATGGTGGGACAAATTGAGAGAGCAGCATTGAAACATACACACTGCCATATGTAAAATTAGATAGCCAGGGGGAATTTGCTGTATGATGCAGGGAGCTCAAATCCTGTGCTCATTGACAGCCTAGAAGGGTGGGAAGGGGTGGAAAGGGGTGGGAGGTAGGAGGGAGGTTCAAGATGGAGGGGACATATGTATACCTGTGGCTGACTCATGTTGTTGTATGGTAGAAACCAACACAATATTGTAAAGCAATTATCCTCCAATTAAAAACAAATACATTTAAAAAGTAGATAACTAATGAGAACAGAAAGCACAGAAAACTCTACTCAGTGGTCTGTGGTGACCTAAATGGGAAGGAAATCCAAGGAAGAGGGGATATATGTATATATGGAGGTGATAGACTTTGCTGTACAGCAGAAACTAACACAACATTGTAAAGCAACTATATTGCAATTAATTAAAAAAAAAAGAATGGCAGTCCAATTTTATAGAAGGCTAAAGAGAATACTTAAACTCAGTGGTTCTCAAAAAATGGTCCCTGACCCAACAGCATCAGCCTTACCAGGGAACTTGTTGTGCTGTGTGCTTAGTCGCTCAGTTGTGTCTGACTCTCTGTGACCCCATGGACTATAGCCCAGTAGGCTCCTCTGTCCATGGGATTCTCCAGGCAAGAATACTGGAGTGGGCTGCCATGCCCTCCTCCAGGGGATCTTCCTGTCCCAGGGATGGAATCCACATCTCTTGCCTTGGCAGGTGGATGGAATGCAAATTCTCAGGCTCCACCACAGACCTACTGAATCTGTGTTTTCACAAACTCTTCATTTGATGTGGATATCCTAGCATTTGAGACCCTGCTCTAACTAGTGGCTTCTTTTAACTTTCAGCTGTTTGGATTCACCCAACTATTCTTCCAAGAGGTCATACAATTTGTTAACATTTTCATTAAAAGATGATACATTCAGAAGTTGAACTTAGTGTTGAATTAACTCAAACAGCAAAGTGGACTAAACTTTCCATTCTGTGGTGAGTTCAATAAGATCCAGGGTCTTTGTAAACTCTGAGTACTATGCTCAGTTCAGTTCAGTTGCTCAGTCGTGTCCGACTCTTTGCAACTACATGGACTGCAGCACACCAGGCTTCAGTGTCCATCACCAACTCCTGGAGCTTGCTCAAACTCATGTCAATCGAGTCAGTGATGCCATCCAACCATCTCATCCTCTGTTGTCCCCTTCTCCTCCTGCCTTCAATCTTTCCCAGCCTTCAATCTTTTCAGGGTCTTTTCCAATGAGTCAGTTCTTTACATCAGGTGGCCCAAATATTGGAGCTTCAGCTTCAGCATCAGTCCTTCCAATGAATATTCAGGACTGATTTCCTTTAGGACTGACTGGTTGGATCTCCTTGCAGTCCAAGGGACTCTCAAGAGTCTTCTCCAACACCATAGTTCAAAAGCATCAGTTCTTCGGCACTCAGCTTTCTTTATGGTCCAACTCTCATATCCATACATGAAAAAAACCATAGCTTTGTCTAAATGGACCTTTGCTGGCAGAGTAATGTCTCTGCTTTTTAATATGCTGTCGAGGTTGGTCATAGCTGGTTCTCAAACTTGACTGTGTATCAAAAATCACCTTCTTCAAATGAATTGCTGGACTCCACTCCCAAAGTTTCTCCAACAGTCTGTCTCAGGTCAGGCTTAAAAATTTGCATTTCCAACAAATTCTGTGTGATGGTGATGTTGCGTGGGACAACAGTTTGAGAACCACTGGGCTAAACAAACATAAAGTATTATTATCATGGGTTTCTTTAAAGAGAGGGAGGGTGATACTGTAGGTGCGTGAATTGTAAAGTGTCCTCACAATCCCCTTCCCTGATTCCCCTTCCTCTTTCACTCCTGGATGCCAATACTTCCCGTAACCCATCTCTCTACAGAGTGAAAATGTTACAGCAGATAATGTAGTTTACTTAACCTTTTACACCTAGAGCAGGGGTTGGCAAACTTTTTATGTAAAAGACCAGAAAGCAAATGTTTTAGGACTTAATGCCAAAGGGTCTCTGTTGCAAGGACTCAACATTGCCCCTGGCATTAGGTAAACAAATGGGTGACGGTGTGTTCCAATAAAACTTTATTTACAAAAACAGGGGAGGGCAGGATTTGGTCCTAGGGACATAACTGGCTGGCCCCTAATCTAAAACAATGGTTCTAAAGTGTGGCCTGAGACCACCAGCAGCATCAAATGGTTACTTATTAGAAACACAAATCCCCAGACTTACTCCCAAACCAACTAAATCAGGAAATCTTAGGGTAGAATTCAAGAGTCTGTTTTATTGAGACTTTCAGGTTTGGATACTGACTCAACTTTGGATGCATTAGTGTAGAAGAGTGTTCCTTAGCCACACATCAGAACCACCTGGGCCCACCCCAGACCACTGACATCAGACTCTGGAGGCAGGACTCAGTTTTTAATCTTCCCAGGGATTCTGACATGCACCCATTTTATGACACAGAGACCTAAAAGGACTGTTGCATCCTCTTTCCTTCTCCAAGTATATTGAGATGGGGCTCCAGTGATCACGTGTGTGCCTGGGTTATTGTCTCCTCCCCACTGTGGGGAACTGACTTCAAAACTATTCACCGCACTGATTTCACAGGGCAATTTTTTCAACCACTTCATATGGGCTCTGAAAGGTCAAAGCTCAAATTCATCTCCGGGCCCATCTGTGGTCATTTGTTGTTCTTGGCATAAGGTGAAAAAACACCTGCTCTCAAAAAACACAATCTCAAGGTCAGAGCTGGGGGATAAGATACATATGCTTTTCTGAGCATAAATAGATCAATGATATAACTTCTTTTTCCCCTTCAGCCCCACCTCCCAATTTTTACAATGAGAAATAGAAGGTGGCTTAAAGACAGCTTTTACTTTTAAAAGGCTAATTACATATGAAGCCACCATGCTTTCTTAGGGCCCATCACCCACAGGACACCTCTGGCTTGGGCAATGCCATGACAGATGGAATTCATGGAGCAACCAGGATGGAATTTCAGCATTGGGAGCTGACTTCACAGTTGAGAGTGGTTTGGCATCTCTCAAGAGGCTCATCTGAGTTACATTTTGTAACCACTTTTGACATCTATCTGTCCTTTCAACCATTTCCACTCAAAGTGTGGTCCTTTGCCCTACAGCATGGGCATTACGTGAGAACCTGTTAGAAATGTGGAACCTTGGGCCCCACTCCAGACCCACTGAATCAGAATCTGAACAACTTCCAGGGGGAAGTATGCACACTTGAAGCTTGAGAAGCACTGTTTCAAACTAATCTTTGCTGAAACGCAGTAGGTGAGGGATTCTATAAAGCAAAGATAAAATATAACTGAGAATGTAGTTTGAGAGCTATCAGAAAGAGGAGAGAGATATTATGTCAAGTTATATATATATCCTCAGACCGAGAGGGGTTTCCCAGGTGGCACAGTGGTAAAGAATCCACCTGCCAATGCAGGAGATGCAAGAGATGCAGGTTCAATCCCTGTGTCAGGACAGGGAAGCCTGGCAGCTACAGTTCATGGGGTCGCAAAGAGTCAGACATGACTGAGCACACACACACTAGGTCCTAGGTCAGACTGAGTAATAATCATCAGATTTCATGATATCTCTAGGCCCTAGGGGTTACTATGACTAAATATTTTAAAATATTGGAATCACAATCATGACTCTAATTTTAAATTCCAAGGGATACAGAAAATGAGGCATAAACAGAGGATGAAATTTCATGGTCAGACTGCAGAAAGGGTGACTACCGCTATGGATGTGAGTGACTTTACATCACAGGTCAGTGATTTTACATGACAGTACACTGAAGAGGCTGACTGTATTCAATGATAGAAGAGGGATTGTGGACCTTACTTTTCTTCTTGAAGAGGGGGAAAATAAATTGGCTGGACCATATCCATTAAGTGCTATCATTCCCCTGTGAACAGGTTGCTGTTGTACTGCTCAGTTGTGTCTGACTCTTTGTGACCCCACTGACTGTAGCCCACCAGGCTCCTCTGTCCATGGGATTCTCCAGGCAAGAATACTGGAGTAGGTTGCCATTCCCTTCTCCAGGGGATCTTCCTGACCCAGGGATCGAACTGGTGTCTCCTGTATTGGCAGGAGGATTCTTTACCATCTGAACCACCAGGGAAGTAAATCAAGAAACAGATTATGTGCTACTTATAGATGCAGGATACAAAAAAGCAGTAGGAAAGACTGTTTCCTTTTATGGATCAAGATACCACCTGTTCACGGAGCTTCCTGGGTAGTGCAGTGGTAAGAATCCACCTGCCACAGAAGGAGACACTGGTTCAATCCCTAGGTCGGGAAGATCCCCTGGAGAAAGAAATAGCAACCCGCTCCAGTATTCTTGCCTTGGAAATCACATGGACAGAGGAGCCTGGCAGGCTTCAGTCCATGGGGCTGCAAAGAGTCAGACATGACTTAGCGGCTAACACTTAAGATGCTAATAGCCAGCAATAGCATAAAGTTTTGTTTCTCATACTTTTCTACCTGTGGCAAACAGATTCTAGGGTGGCTCTCATGATCCCCACTTCCTGGTGTTCATGCCCTTATATAAGACCCTCCCCTTGAGTGTAGGTAGGACATGGGGCTTGCTTCTAAGCAATAGAATATGGCAGGGATGAAGGGATGTCTGAATACACGGATGTGATTGTTACAGAAGATTTTAATGTGTCCTGCTAGGAGACTTTCTTTTCTGCAGGCTTTGAAGAAGCAAGCTGCAATTTTGTATGCTGTCATATGGAGAAGATCACACAGTGAAGAGCAGAGGGCAGCCTCCAGCCAATAGCCCACAAAAAACTGAGGCCCTCAGTCCAGCAACCCACAAGGAATTAAGTGATGCCAACAGCTGTGTGAGCTTGGAAACAATCTGTCTCCAGTTCAACCTTCAGATGAGAACTACCTTCTCCTCTCATCCTCAGAGAGCCCTGCTTTACTGTCTGAATCTCCACCACTCCCACTTTCCAAGTAATCCCAAGTAATCCCCCAGTCTACAGGGTTTGGTTTCATGATTCATTGTCACTTTCCACCTGGCTAGCTGTAGATATATGCTAATCTACAATAGTCTCCTCGAGTCTGATTTTCTCAGTTTGAATACCACCCCAGGAGGCTGCAGGACCTTAGTGGAACAGTCTGGAATGGATGGACTTTGGCACTCTGATACCCTCTGCTAGGATGGGGCAAAAATAGGTCTCGAACAAAACATACCTCCCATGGATGAACTCAGTTTATTGTAGACAATATACTTCAGATAGCAAATATATACTTCAGATAACAAAAACATTTTCTTAAAGACAATATAAGTTGCAAGGACATTCCTTGGCCCCAGTGGTGCCAGTCTTTTACTTTATTAATTACAACAGTCAAGCTGTTGCATGTTCCCCACATACAAACTCTAGAGGCAAACTTTACATAGATAGACATTGCCATAAATAAAATGGCTTCTGACACCAAATGTTGACCTCTAGCGGCACAAGAATCAGTAGAAGCTATGAAATGAGAATATCCTTTAACACAAGCAAACTTTTTTCAGCCAGGATTTCCTCCCCACACATCTTTCTAAGTGAAATGGGTTGCATTACAACCTCAGTCATCAGTGGTCCAGAGTGGGTCACCAGGGAATATAGATGGTTTTCACACCGCAGTCATGCTACATACATAAAATGCTCACGTGTGATCTTGTTACAATGATCTCCCAATCAAGAAAAGACATTTTCTTAGCAAAGATGTTAACAACTCACTTCTTTTAATTTTCTTTCTCTTCTGTGATTAACAGGCAATCAGCACAGAGAACCCATTTTGCTAAAGCCTGTATTTTTATAGCCTGCCCAGGCCAATTTGACTCCCACAGCAGGTGGTAAGTGGGTTTTAATCCATTTTCCGACCAAACATTTCAAACACATGAGAACTAAACAGAATACTTTTAAAGCAAGCCAGATAGTAATTTTTTAGACTCCCCCTCACACAAGGAGGAAAGCAAATCTGTCGTAATTATATGGAAAACTACATAAAATGAATTTCCATTCTCTAGTCATTCTTCCTTCTGAAGTGAGTTGTGCTGTTCACTAGTCATATGCGTGTTGCAGTTCTATTTCCTTTGGTGGTACATTTGAAATATCTCATTTCTATAAGTCCTAAGCATGATGATAAGATCCAGTGGTGTCTTGCCCCTGTTTTCTCACAGTCCAGCTCTCCAGGTTCAAACCACACTGACCACTCATGTGGTCATGAGCACACAGTTTTCCTTTTGCCTGGAATCTTCTCCCCTTTCTGCCCTTGGAGTGCCTAGTTACCCTTCATAGCTCAGTTTATACTTCACTTGCTCAAGCAAGCCTAGCCCCACCCTGGGCCTAGGTCAGCTTTCTCGGTTATATGCTTTCATACAAGAATTTCTGCTTCTTTCTTGTTTGGTTTGTGATTGTTCACTCATTTGGGTATTTATTTAATGGATGCTTGAATCCCTGATGTAATTTCAAGTTCTATGAACACAGGAAGCAGGCCTATGTTTTCTGTTCTCCTCATCAGCATATAAGAGGTGCTGCATACTTGTTACATCAGCTGATGAATGGCTGATGCTGACTTAGGGGATGGGTCTGTGCACTGGCCCAGGAACTATGTGCAAGGAAACTAAACAAGAATGGAGGAGACATAGTGGGGACAGAAGGAATGGGAAGGTGTTAAAGACAGTTCTTAGGGAGAAAGGGGTAAAGGTGGAGTTACAGCAAGAAAGGGACTAAAACGAACCAGATGAAGAACAAGGAAACCTCTTGAGTTGACGGTCACCCAAACTGAAGACCCTAAAAGACAGAACCCATGATTTTTAGAGCTGTTTTATAAGATTGCTGTCAGATGGGACTGTTCTTCTAATGCAGGGCCTTAGGGAGCTGCCAGCAAGGCAGTTTCAGCTTGAATTATGTGGCCCTGTACACAATCAGCTAGAGGGGTCATCACTCCTTCAGGGGGTAGAGTTTCTGGTCCTTGGGGATGAGGCAGAGTAAAAGGAAGATGACCCAAACCAAGCTGACTTTGTAAGGCATTCAGTGAACACTGACTGAACATCATCTATGAGACGCTCATGAGATTTTGGAGTGACAAAGATAAGCTATCTCTGTCTTGAGAAATGTTTACTCTACTCCAGGAAAAGAAAAAATATATGGACTATGAATGTATATGCATCAGTTCAGTTCAGTCACTCGGTCGTGTCTGACTCTTTGCGACCCCGTGAATTGCAGCATGCCAGGCCTCCCTGTCCATCACCAACTCCAGGAGTTCACTCAGACTCACATCCATTGAGTTGGTGATGCAATCCAGCCATCTCATCCTCTGTCATCCCCTTCTCCTCCTGCCCCCAATCCCTTCCAGCATCAGAGTCTTTTCCAATGAGTCAACTCTTTGCATGAGGTTGCCAAAGTACTAGAGTTTCAGCTTTAGCATCATTCCTTCCAAAGAACACCCAGGACTGATCTCCTTTAGAATGGACTAGTTGGATCTCCTTGCAGTCCAAGGGACTCTCAAGTCTTCTTCAACACCAAAAAGCATCAATTCTTCAGCACTCAGCTTTCTTCACAGTCCAACTCTCACACCCACACATGATTACTGGAAAAACCATAGCCTTGACTAGACGGACCTTTGTTGGCAAAGTAATGTCTCTGCTTTTGAGTGGAAACACATTAAAACATATATAGATATATTCACACACAAATAGATATATAGCACCAATATTTGTAACACAGGTTACTGTCAGAGTTAAATATGTTTAAAGTGCTTCCAAAGCACTAAAAAAGGAAAGGGCTGGCCCTTCAGGGCAGTGAGGTGGAAATATTACAGTTCTTACACACTTGGTGACACTGGTTATGAAATGAGGCTATTTGCGTGAACCACCTAAGTGCCAGCACCAGCAAGTCCCCTAAACTTCCAGCTTGCCTTCTAAAATGGTACTGAAAATTCACAGCTAATTTTGGAAGCCCAGCTTCCCACCTTTTAATACTCCAGGCTCTGTTGAATCCATGGCCTGTCTCTGCCATTCTCCCCCATGCACAGTCACTCTTTCCTGCACTGGGGTGGTCCTGCTCTCTTTTCCATTCAAGCAGTGCTCCCAAGTCAAGGGTCCACTTCTGATAGACTGTATTGAATGCTATGGGCAATGGCAGTGAATGTGTGTGTGTGTCTGTACTGATTACATCAGAGACCAGAGTTAACAGGCAACTTAAAATGAGATATTCGATCATCTTCTGCTTAAAACTCCTTCCCTCTTCTTGCCACTAAGGAGCCACCATTGGTCAGCACTTGTATTTCACTTCCAGCCACAATACTGTCATTCTTATATTTCTGATTCCTGTCCCCTACTCATGAGCTTCGTAAGGACCAGGAACAGTATTATTCTAATTAAAAGCAATCACTGGGTCATATGGTAGGAGCAGTCCCACTCCTGGCATGTATTCAGAGAAGAGCATAATTTGAAAAGATGCACGCACCGCATTGCTCATTGCAGCACTGTTTACAATAGCCAGGACATGGACGCACCCTAAACGTCCATCAACAGAGGAATACATAAAGATGTGGTACATATATACAATGCAGTATTATTCAGCCACAAAAAAAAAGAAAAACCATGCCATTTGCAGTGACATGGATGGACCTAGAGATTGTGATACTAAGTGAAGTCAGACAGAGAAAGACAAATTATCATATGATATTGCTCAGATGTGGAATCTAAAAAAAAATGATGCAAATGAACCTATTTACAAAACAGAGTTGCAGATGTAGAAAACAAACTTATAGTTACCAAGAGGGAAAGGAGTAGATAAATTGGGAGATTGGGATTGACATACACATACTACTATATATAAAATAGATAATTAATAAGAACCTACTGTATAGCACTCAAGCATTCAAAAGACTCAACATTCAAAAAACAAAGATCATAGAATCTGGTCCCATCACTTCATGGCAAATAAATGGGGAAACAATGGAAACAGTGACAGACTATTTTCTTGGCTCCAAAATCACTGTAGATGGTGACTGCAGCCATGAAATTAAAAAACGCTTGCTCCTTGGAAGAAAAGCTATGACCAACCTAGACAGAATATTAAAAAGCAGAGATATTACTTTGCTGACAAAGGTCCATCTAGTCAAAGTTGTGGTTTCTCGAGTAGTCATGTATGGATGTGAGAGTTGGACCATAAAAAAAGTTAAGCACCAAAGAATTAATGTTTTTGAACTGTGTTGGAGAAGACTCTTGAGAGTCCCTTGGACTGCAAAGAGATCCAACCAGTCTATCCTAAAGGAAATCAGCCCTGAATATTCATTGGAAGGACTGATGCTGAAGCTGAAATTCCAATACTTTGGCCACCTGATGCAAAGAACTGGCTCACTGGAAAAGACCCAGATGCTGGGAAAGATTGAAGGCAGGAGAAGGGGACGGCAGAGGATGAGATGGTTGGATGGTATCATCAACTCAATTGACATGAGTCTGAGTAGACTCCAGGAGTTGATGATGGACAGGGAAGCCTGGCGTGCTGCAGACCATGGGGTCACAAAGAGTTGGACATGACTGAGCGACTGAACTAAACTGTATAGCATAAGTAACTCTACTCAACATTCTGTAATGACCTATATGGGAAAAGAACCTAAAAAAAAGAGTGGATATATGTATATATACAACTGATTCACTTTGATGTACAGCACAAACTAATACAGCATTGTAAATCAACTATACTCCAATAAAATTAAAAAATATTAATAAAAGTTATTTTTTAGGGGGAAAAAAAAGCAATTTCTTACCTAGTGCTTCCTAAATGATGACACTATTTCAAGTGTTTTATATATTTAGATATCAAGGCCCTTGTCAGAAACCTTCAGAGCTACATATGCTCAGATTGCAGGATTTAGGGTATTTTTAATAGCTAGTATGTTCCCTGCACTGAAAAGTGAAAGTGAAAGTCGATCAGTTGTGTCCCACTCTTTGTAACCCCATGGACTATAGCCCACCAGGCTCCTCTGTTCATGGAATTCTCCAGGCAAGAATACTGGAGTGGGTAGCCATTCCATTCTCCAGGGGATCTTCCTGATTCAGGGATCAAACCTGGGTCTTGTACATTGTAGTCAGATTCTTTGCCATCTGAGCCACCAGGGAAGCCCAATGCCTGCACTGTGTTGTACCCAAATATCCACCAGCAGGGTTGGGGGCAACATCATAGAACCAAATGAATTCAGGGGGGAAGCATAAATTAGGAGTTTGGGACTGAAGTACACACACTATTATATATAAAACAGATAACCAACCTATCATATAGCACATGGAACTGTATTCAGTATCTTGAAATAATCTATAATGGAATAAAATGTAAAAAAAAAAAAAAGTATATATATATTTATGCTGCTGCTGCTACTGCTGCTAAGTCGCATCAGTCATGTCCGACTCTGTGCGACCCCACAGACGGGCAGCCCACCAGGCTCCCCTGTCCCTGGGATTCTCCAGGCAAGAACAGTGGAGTGGGTTTCTATTTCCTTCTCCAATGCATGAAAGTGAAAAGTGAAAGTGAAGTCGCTCAGTCGTGTCCGACTCTTAGCGACCCCATGGACTGCAGCCTACCAGGCTCCTCTGTCCATGGGAATTGCCAGGCAAGAGTACTGGAGTAGGGTGCCATTGCTTTCTCATATATATATATATATATATATATATATATATATATATAAAAACTGAATCTTTTTGCAGCTACATGCACAAATATTCACACTAAGTGGGAGATGTGAAAATGACAGCCTCCCCCATCAGTTCATGCCAGGTGTTGTCACCAAAGGATTTACAAGAGAGCTTCTGGCTCATAGAACCTTTTGATTTCAGAAGGGTATATGGGAGAGGTGAACCTGAGACCTTGAATCTGGATTGTGGCTGGATTAGAGTTGCCTGTTGGGAACAAAAGCCACTGAATATAGAAGGTCTTGAGAATCCAAAGGCCACATGATGGGACTAATTCTGAGGGAACTCCTGCCCACTGTGACAGCTTCTGAATCCTAAAGAAAACCCTAAATCTGTATGTTAATGGAAAGCTTCCTAATTTTTTAATGTCATATTTCTTTTTTTAAAAAATAAAGGCATTGTAATAAAATACAACACTTAGCCATACTTTTATCGACTGATTCCATACTGTTATTGAGGCCTCTGGTTCCTGGTTCATTTTATCAGCACCAACTGATTTCCAGGCTTTCTAATAGGTGACCCTGAAAATTCTTAAAGGTTCAGAGTTAGAACCATCTGGGAAGCATTTTACTCAGTTTATTGGTGTGTGGGGAGGGAAGGGATGAGATTAAAGGCAATGACTCTCCAAAGGCACTCATTTAGAATAGCTTGTCTTAGAGCAGCTCTTTTCAAGTGACTACCAATAACAAATTTCATTTAGCAAGCACAATCTGAAATTCATACGTGATTATCTAATCTGGCTCTCTTGTTGGGAAATAATGAAGAAATTGAGAAAAAACTGGGCTTGATTTGATATGCGACAACCACAGATGATTGAAGTGGTTTCACTTTAGGTATATATAGATTTTTATGTCCAGTATCTCTTTTCTGTTTTGGTTTCAAAGACTTCAGCCCCCACCAGTGAATTCAGTGCTTGATTGTTTTTCCATTGAAGAAAATGGAGCATTTTGTGTCAGCTCTCTTTGGACGAAGGCATTGCAGTGGTGGTATTTGTTTTCTTGAATTTATAGCTCTATCCCATAGCAACCTATGTAGTAAAACTGGTGTGTGTGTTTATGATAGCAACTAAAGGGTAACAGAATATGCTGCCCAAAATATGAGTGCTGGGGTTCAAGACAAGCCACCTCAAAATATGCTGCTTTGGTATATTGGTTATGTTGAACTGAAGACACTTGAAAAAACAGCAAAAAAAGACTTTCTCTGAATTCTGCTTATCTGTCTAAAGTCAAGTCCTCCAAAAGGAACTTTAGAATCATAAATCCTCATCTGGGGAGCTTCATCAAACAAGGAAGACTGCCTCTTATTACAGGAGAAGACACTAGAAATTGACACCACAGCCAGATAAACTTTGTCACAAACCATCATCTCTCATTTCTGCTAAGGGCCCAATCATCTTTCTAAGTATCATTTATTCTCCCCTAAGAGGCCAAGCTCCTTCCTCCCCTTTTCCTATTAAGATGGTATTTAAGCCTGAATTTGAAGGATTTTAAACAGTTATTCATTTTCCCCTGTCTCCCATGGACATATGAGGTATACATGTTAAAATAAATAAATAAACAAACAAACTTGCTCATTTTTCTTTTGTTAATCTGTTTCATTACAGAGGTCTGAGCCAGGAACACAGAAAATTATTTTTTCTTCCTACAAGACACATACACAAAGACAGAAAAAGATAAACAAAAAGAAGAATCAGTTCAGTTCAGTTGCTTAGTCATGTCCCATTCTTTGCAACCCTATGGACTGCAGCACACCAGGCTTCCCTGTCCATCACCAACTCCCGGAACTTGCTCAAACTCATGTCCATCGAGTCAGTGATGCCATCCAACCAGCTCATCCTCTGTCGTCCCCTTCTCCTCCCGCCTTCAATCTTTCCCAGCATCAGGGCCTTTTCTAATGAGTCAGTTCTTCACATCAGGTGGCCAAAGTATTGGAGTTTTAGCTTCAGCATCAGTCCTTCCAATGAATATTCAGAGCTGATTTCCTTTAGGATTGACTGATTTGACCTCCTTGCAGTCCAAGAGACTTAAAGAACAGAAGAGGAGAAAAAGAGAGAGACTAAGACAGAGGCAGAAAGAGAGAGAAAAAAACAAACAGGAAGACAGAAGCAAGCTACCGTGTTAGAGCTGGGAGGGTGGTTTCCATCTTTACAGAAGGAAGGCTGGCTCAGGTTTAAATGATCTGGGCCTTGCCTTACGTGACCAAAGCAGCAGCATCATTGTTTTCTTACAATGTACAAACTGAGGGTGGGCTTCCCTCATAGCTCAGTTGATAAAGAATCTGCCTACTATGCAGGAGACCCTGGTTTGATTCCTGGGTTGGGAAGATCTGCTGGAGAAGGGATAGGCTACCCACGCCAGTATTCTTGGGCTTCCCTTGTGGCTCAGTTGGTAAAGAACCTGCCTGCAATGTGGGAGACCTGGGTTTGATCCCAGGGTTGGGAAGGTCCCCTGGAGAAGGGAAAGACTACCCACTCCAGTATTCTAGCCTGGAGAACTCCATGGACTATATAGTCCACGGGGTCGCAAAGAGTTGGACACTACTGAGGGGACCTCACTTTCACAAACTGAGGGCAGCCTGACTTTTTTTAATTTTAGAAGAATTGTATCACTATAGAAATCAGTTATTAAACTAAGAGAATCTGTGTTATCTATTCAGGTACTCTAAAGTATGTTTTCTAATCCTCAACTTCTTTCATTTTTGGAGGCACACCTAGACAGGCTATAAAATGATTCAAACCTGGCTCCCCAGGAAAAAAAACAACAAAATAAACAAACCTGATCTACAGCATTTGCTAACGCTAATAAACACTCACACCATGGCCAATTTCAAGCTAGTGCCACGATGTGAATGTTAAGCTGTGAAAAGATGTCCCTGATAGCCTTTCAGGACAGGGCAGAATCTGGCTCCATCACAGTAGTCAAAAGAACACTAAGCAGGATTAAGAAGACATGGGATGGCTTCTCATCCATAAAATGTGAACAAAACTACCACTCAGACTGTTCATGGGGTATACAGTCATGTTAAAATGAAAATAACAAAAGCAAAACTGTAAAGATCTTTGAAAACATGAAAAATTGAAACAAGTATTAGGCATTATCACCATTACCATCTCAGTGAACCAAATCTTGCTCAATTCTCAAAAGTTAAAAAAAAAGTAGAATGCATTTGATACCATTTTTTGAATTGTGTTTTGTAGCTCCTAGTCATAAAATTTTCACACTATACAGAAAGAGCTAGCAGTCCATTTGGCCGTAACTTCAGAACAATGAACTCATCAGTGTTATTTGTATAAGCACTGTAGCTTGGCCTGGAACCCCTGGTCACAAGAAAGCTTGAGTGTGTTCCCAGCAGTTTTTCTGCCTTAAACAGCTCCAGGGCAATGCCTACAAGGCAATGCAATTTCCCTTGGAATCTCTTCTGAGGCCTCTGCGAGATTTGCATAATTTTAACTAATTAAGCTCTAGCTTGATTTTGTAAACGATAGCAAAAGGAACAGTAAACAAAGGGAATCTCTCTTAATAGAGACAGTCTCCCTATAATTATCTTTTTAGAAGGGCACCATCCAACAGAAATGTAATGTAAGCAATACATGTGATAAAAAAAAATTACACATTAAGAGAAATAAAAAGAAACAGGTAAATTAATGTTAATGACATTAATTTAATCCAATATGTCTAGAATATTATCATTTCAACATGTAATCAATATAAAGCATATTAATGAGACTTTACATCCTTTTTTTTTCCATTAGTTAATTCTTCAAGTCAAGATGATTTACACTTGATTTTTCCCCAGCACATCTCAGTTTGGACTTGCACATTCCAAGTGATCAGTAGCTACCTATGGCCAATGACTACCATGCTGGACAGTGTGGGTACTTTAATATTAGGAAGCAGAGAATCTCCTGACTGCAAGAAAATCCAGTGTTTATAGAAACTCTATTTTTACTTCCTTGGATTATGTTAAAGGAATTTATTACTGAGAGAAGAACAAACTCCCTCTCTCAAATCTCTGTTTCTCTAACTTTTTGTTCTCTATTATCCACTGGTTCAGTTGTCAGAGCAACCTAGATTGAGCGTGTTTCAGTTCAGTTCAGTTCATTTCAGTCGCTCAGTCATGTCCGACTCTTTGTGACCCCATGAATCGCAGCACGCCAGGCCTCCCTGTCCATCACCAACTCCCGGAGTTCACCCAAACTCACGTCCATCGAGTCAGTGATGTCATCCAGCCATATCATCCTCTGTCTTCCCCTTCTCCTCCTGCCCCCAATCCCTCCCAGCATCAGAATCTTTTCCAATGAGTCAACTCTTCGCATGAGGTGGCCAAAGTACTGGAGTTTCAGCTTTAGCATCATTCCTTCCAAAGAAATCCCAGGGCTGATCTCCTTCAGAATGGACTGGTTGAATCTCCTTGCAGTCCAAGGGACTCTCAAGAGTCTTCTCCAACACCACAGTTCAAAGGCATCAATTCTTCAGTGCTCAGTTTTCTTCACAGTCCAACTCTCACATCCATACATGAGTGTGTTTACTGCTTTTAAAATGACCAAACCTTCTGGTTTGCACAGGACTGAGAAGTTCTCCAGTGTGGGGGACAGTCTGACACAGGAAGAGACCTCAGCAAACCACAATGAACTGTTCGCCCTGAATTTGGAGGAAAAGGTTAAATGCAGGAGGAAGAGCCTATTTGCAGTTATAAGTCTTAAAAAATTTTTTTAATTGAGGTATGATTGAGGTAAGGACTTCCCTGGTGGCTCAGATGGCAAAGCGCCTGTCTACAATGCACGAGACCCAGGTTCAATTCCTGGGTCGGGAAGATCCTCTGGAGAAGGAAATGGCAATCCACTCCAGTACTACTGCTTGGAAAATCCCATGGACAGAGGAGCCTGGTAGGCTACAGTCCATAGGGTCGCAAAGAGTTGGACACGACTGAGAGACTTCACTTACTTACTTACTTTCTTATGGTTGATGTACAATATTATACAAGCTTCAGGTATACTACATGGTGATTCACAGTTTCTAAAGGCTATCAGTCGCTCAGTCGTGTCCGACTTTTTGTGGCCCCATGGACAGCAGCACGCCAGGCCTCCCTGTCCATCACTCCTGGAGGTTGCTCAGACTCATGTCCATTGAGTCGGTGATGCCATCCAACCATCTCATCCTCTGTCGTCCCCTTCTCCTCCTGCCCTCATATTATTATAAAACATTGACTATATTCCCTGTGCTTGTAGCTTGTTTATTTTATACATAGTAGTTTGTACGTCTTAATCCCCTACCTCTCTCTTGCCCCTCCCTTCTCTCCCCAGGTAACCTCTAGTTTGTTCTCTATATCTTGAATTCTGTTTCTTTCTCTTTAAAAAAACTATATTCACTATTTTATTTTTTGATTCCTCATACAAATGATATCGTACAGTATCTGTCTTTCTCTGACTTATTTCACTTAGCATAATACCCTCCAAGTCCATACATGCTGTTGCAAATGGCAAAATCTCATTCTTTCTGGCTGAGTAGTACTCCATTTTACTTATATACCAACAGCTGTAAATCATGAGCATCTCTGAAAGCTACTTTGGATCTTCATATTCTGTCAACCTGGGATTCTGGGAATTGTCCCTGGAGCCTGGGCAGCAGGCTTTGCTATACTGCAGCAGTTCCCACCCTTTTTGACACCAGAGATGGGTTTTGCAGAAGACAAATTTTTCACAGGGTGAGGGTGGGCAGGTGGGTTCAGGGGGAGATTCGAGATGATTCAAGCACATTATATTTATTGTGTACTTTATTTCTATTATTATTACATCAGCACTACCTCAGATCATCAGGCCTTAGATACCAGAGATTGGCAACCCCAGCTATACTGTACTCTTGAATGTTTCAAAAGTCCCTCTGGGCTCCTGGCTACTGTTATAACTCCCTGAAACAAGTGACACTGTTTCCATGGATATGACCTTCTAGGTTCCTTCCAACCACTGTTTGTAGCTCTGTGTTTGTAGCTCCCCGTAATAGTCAAGGAAACTAAGAATACTGTCTGTTGTATCATGCTGGTTGCTGATTTCTCTGCCTACATGTCTTGAACTGAGTTTTATCGTTTTGTAAAGTCGATGTGTTAGAGAAATGTAAATAAAACTCACATTGAGGTATTACCTCATACCAGTCAGAACAGCTATCATCAAAAAGTCTACAAATAATAAATGCTGGAGAGGGTGTAGAGAAAAGGGAACCCTCCTACACTGTTGGTGGGAATGTAAATTAGAGCAGCCACTATGGAGAACAGTGTGGAGGTTCCTTAAAGAAGTAAAATTAGAGTTACCATATAATAGAACAATCCCACTCCTGGGCATATATCCAGAAAAGATCAAAACTCTAATTCGAAAAGACACATGCACCCCAATGTTTACAACAGCACTATTTACAACAGCCAGGACATGGAAAGAACAACCCAAGTATCCATCAACAGACAACTGATTCAAGAAGATGTGGTGTGGGTATATGTGTGTATATATTCACACACACACACACACACACACACACACAGAATGGAATATTACTCAACCATAAAAATGAATGAAATATTGCCATTTACAGCAACATGGATGGACCTAAATTTTATCATACTAAGTGAAGTAAGTAAGACAGAAAGACAAATATTGTATGATTATCACTTACATGTGGAATCTAAAAAATGATACAAATGAACTTACTCTCATAGAAAACAAACTTACGGCTACCAAAAGGGAAAGGTGAAGGTGAGGGGTAAATTAAGAGTATGGGATTAACAGATACATACCACTACACATAAAATAGATAAGCAACAAGACTTACTATATAACAAAGGAAACTATATACTTATAATGTAAAATAATCTGAAAAAAAAGTGAATCACTTTGCTGTACACCTGTTGATTATAAATCAACTATATTTTAATTAAGTGACTTTGACCATGTGCTTCAATCTTTATATTGCCATGTAATATTAATTATACACACTCTTTTTTTTTTTAAGTTTACAGCTAGTGTCTTCATTCCTTAATTGGGTTTTTACTTTGTAAAATCATTCAAGACACATTGAGTATCTTAATCTCAAGATAACTTTAACTCTCCAAGTCTCCATTTCCCACTTGGCCTCAGTTTCCATATTGGTGAATGAAGCTAATAAATATGACCTACTTCAAAGGATTACTATGAGGATTTAAAGTACGTTTTAGTGTCCAGAACAGTGTCGTTTGCTTTAAACAGTCTTCACAGACGGAGAATATGTGCTCAGTTGTGTTGATTATTATCAGATTTTTACGTCTTTCTTGAGGTTGCTGCTGCTAAGTCACTTCAGTCATGTCTGACTCTGTGTGACCCCATAGATGGCAGCCCACCAGGTTCCCCCGTCCCTGAGATTCTCCAGGCAAGAACACTGGAGTGGGTTGCCATTTCCTTCTCCAATGCATGAAAGTGAAAAGAGAAAGTGAAGTCGCTCAGTCGTGTCCGACTCTTAGCGACCCCATGGACTGCAGCCCACCAGGCTCCTCCACCCATGGGATTTTCCAGGCAAGAGTACTGGAGTGAGGTGCCATTGCCTTCTCCATTCTTGAGGTTAGGACACACATTTGATATCTCAGTATCCCTCCTTCCCTGACAATGATTAATACACCACCTTAAGACTAAACACTCACAGAACATCTGCTGACTGGCTGAGTCCAGCAATCCCAATTCTCCTGCTTCTGCTCTGGATTTAGAAGATGGTTTCTGAGGCCTGCAAAATATGGTCAATATGGTACCTCCCTGTTCTGACTGTGACAGACTGCTTCCGGTCCTATCTGATGTTCTGCTCTGAAATATGACGTCAACAGCTGGGGCCATTTCCAGCTGCAACCCTGAACATTACCTCACATTGTCCCGCAAGGCTGTCTTTGCAAACGTTACAAATTGGCACTTGCCAAGAGCTCTTGATGAAAGTGAAAGTGGAGAATGAAAAAGTTGGCTTAAAGCTCAACATTAAGAAAACGAAGATCATGGCATCTGGTCCCATCACTTCATGGGAAATAGATGGGAAAACAGTGGAGACAGTTTCAGACTTTATTTTTGGGGGCTCCAAAATCACTGCAGATGGTGACTGCAGCCATGAAATTAAAAGAATCTTACTCCTTGGAAGGAAAGTTATGACTAACCTAGATAGCATATTCAAGAGCAGAGACATTACTTTGCCAACAAAGGTCTGTCTAGTCAAGGCTATGGTTTGTCCACTGGTCATGTATGGATGTGAGAGTTGGACTGTGAAAAAGGCTGAGTCCCACAGAATTGATGCTTTTGAACTGTGGTGTTGGAGAAGACTCTTGAGAGTCCCTTGGACTGCAAGGAGATCCAACCAGTCCATTCTGAAGAAGATCAGCCCTGGGATTTCTTTGGAAGGAATGATGCTAAAGCTGAAACTCCAGTACTTTGGCCACTTCATGCGAAGAGTTGACTCATTGGAAAAGACTCATGCTGGGAGGGCTTGGGGGCAGGAGGAGAAGGGGGAAGACAGAGGATGAGATGGCTGGATGGCATCACTGACTCGATGGACATGAGTCTGAGTGAACTCTGGGAGTTGGTGATGGACAGGGAGGCCTGGCGTGCTGTGATTCATGGGGTCTCAAAGAGTCGGATATGACTGAGTGACTGAACTGAACTGAAGAGCATTTGCCAGTGACTGAAAGACAACAAGGGCATTTGCCATCTACCTCTGTGGAGATTGAACCCTGTGCTGCAGCAGCTGCCCATTTCCAACACCCACCGAGGGGAATTCAGGGTGGACAGTGAGGCACTCTGTGCTCCAGGGAAACTGGTGGAACAGGTCTTTAGGTAGATATTTTCAGGAAATGACTTCATGATCCCAATCCTTGCAACACTTCATATCTAGAAAATCACTAAATCCCTTCATGGTGACATCAGCTCCTTGTGACTAGCAGAAAACCTTTTGTAAAGTAAGTGCTTGATTGCTTGAACTCCCCCTTCACCAAAATCTTATATATTGACCTTCCTCCTCTGCCTCTCTGGAACAGCCTCTCAGAGCTATCTGAGCTGCTGTCTCCTGGGCTGCAGTCCTCATTTTGCTCCCAAATAAAACTTAACTTGCAACTCGCAAGTTGTGCATCTTTTTAGTTGACACAAAGCAGATAAATTCTGGCTTTTCCAAATTTAAGTATATCATGAAAAGGCAGCTCTTATGTGGGATTTAAGTGACGTGCATCATGATTGATTGCTTTCTCAACCAGTCTTGGTCCAGGTTTTTGTTTTCAGTGGAACCTGCCTTCCAAGATGGAGACTTCCGAGATGGAGACAGAGAACACCCGTCTCACTTTTCTAGCTTCCCCTGTGCCTAGATCATGTGACCTAATCCTATCCAGTAGGACCAAAAGGGGTATTTTCCTGAAGATTCTGGGACAAATTTCCTCCTTCCCTTTCTGATGATACTTTCTATATGGAATTGAGGCAACCTTCCTGAGACCCTGATAGAGAACCAAGAAAATCACAAAGAAGATGAAATTGGGTAGAAAATAAAGAATGAGTATGTGAGTCACTGCTCCTTTGATGTCATTTAAATTCTGAATAAACCAGGTTTGGAGCCCCCTGCCTCCAGATCCCTTATTTTATGAGATTTATTAGTTACTCCCTGCTGTTTAAGTCATTTTCAGTTGGGTAGTTAATTTCTGTCCCTGAAAATATCCTAGCTGACTAGAATGAGTTCTTTGATGGCCCTAGGAAGAATTAGTCCTTAATTAAGCATAATCCCATGTTCTCTTTTCAAGACCACTGGTGCCAAAAGCCAACAGTAATCTGTTACTTCTAGAATTTCTCTGCCACTTCCCCAAATTCAGTGTAGTTTGATGGTTGTGAGCACAAACCCAGGAGTCAGACCTCTGCAAGTGTGACCTTTGGCAAGTTCCTTAAGCTCTCTGTGTCTTTTTTTCTTTATCCATGAACATCAGATAATGATAATAATGCACCTGTCTTATAGTGCTTTGTGTTAAATGACGTTGTGTGTTGATTCACACACAAAAAACACTTAAAATAGTATCTGGCACATAGTAAGTTCTGTAGTTGAGAACCATTTCACTTATTTACCTTTCATTTTATAGAGCCTTGAGCTTTCTGAGATAGAGGTAGGTAGGCAGGTAGATAGATATTTCTTCTTCTCCTTCTTGCACTGTTCTTTAATGTATCAATGGTTGTTATTACTGCTCATGAAGACAAACTCCATCTTCTAAAAGAGCATGTTTCTAGATGCCAGAGGATGTATGTCATCAATTACTAGCTGTGCCATGAATACTTCACTTATTTTCTCTGCACTTTGGTTTCTTCATTTGGAAAAGAAGGCTACTGTCATTGTTTTCATTCCCACATAAAGAAACCTCAAAACAGTTGTGTATGTGGGAGGTGATTCAAGGAAATTCCATTAAGGAAGTGGGGGAGTGAGCACTGAAGAGAAGGCAAGGCAAGGAAGCCAACAAGAAGTGTACGATCAAGCCACTTCCCACTGTGGGTAACAGGAACTTCATCCCATAAGGAACTATCAGCATAGAACATCATGTGCCTCAGAGGGGGCCCCCATGGGATGAGCTTGTTGGGCTATTTAAACACCATCTCTTCAGGCCCTGGTTGAGGGCTGCTGAGTGGCCATTGGTGTGTTCCTCCTCAGGGAATTCTAGTCTGCTGCTATGGGCAGGCAGGGCAGGCCCAGCCTCCATAGAATATTGGCAAAAGTATAAAAATCAGGCAGCACATACCACAATGGAAAAGCATGAGACAGAGCCTCTTGAGGCTGAAGTGGTGATTGATTCAGTTCAGTAATTATGTTTTTTGGGGGGTTGAGAGGTAGAGGAAGCTATTCTATACTAGGAACTTTGCTAGCTGAACAACAGGACACAAAGACAAGTAAGAAATGGCCCAGACTTAAAAGGTGTCACAATTCAGTAGCAGAAATGGATTGCTCTAAAATCTCCATATCCTAATGGCTGATGAACATGTGCAAAGTTCTTCAACATATAATAATAACTATATAGCTAATATATATTATAATATATTACAACTATATTAAGACTATCAATATACAATACAATCAGAGATATCATTATATATATTACACATATAATATAATAACTATATAACTAATATATATTCTATAATGTGTATTATAATTGTATTATTAACATATTATTATATATAATATAACTATATATTTTATATAGTTAATATAATGCCTCCTGAGAAATTTGTATGCAGGTCAGGAAGCAACAGTTAGAACTGGACATGGGACAACAGACTGGTTCCAAATAGGAAAAGGAGTACATCAAGGCTGTATATTGTCACCCTGTTTATTTAACTTCTATGCAGAGTACATCATGAGAAATGCTGGACTGGAAGAAACACAAGCTGGAATCAAGATTGCCGGGAGAAATATCAGTAACCTCAGATATGCAGATGACACCACCCTTATGGCAGAAAGTGAAGAGGAACTCAAAAGCCTCTTGATGAAAGTGAAAGTGGAGAGTGAAAAAGTTGGCTTAAAACTCAGCATTCAGAAAACGAAGATCATGGCATCTGGTCCCATCACTTCATGGGAAATAGATGGGGAAACAGTGGAAACAGTGCCAGACTTTATTTTTGGGGGCTCCAAAATGGTGGTGATTGCAGATGGTGATTTCTGCCATGAAATTAAAAGATGCTTACTCCTTGGAAGGAGGGTTATGACCAACCTAGATAGCATATTAAAAAGCAGAGACATTACTTTGCCAACAAAGATCCGTCAAGGCTATGGTTTTTCCACTGGTCATGTATGGATGTGAGAGTTGGACTGTGAAGAAGGCTGAGCGCTGAAGAATTGATGGTTTTGAACTATGGTGTTGGAGAAGACTCTTGAGAGTCCCTTGGCCTACAAGGAGATCCAACCAGTCCATTCTAAAGGAGATCAGTGCTGGGTGTTCTTTGGAAGGAATGATGCTAAAGCTGAAACTCCAGTACTTTGGCCACCTCATGCGAGGATTTGACTCATTGGAAAAGACTCTGATGCTGGGAGGGATTGGGGGCAGGAGGAGAAGGGGGCTACAGGATGAGATGGTTGGATGGCATCACCAACTCGATGGACATGAGTTTGAGTGAACTCCGGGAGTTGGTAATGGACAGGGAGGCCCGGCATCCTGCAATTCATGGGGTTGCAAAGAGTCAGACACGACTGAGCAACTGAACTGAACTTAAGGTATAACTACATTCATAATTAATATACTCTTAATATATAATATAATCAGAAATACAATTATATCTATATTATACATATACTCATATCTATGTCTATCATGTAATAATATATAATTGGTTATTAGGAAAATATAAATTAAAACCACAAGGAGATACTGCTACACATGAGAATGGGTAAAAATTTGGCAAGATCCAGTACTGGTAAGATTGTAGATCAAATGGAACTCATACAGCACTGGGGGAAATGAAACATGGTACAGCCCCATGGAAAAGTTTGGCAAAGTTTGGCAGTTTCTAAAATTACCCCCTGATCAGCTTTATCACTCCTAGGTATTACCTAAAAGAAATGAAAACATGCTACAGCTACAATGGAGAACAGTATGGAGGTTCTTTGAAAAAACTAAAAATAGATTTACCATATGATCCAGCAATCCCACTCTTGGACACATCCGCAGATAAGTAAAGTGAAAACATTCAGTCGTGTCCGACTCTTTGCGACCCCATGGACTGTAGCCTACCAGGCTCCTCCCTCCATGGGATTCTCCAGGCAAGAGTACTGGAGTGGGGTGCCATTGCCTTCTCCAGGAGATCTTTCCAATCCAGGGATCGAACCCGGGTCTCCCACATTCCAGGGAGACGCTTTAACTTCTGAGTCACCAGGAAAGCCTCAAAAAGATACATAGACCCCAATGTTCATAGCAGCTTTACTTCCAATAGCCAAGACATAGAAACAACCTAAATGTCCACTGATAGATTGACTGGTTTAAGAAGATGGGGTATATACACAGACACACACACATATATACACAATGGAATATTAGCCATAAAAAGAATGAAATAATGCCATTTATAGCAACATGGATGGACATAGAGATTCTCATACTAAGTGAACCAAACCAGACAAAGACAAATATCATATGATATCACTTATATGTGGAATCCAAATTAAAAGATACAAATGAACTTATTTACAAAACAGAGCCCTACAGACATAGAAAACAAACTTATGGTTACCAAAGGGAAAGGGAGGTATAAATTAGGAGGATGGGATTAACATATACACACTTCTATATATAAAACAGGTAAATAACAAGGACCTACTGTGTAGCACAGGGAACTCTACTCAATATTTTGTAATAACCTAAAGGGAAAAGAGCCTGAAAAACAATAGATACAGATACATATGTACAACTGAATCCTGGCACTGTACACTTGAAACTAACATGACATTGTATATCAACTATACTTCAATAAAAAAGTAAAAGTTTTTAAAAAAGAAATGAAAACAAACATCCACAAGAAGATTCATGAATGAATGCCACAAAGGCCCAGTCCCAGCGTCCCTCCCTCCCCCTGCTCCTGGCTCTCTGGGGGCTCCTTTTTCATGCCACTACCATCCATACTCTTATTTATTTGGGTGTCTGTTTCCCAGGTGGACTATGAATTTCCATAAAGCACAAACTGTGATCTTTGTTAATCAAGTCCCAGATATTCCCTTTTAAAGATCCCCAGGGCTTACTTAGCTCATTGCCTGATATATAGTGAGCACATAAGAAATGTTGAATTAATGAATCGCCCTAATTCCAAACCAGTCATTCAGAAAGAGCCAGTGCCATGTTTTTCTATTCTAATAGCACTGCCTGTAGTTCTCCCTGAAGCTGGGCCGTAAAGGAAAGAGCATTTGAACTGAACTGTGTTTATTAGTTGCTGAGCCATTTCAGACTCTTTGCGACCCCATGAACTGTTGCTCACCAGGATCCTCTGTCCATGGAATTCTCCAGGCAAGAATACTGGAGTGGATTGCCATTCCCTTCTCCAGGGGATCTTCCCTACCCAGGGATTGAACCTGAATCTCCTGCACTGTAGCCAGATTCTTTACCGTCTGAGCCACCAGGGAAGCCCTTGAACTGAACTATGGAAGTCTAAATACTCATGTGCAAGAGACAGAAATCAGAACTTGAAAGTGACTAATGGTGTCTGATTCAATACAGAGTAGCTAAAATGGAAGCAAGATGTGGTATGTTATGCCCTGTTACAAGTGGTATGTCAAACAAAGCAGAATCAGTAGTTCTTAACTACAGCTGTTCCTAGCAGGCTGTAAAAAATTCAATGGAAATACCTGAATACCTGGATGCTAACCCCAAGTAAGTTAATTAGTGAACACACAATATTCTATTTCTCCAGGACTCTCTATATGCTGGCCTGAAGAGTGGATGGGAGAGATGGTAAAAGATAGAGAAACAAATAGAAAAAGCTGTAGAACACAACAAGAATGCCTTTCTCTGAAGGTCTCTGGGCCATCATCTCCTAATTATTTTGTTCCATCCTCCTCAGTGAATACAGAATGTCTGAAATAATGCTGGGGTTCAGTTGGCACAGCTCAGTACAGCTTGAATTGAGAATAACTCTTTGTTCTTAAAAGACTCTGTCGTGTACCAAGAACAAGGAAACATTTTGGAAGTAACAGTTCTGTATCACATCCCAGGAATAGATGACTATCCTAAAAGAACATTTCCATTTCTAATTTCAAGGGTACTTCGATGATAGAAAGGATGTAGCAGCTAAACTTGGAGCATATAAAACCCAATGTCTATGACATAGCCATATTTTAACATTCATTTAAAAATACCAAAGAGTCTACTAAGGTCCACTTTTCTTTTCCCACAATAAATAGCATTGGATTGCCACATCATGCTTTAAATCAATGGACACGAATTTGAGCAAACTCCAGGAGACTGGAGGACAGAGGAGTATGCTACAGTCCATGAGGTTGCAAAGAGTCAGACACAATTTAGAAACTAAACAACAACTACATGTGAAATAAAATTAAATCCAGAATAATTTTCTACTAGTTATTGCTTTGATATATAATTTTTACATTTTATACTGAATGTGGGGGGAAAATTCCTAATGCCAATTTTTTAAAGAAATATCATGCAATCCTGCATAAATATTCACTAATATTGATTTTCTAGAGCTGTGGATTGGCATCCAAAATATTTTGCTGTTCTGCAATTTTAAACAGAAACACAGACCTTTCCCCTTTGAGTGTTTCCTAGTGATAGCTATGAATTAATTAGTTTGAATCATTTTAATAAACACAAATGTTCTTCTCTAATTTGTAAGCCAAAGAAACATTCCTTTTTGTTGTTGTTGCTGTTACAAGGTCCAATAGACCATATTACTTCATGCGGTTTTAGAAATTGGGGGCTGTGAATCTGATTCCCAACTTCAGGTTCCAGAATACATGGCAGAGCTCCCTTCTGGTCTTCAGAGATACTTGGAAGACTGGCTGAGCCACTGAAAGCTCAGAAGCAGCCCCCACTATGGCATCTCTTGCCATCTTCCCTCAGGACCAATAGAATCCATAGGAGGGTAAGTGAGTGAGTAGATTATCAGCTCTTCTGAACCTGTGAACATTCTGCTTCATTTTCAGAGTCCTCGTCTGTGTTGTGTAAAAACAATCACATTCATATCACTTTTCATAAAAGTACAGATTACATAAGCAAAATTTGCTGAGAGAGTAGATCTTAAGTGTATACTATGCATGCAGCAAAGTAAATATGTGAGGTGATGGATGTACTAATTAATGGATGGAGGTCATCATTTGACAGTGTATGCACAGATGATGGGCTTCCCAGGTGGCACTAGTGGTAAAGAACTTGCCTGTCAATACAGGAGATGTGAGACATGGGTTCCATCCCCAGGTTGGGAGGATCCCCTGGAGGAAGAAATGGCAACTCATTCCAGTATTCTTGCCTGGAGAATCCCATGGACAGAGGAGTCTGGTGGGCTAGTCCATGAGGTTGCAAAGAGTCAGACACGACTAAAGCAACTTAGCGCATGTGTGTGTGTGTGCACACGCCTGCGTGCATGCGTGCGCACGTACACACACACACAGATATCATCACTTTTTACACCTTTAGGAAAAAAAATCACATTGTGCAACCTAAATGTATATAATTTTTATTTGTCAATCATACTTCAATAGAGCTGGAAAAAAAGACAGAATTATAGTTCCAAGCATAACTGGCTTAAACAGGTTTGGGAACAAATAAAGCTGACTTGAAGTAAGTCCATTGGTGAGGGACAGTGCTCAAGGGGTACAGTGATCAATGAGATGTAAGGATATAAGAGGGAGGGGAGGTGGGTTCACCTCTGGAGCTGGTTGGCTAAGAGTCTTCCCAGGAACTTCTGCTGCATCAAAGCAGGGCTGGCTTTGGAGCAAATCATGGAGATTTTTGCACTGGCTTTTCATCCATGGTCATTGATCACTGACTAAAATAGAGAGCCAAGGTCGTCAAGGAAGAGTTACAGCAAGAAAAAAATGAAACCACCCTTGCCTCTGGAAGCTTACATTCTAAGCAAATCTGAAATGCTACCTGATAACTAATTCACTTTTCAGAGGAGGAACAAACCAGAAGCACGTATCAAGAAGCAAGAGGTCATTTCTAAATGCCCTTTGTTGCTGGCCAGTCCCTGATTGCTAGCAAATTTCTAGGATTATTGAGGCTTTCTTTGTAGGCTCTTCTGTGATACTCAGAAAGGTAAAGGAGACCAGAAATGTCCCAGTTTCTCCTTCAAGGAGCAAGTCTTTGTGTCCTGAGACCCAAGGACCTTACCAACAACAAATGAGTGTGTACATGTACATATATATTGCTATTGTGTGTGTGTTCTTCTTTTAACCTTGCCTCCCTTGGTTAGAATATTGCTTTTGGATCACAGCATCCTTTCTTTTTCTAATTTATAGTATACACAGCTTCAGATTTATGTCCCTGCGAAGTGGGTATTCAATTCTAATTTACTTCTGCTATGTAATCTTATGACAAACTGGGCAAGATGGTCATTTCAGGTAGCGCTTGGTTGCTGGCTTTTATTTCCACATGCCTATCTACACAGTCCATTTATTCCAGCATGAGGCCATTGTGTGATGGTGTTCAAGCACAACAGAAAGTTCTTCAACTGTGGAACTTTGTCCACAGTGACTCCTGACCCCTGGCACCTGGCAAAACAGGCCCAGAGACCATGCCCTGCCCTTTCTTTCCATCTGTTAAGTCCTCCCAACAATGATTGCACTGTCTCTCCTCTAATTGTGTGCTCCTACCATTCTGCTTTAAGAATACAAGGACTGTCTTTCAAGAGGCTTGATAAGAAAAAAAAAAAAAAAAAAAAACAACAGGAAATTGGGCAGTTGAAGATGATTCCTCATGTTCTAAAACTAAGGCATTACGGAGGCTCTCCTGGAAGTCTGGCCTTCTTTAGACGCATGCCAGTCGCTGTTGTGATGAGTGAGGGGGTTTATGCAGGCAGACATACCAGGAGTGTAGACCCATGGCCGCCACTTTCATTAGAATGGACTGGCGGGGGCGGCCATCCTGTAGAAAACAGCAGCGGCACTCCAGGGGGCTCCCTTTAGAGCCTGTCTCAGCGGAACTAATCTTCCCAGTCACCTCCCCCACATTCTTGTCACCATCCATTTACAGTGAACCCTGCTTGCTGGCAGCTGGCAGCTCTCCGGGAGCCGGTGGGGGTGGGGCCGGGTTGAACCCCTTCTCCCTGGAGCTCTTTCTGTCTCCTCCACCAGACTTTCAAAACACACAGTGTTTTTTTTCTTTTCTGTTCTTTCGTTATACAAAGAAGGCGTATTTCGGCCCAGTCAAGGAGGAATCTTTTATGGATGATAGAGTTTTATTTCTGCTCCCCAGCAAGTGGAATGGGGGAGGAATAAAAGGAGAAAATGGAACCCCAGCAGGTGGTTTTGTGCTCAGGGGCCTGAGCTGAAACACTGGTACTCAGAGGTGGAGTTCACATGAAAATTACAAAGCAGGGCCATGCCTGGATTTCCCTGACAGAGAGGATCAAGAATTGCTCTCCTGGCACTCAAGATTCTGGTGTGCTCTGAGATCAATTTGTGTAGTTACTGACCTAAGGTCTATGGGAAGGCAATCTAAGCAACATCATCTGTTTACCTGTGGGTCCAGGGAATAACAGAAGGAGGGCTCCATGCCCTGGCCTTTGGAACATGGGCCTGTTTGGGGCCACAGTCTTTGGTGTGGAGGGGGCCACCCCTCCGCATCCCAGAGCTCACGACCATTCAAAGCAGAGCCGAGTCTCAGCTTCAGTTCAGTTCAGTTTAGTCGCTCAGTTGTGTCTGACTCTTTGCAACCCCATGGACTGTAGCATGCCAGGTTTCCCTGTCCATCACCAACTCCCAGAGCTTGCTCAAACTCATGTCCATAGAGTCAGTGATACCATCCAACCATCTCATCCTCTGCCATCCCCTTCTCCCACCTTCAATTTTTCCCAGCATAGGGTCTTTTCAGTGAGTCAGTTCTTCGCATCAGGTGGCCAAAGTATTGGAGTTTCAGCTTCAACATCAGTCCTTCCAGTGAATATTCAGGACTGATTTTCTTTAGGATGGACTGGTTGGATCTACTTGCAGTCTCAAGAGTCTTCAAGACCTCTGCCCTCAGGCAGAGGCAAGAGCAGCCTGGGGAATCCCTTCAAGATGGTCCTTCCTATGATGGGGAATACAGGAGTTACAAACTTTATCTTTTGGTGTCTGGTATTTTCTATCTGATTACAATAGAATAAAAGTGCCATCTGGGCAAATGAGGTGTATTCCCAGTTTGGGCATGGTCCAGGGGATGACGAATTCACACATGGGTTGAAACAGCATTACCCAGAGAAGTGTTCATTCAGACCCTTGAACCCACATCACCTGCGTTGACCAATTCTAACACAACCTCTGTCCCAGTTTGCTGAGCACCACTTTCCAACAAGTCAGTGTGCCTGTCATGAATGAAATCCAGTGGGAGCAGACATCTGATTGATTTAAGGGCATTCATGCCCCATCGAAAGTTCTGTTCTCTAAAAGAAAAGCCACCTGCTTTTGAAGAGCAGCTCTATGGCTCAGGGTCCACCTCTTTGCATAGTACACTATTATTTACTTTTAATTTTTGACTTACCAGATTCCTCTTGGACCCTAGACTTGCTATCCAAATACATCACAGAAACATGGGAACTCTGAGGTAGTCAGGAATAAAAAATGTGTGAAAGTGAAAATAGTCTCTCAGTCATGTCTAACTCTTTGCAACCCCATGGACTGTAGCTACCCCAAGGTCCTCTGTCCATGGAATTCTCCAGGCAAGAATACTGGAACGGGTAGCCATTCCCTTCTCCAGGGCATGTTCCTGACCCAGGAATTGAACCTGGATCTCCTGCAATGCAGACAGATTCTTTACCATCTGAGCCACCAGGGAAGCTCAAAAAATGTTTAGTAGAAGAAAAAAGAGCAAACTTAAAAGAGAGAAATTATGTATTATTTTCTTAAAAAAATTTTATGCCAGGCGCAAGTATTCTACTATTCACCAATAGCAATTTGACCTAATACTCATTTTTTTTTGAAACACTGTTATCATCTTGGAGATTTCCTTCACTTTCCATGAGAGATACATGAAACGAAAGCCAAATATCCTAATGAAACGTGGCTCCAAACACAGGGACCATGAAAATACCGAGATCATTCAAAAGAATGTCTACAGCACGAGGGATCATGAGTAATTTTTAGGCAGATGCACTTTGTGCTTGACTGTGTGACTTGAAAGACACAATCGTCTGACTTCTCGGGAGTATGAAGACGGCTCTGAGCAATTCAATTATTTTTGATAGAAGTGCTTGAGGCAACTTATCCAGTTGAGGACGAGCTTCTCTCTCTAATTATTGAATTGCTCCTTTTCCTGCACACAGAATTCCTCCCATGAACCAGTCTACGCCATGGATGCTGCAGAATAATGGCAAGTAAAGATGAAGCATCGAACAGAGGCCATTTTTGAGAAGGAATATTCTAGGAACCTGTGTGCTGGGGTTTTGGGTTAATCAACTCTATTAACTCTCATCTCTTTTCTCTGGGGGAGGAGAAGCTAATGCTAATGACAACAGTACTGGAAACGACCCTCACACACAGGAATTTGTTAAATGATAGCTTGTCACCTACTCTCATGTATATTTGGGGGAACAGAAAATGGAGACAACAAGCAAAATATACAGCGCCAGCAATCCTGCCTGGGGAGGGGACACAATCTTTCATTCAGCTGGTCTGCTGTTCAAATCAGACTTGTTCACTTCATGCCAACAGAGCCGTATGAGGGCCTCATCATCCATGTGGACCGGAGGTCTGGCATGAGGGTGGGAGGCTGGGCCGATGGTGCCCAGGGTTGTGGGCTCAGATCCTTCTCAGCTCCCAAGGTTAGGCTCTGTTCTGGTTTGCAGCAGCAGCCACCAGAGGCAGCACGTTGATGCTGTTTGGGGATCCGTTTGGTAACAGCTTCTCAGATGGCCAAGCGGTCCCTCCCTGCCTGCCTGTTCTTTGACTCTAAGAGCAGTCAACACTGGTCTCTTAGCCCTCAAAGAAAATGGGGTAAACTCAGTTGTGTCCAACTCTGCAACCCCATGGACTGTAGCCCGCCAGGCTCCTATGTCCCTGGAATTTCCCAGGCAAGAATATTGGAGTGGGTTTCCATTTTCTGCTCCAGGGGATCTTTCCAACCCAGGGATTGAACCTGTATCTCCCACGTTGGCAGGTGGATTCTTTACCACTGCGCCACCTGGGAAGCCCCAACTCAGTTCAATCTTCCATCTACTCACCCTAGCCACCCACTCTGATTCTTTTTCCAGAGGGTCTCCTTTCCCTGAGGCCATCAACTACTCGTCTCTCCAACTCAGTTCTCACTAAACCACTAAGACAGGGTTATTATTCAACCTCCAAGCTACTGACTTAGCCATTTGTTGTTGTGAGGAACTTTCTAGAGCACTGTGGGATGCTTCACAGTAAACATGGACTCCACTCACTGGCAGCGCCCCCCTGCCCACCCCACTGAGTTATGACAACCAACAATGTCTTCAGACATTGTTAAATGTCTCCCTGGGATGAAGCTGCCTGATTTAGCAAATAAAAATACAGGCTGCACAGTTTACTGAGAATTTTGGATAAACAACTCATAACTTGTTAGTGTATGTATGTCCCACCCAATATTAGCCATTTATTTGAAATTCAAATTTAAGTGAGCATCTGTATTTTACCTGGTGGCCATTCTTGGTTGGGGGGGGTGGGCAAAACTGCCTGGCTTGAGAATCACTACGTTTAGGTATTTCCACTTTGAAAGAACAGAGGAACTGATCTCTAATTGTAAAATTGCCACTTTAGCAAGCAGAGTGTGAAGACAGAAAATGGCTCAGCATCCCTGGTCATCAGGGAAATGCAAATCAAAACCCACAGGGAGATACCACTTCATATCCACTCAAATGGCTAGAACCGAATAGACAAACAATACCAAGTGTTGGCAAGGAGGTAGAGCTGTTTGAGAGTTGTCTCCAAATAAATTCTTCTCTTAGCCTTGTGGTAGATCCTCCTGTGGGTGATGAAATGGTGAGTTTACCTTACTGATATGGAGGGGAGAATTCCATGAGAACAAAACACACAGTACCATTTTTATAAAATATATGAAATTTATATTCTGCCACAAATATGGCAGATCCTCACTGTTCTCTTTGCATTGGGGTTTCCTTGCTCCCATCTATCATGAACACTGCTAAAACAGTGGTTTTTCTAAACCAAAACTCTATTTGATGCTACTTGGTGAAAATACTGATGGCTTCCCATGGACAACAGGACAATCCAAATGTCTTCCCATGGCATTCAAGTCCTTCCGCAACTCTCTGTATGTTCAGTTCATTTCAGTCACTCAGTTGTGTCCGACTCTTTGCGACCCCATGAATCACAGCATGCCAGGCCTCCCTGTCCATCACCATCTCCCAGAGTTCACTCAGACTCACGTCCATTGAGTTGGTGATGCCATCCAGCCGTCTCATCCTCTGTTGTCTCCTTTTCCTCCTGCCCCCAATCCCTCATTGGTAAATAACTGTATGAATGTTAGTAACAGCTTTGCTGCTGCTACTGCTGCTAAGTCGCATCAGTCATGTCCGACTCTGTGCAACCCCAGGGATGGCAGTCCATCAGGCTCCCCCGTCCCTGGGACTCTCCAGGCAAGAACACTGGAGTGGGTTGCCATTTCCTTCTCCAATGCATGAAAGTGAAAAGTGAAAGTGGAGTCACTCAGTTGTGTCTGACTCCTAGCACCCCCATGGACTGCAGCCTACCAGGCTCCTCGATCCATGGGATTTTCCAGGCAAGAGTACTGGAGTGGGTTGCCATTGCCTTCTCCCAATAACAGCTTTATTGGGATGTAATTCACAAACTAAACTATTCACCCACTTAATATGTAAATTCAAAGTATTTCAGTAAATTTACAGGGTTGGGCAACCATCACCGCAATCAGTTTTAGAACATTTTCATCACCTCCGAAGGAAACCCCTTATCTATCAGCATTCACACCTCATTTACCCTCAACCCCTTCTGCTCTATTCCCTGTGACCTTTTGTATCTGGCTTCTTTTACTCAGCATAAAGTTTTCAAGGTTCGTCCATGTTGTAGAGCATATCAGGACTTCATCCCTTTTTATTGCTGAATATTCCACTTTATTCATAGACTGGATTCATCAGTTGATGAACCATTTTGGCCATTATGCTGATTAGAAAATACAGAGAACAATGTAACCAACACCCACATATGAACTTCTGTTCCTGCAGTGGATTTTTGTAAAGAGTAAGTGATAGATCTTGGATATAAAGTACCTAGCACAGAGCCTGGTCCAAACAAAAGTTGGGTCAGTGGGAGTCAAGAAATGTTATCTCCTTGAGATTAACATATCTATGCTACCATATATAAAACAGAGCACAGGGAACTCGACTCAATATTCTGTAATAACCTATAAGGGAAAAGAATCTGAAAAAGAACATATATATATATATATAAATCCATATATATATAAACTGAATCACTTTGCTGTATACCTGAATCTAACACCACATTGTAAGTCAACTATACCTCAATTAAATAAATAAATTAAATAAAAACAAAAAACAACTGTCACCCCCCCACCAGATGGGAACACCCTGTGGATAGACTCAATCTTCCATGAGAGACAATCCCAATCTAATGAAGTCTAATCATATATTTTTTTCATATATTTTTAAGTTAAGGTGGACTGAATTAGATTTTAAGAGCTTTTGAGAGTTTTCCTGTACCCATACTCAGCCCAGGGGCTTGCCTGGAAAGTGTAAGGGCCTGTTGGGAGGCATAGTGATAAACAGTCTAATATTTGCACTGTTCAGTGTCAGAGCTGTGTCTGCTACACGTCTCAAACATTTTCCCCCTTAGCTTACTCCCATCTCAAACATATGTCCTTAAAGTATTTCTCACAGTTCTTACCAGTGCTATACTAACCAGTTACTGCTTGCAGGAATAATTATCATGTCTCAAAGAGCATTAGCTGAAATGGAAATACACATGATTGAAACTCCATTTTAAAGCCAGTGTATAAAAAACACTAACTCTAAGGCTAGAGTGAATTTATGCCATTTAAAAAGATTTAATTCACTTTCTGTTCATAAAATAATAGACTTCAGGAAGGCCTGTTAAAAGCAATGACAATATACAAATAAGAAAAATCGTTTAAATCAAGATTTTGTTTCCATGTGGTTTTTTCAACAAAATACAATGAACTACTGAGGAAATTCCTGCTGGAAGCTTCCATATACATCTCTGTCTAGACTGTTTGTGGGAAACCAAGGCCCGTGGGTCCATTTTAAATCACAAAAGTGTTCTAGTGATTCTGGCTTGAATGGCTGCTATAGTTGAATACAGACGGATACAAAGACATAGGAAAAAGGTAATTTGGGAGTTTTGGACTAGCAGAGGCAAACTATTAAATATAAGATGGATAAATAACAAGGTCCTCCTATACAGCACAGGGAAGTGTATTCAGTGACCTATAATAAACCACCATAAAAAAATTTATCAGAAAAAAAAGAAAAAGACATAAACTGTGAATTCACATGGTTCTAAAATAATTTATTTGTTCCATATGAACTAATTACTTTATTAAAAGAAATCTTTCAAACTTAATATTATTAAGTTCCTATAGCATTCAAGGCCCTTGGTGCTCCTGGTAAGTAGATAAGTCTGTGAATTGAATTCATTTTTCTTCAAGTTGGTTGTGTGGTGTTGTGTAGCTATAGGACTCAGAAAACAGCAGGTGAAGAAGAACGTGGGACATTTCCATCTATACATATTCTAATACACCAGCCCTTCAAAAACTAAGTGTGAAAGTTTATAAACAAAAGCTGGCTTTTTGTTTGGATATTCCCTAAACAGAAATTCTTATATAAAGAGCAACAATATTTGCAGTCATCTTATCAGTGCTAAACAACTGAAGTTTAATTATACTTAGTAACTGGTCATGCTTACTACTGACAGGAGAAAGGCATTAAGAGCTCATCTTGTTCTGCCTTGAGGCAGGTAAAGGTATGAATCATCCAGAACAGATGTCCTTTATCACCTATAAGATCTCAGGGAAGAAAATTCAGCTTGCACAGCTGAACCAGAGATTTCAAACAGGAATTTAAGTCAATTTTTCCCCCATCATTCATTTTCACCTAACTCCCCAAATAACCCCAACTTATAGGTTATCCACCCAATGAAGAAAGAGAAAACAAGAACGTGAAGAGTCAAAGTGCAAGCTTTCTTTGGTTAAAAGTGAAATTCCAAACTTACACAATGTTCCATGTCAAATGTATTCAAAGATAAAAACAAAAAATTCCCATTTTATTTAGGCTAGTTCGTATTAGGCTCTCCATTGCCAGTTTTGGTTATTGTGTTTTGCTTTGATAATATGATAACAGTAATGTGACTGATGACTTATATAATAATACTCAATAGAACAATAAACATATGATTTAATAATATTAAAATATATTACTATTTAAATTTTAGTGCTTTCCAAAATACACAGACCCTCTCCATATTTTTTATTCATTTAATCTTTGGCAACCTTCTAAGGTGTACCTGACAACCCATATTGCACAGATAAAAAATCTAAGTCTCAGGAAAGTCAAATGACTTAGTAAAAGTCACTTGGCTGGAAAATACCAGTACTTTAACCCAGGAATCAGCAAACTACCCCTTTTGGGTGAAACCTAGGCAGTCAGTTGTTTACACTGCTCTTGAGTTAAAATTGTTTTAACATGATTAAGTGGTTAAATAAAAAAGAATAACATTCTATGACACATGAAAATTATATGAAAATCAATTTTTAGTGTCCATAATAAAGTTTATTTGGAACACAGCATGGCCATTTGTTTACATGTTATCTATATCTGCTTTCATGCTACACTGGCAGAGTTGAGTAGTCCTGAGAGAGACCATATGTTTCTGGAAGCCTAAAATATTTACTGTCTGGGCCATAACAGAAAAAGTTGACCAACCCGGCTATAATCCAACCTTAAACTTTAGACTTGGATGCCGTCCCCTGGCCCCAACAATTTTCCTTTCTTTTTTTAAATTTTATTGAAGTATAGTTGATTCACATGCTGTGTCTAATGTCTGCTATACAGCAAAGTGATTTAGTTATGCATATATATATTCTTTTCATATTCCTTTCCCTTATGGTTCATCCCAGGATACTGAATATGGCTCCTTGTACTATACAGTAGGGCCTTGCTATTTATCGATCCTATATATAATAGCTTGCATCTGCTGATCCCAAACTTCCAATCCTTCCCTCCCCTACTAGATGCCTTTCACTGGATGGAAACATGGTGTAGAGGAGCAAAGTTTGCCACCCCAAAGTGTCTCTTTGGCATGTGGATTATTTCTAGCTGAAAACAATCAAGGCCCAAAGACTCAGGAAGACCCATGGCTTCCCCCAAGCTGCCTGAAGAATGTAGACAGAGGACCTGTTCCAGGGAGCCACCGCCATAGATAACTATGGTATGAACCAGCTGTGTGGACAGGGGGCAACCTAGCAAAGTCTGTTTATTAAGATTCTTCTCTGGGTGCTACTGTCTCTGTGTGGCCCAGTAAATATTTTTCAAACACTGCTTTTCCATCTCCATGTGCATGGCCTTCCTCCCCTTTGGTGTCCCAAACTCCTACCCTCAACATCCTCTGTCTTTAGCTGAAGATGGTATTTAAGGTGAGGGTTTGTTCATTTGGGTGAATTACTCAGTTTTCTTCATATACGTGTCATTAAGCTGTTTTTCTGCATATACATTATTAAAACTTTCATTGGATTTTTCTCCTATTACTCTGACTTATGTCAATTTAAAATTCTTAGACCAGCCAGAAGAACCTAGAACAGCAGAGGAAAATTCCTTCTTCCTCAACAATGGAAAATAATAAAAAGATCATTCATTGAAACTTGGCATTCACCTTGTCACTTTGTCACACATGCAATCAAACTCATGAGATAGTTTTGCTAATATGGCCATGAGTTTTGCAAACAGGAGAGCATAGGCTAAACAATTATTATCGTCACTCTGTGTTCCCAAATATGATAGAAACATTTAAATTATTTAGAGCTTATAAAAGAGATCAATATAAAATCATCAATATTTCAGGAAGTATTATGAAATTTTTAATATGCAAATTTGTCTATTGCAACTGTTGAGACTTCAGGAGTGTTATTTTGTGAGGATAATTAAGTATGCACATTTCAGTAATTAAGTTTTGGAACTTAGCCCCAAACTTAACCCTCACTCTGGCTGCTGCTGCTAAGTCACTTCAGTCGTGTCCAACTCTGTGCGACCCCATAGACGGCAGCCCACCAGACTCCACCGTCCCTGGGATTCTCCAGGCAAGAACACTGGAGTGGGTTGCCATTTCCTTCTCCAATGCATGAAAGTGAAAAGTGAAAGTGAAGTTGATCAGTCGTGTCTGACTCTTAGCGACCCCATGGACTGCAGCCTACCAGGCTCCTCTGTCCATGGGATTTTCCAGGCAAGAATACTGGAGTGGGGTGCCATTGTATAAATTCAACTGGCTGCTTCTGAGCTGCCCACAGGTCTTTCGCTTTGTTTTCAGAAATACTTTATTTGCCCCATTTGCCATAGCAATGACATACATTGCATATTCAGGAAATGTGACATGAAAATGGTTTTGAAAAACAAAGTAAATACTTGGTTTTCATGACAACTTGACGGAACTTCATTCCTCCCAACCCCCCACTTCATTCCTGTTGCCCCAGCTTAGTTGTCCTCCCTTTTAAGAGCACCTCAAAGAAAAACTTCCTGTTCATTAGTATCATTCATCATTGGAATTGCCCTCTGGAGATACCTTGCAATTATCCATAATATAGGATATCTGAACTGCTAAAGGGATAATTTTACTGCTGTAACTTTCAGTTCAGTTCAGTCACTCAGTCGTGTCCTACTCTTTGCAATCCCATGAATTGCAGCATGCCAGGCCTCCCTGTCCATCACCATCTCCCGGAGTTCACTCAAACTCATGTCCATCGAATCTGTGATGCCATCCAGCCATCTCATCCTCTGTCGTCCCCTTTTGTTCCTTCCCCCAATCCCTCCCAGCATCAGAATCTTCTCACATGAAGTGGCCAAAGTACTGGAGTTTCAGCTTTAGCATCATTCCTTCCAAAGAACACCCAGGGCTGATCTCCTTTAGAATGGACTGGTTGGATCTCCTTGCAGTCCAAGGGACTCTTAAGAGTCTTCTCCAACACCACAATTCAAAAGCATCAATTCTTCGGCACTCAGCTCTCTTCACATTCCAACTCTCACATCCATACATGACCACAGGAAAAACCATAGCCTTCTAGACGGACCTTTGTTGGCAAAGTAATGTCTCTGCTCTAACTTTACTGAGATGTAAACAGTGTACTTTGAAAAGCACAAGTTTTTAATTTTAATGAAGTCCAATTTATCAATTTTTTTCTCTTACACTTAAAGCTTTTTGAGCCCTAAGAGATCTTTACTCATCTCTAGGTTACAAAGATATCCTGTGTTTATTTTAGAAGCTCTATAGGGAAAGGACTCAAATCAATAAAATCAGAAATAAAGAAGGAGAAGTTACAACTGACTCCACAGAAATACAAAGGATCATAAGAGACTATTATAAGCAAATATATACCAATAAAATGGACAACTTGGAAGAAATGGACAAATTCTTAGAAAATTATAACCTTCCAAGATTGAACCAGGAAGAAATAGAAAATATGAACAGACTGATGACAAGTACTGAAAATGAAACTGTGGTGTAAAAACTTTCAACAAACAAAGTCCAGGACCAGATGACTTCACAGGCAAATTCTACCAAACATTTAGAGAAGAGCTAACATCTAGCCTTCTTAAACTCTTCCAAAAAATTGCAGAGAGAGGAACACTCCCAAACTATGAGACCACCATTGCCCTGATACCAAAACCAGATAGATATTACAAAAAAAGAAGCTTGATAATTTTAACATTTAAATTTAAGTCTATGATTCTTCCTGAATTAATTTTTTGCATAAGATGCAAGAGTCCAAGTTCTTATTTTTTAAAATATGTAACTCTAGTAGTTCTAGTGCCAGTGATAAAGAGGTCTAAGTATTTTTATTCCTATTATTTAAAAAAGCAAGACTTGAAAAGCCAAGCATTTTTTGCCCCAGCCACATGACTGTCTGGGTGACTCCAAACTCCATACTCTTTTTCTCTCACCACAGTACTTTCGATATCAATTGTGAATGTGACAGAACATCGTCAGTTCCTCTCATGTTGTCCCCTTCCTCCTAAGCAAACAAGAATAATATACCCCTCTATTGTCTCACTGATCCTTTTCTCTCTCACATGTGGCATTCCCAGCTCCCATACCAAGTCTTTTAATCTGGCCATGATGATCTTTCAAAATTTATAGCATATTAAATACAGGACAGTGAAAGAAAGAAAGAAAAAAATGAAAAAACAAAAACACTGAAGACACAGTGTCCAAGCAATAAACATCTTTATGTGAGAGATGATGTTGACACATTATGTGTGTCTGTGAGTGTTCAGTTGCTCAGTTGTGTCTGACTCTTTATGACCCTATGGACTGTAGCCCGCCAAGCTCCTCTCTGTCCATAGGGTTGCCATTTCCTACTCCAGGAGATCTTCCCAACCCAGGGATCAAACCCACATCTCTTGCATCTCCAGCATTGACAGGCGGATTCTTTACCACTGCGCCACTTGGGAAGCCCCCACGCTGAAAGCGAAAGTGAGGTCACTCAGTCCTGTCTGACTCTTTGCTACCCCGTGGCCTGTAGCCTACCAGGCTTCTCAGTCCATGGGATTCTCCAGGCAAGAATACTGGAGTGGGTTACCATTTCCTTCTCTAGGAGATCTTCCCGACCCAGGGATTGAACCCAGGTCTTCTGCATTGTAGGCAGACGCTTTACCATCTGAGCCACCAGGGAAGTCCACATCTCTCACGTCTCCTGCATTGACTGGTGGATTCTTTACCACTGTGCCACTTGGTAAGCCCCACATTAATTAGACATTAAAAATTTTCCACAGAGATCGTGTTAGCTCAAATAGCTGCCTAGGATAAGATACCCAAGGCCTGACAGGATAAATGATGGAGGGTGAAATTTTAAGTATTTTCAGTTCCCAAGCTTATTTCTGCAGATGTCTGTGCTAACCCTAGTTTAAGAAGCCTTACATTAAACCTGTCATGTAAGCAGATCACTTGGCACCAATGTAATCCTCCAGAGAAGTGCAAGCATGAACCTTGAAACTGTATGGCAGCCTAGGGTTATAAGGCAGTTGGCCAGATAACCCAGAATTTGCCTGTGTAAGACCAACTTAGAAAAGAACAACATTTAATGATTCCCATAGAGAATTTAGGGACCCTTGAACATATGTGCTTGGATTTCATCTGAGTGAAACCTATTTAAGAAGGAGCAGAGGACGAGTAATCCAAACAGCAGAAAAAAACAGTGGGAAGGCCTGGGAAGTGGTGGTGAATTGAGGTCCTGGTCTATTCATTCTTTCAAAATGAGGTCTTTAAAACCTAAGAAAGATGAGGCAAGGGAGGGAAGCCTTCTCTACCCTTAAACTAGCAAAGCCCTGTTTTGGTTCCAGCAGTGTCTTGTGAGTCTTTCTTGTCCATATGGATTCACAAAGACCAGGGAGGCTAAGGACCATACCCTTTGCCAGTCCAATGGCATTATCCTGGCCAGGACTGCTTGGCCTGAATTGCTTCCTTCAGGCAGCTCTTGTAGGCTGCCTTACACCTGGATAAATATGGTTAATTTGTAAGGCACTGTAAAAGCGAAAGTCGCTCAGTCTTGTCTGATTCTTTGCAACCCCATGTAGTCCATGGAATTCTCTGGCCAGATACTGGAGTGGGTAGCCTTTCCCTTCTCCAGGGGATCTTTCCCACCTAGGGATCGAACCCAGGACTCCAGCATTGCAGGAGGATTCTTTACCAGCTGAGTCACAAGGGAAGCCCAAGAATACTGGAGTGGGTAGCCTATCCCTTCTCCAGCAGATCTTCCAGACAGAGGAATCAAACTGGGGTCTCCAGCTCTGCAGGTGGATTCTTTACCAACTGAGCCATCAGGGAAGGTCAGTGATATTATATGTATTAACCTTGTTTGGGGGTCATTATCTGTAAATTCTTAAGGCCTTAGTTCTAAAGACTATTCATTATTTTTGTGACCAAGTGATTCATTTGATTATGCATACTAGTGAGTCTTCAGTAAACTTTCTCTATTTAGCTGTGCTGCAAAATGGACTTCTCATTTTTCATACAGTGATAGCCACCTGAGTCAAGAATCCTAGGGCTCCAGTGATAATGCTCCAAGGATGGAGACATAAATATTCAGGTCTCATTGCGGGAAGACAAAAGTCAATTCATTGTTTAAGAGTGTTCTATTTCCCCTTGGTTTCCGAGAAGGTTTGAGGCTCCTACTAATATGCTGACCGTCTCAATCAATACATTTGGCTCGAGGCATTTGTGTAGTCAATTCTCCATGCCTACTCTTCAGCATCCTCTCTATATAAAATGGCCGGCTGTGTTCAGTTAGAACCTTCCTTTCCTCATCAATATATCAACGTTATACAACAGCTTGCAAGGCATGGTTAGATGAAACTATTATGTTAATCCTAGTGGCTTGAGATTTCACAAATAATTCCCAAATCCTATAACATTTAAAATGTCTCTCTATTTTTATAGAGCTACTACAGGAAAATAATTTTTTAGGAAAACTTTGTCTGGGCTATAAACGTCTTCTTAGACAAGCAAAATCTGTCATTATAGTCAAGATTGATTGACCTGTCTATGTATCAAATAGACTAGTGTAGGTAAAGGTTTATAAATTAATGACTAGCATGGATTTTCCCCTCACGTCTACCTCTTTATTTCAGTGTCTGAAATCTTGACTGGCTTTGACTGTGTGGATCATAACAAACTGTGGGAAATTCTTAAAGAGATGGGAATACCAGACCACCTTACCTGCCTCCTGAGAAATCTGTATGCAGGTCAAGAAGCAACACTTAGAACTGGCCATAAAACAACACACTGGTTCCAAATTGGGAAAGGAGTACGTCAAGGCTGTATATTGTCATCCTGCTCATTTAACTTACATGCAGAGTACATCATGGGAAATTGGGCTGGATGAAGCACAAGCTAGAATCAAGATTGCTGGGAGAAATATCAATAACCTCAGATACACAGATGACACCACCCTTATGGCAGAAAGTGAAGAAGAAATAAAGAGCCTCTTGATGAAAGTCAAAGAGGAGAGTGAAAAAGTTGGCTTAAAACCAAGTTTCAGAAAACAGAGATCGTGGCATCTGGTCCCATCACTTCATGGGAAATAGATGGGGAAACAGTGTCAGACTTTATTTTTATTTTTTGGGCTCCAAAATCACTGCAGATGGTGATTGCAGCCATGAAATTAAAAGGCGCTTACTCCTTGGAAGAAAAGTTATGACCAACCTAGATAGCATATTCAAAAGCAGAGACATTACTTTGCCAATAAAGGTCCGTCTAGTCAACGTTACGGTTTTTCCAGTAGTCATGTATGGATGTGAGAGTTGCACTGTGAAGAAAGCTGAGTACCAAAGAATTGATGCTTTTGAACTGTGGTGTTGGAGAAGACTCTGGAGAGTCCCTTGCACTGCAAAGAGATCCAACCAGTCCATCCTAAAGGAGATCAGTCCTAGGTGTTCATTGGAAAGACTGATGCTAAAGCTGAAACTCCAGTACTTTGGCCACCGTATGCGAAGAGTGGACTCATTGGAAAAGACCCTGATGCTGGGATGGATTGGGGACAGGAGCAGAAGGGGACAACAGAGGATGAGATGGCTGGATGGCATCACTGACTCGATGGACATGAGTTTTGGTAAACTCCAGGAGTTGGTGATGGACAGGGAGTCCTGGCATGCTGCGATTCAAGGGGTCGCAAAGAGTCAGACACGACTGAGCGACTGAACTGAACTGAACTGAATCAAGTTTTGACACTCAAATAGTTTCTTAAATACTTTGGGGGGAGCATAGAAGTTACTGACGGAGAAGGCAATGGTACCCCACTCCAGTACTTTTGCCTAGAAAATCCCATGGACAGAGGAGCCTGGTAGGCTGCAGTCCATGGGGTCGCTAGGAGTCAGACATGACTGAGCGACTTCACTTTGACTTTTCACTTTCATGCACTGGAGAAGGAAATGGCAACCTACTCCAGTGTTCTTGCCTGGAGAATCCCAGGGACAGGGAAGCCTGGTGGGCTCCTGTGTATGGGATCACACAGAGTCGGACACGACTGAAGCGACTTAGCGGCAGCAGAAGTTACTGGTCTTATAAAAGTTCTATAGTAGAAAATTATTTCATATTTCAGCTCTTTTTTTGGGAGGTTTAAAAAGGTTCAGTCTTTCTTTGGTTGAACACTGAAATAATTTCTTCTTATCTGCTTGTGAATCTTGTTAGAATTTTGGTCAGGTGGCTGCTGCGCCTGGTCTGTGTCAAACAGAAGACTACAGAAAGTCAGTATGATCTCCACCCAGTCGACTAACATATGACTCAGCTTTCCAGTAAAAGTGGAACCAGCCTGGCCCCCCAAAACCTGACCCTGAAACATTTTCAGCAACTGTGAGAGCCCAATGTTGCCACATGAATCTGTACAAACATTCTTCGGGAAATTTATGCTAATTCTTTCTAGAATAAATATTAAATCATCCATGCCTGTAATGGGCCTCCCTGATAGCTCAGTTGGTCAAAAATCCACCTGCAATCCAGGAGACCCCAGTTCGATTCTTGGGTCAGGAAGATCCATTGGAGAAGGGATAGGCTACCTACATTAGTATTCCTGGGCTTCCCTTGTGGCTCAGCTTAGTGAAGAATCTGCCTGCAGTGCATGAGACCTGGGTTCAACCCCTGGATTGGGAAGATCCCCTGGAGAAGGGAAAGGCTACCCACTCCAGTATTCTGGCCTGGAGAATTCCATGGACTATATAAGTCTGTGGGGTCGCAAAGAGTCGGACACGACTGAGTGACTTTCGCTTTTGCCTATAATATCTGGAGTTTCTGAACTCTACTTTTAGAATGGGGTTGCAGTATCAAGTTGTAAGTTTGAGACTCTGATATGATGGCAGTTTGCTTCTTTCTGTGGCCTTGTTTAACCCTTTATTACTTTTTCTACATCAACAGGGTGTTAATTTACACACTCGGTTAATTAAAAGGTTCTTGAACAGTGAACCCGAGTCACAAGGCACGAACCAATGATCACCTCTTCCCTCTACAAGAGGAGATTCTTGACCCTTCTAAATTATCTCCAACATGAATGCTGGAGGCTCATAAGAACAGTCTTGATAATCTTACATGATGCACTCTCTGCTTTTCTCTTTTTATTAGGTTGTTTTACTCTGTCATGTCCTTACAAGTCACATTTGTATCTGTGTCATTAACCCTTTGATTCAACTTCACATGTCCAAGAATATTCAGTGAGTGTTTCCATTTACAGTTTTGCAAGACTGCTTTTTCCTATACACCCATGTGTGCTTAGTCACTCAGTCATGTCCGACTCTGTGACCCCAGGGACTATAGTCTGCCAGGCTCCTCTGTCCACGGGGATTCTCCAGGCCAGAATACTAGAGTGGGTTGCCATGCCCTCCTCCAGGAGATCTTTGCAGTCCAGGGATTGATCCCAGGTCTCCTGCAGTGCAGGCGGATTCTTTACTGTCTAGCCACCAGGCAAGCCTATAACCATAACTAATCATTCTTTCCTATCAATCTGTACTAATAATACATCATAGCTCATGGGATGTAATAAGGATTACACAAGTTTCTACCTATTTATTTTTTGTCTCCAAAGTCTACATAAAAAGAAAGGCTTTTATTTTCTGATGTACCCTTTAAAATTATTTCCCTCTTTCTCTGCAGCTTTAACTCTGTATCCATTATCATCTTTGTTTCATACAATAGCCATTCTCATAGATACTTGAAATTTTTTCAGAAGGTAAAATCAGAGTTTCCTGGAAGGTATAAAGGTGAAAGATTGTATAAGCAGGCATTTCTTGTCATGAATAAGTTACTTGCTTCCTTGAAAATTCCAACTATCTTTGTGTACACATTTAGAATTGCAGTTATCGAGTTGGACAGAGATACCAGAGTCACTGGTGAAGGTAGCCAAAGGCTGGATTTAGTCTTGCCAAGACTTCTGTCACTGGCTCTTAAATTCGAGCACTTCTCTCATCAGGGAGAGAAGCTACTTTAGTTTCTTAAATAATCATTTTCATCAAACAAACATATCATACCATGAATTTCACTATTTTAATAAGCACCAGGGAAGCCCAATAGGCTCATTAGTATGCACCATTTTTCCTCTTTTTTTTTTTCACAAGTTTAGAGAAAAGAAACCATTCATTTTACTTTTATCAATCAAAATAATTGGACTGAAAATCAAATGAAACTTTTTGAGCCAATCAGTTATAATAATTGCTGTATGATTCATGTTGAGTGGGCTGTTGAAAAATAAGCTCTCTGGTTGATGGGCAGTATATTATGCTGGCTATTTCTAAAGGCTGCTGCTCTGAAAACAGATCTATTGCTGAAAGAAGTACACTGAAATGGGGAACAAATTGTGCATTAGAAGGCACTAGACTTATGAATGTCACTCTTTAATGGAAAACGTATAATTCAGAAACATGCTTTTTGGGAGGACAGACAAAACTTGAAGTCATAGGAAGGAAGGGCAGAGATGGAAAGAATCATTTACAAAGGGCTTCTGAATGTGATGGCCAACAACACTGAGGCTTTTCAAAAATCAATTTTACTGCTGGAGAGGATGTGGAGGAAAGGGAAGACTCCTACACTGTTGGGTGGATTTAAATTGGTGCAGTCACTATGGAAAACATTATACAGGTTCCTCAAAAAACTAAAAATAGAGCTACCATATGATCTAGCAATCCCACTCCTGGGCATATATATAGAGAAAAACATGGTTCAAAAAGATACTTGCACCCCTATGTTCACTGCAGCACTTTTTAAAATAGCCAAGACATGGAAACAACCTGAATGTCCATCAACAGAGGAACGGATAAAGTAGATGTGGTTCATCTATGCAATGGACTACTACTCAGCCATCAAAAAGAATGAAATAATGCCATTTGCAGCAACATGGATGGACCTAGAGATTACCATACTAAGTGAAGGAGGCCAAAGACAAATATCATTTGATATCACTTAGATATGGAATCTAAAATATGACACAAACTACATATCTAGGAAAGAGAAAAAGACTCACAAAGAGAACAGACTTGGGATTACCAAGGGGGAAGGGGAATAGGATGAGGAAATGATTGGAAGTTTTGGGTTAGCAGATGTAAACTATTAAACATAAGGATGGATAAACAATAAGGTCCTACTGTATAGCATAGGGAACTGTATTCAGTATCCTATAATAAACCATAATGGAAAAGAAAAAAAATTAAAAGTGTATCCACCAATTCTTTGAAACCTCCCCTCTTCAAAACATGGAGACTAATTCCCCTCCCCTTGAGTGTAGGTTAAACTTAATGACTCAGTTCTCAATAAGAGAATATCACAAAAGTGACCTTGTGTGACTTCTGAGACTAGATGGTATCAGCATGGTGGTTTCCTCCTTCCTCTCTTTATCATGGCTTAGCTGCCAAGTTATTAGGATGCGCAAGCAATCCTATGGAGAATCCAGTGGTGAGAAACTAAGGCCTCCTGCCAATCACCACTGAGTACACCATTTTGGAAGGGGATCTACTAGCCCCAGTTGAGCCTTCAGATGATGCAACCCCATGAGAGACCCTGAGACAGGACCACCTGGCTTCCTGACACCTAGAAACTGTGAGCTAAGACATGTTTATCATCTTGAGCCAAAACATTTCTGGGTAATTTGTTACAAGGTGGTACCTAACTAATGTAGGGCCTCAGTGTGTCATTATGTGGGTCCAGTTTCAGGGTCTGGGGAGTTTTCTCCTCTCACTCTCCTATCTAACAGCAATATAATGCTTCATATAGGAAAAGGCACTGAAGAAACCTCCCTGAACTCCTGGTATTGGAGGATGTAACGTATGACTCTTTACTCCCTTGCTGAGTCAAAAGGGTTTTTGCTGAAGTGATTTTCCATGTGGGGGAGGAGCACCACTTGGCCTGTGTGTATTCCAGTGACAGAAACTCCTTTAGGAAGTTCGTAAACCCAGAATCTCCAACTCAATAAAGGATTGCATTTAACACTGCAACAATCCTACAATGTAGGTACTAGTTGCCTGACCTCAAAGTCATGGGAATCGAAATGCTATGTATGTTTCAGGGATGTACACAAATTTGGGGAAACAGTAAAAGTCTTGTGGGTTTTCCTCATAAATATCTTATGAGTTCTGCATTGCAGAAGAGACAAAGCAAGCCATTAAGAGGGGGAACAGATAGAAGGCACTAAGCACCAGGAGAAAGGTGTTCTCCCAGCTCCGGAAAGAGGCCCTCTTAAGGATTGCTTCCTGAAAGGCTGTTTGAAGGCCTAATCAACTTGACATGGTCTTCAACCCCCCATTCCCTGGATGCCTTGGAAACCCTGCCAGCTCGTGCCTAAACAATGGGCCTCCACAGGGCTACTTTCCTTTGAAATTCTGCCTCCTTTGAAGGAAGCAGCTGAAGGTTTTGCAGGGCATAAGGGGCTGATCCGTATATTCTCAAAGACACTGTGAGCTGGGAAATAGAATGGTTCTGTTGGGAGCCTTTTGTTGTGTCAGGAATTTGTCAACCACCATCTGGGGAAATTACATGACAGGGTTGAACCTGATATGGGATGTAACAGACACCCCAGACATGATGTTCTACAGGAAAGAACATCCACTGCTCTGGCTGGGCTTCGAAAAGGAAAGCACCAGTGATCTGGAGCCAAAGAGATCCTTGTCTCTCCCTTAGTCTTGGTTCTACTACTAACAAGCTGTGTCCCTTCACTTTAAATGTTGCTCTCTTTATCTGCAAATGCAGATAAAATATTTTCTCAGATCTTTTCTGGCTCTGACACTAATGATTTCACGATTCCTCCAGACAGTTGTAAAAGCTTCCAATCCTTGAAGTGAATGGATCCACATTGTTTTCTTTGGGTATTTTCACAAGTATTCTCCTTGGTAAACTACAGCTTTTCTCGATTAGCATTGGGTTTGTCAAGACAAACTATTCAGCTGTGAAAGATGGAATATAGTTGGTTTACCTTTGGTCTTCCTGGAAACATCCAGGAAAAATGATGGAAGGCTGTTTATGAATAATTCTCGTTTGGTTAATGTTGTATAATATCTCAGAGTCATTTTATTTTACCTATTTGTGTAATGGAAATGTTTCTTTTTTATGGAAGTATAGTTAATTTACAATGTTTGACAGTCATTTAAAAAATATAAAGAAGTCTTTATTTGAGGAAAACCTGATAATTAGGAGGCCTGGCTATGTGCTCATGTGCATCAAGTAGTTAAGATTTTCCATTTGTTGGAGAGGAGGAGGATTTTTTACATCTGTAAAACAACTCAGGAAATGTATATCAAATACTACTATCTAGACGCTTCTAAGAGGAGCTAAAGCAGAGGATATGGAAGAAGGCCCCAAGGGGTCCTGCTCAGTTACAATTCCCCCCTTTTCTCTGATACTCCTCAATCTTGAGAGAATAAGCTTTGAACAAGAAAAGGCATAAAGGTTCAGGTAAGGAGGTTACTCATAAACTTCACGGACGCACCCACATTAATGGTTGGTAGTGTTGGAGTCTGACACAGATACTCCATTTTTACTTCCAAATACATTTCTCTTCTCAATAGGCAAAGGTGATGTCACTATTAGTGATTTTAAAGCTTTTCTATATATGAGAAGATGCAAGAATTTGGGCTCATAAATTCTTCTGAAAATTATGTAACTATCTGAGGACCTGTTTTGCCAGTTTTTCCCAGAGCACAGAATGCTTCATTCCTGACCTCCACCTTGAACTCCTTTCAGGGGGTGTTGAAGGTCAGCAGCTGCAGTGGAGAGGTAGGGCTCCTGCTATTGCTGTTTACTCACTCAGTCGTGTCTGACTCTTTGCGACCCCATGGACTGTAGTCCACCAGGCTCCTCTGTCCACGGGATTCTCCAGGCAAGAATACTGGAGTGAGTTACCATTCCCTTCTCCAGGGGATCTTCCTGACCCAGGGATCAAATCTGAGTCTCCTGTATTTGCAGGTAAATTCTTTACTGCTGAGCTACCAGGGAAACCCAAAGACTAAAGAGAGTATGATTCAAAATTTCAAGAGATAAGTTTAAAAAGTCTGAGTTTTCCTCATAGTCAAACATTCTCTGACCTAAATCATAGCAATGTTTTGAGTCCATCTCCTAAAACAAAGGAAATAAAAGTAAAAAGAAATATATGGGACCTAATTAAACTGAAAAGCTTTTGCATAGCAAAGGAAACCACAGACCAAATGAAAAGACCATCTACTGAATGGGAGAAAATATTTGCAACTGATTTATAAACAGCTCATACAACTTAACATTAAAAAACAAACAACTCGATTAAAAAACGGGCAGAAGATCTGAATAGACATTTTTCCAAAGTGGAAATGCAGATGGCCAACAGGCACATGAAAAGATGCTCAACATAGCTAATACCAGGCAAACACAAATCAAAATCACAATGCGATTATCACCTTATACCTGTTAGAATGGCCATCATCAAAAAGAACTGGGGTCTCCTGCATTGCAGGCAGATTCTTTACCAACTGAGCTATGAGGGAAGCCCTCAAAAAGAACACAAGTAACTAACGTTGGCAACGATGTGGAGAAAAGGGAACCCTCATACGTCATTAGTGGGAATGTAAATTGATGCAGCCACTAGGGCATTTCTCAAATAATTTCTCTTTGAAAACAGACTGAGCACTAACATAGCATTGGAAAAGGGAATATTTTATTTGTGACTCAGTTATTAACTTAATAAGGAGTCAATACAGGCTATAGGGGATATTTCACTTTTTAATTTACTCTCTGGTTTATTTCCTCAAAGTGACCAAAAGTAAATGACCATTTACAGAGAGCAAATATTGCTTTTCGCCAGAAATTCCTAATGTATGTGTTCATTTTAGTTTAACATAGTTGTATTAAAAATGACAGAAATAATGACCTAGGCTTCTGTGGTGTTTTCCTTCTGGAGAAGGAAATGGCAATCTACTCTAGTATTCTTGCCTGGGAAATCCCATGGACAGAGAAGCCTGGTGGGCTATAGTCCATGGGGTCACAAACAGTTGGACATGACTTAGCAACTAAACCACCACCACCAGAGAAAATGTACAATGCATGCATTAACATGGATGGGCCTAGAGATTATCATACTAAGTGAAGTAAGCCAGACAGATAAAGACAAATACTACATGATATCACTTATATGTGGACTCTAAAAAAAAAAAAAAAGAGAGACAAACGAATTTATTTGGGACTTCCCTTGTGGCTGAGAAGGTAAAGAGTTTGTCTGCAATGCAAGAGACCTGGGTTTGATCCCTGAGTCAGGAAGATGCCCTGGAGAAGGGAATGGCTACCCGGTCCAGCATTCTTGGCTGGAAAATTACATGGACTGGTGGGCTACAGTCCATGAGGTCACAAACAGTTGGATACTACTCTTATTTATTTACAAAACAGAAAGAGACTCATACACACAGAAAACAAAGCAAGCAGAGAACCGAGTTCAGCAAGCTTCCTCTTAAGAGCCCAATTTCTCTCCCTCTCTGGTGGTGGTGGTTTAGTTGCTAAGTTGTGTCCAACACTTTGTGAACCCATGGACTATAGTCCACCAGGCTTCTCTGTCCATGGGATTTCCCAGGCAAGAATACTGGAGCAGGTTGCCATTTCTTTCTCCAGGGGATCTTCCTGGCCCAGAGATTGAACCCGTGTCTCCTGCAATGCAGGCAGATTCTTTTACCACTGAGCCACCAGGGAAGCCCCTTCTCCCTCTCTATTCCCTTCTAATGTGAGAATGAAAAAGAATAAAAAAGTGGTAGCAAGGGCCTGCACGTCTTCCTCCTACTCTTTCCATAGAGGACACAAGGCAGGGCTGAGCAGTGTTTCCATTCCTTCTGGAATTCCAAGGTGATGTTGGCCTGAACTTGCATGGAACATTGCGCAGCTCACTTGGGTGTAACCTGACACATGATGTCATTGTCAGCCGTCTGGATTAATCAACTCCAGCTGCCAGACTCTCTGCTCTGTGTGGGGGTTCAAGCCTTCTCATCTGTTCCTGGCCCCCCTGCCCCACTTTTCTCTGCTTGAGCCTCCAGCCACACCAGATGGCTCTTTTTTGGTATCAGAGATCATTTTTCTCTGATCAATGTCTCAGCCCCAATCTGTGCGGAACAATTCAAACCACCTCTATCACTTTCATTGCTTTAGGCATTTTTAGAGATTGATTTCCATGACACATGCATACGTGTGTGCATGTACACAGTGACCACAACGCACATGCGTATAGAACTTCATTCTTTTTAACTTTCACACACCCCACAACCCAGGCTCAGAAACAGTATTTCTTCAATACTCTTGAACTTGGGTTCTCTACACTGGCTGTGGATAAGAAATATGTTGAGGATCATCTCCAAAACCCTTATCTATTACACTTGAGTACTTAGAAACTACAAAAAGTCAAGTTTACCAGCCCCTAGGGTCTATTATATATCCTGCTGATCTGGTCAAGCAACTTCATTTTTTGGCTCTGGGAAATCTTGCTCGTAATTACAATACTCAAGTTCCAACAACGTAGGGATTTTCAGGAGTGGTTGAGAAAGACCTGGCAGCTCACACACTCTGCCTGGCAGCTGGAGCCCTGAGCCAATGACTGTTCTCACCAGCAAACCACGGGTTGGGCTTCTGAATAATGTCTTTCACCATACCTGCAATGATCACAGTCATCTTCATGAGTGAAAGGGAGTAACTGATACAAATGTGTCACTTCCTTGAGGGAATATTTTAAAGCAACAGTAGTTTTCATTTACTATTTTAGGTCTGATAGTTAGCACTGTTTTTTCAATGATGATGAAAGCGGTTCTCTTTAAGACAATATCTAAAATAGTCTACTTGGCTTCCCTTGGCAATCTTTATGTGTCATATAGGTGAAAAAACATTACTTCTATTGCAGGGGTTTGCAGCCAGGGGTGATTCTGCACCTTCCCCACCCATCCTGTGGGGAGGTGCTACCAGCATCTAATGGGTGGAGTCAGGAATGCTGTTCAGCATCCTATAGTGCCCAATCAGCCTGACCTCCACCAACAGCAAAGAACTGCCTGGCCCAAATGTCAACAGTGTCCAGACTGAGAAGCCCAGCTCTATCAGATTATGAATTATTTACACCATCTGATGAAGCCCTGCTCCTTATAAAGGAGCACCTAAGACTCTAGACTGAGGAGCCTGGCAGGCTACAGTCCATGGGGCTGCAAAGACTTGGATGCAACTGAGCGACTAAGCATGCAAGAGTATAGGATTTCAGGTGTGAGGCCATCCTTCTTACAAAATGTTTTGAGCCAGGTGAAGGCTCACCCTAGAAACCAAAAGCTGTACCTGTATCTTGGCTAACTTCTAGGCACCAACAAGATTTCTATTTAATTTTGGTAGATCTCTGGAGCTTGAGGCCTTCCTCTTCCTCTTCCTCTTCAGAGCTTTTTCCAAGACTAAGGATTGGACAGGAACGCCTGGTGTGCTGCAGTTCATGGGGTCGCAAAGAGTCGGACTCGAATGAGTGACTGAACTGAAGGATTTTATTGGGCTTCCCAGGTGGCGTTAGTGGTAAAGAATCTGACTGCCAATGCGGGATATGCAAGAGACATGGGTTCCATCCCTGGGTAGGGGAGATCCCCTGGAGGAGGGCATGGTAACCCACTCCAGTATTCTGGGAAATCCCACGGACAGAGGAGCTCCAGCAGGCTACAGTCCATGGGTTGCAAACAGTCAGACACGACTGAGCACTTACTTAAGGATTTTATTAGCCTATAGTTCCTTGGTACAGTTTAATCATACTCCTTAAGAAACAAACAGAATTGTGTATAATAACAACAGAAACCTCGATTCAAGTCAGGAGACCAGAGGGGGTGCTCTCATGCTCTTCAATGACAGCCAACTCCAACAGGAAGAAGACCCTTCTTTCCTGTCAAGGGCTCAGCCAATGGAAAGCATGGACTCTGTTTACTATAGCTCTATCACCTCTACAGAAGTGTTCTTCTTCCCCTGACATGTGGAGGCTTACCCATGGCTTGCCAAGGTTTCAGACCCTGAACTGCAATTCTCTGCTGATAGCTAATAAACCCATCTTTCCTAGAGAAGTATCTGGCAGTCTGATTATTTCAGGTCAGCAATATGCAGAAAACAAATGCAAGATCTTATAAGACTGATTTCTTTGGTGTAAAAAAGTAATAGTGGTACCAGCTGGGTTTGGGAGGAACTCGTGACCCTGTGAAGGTTTTCACAGGTCAACTTGCCTTCTTTTTGTTCTAAGTCATGAAACTTCTACAAAGCCAGTCTCACTCACGAAGTTCCATTTTCGTTCATCTTCAGAGCTAATGTTCAAGGGAGTGGTTTTTTTTTTATTATTATTGTCATAAGCTCTCATTCTCATCAAAAAAAAAGTGATCAGTATATATTCTCTTAAAAATGAAGAGAACAATAACCTCAAAACCCACCTTTTTGGATCAGCGTTTCCAGATTACAGCATTATACAGGGATGACAGTTCAGTTTTAGTCTCTCCCAAATCTCATGCTGCTCCTACTAATGGAATATACAGGGCCAGGCCTTTGGTGGCCATGTGATGCTTTTCAAGCAAGTGTTCAAGAAAAGAACCAGGTGATTTTTGCCTCTAGAAAGTTTCTAGTATAGCTTCTAGTTCTCAAGAAGAAATAGACTGTTAAGGATGCTGTATTTTTAAGTGAGATGATAGTGTGTAGGTATGTTTTTTAAATTATCTTTAGAGTTAAATTCTTAACTATTTATGGATTAAAACAATATAATGTCTGGAAAGTGCTTCAAAATAGTTCAGGGGAAAAGGTATGGATGAAATGAAGTTGGCCATGAGTTTATAACTGTTTTAAACTGATGATGAATACATGAAGGTGTATGTATTCTAATCGAAATGCTCCAGTGGACTGGGAGAAATTGATGACCAAGAAGAGAGAGGAAATGGCCTAACAAAAAAATATTTAAGACATGATGGATTACAGTGAGGTATTACCTCACACTGGTCAGAATGGCCATCATCAAAAAAAGTCTACAACAATAAATGCTGGAGAGGATGTGGAAGAAACGGAACCCTCATACACTGTTGGTGGGAATGTAAATTGGGACAGCCACTACGGAGAAGAGTATGGAAGTTCCTTTAAAAAACTAAAAATAGAGCTACTCTATGATCCAGCAATCCAACTACCAGGCACATACCCTGAGAAAACCATAATTCAAAAAGACACATGCACCCCAATGTTCATAGAAGCACTATTTACAATAGCCAGGACATGGAAGCAATCTAAATGTCCGTTGACAGATGAATGGATAAAGATGATGTGGTATGTGTTAACACACACATACATTACTCAGCCATAAGAAAGAATGAAATAATGCCATTTGTAGCAATATGGATGGATCCAGAGATGATCATACTAAGTGAAGTAAGTCAGAAATAGAAAAGCAAATACACGATTATTACTTATATGTGAAATCTATAAAAAGATACAAATGAACTTACTTACAAAACAGAAACAGACTCACAGACTTAGAAAACAAGATTATGGTTACAAAAGTGGAAAGAGGTTGGAGGGATAAATTAGGACGTTAGGATAAATAAATACCCACTACTACATATAAAGAAATGGCAACCCACTCCAGTATTCTTGCCTGGAGAATCCCATGGACAGAGGTGCCTGGTGGGCTACAGTCCATGTGGTCACAAAGAGTCAGACATGACTGAAGTGACTGAGCATGCACATATAAAGTAGATAATCAACAAGGACCTACTATATAGTACAGGGATCTCTACTCAGTTCTAATAACTTGTATGCAAAAAGAATCTGAAAAAGGAAACATGTATGTATAAATGATTAACTTTGATGTAGACCTGAAAGTAACACAACATTGTAAATCAGCTCTACTCCAATGTAAAATAAAAATTTTTGAAAAGACATGATGGGACAGGACGTAGATTTCAGAGACTAGAATGTCTCAAGTAATCACTATAAATTCAGCCTGATCCTTGAGCGTATTGAAAACATCTCCCTCCACTCTGGCCATTTTGCCAGATGTGGAGACATTTAGAAGAGGAGTAAAGATATTTCTAAGCCATATTAATTTATACTTTGGCTTGCTTTTTATCTTGATGCACTTAACATATTGGGAGCCACACTGGACATACTTTCCTCCTTTAAATGTCAAGGGTTTATTGAAATTGTGAATCAATTTTCTTTTTCTAAAATCTTGGCTTTGTAAGGCTGATATCTGGGCCAGTATGGTCATAGATTTTACAATAACATTTTGGTTGATGTCACTTTCTTACTCTCCCTCAAAATAATGAGTTGCATGGGAACTGTAATGTTTCTTCCTCCATGAGGTCATGAACGGGTGAAGCTTTCAAGCTCCTATCACTTTTTCCAAAAGATATCACTCATTCTGACTCCTAATTAATTGACATTATTATGTAGCAACCAAATAAATAGTCTCCTAAAGAAAGCATCCTCTCCTTGGCTGTTCCAGCAGACTCTGCTGACTCATTTGGTGTTGGATTTGAGTAAGTCTGCAGGCACATAATGCCTAAGAAGCCACACTTTCTCTGAGCCATTCCCCTGCCTCCTTGTCCCTACCAAGTAGGGGAAGCTAACAAGAAGCTTTGTTCTGGGTTTTCAGTATCTTTGCAAGAGAGGGGGTTTAGCATGGCTTTGGCAACCACCTCTAAAGAATATATTCCATAAGCTAAAGATTCCTTTGCTACATTTGCTTGTTTTTCAGCTGAAATTCCTTTAAACGTGTATCACATAATCTTTTATGCTCAGGTTCCAGGCTCACAAGAACTGCATTGTGGCCACCTTGGTTGCCCCTTTATCACTGGGTGTTTCTTTTAATTAATTTATTTATTTTAATTTGAAGCTAATTACTTTCCAATATTGTGGTGGTTTTGGCCATACATCCACATGAATCAGCCATGGGTGCACACGTGTCCCCACATCCTGAACCCCCTTCCCATCTCCCTCACCCCATCCCTCTGGGTTGACCCAGAGCACGAGCTTTGAGTGCCCTGCTTCATACATCGAACTTGTACTGGTCATCTATTTTACATATGGTAATATACATGATTCAATGCTATTCTCTCAAATCATCCTACCCTTGCCTCCTCCCACATAGTCCAAAAAGTCTGTTCTTTACCTCTGTGTCTCTTCTGCTGTCTTACATATAGGGTCGTTGTTACCATCTTTCTAAATTCCATATATATGTGTTAATATATTGTACTGGTATTTCTTTTTCTGACTTACTTCACTCTGCAAAATAGGCTCCAGTTTCATCCACCTCATTAGAACTGATTCAAATGTGTTCTTTTTTATAGCTGAGTAATATTCCATGGTGTATATGTACCACTGTACCACAACTTCCTTATCCATTCATCTGCTGATGGATATCTAGGTTGCTTCCATGTCCTGGCTATTGTAAACAGTGCTACAGTGAACACTGGGGTACACGTGTCTCTTTCAATTCTGGTTTCCTCGGTGTGTATGCCCAGCAGTGGGATTGCTGGGTCATAAGGAAGTTCTATTTCCAGCTTTTAAAGGAATCTCCACACTGTTCTCCATAGTGGCTATACTAGTTTGCATTCCCAAAAACAGTGTAAGAGGGTTCCCTTTTCTCCACATCCTCTCCCAGTGGGTGTTTCTTTAAGAGAATCTATCTAGATGACAGATGAAGAAACTGAGGCCCAGAGAATCACCTCAAGGGGTGATATGGAGGCTACCCAGTTAAGAGTTAGGAGGGTGAAAGAGGAAAGTGAAAAAGCTGGCTTAAAACTCAGTATTAAAAAAACTAAGATCATGGCATCTGGTCCCAACACTTAATGGCAAATAGAAGGTCCCAGCATCCAATAACAATAGATACAACAGTGATAGCAACCACACTAATCACACTAAGATATTCCACAACTATACATTTACCCCCAAGAATCCAAATAATATCAGTAAGATGGAACTCAGTTTGCAGGAGAACCCCTCTGATGAAATTTTGCTAATGTGAAACTGGAAAGCAAGTAAGTCCAATTGAATTCAATGGAAGTGACATATTCTTTCTATTTTTTATTCTAGATAATATGGTTTTAACTGATTTGAGGCCACATATTAGAATCTGGCCTCATTTGTGCTTATATTTTCATACTCGATGACTTAATGTACTCAAATCTACCCGAGGTTGGTATGGGCCTGCATGTGTGTACAAGTGGTTGCTCATTGAACTCATGCTTAGTAGAGTACATCAAAGTCAGTCTTTAGCTTATTGCCAGTGGCATTTCCCTGTTTCCTTGGTGGCAAATTCCAGCCTTCAGAAGACATGCTTTTCAAGAGTTCAGTGGTGGAGAACTGCTTATAGTTCCTGGAGACAGAGTTAGGAAAGCAATCAATCAACTCCACTCAATTAGCAGAGGACACAAGGAATAAGGAGAGAGAGCTCAGGGGAGAGGGGAGCCTGAGGTCCAGTTTGAAACCTATTTTTATCTGAGTGAATCATTTCAGTTCTCTGCACCTCAGTTTCTTCATCTGTAAAATGAAGGTTTGGAATGCTAAGCCTTTTTTTAAAACAATTTTAAAGGTTATACTCCATTTATAGTTATTACAAAATATTGGCTCTGTTCCCCATGTCGTACAGTACATCCCTGAGCCTAACTCACCCCAATAGTTTGTGCCTCCCACCCTATATTACTGCTCTCTCCCCACTACTGGTAACCAATAGTTGCTTCTTTTTTGGTATTAGAATGCTTACTCTTTATTACTCTGGCTTTTTTCATTCTGATAGTCTATTTACTAATGACTATGTACTAGGTACAGTTCCTATAGGAAATGCAAAATTTTCTACAACCTAACAGCGACCTTCAGAATGCTTCAAACCTCTTTGGGAAAAAAAAATTCAACTATTAACAAAAAAATGTCATGCAGTGGTGACAGGCAGATTACAAATGCTCAGACTTGAAGGGAACTTCATTTTGGTTGCTGTTTGGTAGGAAATGTGTGCAGAGAAACATTAATGAGGACTTGTCTCAAGTGTTGGTTCTAAATGAAACTGGTCTATTCCCAGTACTGGGGTTGGAAGACAAACACAAGAGTAAGGGACTCTACAGTCTAAAACCTCCCCAAAGGGATACTACTATATATGGCTAGCAATGAAATCCAATATGGTCCAAAGCCCAAGGGGCCTTATAAACTGTGAGGGATACTGGTTAACTTGAGCTGCATAGATAAGATAAAGCTTCCCAAAGAGGTAACAATTGAGACAGGTATGGACTTTTGGAAGGAAGCCATGCCGATCAAAATCAACATGGTAATGGTTGCATGTTTCCCATACACAGTTGTGTGAAATTCAGGAAGCTATAGCTAAAAAAAAAATATGATTTTGATATTCACCCAGATTTAAGAGCCCATGCATTATTAATCATATTTCCATGGAAGCACTGTGTTCAAATTAGGAACTTTTAGTTCAAAAGAGAGCTGTAGAACTTGGTGTAGAGTCCAGAGAAAAGAAAGCAAAACCATTAAAAGTTCAGTGGTGGAATTCTAGAAAAAATGGTAAATGAAATAAAGAAGGCTGAGGGGGAAATAAGATTTCAAATATGAAAATCGCTTTTCTATGAGTAGTAGCTGACTCTTGTTCTCTGGGTACATCCAGAATGAGAAAAATGGGAGTGAGCAAAAATGGGAGCAGTTAGGATTTAAAGCAGATGTGCAGGCAAAGTCCTGACAAGGCTAGTGAGATGATGGTATCTAGATATTTTTAAGGTATAATTTGCATTGATCTGACAGAACATAGACAAGGCAAAATATTATTGCTTCATATATATTCAGATTACTCAGGGCTAACCCCCTATCTATATCTACCAAGGAACTACAAACAAGGATTGCTGTTGTTCAGTCGCTCAGTCATGTCTGACTCTTTGCAACCCCATGGACTGCAGCATGCCAGGCTTCTCTGTCCTTCACCATCTCCCAGAGCTTGCTCAAACTCACAAACGATGATACATTTGCAAAATGTAGATTCACATGTGCCTGGTGATTGTAGACATTTCTCATGTGCTTGGAGGATGGACATGATCTCTCTCATAAGGAAAGATCTTTTTTGTTCCTATAAATGCTGGAGAACAGAACAAATTGCAGTGCATTTTTATTTATTTTCTTTTTTAACTTTACAATATTGTATTGGTTCTGCCATATATCCACATGAATCCGCCACAGGTATACACGTGTTCCCCATCCTGAACCCTCCTCCCTCCTCCCTCCCCGTACCATTCCTCTGGGTCGCCCCAGTGCACCAGCCCAAGCATAGGTTCTCCAGCAGTTGGCCATGACGGAGGTCCACTATCATTGGTCCATTAAGTGGTGACAGCTTGGAATCAGATCACAGAATGTTAGATCTGGAAGAGAGCTAGTCTAGTGCGTCTCCAAGTGTGGTTGAGAAACAATCAGTGTGGGGATGTCCTGAGTTTTCTTCTGAAAAAAAGAAAGAGGACTTCTCTGGTGGTCCAGTGGTTAAGATTTCACCTTCCAAAGCAGGGGGTGTGGGTTCAGTCCCTGGTCAGGGAGCTAAAATCCCACATGCCTCAATATTGTAACAAATTCAGTAAGGATTTTAAAAATGATCCACATTAAAAAAAACTAAAAACAGAAAAAATAATAAAAAGAAGGAATTTTGTAGTCTTATAAATTTATATAATCCTGAGTTAAAAAGTTAAACAGATTCACTTATTGCAAGGATTCTCAGAGGCTTCATTCTTCCAGAAGGGCATAGGAACAAGCAGATGCATTCTTGTATCTCATCAGATCATTTTTCTATGAAATACACTCTGAGACAAAGGGAATGATGTGGACCAGCTCCTTCATTTATCTTTAAACAACAGCATCTCAAGTTTAGAGAGGTAAAGAGAGATACCTAACATCATATACAGTCAATAAAACACTGAAGCGTAGAAACAAGTCTCCCAACTCTATGGAGGGTGCCTTTTCAGGCCCCCACTCTGTGAAAGCTATACCCCCATTTAAGGCAAACAGTCACCACATCCAATGTACATTTGGGACAACCCAGTGTGTCCAGTTGGAATACACCCAGCGGAGCAATATTGAGGGCCCCAAAGTCAAAGGGATCAACTGCTAAGCTTGCAATGCCATGAGGACATGATGTGATAGTGACCAATGAAAAAATTGTGGTTGAAACTAATCTTGTGCAGGAGAGAAAAATCTGTTACTCCAAAATGCATCTCTTTGGCATGAGGATTAATTTAAGCTGATTGTTTTAAAGAAACAGACAACTCAGAAAGTTTTCTTTTACTCGCTCCCCTCCCCGCCTTGGCTCAGATGGTAAAGAAAGAATCTGCCTGCAGTGCAGGAGACCTGGGTTTAATTCCTGGGTTGGGAAGATCCCCTGGAGAAGGAAATGGCAAGCCACTCCAGTATTGTTGCCTGGAGAATCCCATGGACAGAGAAGCCTGGCATGCTGCAGTCCATGGGGTTGCAAAGAGTCAGACACAACTCAGCAACTTTTAGCTATTAAAAGAATTTACATAAAGGACCAGAATAAAGCAGTCACCAGAAATATCTTCAAAGATTATGGGGTGAGGTGTAGTCGGGACAACTGGGCAGGCCAAAAGACCAGAGTCCACTCAGTATCCCATTGTCTCTGCAGGACCCAGCAAACACTTGTTTACCAAATGAGTGCTTTTCCATCTCCATGTCAATTGCCTTCCTCCCTATTGAAGTCCCAAATGACTATCCCCAACCTTCTCTTTTGTCTTCAACTAAAGATGGTATTCAAGGTGAGGGTTTTGGCCATTTTGGTGAGTGACTTAGTTTTCCTGGGTCTCTCCCATGTTTACCCGTCATTAAACTTCTGTTTGATTTTCTCCTGTTAATCTGCCTCATGTCAATTTAATTCCATATCATCTGGAAGAACTAGAAGGATCGAAAATTTCTTCCTGCCTGATGTTTATAACCATTATATTTGTGAAACTGAAAGTGTTAGTCGCTCAGTTGTGTCCGACTCTGCAACCCCATGGATTGTAGCCTGCTGGGCTCCTCTTTCCATGGAATTCTCCAGGCAAGAATACTGGAGTGGGTTGCCATTTGCTTCTCCATGGGATCTTCTCCACCCAGGGATCAAACCCAGGTCTCCTGCATTACAGGCGGATTTTTTTTTTTTACCACCTGAGCCACCAGGGACTCATATCAGTGTATTAACATGACCTGTATTATACTGCAACACAAAGTTCTGTGCAAAGGTCTCAATTTTTTATAGAGACTTTCTGAAAGTGACAGTTGTTCAGTCGTGTCCAGCTCTTTGTGACCCCATTCTACATGAATGCTGTTCTAGGCTTTGGACATGTGGTTTACATGTATATACATATCTACCTTAAGGCTCCTCTGTCCATGGGGTTTTCCAGGCAATAGTACTGGAGTGGATTGCCATTTCCTTCTCCAGGGGATCTTCCCAACCCAGGGATTGAACCCGGGTCTCCCGCATTGTAGACAGATGCTTTACCATCTGAGCCACCAGGGAAGTCCCAAGCATGGGCTAGAGGGTAGCAAAAGAGAATGCTTAGCAGATGGGTGTTAGGAGTGAAGTAAATTGCTTGATGATGCCACCAATTAGGTGGTCTCTAAGATATATACATATATATATATATATATATATATATATATATATATATATATATATCACTTACTCCCAGGAGTAGAAAGTATTAATCCATGTATCTGAGTAGCAGCCACAGATCATTAATTAAGCTTAAATTCCCTATTATAATCTGTATTTTGGACCATTTTATACAAAATGGAATGAATTTACTTTTGAACAAAACATCCAGAGTAGTAAAGAGAAGTGAAACCAAATAATTGTTGTCTTTTAAAAATAAATATTTAAGAGCTTTTTAGAGTCTTTGTTTTGGATGGAACTTTTCAAAGCCTGCTATATTGGTGCCTGTTGGTAGAAGCTGACTCCTGCTGTCCGCTTCTTGGGTGCAGATGCAGCATATTCTTTGGGTGTATTTTAGTCGTTTTTATACTGAGATGAATAGGCTATTTGAAGTGAAGGGAGGACTGGTAGTTCCTGTTGGAATAAAAGGATCATAAATCCGTTCATGCCAAACTGTGAACAGTTAGACAATGCACTGAAGGCAATTTTTATTTGGTAATTACTGTCTTTGTTCAGAAGCTTTGCCAAAGCTGATTGAAAAGCTCCCAGAACAAAACAGTGAAAGGATAAAGCTCCCTCATTAGCCTAAACTGCATTTGAATTATTCCTGTCTTTTAGGACACTCCGGTTTTTCTTTTTAAACAAAGGGTTAATGGGCTCTTTAGCTTATATATTCAAAATCAAGAGGGATGGAAGAGGATAGTTATCTCCTATCTTCCTAATCTTGACTAAAGGGTTGGAATGAGACCAACAGATTTTCCCCTTTGAAAGCTTTGCCTTTATGGCTGCTTCCTCAAAGAGCAAGAGTCAGCAAGTGAGTCAAATGGCTAGAGACTCTCCTGAAGATAGGAGGAATGAATGAGCACACTGAAACATCTTCCCACTAAAAGGGAGTACACAGAATGCCCATATCAGCAAATACTCTCATTGGAAGCACTTCGAATCTCTATTACCATATTATCAACATAAGGTATTTGGCTCTTGAAACACCTGGAGTAACAGGCAAATTTGGCCTTGGAATACGGAATGAAGCAGGGCAAAGTCTAATAGAGTTTTGCCAAGAAAATGCACTGGTCAGAACAAACACCCTCTTCCAACAACACAAGAGAAGACTCTACACATGGACATCACCAGATGGTCAACACCAAAATCAGACTGATTATATTCTTTGCAGCCAAAGATGGAGAAGCTCTATACAGTCAGCATAAAACAAGACCAGGAGCTGACTGTGGCTCAGACCATGAACTCCTTATTGCCAAATTCAGACTGAAATTGAAGAAAGTAGGGAAAACCACTAGACCATTCAGGTATGACCTAAATCAAATCCCTTATGATTATACAGTGGAAGTGAGAAATAGATTTAAGGGCCTAGATCTGAGAGACAGAGTGCCTGATCAACTATGGAATGAGGTTCATGACATTGTACAGGAGACAGGGGTCAAGACCATCCCCATGGAAAAGAAATGCAAAAAAGCAAAATGGCTGTCTGGTGAGGCCTTGCAAATAGCTGTGAAAAGAAGAGAAGCGAAAAGCAAAGGAGAAAAGGAAAGATATAAACATCTGAATGCAGAGTTCCAAAGAATAGCAAGAAAAGATAAGAAAGCCTTCTTCAGCGATCAATGCAAAGAAATAGAGGAAAACAACAGAATGGGAAAGACTAGGGATCTCTTCAAGAAAATCAGAGATACCAAAGGAACATTTCATGCAAAGATGGGCTCGATAAAGGACAGAAATGGTAGGGACCTAACAGAAGCAGAAGATATTAAGAAGAGATGGCAAGAATACACAGAAGAACTGTACAAAAAATATCTTCACAACCCAGATAATCACGATGGTGTGATCACTGACCTAGAGCCAGACATCCTGGAATGTGAAGTCAAGTGGGCCTTAGAAAGCATCACTACAAACAAAGCTAGTGGAGGTGATGGAATGCCAGTTGAGCTATTCCAAATCCTGAAAGATGATGCTGTGAAAGTGCTGCACTCAATATGCCAGCAAATTTGGAAAACTCAGTAGTGGGCACAGGACTGGAAAAGGTCAGTTTTCATTCCAATCCCAAAGAAAGGCAATGCCAAAGAATGCTCAAACTAACACACAATTGCACTCATCTCACACGCTAGTGAAGTAATGCTCAAAATTCTCCAAGCCGGGCTTCAGCAATATGTGAACTGTGAACTTCCTGATGTTCAAGCTGGTTTTAGAAAAGGCAGAGGAACCAGAGATCAAATTGCCAACATCAGCTGGATCATGGAAAAAGCAAGAGAGTTCCAGAAAATCATCTATTTCTGCTTTATTGACTATGCCAAAGCATTTGACTGTGTGGATCACTATAAACTGTGGAAAATTCTGAAAGAGATGGGAATACCAGACCACCTAACCTGCCTCTTGAGAAATCTGTATGCAGGTCAGGAAGCAACAGTTAGAACTGGACATGGAACAACAGACTGGTTCCAAATAGGAAAAGGAGTTTGTCAAGGCTGTATATTGTCACCCTGCTTATTTAACTTATATGCAGAGTACATCATGAGAAACGCTGGACTGGAAGAAACACAAGCTGGAATCAAGATTGCTGGGAGAAATATCAATAACCTCAGATATGCAGATGACACCACCCTTATGGCAGAAAGTGAAGAGGAACTCAAAAGCCTCTTGATGAAAGTGAAAGAGGAGAGTGAAAAAGTTGGCTTAAAGCTCAACATTCAGAAAAAGAAGATCATGGCATCTGGTCCCATCTCTTCATGGGAAATAGATGGGGAAACAGTGGAAACAGTGTCAGACTTTATTTTTCTGAGCTCCAAAATCACTACAGATGGTGACTGCAGCCATGAAAGTAAAAGATGCTTGCTCCTTGGAAGGAAAGTTATGACCAACCTAGATAGCATATTCAAAAGCAGAGACATTACTTTGCCAACAGAGGTTCATCTAGTCAAGGCTATGGTTTTTCTAGTGGTCATGTATGGATGTGAGAGTTGGACTGTGAAGAAGGCTGAGCACCGAAGAATTGATGCTTTTGAACTGTGGTGTTGGAGAAGACTCTTGAGAGTCCCTTGGACTGCAAGGAGATCCAACCAGTCCATTCTAGGAGATCAGCCCTGGGATTTCTTTGGAAGGAATGATGCTAAAGCTGAAACTCCAGTACTTTGGCCACCTCATGTGAAGAGTTGACTCATTGGAAAAGACTCTGATGCTGGGAAGGATTGGGGGCAGGAGGAGAAGGGGACGACAGAGGATGATATGGCTGGATGGCATCACTGACTCGATGGACGTGAGTCTGAGTGAACTCTGGGAGTTGGTGATGGACAGGGAGGCCTGGTGTGCTGCGATTCATGGGGTTGCAAACAGTCAGACATGACTGAGTGACTGATCTGATCTGATCTCTGAAGGCATTCCCTTAGTGCTTCAGGATGTCAATGCTGAGAGAGGGAGGGAGAAGGAAACTAGGAACGACTAGTATGGTCACACTCAAGACTTATACTCAAGTTAGTAGGTAAAATAAAATCTTCTCTATCTTGTTGAAAGATCCATTATTCAATTCAAAGAACATTTATGGATAGAGGGAGGAGACAAAATGGCAAAGTAGAAGGACTTGAGCTCACCTATTCTCATGAAAACACCAAAATCACAACTAACTGCTGAACAACCATTGACTGGAACCTGCCAAAAAAGATATTGTACATCCAGAGACAAGTCACAATGAGATGGTAGGAGGGGCACTTTCCAGATATAATCAAATCTCATAACTACCTGGTGACCAACCCATAAACTAGAAAAATAACTATATCACAGAGGTCGTCCCATAGGAGTCAGATTTCTGAGCCCCATGTCAGGCTCCCCAGTCTGGGGGTCTGGCATCAGGAGAAGGAGCCGCCAGAGCACTTGGCTTTGAAGGCCAGCGGGGCTTGAGAGCAGGAGCTGTGCAGGACTGGGAGAAACAGACTCCACTCTTAGAGGGCATTCACAAGTTTTCATGTGTACTAGGACCCAGGGCAAAGCAGTGACTCCATAGGAGACTGAGCCAGAACTACCTGTGGGTCTTGGAAGGTCTCCAGGAGAGGTGTGGGTTGGCTGTGGCTGACTGTGGAGGCAAGGACACTGGTGGTAGAGGCCCCAGGGAAAACTCACAGGCATAAGCTCTCCCAGAGGTTGCCATTTTGGCACTGAGAACGGGCCCCACCCAATAGCCTGCAGGCTCCAGTGCTGGGACGCTTCAGGCCAAGCACCCAACAGGGTGGGAACAGCCTCACCCATCAGCAGACAGTCTCCCTACAGTCATACTGAGCTCACAACCACCTTGAAAACACACTCCTTAACATGGCCCTGCCCAACAGAGGAACAAGACCCAGACACAGACTGGCTGAATGGATACAAAACAAAACCCATATAAATGCTGTCTACAAGAGACCCATTTCAGATCTAGGGACGCATACAGACAAAGTGAGGGGATGAAAAAAGGTTCAGTTCAGTTCAGTTCAGTCGCTGTCATGTCCGACTCTTTGCGACCCCATGAATCGCAGCACGCCAGGCCTCCCTGTCCATCACCAACTCCCAGAGTTCACTCAGACTCACGTCCATCGAGTCAGTGATGCCATCCAGCCATCTCATCCTCTGTCGACCCCTTCTCCTCCTGCCCCCAATCCCTCCCAGCATCACAGTCTTTTCCAATGAGTCAACTCTTCACATGAGGTGGCCAAAGTATTGGAGTTTCAGCTTTAGCACCATTCCTTCCAAAGAGATTCCAGGGCTGAAAAAAGGTACAAAGGGGAAATATGGATGGTAGTGATAAATTAGGAGTTTGGGATTAACATATACACACTGCTATGTATAAAATAGATAAGCAACAGGGACCTACTGTACAGCACAGGGAACTCTACTCAATACTCTGTAGTAATATACATGGGAAAATAATCTGAAAAAGAATGGATGTATGTACATGCACAACTGATTCACTTTGCTGTACACCTGAAACTAACTCAACATCGTAGATCAACTATACTCCAATGTAAAATGAAAGTTAAAAATTGGAAACAAAACAAATAAAAAAACCTCCAACAACAACAAATAACACTTATGAAATACATTGTATGTTCCCAAAGTTACTTTCTGATGGTTTAACATTGCTAATAATCTAATTGGCCTGCTGCTGCTGCTGCTAAGTCACTTCAGTCGTGTCCAACTCTGTGAGACCCCATAAACGGCAGCCAATCAGGCTCCCCCATCCCTAGGATTCTCCAGGCAAGAACACTGGAGTGGGTTGCCATTTCCTCCTCCAATGCATGAAAGTGAAAAGTGAAAGTCAAGTCGCTCAGTCATGCTGCTTATTATGTGGTTCTGGTTGGCCTGCAAATATTGGAAGATGAAAATACTATGTGAAAAGACAGTCATTTCAACTACTGTTAATTGATACTTACTTTATGGCAGTCATTGGAGGTAAAACATGAGTAAGTCACAGCCTCTCCAATGAGGAGATTGATAATTAAACATTATCGGTGTGCTTGTGTCAAAATATTTATTATTCAAATACAGGTTGTTCAGGGAAGCAAAAGTCAATATAATACTTAAAAATTCAGTAGGAACTGATTACTTAGTAAAATCTGTCCCCAACCAAGCATCCCTCTTTGTTACTAAGGCATATCCCTGCCTATTGGGTCAGTGTCTTTGGTAATGTCAACCAAAACAATGCAGAGGTCTGCCAACAAGAGTTTATTTGGGGTCTTAAGAAGTGAAATTTGGGAGAGACAGATTTGGATAAAGCCAAAAGAGGGTTCTGGGTAAGAGCAAGAATCAGGAGCTTATAAAGGCAAAAGCCACACAAGAAAAGAAATATTTACCCTTAAGGGTAGGCTGCAACAAGCTGTTCTAGGGTAAGCATCCAACAAGTATCTTGAGTTTCCAGATGTTGTGGATGACTGTGTTAAGACAATGAACGGTCGAAAGGTCAGATTCCATCCAGGCTGAAATGTACATACATCATACTTCCTCAGTGGCCTCCTGGCTCCATTTTAGAGAGCTCTCTTAGCAACACTGACTCCCATTTTTATTTGCCTTTCACACTAGTCAGTATTTGCAGATTAAGATCTTAAACCAAAAGCAATTAAATTTGGCTAATGTTAACTCATGCCTACTTTATGCCAGTCATTGGTGGTACAAGTCACATCCTCTCCATTAAAGAGTTCCCAATCTAGTGAAGGAGCCTGGTGTGTCATTACATGTGGGTATTGTAAAATATGACAAAATAATACAAGTAGTTTTTAACTGAAATCACATAGCTTGTTAACATGAAGGAGTCTGCAAAGCTGATGACGCGGGAGAATGGCTCAAATTGCTGGCAAAGCCAAAATAAGAATGCTGGAGTTAACATTGGAAGAAGAGAAAATGAACAAGGATGTTATGGAATACTGTCCAGGATGAGAGTTATTCAAAGTGGCTGTCTTGTGTTCATTTCTCACTCTGAAACAGCAATTTCACCCTGCTCTCCAAGTGAAGGTTAACAGAACACAGCACCCCAAAATATGCCTCTTTGGCATAAAGATTATTTTGAGCTATTTTGGAGAAAAGGCAGACACAATAAAACTCTAAAAAGAGGAGAATTTACTCTTTTGTATGGAGAAGGCAATGGCAACCCACTCCAGTACTCTTACCTGGAAAACCCCATGGACGAAAGAGCCTGGGAGGCTGCAGTCCATGGGGTTGCTAAGAGTCAGGCACGACTGAGCGACTTCACTTTCATGCATTGGAGAAGGAAATGGCAACCCCCTCCAGTATTCTTGCCTGGAGAATCCCAGGGACAGAGGAACCTAGTGGGCTGCTGTCAATGGGGTCGCACAGAGTCGGACACAACTGAAGCGACTTAGCAGCAGCAAAGGAAATTTACATTTATAAAGGAAATCTTCATTTGTGAGGGTGTCTCCCTTTCTGTGGCTTCCTTGGTGGCTCAGTAGTAAAGAATGGGCCTCCCAATGCAGAAGACGTGGGTTTGATGCTTGGCTCAGAAAGATCCCCTGCAGAAGGAAATGGCAACCTGCTGCAGTATTTTTGCCTGGAGAATCCCATGGACAGAGGAGCCTTGCGGGCTACAGTCCATGGAATTGCAAAGAGTCAGACACGACTGAGCATGCATGCACCCACACACTCCCTCTCAGTATCAGGAAGAGAAACAGTTACCAATGGAGCGAGTAGCCTTATACCTGTTTACCATGCTTTTCCTGGTCACCTCCCACAACTGGTTCCCCAGCCCTTCAATATCTTTATTTTGTGTTTAGCTTAAGACAGTTATTTCAGGTGGTGGCTTGGACTATGTTTTCTTAAGTTTTCCTGGGTCTCTCCCGTGTATATAGAAGGTATGCATGTTATGAGACTTTGTTTTTCTCATTAATCTGTGTTTTATGATGGGGAGGGGGTCTCAGCCAAGAACCTAGAAGGGTAGAGGGAAAATTATTTGTCCTCCCTTACAATGTCAGAATATGGGGTCTGGTAAAAAAAGATTTGAATATCAAGAGTTTTAGAGAGGTCTTTGGGGGAAATTGATGAAATATTTTTGTAAAGACCTTCTTTGTAACTGTGCCTGAAAGTCAACTGTGAAGAGAGGGCCAAACAAAACTATCATACAGTTTTTCCAGAACAATTATGGTCAAAGAAAAATCCACACTTGTCACTGTTGTTGATTTTAAGAATATATGGCAATTACATTGAATTTTTAATATATGAGAGTATATATAAAATTATTTTATTTTTTAAACAAATTTTTTTCAGAAATAAATTCTAGTTTAATCTTTTTTTCAATACTATGACATTTTAGTCAGAGAAGGCAATGGCACCACATTCCAGTACTCTTGCCTGGAAAATCCCATGGAGGGAGGAACCTGGTAGGCTGCAGTCCATGGGGTCGAGAAGAGTCGGACATGACTGAGTGACTTCACTTTTATTTTTACTTTCATGCATTGGAGAAGGAAATGGCAACCCACTCCAGTGTTCTTGCATGGAGACTCCCAGGGACGGGGGAGCCTGGTGGGTTGCCGTCTATGGGGTCACACAGAGTTGGACATGACTGAGACGACTTAGCAGCAGCATGACATTTTAGTACTTACTACGACATTTGGTCCCTATTTTAGATAGATTTGTTTTAAATGACGTTTTTGAGATATAAATTATCTGTGGATAATGAAGGCTTCCAATATTTATGAAACAACATGATAAACATGTATAAAGAGATAAGCACAGACAGAAATGGGAGAAGAGTCGGAACTGAAGGATTTTACTTTTGAAATATACCCTTAGGCATGCATGTTTCCTATGGATACTTTACTGCGATACTCTTTTGAGTTAGATGCTGTCAGGGTTCAACCTGTAGGAAAGTGACAATGATGATGTCTCTTAACTGGAGATTTGCCTCCTGACTCTGACACGTGATTTGACCCTTTGCTCTAAGACTGACAGTCCCACCATTCACATTATCCTAGATCACCTCCTTATTTGCCAGATCATTCAGGGTCTTGAGGAATGCAGGTTCCTAAGCCACTTCTCTCTCTTTGCAAGAACTGAGAAACCAGGGAAAGAGTGGAGTGTTTGCTGGTAATTTTAGAAAGCCTTCTCCAGGGACAAGCATTTGTATTCATTCCAATTCCTTTCCTGTACATTTTAAAAGTCTTGATTCTGAGTGATGGAAATCTGAGATCTAAAAGAGGCTGACTTTGGCAGTAACATTGGATTGGACAATCATTTAAAGTGCTGGTGTTTCATTCCTCACAGTGAAGTGGAGATGGATGGATAAAACAGTCTTGGACTCCAGTGACTAGAAGCAGAGCAGATGCTCCTTTACACGTGTCACATCAGAGTTACTTAGAGCTCAGAGTTGGGAAAACTGACCTAGTAATGTTACATTGCTCTTCTGCAAGCTTTTACCTCTGCCATCTTACTCCTTTTTTTCCTTTCCTGTTGGTGACTCTCTAGATGTTCTATTCCACCTGCAATTAGGCTGTGGAAGATGGATGGAACTAAGCCCATATGCCACAACTACGGAGCTCATGTGCCAAAACTACGGAGCTCATGTGCCACAATTACTGAGCCCATGTGCCTAGAGCCCGTGCTCCACAACAAGAGAAGCCACCACAATGAGAAGCCCGCATACGGCAACTAGAGAGTAGCCCCCACTCGCTGCAACTAGAGAAAGCCTGTGCACAGCAACGAAGACCCAGTGAAGCCAAAAATAAAGTACCTTAAAAAAAAAGACGCATCCATCCTGTAATCAAAATATTTCTGGCTTCCATTGAGACCAATCAGTACAGAGTCACACTGCAAGAAAACCAAACTGACATTTTTATTTTTTACAAACTGACATTTTAAAAAGTATGGAAACCACATGTAACTTCACAGAAGGCTCTTAGACTAAGGGCAATATGATTGAGAGCACACAGCCAAATTTCTACAGATCACCGGAGACATCCACCTCTGCAGTGTCACCCAGCACAGGGTGACAGCTTCAGCTCCAACCCCCTAGAAACTCTTGAAACTCTTCCCTGAAGCTCCCTGCTTTGTCTCCGCCTCACAGCCTTTTCCTTTCAGGATTATGTCTTCCCCAAAACAGCTCCCGCTTCTCCAACATCAGACTGCCTAGCCTTTCCTTCTTCCTGGCGCCCATCTTGCTGCTCTAGGCCAAGGAAGCAGGAACAGCTGTGAAGACGATTTTACCTTCGTGGTATCTTAATATTTATGGACTCTGAACCTTTTGCCTCTGTTAGAAACCCTTAAGGGAATTTGGCCATTTCCTTGAGCAAGTATCCCTTGAAAGTGGCTTTTCACATGACAATGAACGTCTTCCTGAAGTTTCTCTTCAAAGTATCTCCTCAAGGACCAAGTAGTAAAGATGTTTGGCATTGCAGGTTTTAAGGCCTCCATTGCGCCTACTCAAGTCTGCCATCGTAGCTGGAAAGCAGCCACAGGCAACATATACATTAAGGGTGGCTATATTCCAAAGAAACTTTATTTGCAAACACAGGGTAGTGAGCCCTGCTTCTCAACATCTCTACAGGGCTTCTCAACTGGAGTCGTGCATCACTATCACCTTGGGAACTTTGGAAACTCCTGGCTCTCAGGCCACACCCAGGCCAATTAAATTAGGATCTTGAGGGTCAGGGGGTGGGACCTCAGCATCAGTATTTTAAAATTCCTCAGGTGAGTCCAGTGCGCAGCCAAAGTTGAAAACACCTGCTGTAAAACTGCTCAGCAGTCCTGCCACAACAGGAGTCCCCAAGCTCTGGGACCTAATATCTGATGATCTGAAGTGGAGCCGATGTAATACTCATAGAAATACAGTGCACCATAAGTTTAATGTGCTTGAATCATCCCGAAACCATGCCCCCCAACCCCAGCCAGTGGAAAAGTTGTCTTGTATGAAACCAGTACCTGGTACCAAAAAGGTTGGGGACCCCTGCTGTAACCAAACCTGAAGCATCGAGATTCCCCTGGTCCTGAGTGGGCTGCACGTGTGCATAGATATTAATCCTCCCCGTTTCACAATGGTCATGGGGATCTCCTGTGAACGGCTCCACTGCTTTATCCTATGTTAGAGTTACTAAAATTCCTTGAACAGGAATAAGTGGAGCATTTTTTTTTTGATAAGGCTAAATTTAACTATTCACTCTCTTCTAAACTGAGAAATATCAATGCATTCCACTGACACTTCTTCTTGCTTCTATAGGCTACATTTAAAGCTGTGATTTTAACAGGAATGTCTCTCTCGAGTGAGATGATAAAGAATGTGGTTATTTCCTGAAAGTAAATCAGAAATTCACTCCTGGGTCCACAGCTGTGCTTCTTTTCAAATCTTCCAGGGCACATCTGAGTTGGTCCCAGTGGAGGACTGGGTTAGACTCATACTTCCCTGTTTTCATCAGAACCAGGTTCTAGTAGATTAAAATGTTGTTTAAGTCATTCTGAGGTCCACTTGCTCATAACCATTTTACTTGAAGTATAATGCTTTCTAGAGAGCCAACACTCCATGGAGAGTACCTCCATGGTACCTGAGGTGCCGCTTCCCTGCTATCACCAAAGAAAGCCTTGCGAGTAGCCATTACCCATGAGACGAGTCAGCTGCTCTCCCCGTCCTTGGCTGTCATGAGCTCTCAGTGTCTTAGAAACACTAACCTAACAAGGAGGTACTTCCCTCAGATTTCAGAGCTAGCAAAAACACGTTGTCCAGTATAGAGCTAGGATTATGAGGATCCAGGGGAGGATAAACACCTGTGCATGTCCCTTTCCCCCGCCTCTTGGTTCATGGAGCATGTGTTGGCTTGGAGACTTTGGGTTGAGTCTCTGCAAAGCCCACTCATGGTCTCACATGCAATTAGCTCATGGCACATGCCCTCCCAGGCCCCAGTGGGTTGACTCCAAAAAGGTTATATGAGTTTATTGATGCAGGCTCAAGGATGGCTAAGGATCCTTGCAGAAAAGAGGGCAAGTTGAAGGTATTTTGACATCTCAAAAGGCTTTCTGGAAAATTTCTCATGATGGCAATGACTCAAGGTGGTCCTCTCCAAATTTTCAGTTCTTCCCATGGCAGCTCCAGAAGGAACTTAAGAACAATGACCTATTTGGTGGCTTTGGAGGGCCTCAGAGATATGTTGGCCAATAAATTGATATTATCTTGACAAAATATTATTGGTGCACATAAAAAAAAAAAGGTGGGGGGAATCTGATGGAGATTGGGGAGGGAAATAAAGCCGCCCGACTTGTGAATGTTCCACTCACACCCTTGCCCTTGGCACTGCTATTGAGTCCTTTGGATTCCCAACTTGGGTGGCTTGTGTAGGCCTAGAATTGGACTGGGCATTTTTCAATGACTAACTCTGACCTGAGTGAGGAACTGAACTGTAACAGGAGTAGGAGAAAAGTATACTGCAGAGGGTAATAGGTGCTATTAGTATCTTTGCACAGAATTTTTTAGAAGACCCGCTTTCTGTTCTTTGCTTAGTCAAGGTTCTTTTGTGGTTTGTGGGAGGGCAGAAGTTTCTAGACACCTGGCCATATCCAGAGAGAAGCAGCCCCAGTCTGTTATGGTCTTCACAGAATCCACATAAGACAGCTTTTTTTTTTTTTGGCCCTGACCAGGTTCCTTGCTCAGTGGAAGCGGATGCTGAAATGAGACCCAGAGAGTTAGCTGTATTGGCAGAGGTTGGCCTAATTCACAGGAACTTAATAGCTGCCTAGAAAATCCACCCAAAACATGAATTATGTCATTTAATAAGCACCAGCATTACTGGACAAATAACTAAACTAAGTGGCAGGATCCCATCAAAATCAGAAACAGAACAAGGATCTCTCCACCATTATATTAGTTAATACAATTCTAGTACGGATATAGGAACATTATTAAAGACAAAGAGAAAACAAAAAGCATTATTTGGAGATGATGTAATTGTCTATCAAGAAATCCCAAGATAATTAAAAACTGGTTATCTTCATGATGTTTAGTAAAATGGCTGGTTAAAGATAAATGCACTAAAGTAGCAGGCTTTCCTGTCCTCCCCAAAGTAGCTAACAGAAAAATACATAAGGTTTTGCTCCATTTCAAAACATCCAGATATAACCTTAATGTTAAAAATGAATATATGAAAAATAAATTAAAAATTGAGTATATGAGGAATGTAACAAAATTTACTGAGTTCAAAGAAAACATATATATAAAATCATAAAAATAAATGACTATATATCCCACATAACAGGGTGAGAAGAATGACTATTACAGAAGTATGTTTTTTCCAAGAAAGCATATTGATTTAGCACAACTCCAAGAGTAATTACTTGAGCTGCACTGCTAGATATTAAAGCACAATATAAATTTTAAAAAATTATGTCAGTGGATCCTGGTTCAACAGTACCTTTAGAAGAAGATGCATTATTTTATTGTTCTACTTTTTATGTGTATGTACACATAGCCACATATATTTTAAAAAATATAGAGAGATAGGAACATCATGACACTAGCATGAAAATGGATATATTCATCTATAGAAACAAAGCAATTATAAAGAAATAATCCTAGTATACAAGATAAGATAATATATAATAAAAGAAGCATTATAACCCAGTGGTCAAGAGATAATTCATCAAAGAGTTAAAAATAATTGACTGGAGGAAAAGGGTTATATCTAGGTTTCATATCCTACAAAGAACAAAATGCAAATGTTTTTAAGAATTGCAAAAAACAGTGGGAAATGTTGATGATTGACTGAATCGGATAAGGACCTTTTAAGCAAAAGTCAGAGAGAAAAGTTAAAAGGAATAAGACTATTACAGAATAAGGAAATAGGATTATTTCCTTAAGAAAATAAATTATTATATTGACTATTAAAGATATAATTCATTTTTGTCAAAAAGATTATAGATTTATAGTAAGATATATATCTATAATTTCAAAGTAGGGTTTCTCACAGCATTGAATGAATATTTTAACTTTTAGAATTCAATTAATGTTTCATATCATGTTTTAAGATTAGAGCATGAAAACCATATTCTTTGCAATTAATAAAAGAATTCAACAAAAGTAATTGTGATAAAAGCTTCTAATAAACCAGGAATAGAAGAGAATTTCATTTATCTGACAAGTTATATGTGTTATCAACCTTTTTAGCAGATATAATACTGCATCAGAAAGTGTGGAATCATTCCCATTTATAACAGGATTGAAAGAATAAACTCATTGGTCAATTCTTCATTGGAGATTCCAGATAAGCAAAGAAATAAGAGGTCTAAGAATATTTTACAGGTGATAAAACAATCCTTATTAGTAAACAATATGATTATCTCCATAGAAAATTCAAGAGATTTTAAAACAAACTTTTAGACTGATAACAAAGTTTGGCAATGTGCTGGATACAAAACCAACATATTAACATTTTTTGCATTCTTACACATAGTAATAACCAATAAGAAAATGTTTTCAAATAATGTTCTCATTTTTCATAGCTACAAGAAGTATGTTTCATAGCTATAATACCTAAGAATAAATTTATACAAGATGTGCAAAACCTTTATGGAGAAAATTACAAAAAACAGCACCATAGAATATAAAAGATGATAATATATGCAGAGATATAACAGGTTCGTGGAAGACAAGACAAGATCAGGAGGATGACACTTGTTTCCACATTAATCTATAAATGCCATGGAATTAAGATTAAAATCCCAACTGAGTTTCCTAGGAAAGATGACAAGCTGACCCCAACACTTGTGTAGGAGATAAAAGAGCCCACAATAGTCAGGACTCTCCAGAGAAACAGAAGCAATGGTATACAAAAAGAGATGTATTATGTGGAATTGGGAACTGGCTCATGCAATTATGGAAGCTGAGAAGTCACACGATCTGCTGTCTGCAAGCTTGAGACTGAGAAGAGCTGGTGGTTTAATTCCAGTCCCAAGAACTAGGTCCTAACTATAACACACAGGCAGATAGGGAACAAATCCTCCCTTCATTTGCCTTTTTGTTCTATTTAGGCCCTCAAGGGACAAGACAATGCCCACCCCCACTGGGGGTGGTAATTTACTGAGTTCACCAATATACACTCACAGACACACCCAGGAACAATGTTTAATCTGGCCACCCCATGGCCCAGTCAAGTTGACACATAAAATTAACCACCACAATAGCCAAGACACAGCCAGAGGGCTTGCTCTCCCAGATACTTAGACTTATAAATTATTTACTTACTAATTACTTACTAATAGTAATGTGGACAGCAATGCTATTTGAGTTGGACAAAATAGGTGCCAGGCACTTATAGAGACTTGATGCTGGACAGGGAGGACCCTACAAATCAGGGTGGAATGCATGAACTAGTGACAAAATGAATCTGGGAAAATTCGTTATCCTTCTGGAAAGAAAGTTAAGTCACTATCTTACACTTTGCAAAGACAAATTCCAGACTATCCAAATGTACAAAAGAAACCACAAAACCATCTGGAAGAGAATAAAGGAAGACCTCTTTATGACCCTGAATAAATCTTGTGGATTTCATAGATAAGCACAAGAGAAAAAAACCCTTAATTAACGAAAAGGTAGACAAGTATAACTACAATAAAGTGATAAACTTAAATACAATCAAAAAAAATCTTTAACAAAAGTTAAAAGTTAAAAGATAAGTAATAGCCAGGAAGAAGATACTGAGTGCATATAATCAGCAAATATTGTTGTTGTTCAGTTGCTCAGTCGTGTCCCACTCTTTGCAACCCCATGTCCTTCACTGTCCTTCACTGTCTCTCAGAGTTTGCTCAAATTCATGTCCCTAGCAAATGTTAGTATCTAAAATATGTAAAGGTATTTTTATAATTTGTAAAGAAAAAGACAAATATCCCCCAATGGGCAAAATATACCAAGGAACACATTCAAAGAGGAGGAAATATGAATGTCAAATAAATGAAAAGTTGCTCTATTTCTTTAGATATGTAGAAAATGCTATCTCATAGCCAAGACATTGGCAAAATGAAGAAAAGGGAGGTTTCATACACTGTGGGTTTAAATGTTACTTGATAAATCAGGATTGAGAAGGATTTCTCACTCTACCTTTGTGGGTCTATAACCTAGAGAAGGTCTCTGACCTGTGCATAAGGAAGCATGCACCAGATTTTCCTTTGCAGCACTGTTTATGATAGTGAAAACTGGAAATAACTCGCATGTTCATTAGCAGAAGAACAGGCGAGTCGATTGTATTTTATTCAGTAACAGAATATTATCAAGCAGATAAAAAAGAGGGAACTAGATCAACAAGGGTAAGACTCATCAAAACAATGAAAGAACAGATAAGCTGTTGAAAAGTATCCCATATGATGCCATTTTCAAAGCTATAATCTTATTATGGATACATGCATATATGGTAATAGGATAAAATATGCAAAAGATTGATACCAGATGGGGTAACAGTTATAGGAAGAAAGGGAATACATCAAAAGGTGGATATAGAGAACATCAAAATGTTAGTATCTGATGGATCTGAGTGTTGAGGGTGTGGCTGGGTGTCAGTTATATACTCTCTAAATTAATATATATTTGAAGCATTTTGTAACAAAAATGGGGGAATTGTTGCCTGTACTTTAAAATTTTCTTCCTGCTTGTAGAAGGTTTATGGTAGGAATCTTAGTTCCCCTAAAACATCATTTGCCATCACCTTTGCTCCCAAACAACAGTGATTACTTGACTTCTTCTACAACCTGGACAACTAATAGTTTCTCAATCTTACATACAGTAAAAATAAAAACATCTTTAGAAAACTTTACTAGTATTATTTACAATGATATAAATTCTAAGCTAAAAATTGTGTCTTTGCTGTGCAAACATAATTTTAGATATGTACACTTTCCCCTTTCTAGGCCTCAGCTCTACAAATGGTAGCTTCTAAGTCTGTCCTGCATAGAAATTCCAGGGCTACCACTTCATGCGCCCTCCAAACACCATGGTAACTAAGTGATTAGGAAGTTCTGGAGTTGCCCCTCTCCATTAATGGCCAGAAATATAACTGGAGATTTATGAGCTCAAGAGTGTATGGAACAAAGCTAATTCCTTCTATTCCGTGTATGTTGTGAACAAAAAACATCTTGGACACAGTTAATGCGTAGCTTCCATCTGGCATTTTTCATATTATGTAAAATTGTTATGTCAGCAACAGATGGTAGAGCTAAGTGTTAGGAGATCTTACTTATGCCCAACTATCAGGTTTGCAAATCTGAACATTAAACAGTTTGCAGGTCTGTGGAAATGCACGAGGTGCTAGATTTTCTCCTGTTGTGCTCGCAGACTTGCAAAATATTAGTTTTTTGCCTCTTTCTCCTTTCCTCCTTCTTAACAGTCCTTGATTTTTTTTTGATATCCCCATCTGAGATCCTGAGCTGACTCCTCCACCATTAGTTCAGCAAGCCTTTGGCATATGTTTTTGGTAACTTGAAGATGGACTTATAAGCTTGTGCAAGTGAAGTGTTTGTATCTCTATTTCTCATCTGATGCAACCAAAGGAGATAATAGATGTGATTTCTTCCAGAAGCCACTTAGTGACCATGAGAAAACCTCAGCTTTAGGATGAACTAGCATGAGGATGGTGGAAAGGAGACTCAGAGAAAGTGTGAGTCTTTAACCTCATCAAACTGTTGATTACCTATGAACTGCCCAACCTCCGGGCACAGTGTTTGTCAGACGAAATATTTTCTTGTTCAAGCCTGTGAGTCAGGATTTCTTTTCCTTAGAGCCCAAAGCACCCTGCTAAAAGATGGAGAAACTTTAATATTCATTAATTTAGAAGTCCCTTGCTATAAAATTCATGAAACACAATTGATCCTTGAACAAAGCAGGGATTAAAGGCACCAACCCTCTGTGCAGTTGAAAATCCACATAACTTACAGTCTGCCCTCCACATGAACAATTCCTCTGTATTTGCCATTCTATGTCCTCAGAGTCAACCAACCACACACAGATGGTGCAGGACTGTAGTATTTACTACTGAAAAAACTCTGTGTGTAAGTGGACCTGCAGGGTTCAAATCCATGCTGTTCAAGGGTCAACTGTACAAAGAAAAGGAACCATAGACCTGGATCAAGAGCATTTTGGGAAATTATAATGGTCAGGATGGGGTAGGTTATGCTGCAGTAATAAATGCCCCCAAATCTCAGTTGCTTACAAGAGCAAAGGATTATTTCTAGCTAGTGGGAACAGTTGGGTTGGTCAACACCTCCAGTGCATATTGTCCTCATTCCAAGCCCCAGGCTGATGGAACTACTTCTATCTGAATCATGGCTCGTCATCATGGCAGGGCAAAAGTGCACAGCCAATCACCTGCCAGCTCTAGAACCTCTGCATGGAAGTCAAATGAGGCAGATTCAGTCTATTTGCATTGGCCAAATTAACTTAATATGGCCAAGTGTGATGTTAATAGGGTGGGGAAGGATGATCCTTCCCTATAGAGTGCTAGCGACAATGAACACAGAAAACTTGCCATATTTCCAATGAACTTCCACTCTAATTCTGTGCCCCTATACCCAATAACACACAAACTTAAGAATGAACAGTTCAGGGACTTCCTTGATGGTCCAGTTGTTAAGACTCCACGCTTCCACTGCATGGGGCACAGATTCCATCCCTGGTTGGGGAACTAGGGTTCTGCATGTACGATGGCATGGCCAAAAAAACAAAATAGAAAAAAAAAAAAACCCTAAAATAAAATGAATAGTTCACAGGGCTATGATGTCATTCACACTTGATGTAACTGATGATTGATGAGGACAATGTTTCTCAAAATGCATCCTAGTTGTGTGAGACATTGGTAAAGAATGGCTTGCATGGTCTTATGATTTGGGAAAACACTATATACTAGATTCTCCCTTGTAACTTGGAAACAGATGGTAGTATGTGCAAATCTCTGAGAAGTCTTACAAAATGCTGGACTTTAATCTCAAACTTTCCAAATATATTTCATCATGCAGCTTTTAGTTATTTTCCATAACTTGGTTTGTTTTGCATAATAGCTATTGGCATCTCACAGCACTACGTTCCCTGGCTACACTTTGGGCTAGACTGTTGTAGTGAAACTGGGCTTGGGGTCAAGTCCAGGGTTTTAGCTCCACCTCTTTCACCAAATAGCCATGTGAACTTGGCACATCATTCATAATTCTGTTTTAATTTATACATTTGTTAAATGGAAATATGTTAGCCTGTGAGCCTATAGTGAGATCATTAATGTGAATACTCCTTGAATGATAGAGTATTTTTACATATGCCAGGAACAAGCCTTGGACAAACATTTCAAGAAGATCTGTCTTTATCGGAGTCCTAAATCTCTCTGCACTGCCTGTGAGTCCCTTCTCTGAGCCTGTGTCAGAATGGGGATAAACCATCGAATGGGCTTGATGTGAGCCGCAGTTCATCTGCTCATTTTTATAGCTGGGCTGTAAGCATCGAGCCCTCCTCTCCCTGATGGTTCCCAGATACAAACCATATATAAGTTAGTATCTGGGAATGTGCCTTGTAAACTGTGAAGTGTCATACAAATTTCACAATTTATAAACTGTGACATTTTCCCCTTATTATGTATTAGTTCTTTTCAAGTTTTGTTATAACCATAAGTTACCCTTCAAATGCTATATTTATCTCTGAATTCAATAAGGAGTTCTCTTTGGACAATTTGAGAATACACATACACATACATGCACATTTCCATTCATTAATTCTTGCAGCAAGCACCTACTGAGAGTATATGTATATATATACATACACATACATATGTGCACGCATACACACAGATACACCTGGTTTTATGCCCTCTTACACTTTATGACAGAAAGCGAAGAGGAACTGAGAAGCCTGTTGATGAAGGTGAAGGAGGAGTGTGAAAAAGTTGACTTAAAGCTCAACATTCAGAAAACTAAGATCGTGGCATCTGGTCCCATCACTTCAGGGGAAATAGATGGGGAAACAGTGGAAACAGTGTCAGACTTTATTTTTGGGGGCTCCAAAATCACTGCAGATGGTGACTGCAGCCATGAAATTAAAAGATGCTTACTCCTTGGAAGGAAAGTTATGACCAACCTAGATAGCATATTCAAAAGCAGAGAGATTACTTTGCCAACAAAGGTCCATCTAGTCAAGGCTATGGTTTTTCCAGTAGTTATGTATGGATGTGAGAGCGGGACTGTGAAGAAAGCTGAGCACTGAAGAATTGATGCTTTTGAACTGTGGTGTTGGAGAAGACTCTTGAGAGTCCCTTGGACTGCAAGGAGATCCAACCAGTCCATTCTAAAGGAGATCAGTCCTGGATGTTCTTTGGAAGGAATGATGCTAAAGCTGAAACTCCAGTATTTTGGCCTCCTCATGTGAAGAGTTGACTCAATGGAAAAGACTGATGCTGGGAGTGATTGGGGGCAGGAGGAGAAGGGGATGACAGAGGATGAGATGGCTGGATGGCATCACCGACTTGATGGACGTGAGTTTGAGTGAACTCCGGGAGTTGGTGATGGACAGCGAGGCCTGGCATGCTGCAATTCATGGGGTTGCAAAGAGTGAGACACGACTGAGCGACTAAACCGAACTGAACTGAAACTTTAAGTTGATTATAAATATCCATGAGGTACAACAAAATAAAAGATAAATAAATAATCTGATAATTTGATGAAATGAGAGAAAAACGTAATTAGGGGTGGAAGAAATAAAATGAGTACAGAAGCAATTCGGGTCCCCCCACCACTCATATATCCCATAAGGTGCTGTCCTGCTGTTTTGGCGATTGGATACAAGCTTACCTTGGAGTTTTCAAGGCCAATAGAAAGACCAACACACAGTTCATTGCAGATTTCCTTCGAGGAAAGCTGGGAATGCAAATGATGATTTGCTATATTCCAAGTTTTAAATGCTGACAGCTAATTCAAATTTGTTTAAAAACTATGCACTAAACAAAATATTTGTGAAAACTGAATCTAGCACATGGGTCTCAAGTTTATAATCTCAAATGTCTGTGCTGGGGGAAGGTAGCTTTCACAGAGGAGAGGCTGGGGCCCACTCTATCAAATGGATGCAACACAGAATCTGGGGGAGAGGGAGTGCTATGAACTGACTGTGTCCCCCTCAAATCCATACACTGAAGTCCCAGTCTCGAATGTGATTGTATTTGGAGATGGGGCTTTAGGAGGTAATTTAGGGCTTCCCTGATGGCTCAGATGGTAAAGAATCTGCCTGTAATGCAGGAGACTCGGGTTTGATCCCTAGGTTGGGAAGATCCCTGAAGAGAATGGCAACCCACTCCAGTATTCTTGACTGGAGAATTCCATGGGCAGAGGAGCTTACAGTCCATAGGGTATCAAAAGAGTGGGACAAGACTGAGCAACTTAACACTTTCACTTAGGTCAAAGGAGGTCATAAGGGTGGAGTCTTTTTTTTTTGGAGTCTTAATCCAATAGGATTGGTGGCCTTATAAGAGGAAGGCCATCTCTCTCCCCATATACACACCAAAGAAAAGCCCTGGGAGGACACTGTCTTCAAGCTGGAAGAATTCTCTCACCAGAACCTGTCCCTGCTGGCCCTCTGGTCTAGGACTGCCAGCTTCGAGAACTGAGGAAATCAAGTTCTCCCTTTGGAGCCAGGCAGACTATGGTATCTCATTATGGAAGCCAGGGTAGAGTAATCCCCGGAACTTGGTCCACCTTCCTAGCCCCTGTGAGGGATGAACTCCTGAGCCCCTCAAGGAAACCCTACCAACAGTGCATTCACCTTTGTAGGATTTTGGAGAAGGCAGTGGCACCCCACTCCAGTACAGTTGCCTGGTAAATCCCATGGATGGAGGAGCCTGGTAGGCTGCAGTCCATGGGGTCACTAAGAGTCGGACACGACTGAGCAACTTCACTTTCACTTTCCACTTTCATGCATTGGAGAAGGAAATGGCAACCCACTCCAGTGTTGTTGCCTGGAGAATCCCATGGACAGAGAAGCCTGGTAGGCTGCAGTCCATGGGGTCACACAGAGTCGGACACGACTGAAGCGACTTAGCAGCAGCAGCAGAGACATGTTTTAACAGGAAATGAAAAGGAGAGAAAAAGACTTGGGAAGAGCCTTCTATTTCAAGGTTGGGATCCCAGAGGAAGTGATGGAAAAATTGCTTTCAGATGAGTTCCACTGAAAATATATTAATAATTAGTATATGATGATAAATGAAAATTAGTTCACGCAAAATACAGATACCGTTCAGAAGGCTTCCAATACACCTTCGCATTATGAACAAATCCCAACCTATATTTTCAAGGTCTTCTGTTTCCTCTCTTCTCCCTTCACTTTTGATTACAGTCACCTGCCTCTTCAAATACACCTGCAAATACTACTAGATATGTTCCTGGAAGTTAGCTTGTTGTCTTATTTAAAGCATGATTCTAAATCTTGGTTTGAGGATACAAAGTCCAGCTATGACCATTACTCCATGATTTTGGGCAAATTATTTAATATCATTGTGCCTTAATTTCCTTTACTCCAATAGGGATGATATTAATAGTACTTACCTCCTGGGGAGTCTGTGAGGAGAAAATGAGTTAATATTTGTAACACATCTGCAACATTGCCTGAGAAGGTAAATTTTATGTGTTTATTAAATAAAATGCCTCTGTATGTTTGTATGTGCTTTTCCTGCTGCTCAGATGCTTATCCTCCACTTTTTCAGCCCCCACCCCATGCCTATGACTTTTTAAACAGCTTTATGAAGATGCGACTGATACAATAAACTGCACATATTTAAAGTTTTAACATATGCAAACTTTTCAAAGGGAAAGGTGGGGGGGAGTAAATTGAGAGTTTGGGATTGACATATACACACTACTATATTTAAAATATTAATAGATAACCAACAAGGACTTACTTATAGCACAGGGAATTCTACTCAATATTCTGTAATAACCCACATGGCAAAAAAAATTGGAAAAAGAACAGTATTATGTATAACTGAACCACTTTGCTGTACACCTGAAAGCAATACAACATTGTAAATCAGCTATAATATAAAATAAAAACTTGTTTTAAAGTTTTGACTTATGTATACATTCATGACCTCATCACTACAGTCAAGATAATAAACATATCCCCCACCTCCAAAAGGTTTCTCATGCCCCTTGCAACTCCCTTCTGCCCTCCCTGTCTCCTCTTTCCCCCCACCTGCTAGTCTGCTTCCTGTCACTATAGATTGGTTTGAATCATCTAGAGTTTTATAACAATGCAATCATAACATAGAGCCTTTGGTGTCTGGCTGCTTTCACTCAGTATAATGTTTCTGAAGTTCATCCATATTGTAGCCCCATACCAGTAGCAGTTCTTTTTTTATTGTTGAGTAGTTTTGCATTGTGTGGATAGACTATGATTTCTTTATTGATCGTCTGTTGACAGATACTGGGGCTTTGTCTCTTTGTAAGAGTTGTTTTCCTAGTGCCTTGAACACTGCCCGGAACTACTGAATACTCGATAAATAATTTTAAACAAATAAATGGAAACATGTCTTTCTGGTGTCCTTCATCTTGTCTTTAAAGCTCAAGTTAGTGCTGCCATGAATACTATGCAGCCATTACTGACTATGTTTTCAAAGAATATTTGTTCATATACAAGAATGCCGATAGATTTGGGGCCATAAAAGGCAAAGCCCCAGAGTGTATAATGGCGTAGTATGCATGGAGGACTCATACAAAAAATATCAATAGATGTCATCCCTGACTTTCATTTCAGTATTTGCTATATTTTCCAAAATTTTGACAATGACAAGAGATATACGATTTTTTTTTCAAAAATGGAATTAAGAATTTTTATTATTTTTAAAAATAATCTGCCTACACGTTACTTCCTCCATTAAGTCATTACCATCTCCCTCCAGCAGCATCAATTTCTCCTCCTGTAAAGGAAAAATGGCATGTATCAGTCGGCTCTTGCCAAGGTAATACTGCCCAACAAATCACCCTAAATTTCGATGACTTACAAATACAAGTCTTTATTGCTCACTTTGGAGTCTGCAGGTTTGCTAGGTAGGGGGTATGGTGCTTTCCTTCAGGCAGAGTTTGCCTGGGTTGCTTTCATTCTTAGCCTCAGATCTTCTCCAGATACGACCTTCTTCTAGAAGACATGAGTGCAAACACATGATGCCTCTCAAAGCTGAGGCTCTGAACTGCCTCAGAGTCCTTCATACTCACATTCCATGGCCCAAACAAGACACACCAAGTTCATGTCAATACGGCAGAGAATGATTCCTTCCATGGAGACAGGTGGAAGTGGGAGACTAAATACTTGCTGAAGGATAATCTACCATACAACAGAAGACAAAACCCTGGTTTGGGAGGGGGCAGTTTTTCAAACTCGGCTTTGGAAGCTGGCTCCACCATTTAAGAGCTTCCCAGGCAGCTCAGATGGTAAAGAATCTGCCTGCAATGCAAGAGACCCAGGTTTGATCCCTAGGTTGGGAAGATCCCTGAAGAGAATGGCAACCCACTCCAGTATTCCTGCCTGGGAAATCCCATGGACAAAGAAGCCTGGTGGGCTATAGTCCATGGGGTCACAAAGAGTTGGACACGACTGAGTGGTTAACACTTTCACACTTGACCACTTAAGGGCCACATGCTTTGGGGAATTTTATTTAAGCCCCATTTCCCCTTTTGTTGACTGGAGATTATAAAATGCTTGGAGGAGGGATTGTGAGCTCTGAACAAGATGGGTGTGTGGTGACCAGGGAAGTGCGCAGATGGAGCTCCTTCTAAAGAACTTGCTGCAGGGAGCCCAAGTGTTACACAGCCTCGGCTCTGGATCCTCCAGGGGGTTTGCACTGAGGCCACGCTGCCCCCAGGCTGCAAGTGGTCAACAATGAAGCACAGCAGAGAGACCCTCACAGGCCCATTGCTGGGGAATGAGAGACTCCTCTAGTGGGAGATGAAGACTTCCCATCAATCTGGCCCAAGCCTTCTTAGACCACACTGAGGGCTCCCTTCCTTTCATCCTCTCCCCTGTGTCAGACCTGCACTGAGCCAGAAGCCTCGCCTTGCCCTTTCCTTCTTCCTCAGCTCTGCCCTGCATAGGTGTTTCCCAGAGTCTGTAGCACATTTAATTCCTCATGTCCCCTTAGCATCTGCTTCCTGGAAGACCTGGACTGACACAGACTATCAAGTGCCTAGAAAAGGGTCAAAGAAAAATGTGAACTCAATACGTTTTGTTTTTAAATGATGATTTCTTCTCTTTACTCTTAAGATCTTTGACACATGTTGCATCTATAGCTTTTGCTACACTTCAAAGGTAGTTATTTATTGTGGCAAAATATGTAGAACATAAAATCTGCAATTTCGACCACGTTTGAGTATAAAACTCAGTGACATTCATTACACTCACAAACTTGTACAGCCATCACCACTATCTGTCTCCAAAATGTTTTTATCACCCCAAACAGAGACTCAGCAGGATCACCTCTCTTCCTTCTCCCCTAGACCCTGAGAATCTCAGTTCTACTTGCTGTCTCAGAGAGCTATACTGTTACCTACCACCCTGCTTAACTGAACTCAAAGACTGGAATTTTGTTCTAGTCCTTTTTGTATTTTAGGGAGTGTACAAAGTCTTGACAGTAATGGAACAAGAACTAGAAACAGTGATGGTTCCCAGATCTTTTTTAACTTGGATATAATTTTGGAGGACGTTATCATCTCTATATTTTTGCTTCACAGTAACATTTGTAAGTAAGAAAGGGGTGGTTCTATGTTCCTGCCCTTGAAGTTAAAGATGTCTCTTATCTTTCCCCATTGTGTCCCCTTTCTCGCCTGGACTGCATGTTCTACAAACTTCAGCACATGACTGTTTAAGCAGAAGGTCAGAAGTAGGTCAACAGATGACTGGGAGCAAGGAGCAAAAGAAGAATAGAAAGCCACCCCTTGTTCAGTGTTAGTTATCGTGGAAAAGTTAACATGATGTGCTATAGATGTTTTATCAGAGGGGTCTTTCTTTGATCTGCATTTGACTTTCTACTCAAATCACATGAACTGGCTGATAGATTAGAAAAGAAATGTGCATATGTCTTCCTAATTAAAAGAAGCTCAGATCACTTCAAAATAAAAGCATAGCCATTACCTTCTGAGAAAATCCACAGTGTTACAGTTAAGAACACGTTCCAGTTTAGACTGCACAGACGGGGCTGCCAGGCCTGATGAAGATATCCTAGAGCAAGCAGTGGGAATATCATCAGGCTGGGCCTGCTGGAGTTGAGGAGGAGGAGGTTGGTGGTGGTTTAATCTTTAAGTTGTGTCCAACTCTGTGACCCCATGGACAGTAGCCCACCAGGTTCCTCTGTCCATGGATTCTCCAGGCAAGAATACAGGAGTGGGTGCCATTCCCTTCTCCAGGGGATCTTCCTGACCCAGGGATCAAACCCATGTCTCTTGCATTGGCAGGTGGACTCTTTATGCTGAGTCATCTGAGAAGCCCTGGGGGAGGTTGAGGTCAACCATATCAATAGCATATAACTCATGTACCTGTATGGGAGACTGGAGCTACCGCTCCAACAAGGGAGGGATTTAGAGCAGAGTTCTTCAATCTTAGCACTGCTAATTTTGGGAGCTGGATCATTATTTGTGATGGGAGCTGCCACGTGCATTGTAGGACATTCACAGCAGCATCCCTCATCTCTACATACTAGATGCCAGCGTCACTTCACCTGCCCTGGGAGTCATGACCACCCCAAATGTCTCCAGACATTGTCAAATGTCCCCTGGAGGGCAACATCACACACCTGGTTGAGAATCATTGATTCTGATGAAAATGTCCATGAATGAATTTCACCATTGCATTATGCCTGTGCTTCTGCATTTTGAATCAGGAGATACTGTTTTTTCAGGTGCTTTTTCTAAAGCTTTTGTCTGAATTTCTGATCAGAAGGAGGAAATGGAAAGAATGCTTTCAAGGACCTCCTGTTCTCTCACAGCTTTCTTTTCAGTCACACCTGCAAGCAGTACTTTTTTCCTCTTTCTATTGAGAAATAACTATTGTCTTAATGAACTGATTTAGGTTTGTGATTTAATCTATTTCCCTACTGCACTAACTCAATAGGTATATACTTTTCCATAACAATTTTAAAAATACATTTAAAAATAAATTATAAAAAAATAAATATCTTTCTGACAGATGGCTTAAACTAGCTAGACTTCATTTAATAAAACATTCCAAGGGGTTTCATCTGATAAAGCACCCCAAGACTTCATTCTCTAAGCATCACAAAAGTTCTAAAAGTTTATTCAACTTTCTTTCAAGAAAAAGGCTGTCAGGCTCTAGCCCCCCGCCTTCTGTTTCCTAGAGGACTTTCAGTAGCTTGAGGGGAAAGTGGGAACTCACTCCAGACTGGCCTAAGACTACTAGCGAGCTAGAAGCTTAATTAGCATTTGTAAGACATTTGAGATGAAAATCACTATTAGCTCAAACCACTGCTATGAGAAGTGTTATTTTCAAAACCTCACTGACACATTAGCATTTGTGTTAACCAGTCCTGAGGGAAAGAGAAAAGACTAGAAGTACCAAAGGGTGATAGAAGAAATGATGAAGGTCCTAATAGGACTCCAGGTGCCAGGGAAGGTGATGCTTGAGATAATGACAGGTTTGGTAGCTGGCGTGCTATATACAGTCCTGCTAACAAGAGCAGCCTCAAGCAACCAAGTATTTATGTGAAAGGACCACCACGGTCCTTCAGCCAATCTAGTGACCATGTTTATTTGCAAGTGTCCTTTAAGTTGTGTTGACCAACCATCACAGTCATCAAGGAAATTTCAGATATCCTGTCACACTATGAAGGTGTCTCTAGCTAATGTGTTTTCTTGAAATTTTCAGGCAAGAGTAGATGGTGTTCCTAATCAAGATAATGACCTTGGGAGTTTACAGATATCCAGGTAAGATACCACACATCCCTACTGGTGTCTGTCTGGATATCTGCACAATATCAAGAGTTCTAACTTTGGTACGAACATCATCATCTTATAGTTAGACGCAAGCAAAATTCTGCCTCCAATACTGTACAGAGCTTCTCAACAGTCTCTTAATTGGAATCTGCAACAACTAAAGAGACACTAGTGTTTAAGGATAATTCTACAATCTGGATGCTGGAAAATCCTATGAGCACTACAAACTTAAAGGGAACCATTAAGTCTACCTGGATATTTTATTTCCAAAAAAAAAAAAAAAGCAAGGTCAAGACTTTGGATAGAGATAATATCTCCTCTTCAGTAAACATTTGCAAAAATATCCAAGAGATGATGGCTCAACTAATATTAAGATTCAATTTTGCATTTTGCTGGTGGTCCAGTTAAGAGATGATGTGAGGCCTTCTTTTGGTATTACACAATACTCTTTATTTGGTATTATAAAGACAAATGATAAAGAGTGAATTAGGAATACATGTATTATCTGAACACTTGGGGAAATTCCATTGAATTTATGGGGCCAATCAAATCTACCTGAAAACTTGCAAAAGTCTAAGATCAACACCTTAGTTAGACACAATCCTGTCTTTGACAAGAAGACTGCAAAAAGCCATGGTAAACAAAAAGTTTCTCAACAATTACATGGTAAAATAGAAATCTTTTTAAAAATATAAAACAGGAGGCTGACATGGTTGCTAGAACTAGTGGAATACTATCAATTCTTACCTGAAAACCTAGCCCCCAAATCCCATGGCAAAACAGTAACAAATATTACTTACCTAAGCGTTTGAAGACTGGATGGTGGCTGATGTGATGAAGGTGCCTGTAATCACTTACCTGGATGCCAGATATGCCTCTGAGAACAACCATTGTAAGGTTCACCATGATCTCTTGACATAAAGGTGAAAAAAACATTATGATCCATGTAAAAAGGACCCAATTTGTTCTACCAAGACACCTGAAGACACTACTTTCATCATTATAAGAACATCAGCATTCATTGAATACTGGCAGGAATCCAAGTTAGGAATATTCCCAGGTAAGCAGACGTTTCTTTCTTTTTTTTTTAAATTGTGTGTAAGTTTTATTTTTTTATTTTTTTCTGTTTTATACCTTTTTATTTTTTTAATTTAAATTTATTTATTTTAATAGGGCACATGTGCAAGATTTCCATGGTCACTATCATGGCTAGCTAGGTTCATTGTGCTAATTACCTCTGGTTATGTGAAATTACTCAATACTCAGAGAAAGACAAAATTTTAAAAATAATAATAAATGAAAACTCCTGCTTTCTAGAACTGGTAAGAGATCCACTGTTTCCATCTGAAAGGCTGCAAGGAAATCATGGTAACAAGTGTGAGGAACACTACCATCACCTACATAGCTACCTGGAGACCGGAAGGCCTATGTAGTGGTTCAGGCCCACACCATCACTTCCCTGCACACCAACCGTGTCTTCCCATCAACAACCAATTTCTGAGATTTCTAGAAGGAAACTTGAAAGAAATATTATAAAGCATATGTTAAAGGGCACAAGTTTATTTTCTACCTGGACACCTGCAGATAACCTTGGTCACTTCCTCATGAGGAGACACATCAACTTTACCTGTGTACCTGCAGGAATCCAAAGTTAGCACCAAGGTTGGAAAACTATCATTTCTTGCCTGGACACCTGTACAAATCCTGTGGGTAGTACTGTGGTGGAGAAAACCACCATAAGTACCTGTATACCTGCAACCCTTGAGTGCCCCTATGTTAAATATAAATTTCACCTGAAACAAAAAAGTGAAAACTCAGAGTCTCTAGATTTGGTAATGACTCTATCATTTCATACCTAAACATCTGTATCTAAGTCATACTGACAAGCATTCCTGACACCTGCCATCACTTACCTCCATATAGGAAAACTGGATGGTCTGTGATGTGGTTTAGGCCATGCCATCACTTACCTCAACACCAGCTGTGTCCAGCTATCAACTGCCACTGACTGGCTTGCTGCCTGATCTCTTGGCAAGCCCTGAAAAACACACTGTGAAAAACGTGCTTGGTATAATGCTGTATGTCACCTGTGCGCCAGCAAGCCCCTCTGTCACCTATATCATTTTGAGATCCATCAATATTACTTGGATACTTGGAGAACTCTGAGGATAAACCCGAGTAACACACACACCTTTCTCCCCTGAAGGGCTACTTGCAAATATCCTGTGGTTAATAAAGCCATTAGAACAATATAACAAACTGCCTGGATGCTTGCAATCTGTCTACCAGCTCAAGCAAGAAATACACATTGTATCTGTACAAGATCACAATAAAAAACTATTGCTTGCTAGTATTACTAGGGACAAATTAATTTAGCCTACACTTGTGCCAAACAAGGTAAATATCAGATGATTACAAAGATATCTGAAAATAAGCAGCCCTCTAATGGGCTTCCCTGGTGGCTCTGCTGGTAAAGAATCTGCCTGCAACGAGGAAGACCTGGATTCTATCCCTGGGTTGGGAAGATCCCCTGGAGAAGGGAACAGCTACCCGCTCCACTGCCCTGGCCTAGAGAGTTTCATGGATTGTATAGTCCATGGGGTTGCAAAAAGTCAGATGCGACTGAGTGATTTTCACTGATGTGTTTACATCACATCATCTCATACCTGTGTACTACTTAAGACCTGAACTGCACACCTGCAAAAATAATTAGGGAAGTACAAGTGTTAGGGACACCATCAACACTAACGTTTATGCATGATGATCACATGATTTAGGTTGTGGCTTCAGCGCAAGTCACCACTTCCCTCCATATCTGCGATGTGCCTTGATAACTACTGTGAATAAGTTCACTGTGATGCTTTCACATGAAGCTGAAAACAACTGTGTAAAATGTGTTTGGTATGCATCTTACTCCACTGGGCCACCTGAAAATTCCTTGTTCAATTCTACCATTTCAAGACACATTGCTGTTTCATGGTAACTGTGGAAATCTGAGATTAATAAAAAGAGATTCTTTCCTCTCTTGCTGGGATGCCTGGAAAAACCTAAAAGTGAACGTTAACCACTGATGGACAGTATGACAAATCATCCACTGATTCATCTATCACTGCTGCTGCTGCTTCTGCTAAGTTACTTCAGTCGTGTCCAACTCTGTGCGACCCCATAGACAGAAGCCCACCAGGCTCCCCTGTCCCTGGGATTCTCCAGGCAAGAACACTGGAGTGGGGTGCCATTGCCTTCTCTGTATCTATCACTGCTGCTGCTGCTGCTAAGTCGCTTCAGTCATGTCCGACTCTGTGCGACCCCATAGACGGCAGCCCGCCAGGCTCCCCTGTCCCTGGGATTCTCAAGGCAAGAACACTGGAGTGGGTTGCCATTTCCTTCTCCAATGCATAAGAGTGAAAAGTGAAAGTGAAGTCGCTCAGTCGTGTCCGACTCTCAGTGACCCCATGGACTGTAGCCCACCAGGCTCCTCCATCCATGGGATTTTCCAGACAAGAGTACTGGAGTGGGGTGCCATTGCCTTCTCTGGCATCTATCACTATGCGTACATAAAACACATAACCTGTGAACAAGAACACAGTCAAATATCCGACTTACTGGTATTGTTGGGGTCAATTTAAATTCTGAATGGCAAATATGCCAAAGTTATACTTAACACAGAGACTTGAAAGCATCATCATTCACACATATGAAAATAAGAAGCTCTGTAATGAGGGAAAGTCATATAACCTCATACCTGCACATTAGGAAAGGACTTAATTGGATCACTTGCAAAACAACAGGGTAACACTCTGTTAGGGAAAGCATATCCATGTACTCAGATATCTGAAGACTAGATGACCTGGCTTCTGCGAAAGGCCCACAGTGTCACTCACTTGGATAAAATCCATGTTCTTTTCATGGTCATGAAGAAGTGCACAATGATCTTTAGACATGAACCTGGAAAAAACATTGTGACAAATGTGTCTATGGACACGATTAATTGTCTGGACACTGCAGATGACCTCATACACTGCCTTCACCAAAGAACACATCCTCCACTCTCCCTGGGGGCATGCAGTTCTCCAAGGTCTATGCTACTGTTATAATTGTTATAAATACCATCCTCTCTTCCCTGCTCCCCTGCAGAAACGCCACATTCACAATTGTGCCACATAGTCATTACTGCCTGCACACCCAGGAATTGCTCATCACTCACAGCATTAAAAATAAACTCTCAAAAATATAAAACAGTGGACAATCATAATTGTTAAGATTAATAAAAACACTACCATTTCTTACCTGAAGACCTGAAATTGATGATAACGGCCCTCTTGGCTCTTGTCCAAGATAGATCACAATACATGCTGATAACCTAGTTCAACATTCTTGGAGTTTTTTTCTGCATTATGCATTCAAATGCTGATAGAGCAGGCAGTGAGCTCTCCAACATTACCGCTAGATAAAGTCTTAAGCCAAAGAAAATTCTCCAGATAATCAATGTATAATTCTTTAAGACCTTCTACTGTCTGTTGTAAAATTATATTCACTGTTATTAAAATTTTGCTACAATGCATTCTATAAAAAAATAAAATAAAGTAAATAAAAACATGGTACAACAAGTTAAGCCAATCAATACCACTTACCTAGAGATGTGAATGCAGGATGCTGTGATGTGGGGAAGGTGCACATCGTCACTTACCTGGACATCAGAAAGGACCCCTTTAACAGCCATTAAGTTCATCTTGATCTCTTGACGGGAATCTGAAAAACATGTTCTACAGTTCCAAAGGACAGAACTTGTAGCAGGACACCTTCAAATGACCTCAGACATTTCCTTCATTTTGAGAACATCAACTCTACCTGAATACCTGCAGTATAGCAAGGTTGTCGGCGTTTGCAGATATGACAACATTTCATTCTGGGACACCTGCAATATTTCATGGTTACTATCATGGTTAAGAGCATCATGAGGATCATCTGAAAATGACAAACACCTCAATCACACCATCAACGAAAATTCTCTCTAAAATATAAGAATGGAAAACTCATGGTTTCTAGAATTGATAAGAACAGTCCTTTTCTACCTGAATACCTAGGGCTTTCCAGGTGGTGCAGTGGCAGAGAATCTGCCTGCAAATACAGAAGACCTAAGAGACTCAGGTTTGAACCCTGGAGGAGGAAATGGCAACCCACTCCAGTATTATTGCTGGGAGAATCCCATGGACTGAGGAGCCTGGAGGGCTACAGTTCACGGGGTCGCAAAGAGTTGGACACAACTGAGTGAGCACTATTACTACCACCTGAATGCCTGTAAAGAAAAAATGGTAACATCAACTGTCAGAGAAACTATCAGAAGGTGCCCAGTTTTATGAAGATCAAATGGCCTGTGCTGTGGTTTAGGCCTATATCCTGACTTACCTGCACACAAGTCATGGTCACCACTAATTAGCACTGTTAGTTTAACCATGGTCTCTTGACATGAACCTAGAATGATAATATGAAATGTTTGTTAAAGGACATAACTTTTTCTACCATGACAGTTGTAAATAATTTTGGTCACTTCATCATTAGGAGACACATCAACTTACCTGGATACTTGTAGCAAGCCAAGGTGAACACCAGTATAAGATAAAATATCCCTCTTTGACTGGAGACCTGTAAAAATCCTATGACTAGTACTGAGATGGGGAACACCATGATAAATAACTGTACTCACATAAAACCTCAGCATTCACAGAGGTAAAAATGAACATTTCCAGAAATATAACAAATGAAAACTGAGGCTATCTAGAAGTGGTAAAGACTATCACTTTCTAACTCAATTTCTTAAAAAACCAGAGTAACAAGAAGTATCACATCATCACTTAGCTGGATATATGAAGGTCAGATGGGATTTGCTATGGTATAGGCCCACGTCTGTACTTACCTCCATACCAGCAATGATCCCCAATGACTACCATTAATAGGCTCACCATGATGTCTTCACGTGAATCTGAGAAACACATTGTGGACAATGTTTGTGCATGTGTGCACACTTGGTTGCTCAATTGTGTCTGACTCGTTTGTGACCACATGGACCATAGCTTGCCCGCCAGGCTTCTGTGTCCATGGAATTTTCCAGGCAAGTATTACTGGAGTGGGTTGCCAGTTCCTACTCCAGGGATTTTCCTGAACCAGAGATTGAAATCACGTCTCCTGAATCTCCTGCATTCGCAGATGCATTTGACCGCTAAAGATGCACATTTCCTTGGTCACTTGATCATTTTGGTACCCATTGACACTACAGGGCTAGTTGCAGAAGCTGAAGGTCAATTCCTAGGAAAAGACACCGTTTTCACTTGAAGGGACACCTGAAAAAATTTCCATGGTCAGTAATGTGATGATGGCAATGTGAAAGAATATCTGCATCACTGCATATCTGTTAATCAGTACAAGTATTAAGTATATATTATCTCTAAACAGGAATAGAAAAAAACATCTTATTGGTAGTAATCTATATAGGGTCAAATAAATTTAACTACACACATGGCAAAAACAAGGTAAATATAAGATACAGAGATTACAGAGATATCTGAAAAGGAAAATGTCCTTAATAGGGTAATGTCATATAATATCATACCTGTATATGAGTAAAGACCTCATGAGGATATCTAAAAACGCACATGGTAACACAAGTGTCTGGGATACCAACCTCATTTATCTTCATATTCAAGTTCAGATGGTCTTGTTGTGGTAGGACCCACTTTATCACTTCAATGGCTGAGAACAAGGTTCCGTTAGCAACCATTGCTAGGTTCACACTGTTCTCTTCACAGGAACATGACAAAATACATCTAACAAATGTATTTAAAGATACAATCTATTCCATCAGGACACCTACACCGAAAATTGTCTTCTACCCGAACTGTGGAAATAACAACACGCAAAGGTATTTGAATTAATTCAAGTCAATATCATTCTCAGGATAAATGTTGACTTTTTAATTGGATATGTGAAATGAAAATTAAAAGATATGATCACACAACACTCAAAGGATTAAATATTAGTTATACCTAAAACATACAAAATGTAAACTCATAAGTAACAGAATTAGTAGGAAAACTTAGAATTTCTCACCTGAAGATCTAAAACAAAATCATGCTAGAAAGAACTGTTCAGAACACTACCATGACTTACCAAGATGCATGGAGAAGAGATGGTCTGTGATGAGGAAAAGGCAACCATCCCAACTTAGGTAGACACAAGCAATGTCCCAAGCAAATTACCAACGAAAGTTCACCATCAGGACATGACATGAACCTGAAAACATTAAGAGAATGAATGCAATAAGCATAATATTCTAGGTGTGGACACCTGAATATTCTCTTGGTCAGTTTTACCATTTGGATGCTTGTACAAGGGCAGGACTCAATCTAACAAAGAGATACCGTCTCACCTAGCCTCTTCATCAGTATGTAACACACTGACTCAACCTGCATCTTGTCAGGAATAAGAGATCCATACTGACGTCAGATAAAACCACCAGGACTTCACTGGACACCTGGGAAAAACGTATGGGTACTCCTGGGATTGGGGACACCATGATCAGTACCTAGGGAGGTATAATCCCTCAACTCTCACAGGATGGAACAGAAGCTTTTTCTAAGATAAAGAGGAGAAAGCATATGTTGAAGGATTTGGTAAATCTCTGTCATTTCTTACCTGAGTGCCTCGATGAAAAAAGTCTTGGTAACATCAGTGTGACAACCCATCCTAACTTACCTAGATTGATGAAGGCCTGAGGACCCATGCCGTGGGTGAGGCCACAAACATCGCTTACCTGGATACTGGCCAGGTCACATGGGAACCACCTTCGACACGTTCACCTAGAGTGCTTGACGTGAATCTGAAAAACGCCTTGGGCAAAACGCGTTCAGTACACATCACAGTCGACCTGTGTGACTGCAGGAACATCAGGTCAAGGCCTAGTTCCTCTTTTGAGTGTTTACCTGCAAAACTCCCCTGGTCAATGTCACAGGTATGGGAAATCCAATGAATTGCATCCATACCATCACAAGAGCAGGGAAAAAGAAGCATCTCTGAACAAGAATATATTCATAGTCAGTTTCTCATGCTGATGAACACTGTGAGGGACCAATGAGTTTCTGAAATGCTTCATGCCAAATCAAGATCTATTTAAGAGTCTTCAGAAGATCATGAATTTCCTATCAATCTGAAAATAAGAAGGTCCCTAATGAATTCATGTCACATAATCTCACACTGCTACACCACGCAAAGAACTGAATGGGAAACCTGCAACAAAGAACGTTCACACGCTGGGTTAAAGACACCATCCCCATTCACCTAGACATCAGAAAATGGAATGATATGGCTGGGCAAGGACCCACTTCATCCCACTCCTGGTTGCTAGCGAGGTCCTGAGGATAGCTATCATTTGGTTCATTGTGATGCCATGACAGCTAGAACCTTGAGAAATGCATTCCACTGTGTCTTAAAGGACACAGTGGCTTCCCTGTGAAATAAGCTTACCCTTGCCAATAACATCGGTCACTTCCATAGAGAGGGCAAGCAGAAACACAACCTGGACTTGGACTAATTGAAGGTCAACACCATTGTTAGGCACAGAGTCACCTCTTGGAGGCATACTGGGAGAAATCTCCTGGTGAGTATTTCAACAGCAGAATCAATTGCCTGGATATGCATTACCCTCTGTCACTCTTAAGCTGAAACACACTTAATAGCAAAATTCTAAGGGGAAAAAAAAGGAGGGGGGAAGATGTACTTAGCATTGGTGGTGGACAATGTCATGTCTTGACTGAAAATCTGCTCCCCTGAAAAATAAAAAACCTAAAATCGAATAGGTAGGAATGCCATCCACACTTGCCTACATTGCTGAAGATCAATTTGTTTGCAGGCAGCTAAAGGCCCACCTCATGACTGACCTGGACACCAGCAAGGTCCCCAGAGAGTGACCACTGGAAGGTTCTTCCCTTGAAAGGAACCTGCAAAACACATGAAGAGATCTGTGTAAAGGGTCACAATTTGCGTGACCAGGACACCTGAAAACCACCCTAGTCATTTCCGTCCTTAGGCAATCAACGTTACCTGAGTGCTTGCAGGACTCCGAGGTCAAGACCCCGTCAGGTTAATTACACTTCTTTACAGGGTGCCTACAGAATGTCCATGGTCACTACAGTGCTTGGCATATCATAAGAAATACCTGACCTGTGTCATCCCTCACAAATCTCAGAGATAAACATTTTTCTCTCAAGGTCTTAAGAATGAGTAAAGTATCCCTCGTTACCTGAGGACCAGCAAAGAAGTCATGGTCACAGTGGGAGGGTCACAATGCTCGCTCAGCTATTTATGTGCAGTTCAGGGAACCCGTGCTGAGGGTTAGCCCACATCATCCATGTACCTGATGTGCCTGTTCAATCAGGACACTTGGGTCATGTCATCATTAGGGGACACATCCACTCTACCTGGAGATTTTCCAAGGTCATGGCCCAGGTTGGAAAGCCATAGTTGGCTCACTGGACACCTATTCAAAGCCTATGGACAGCACCGTGATAGCAAAACCATGATCAATATCTGCATATGTGCAAACATTCAATGCCTAAGAGTATTCAACTTCTTCCAAAAGAGAAACAGGGCAAAGTGTTACATTTTTACATCACGAAAGACATGCTTGGGCTTCCCTGATAGCTCAGTTGGTAAAGAATCACCTGCAATGCAGGAGACCCCAGTTCAATTCCCGGGTGGGGAAGATCCACTGGAAAAGGGACAGGGTACCCACACTAGTATTCCAGGGCTTCCCTTGTGGCTCAGCTGGTAAAGAATCTGCCTGCAACGCGTGAGACCTGGGTTCGATCCCAGGCTTGGGAAGATCCCTTGGAGAAGGGAAAGGCTCCCAATTCCAGTATTCTAGCCTGGAGAATTCCATGGACTGGATCGTCCATGGGGTCGCAAAAAGTTGGACATGACTGAGTCACTTTCACTTTCACTTTCAAAGACACTCTTCTGTCTTACCCTGATCCCTGAAAGAAAAAGTCAGGGTAACAAGAAGGGTTAGGACACACCATCACCTACACAGACATCTGGACATCAGATGGCCTGCACTGGGGCTTAGGCCCACTGCGTCCCTTACCTGGACACCAACCAGGTTCCACCTGCAAATCTTTCCTTCCTTCACTGCTATGTTGAATACATACCAAATGCTAAAGAGGAACAAAGCAAAATGTCATTTCTACCAGTGTCATTAGGGAAACATGAAATTCCTCATCGATGACATGCCAGAAACAAAGTCAACACAAGAGACTGGAATCATGATGTACAGAGATATCTCATGATCCAAACATCTTTCATCAATTCATATTGCACGAACTCATACTGGGAGAACAAGGATGGGAACATGAGGCCCACAGGAAAAAAAAAAAAAGAGAGAGAGAGAAAGAAGACATAATCAGGATTGTAGGGATAGCATCCTTATTTTTCTCGATAGGAAAGTTCAGAGGGTCTGCAGTCTGGTGAGATCCACTTTAACACTTAACTGGTTAAGCGGTCTCTTCTGGATGAATCGGCTCACCCCGTTCTCCTATCAGGATCCTAAAGAAACACATGCAACCAATGTGTTTAGCATGAATCTTGTTCTACTAGGATTCCTGCCCCTGACCTTTTTCACCTCCTTTATTACACATCACAGCCATTCTACCTCCATCTTTGCAGCCATTCATGGTCACCACTGTGGTCAGGAGAGACCAGTTGTACTTCTCTGGATATGTGCAAAAATGCTAGAGTTACAACATGGCAGGCACTTCAGGACAACTATCTGGACAGAGTCCTCATTACCTACAGGATGAAACAGACGGTTTCACTAAACTGGAAACAGGGTAAACTTATGGTTAATACAATGAGTAAGGACTCTGGCGGCTCAGATGGTAAAGGGTCTGCCTACAATGTGGGAGACCTGGGTTCGATCCCTGGGTCGGGAAGATCCCCTGGAGAAGGAAATGGCAACCCACTCCAGTATTCTTGCCTGGAAAATCCCATGGACGGAGGAGCCTGGTAGGCTACAGTCCATGGGGTCACAAAGAGTTGCACAGGACTGAGCGACTTCACTTCACTTCACTTATCATTTCTTACCCGAGTACCTGCATGAAAAAAATCTTGGCAATGTCAGTGTGACAACCCATCTTAACTTACCTAGATTGATGAAGGCCTGAGGACCCGTGCCATGCATGAGGCCCTAACCACCGCTTACCTGGATACCAGCCAGGTCACATGGGAACCACCTTTGACACGTTCACCTAGAGAGCTTGACATTAATCTGAAAAACATATTGTGCCATATGTGTTCAGTACACATCATCCACATACCTGCACCTCAACAGTTTCTTTACTGTCTTGATACTCGCAAAACTGCACCACTAAATCCTAGTAAATGGTACTCTGTTACCTTGAAGAGATATCTCAAAACTTCACTGTCATATTTGTGGTTATGAACAAGATAAATTACCTGGATCCTGTTGTCAGCAGGAATGTATAAAACAGTATATCAGAAGAAGAGTAGATTATTCTTTTAGTAGTAATGTAGTAGTAGTACATTATTCTTACTAATGTTTCTAGGGACAGGTTGATACTTTATATTCAAACCCAAAATACAGTTAATACAATTTGCTAGATTTTAAATTATATAGTGTTCATAATTCCATTAATTACGTACTTATGTGAATGCCTAATAAATTATGTGACTTGTCCTACCTTTACTAGCAAACAGTGTATCAGGATTCTGTGTAGGAAAACACATGGGGAGACTGTACTTGTGGTATTATACATCATCCTCACTTAGCAAGATGTCTAAAGACCAGCTGGTCTATATTGTGATAAAGTGATATTGTGATATTGATTTTGAAGTTTGGTAAAACTCTGTCATTTCTTACCTGAATACCTGCATGCAAAAATCAGAAATTCTTAACTGACTCTCAGCTGCACAGTGAAATTGAAGGGAAACTGACGTTTGGATTAATTCCCACTTCTAAAGGCCCCTACACTGGACTGATGTATAGAGAGGCCTGTTGTCGTCAAACTCACCTTCAAACGATGCTCAAACAGAGGAAACTGCACTACACTAGGATGAGAAGATGATGACATCAGACATAGCCAGCTTGCCCAAGATGTTGATCTGATTCGTATGATTATAATGTTTCTTGATTCCTTGGACCTATGCCTATCAATCAAATGTTTTCTATCATGGACACGATTCTGTGCTAGTTTAAAACTCAATCCAATTTTTGAGTTGTGGCCAGTTACCTGTGTCTAGTACTTCTGGGTTACCTGGGTAGATTTCTGTCCTCCAGGGCTCTGATTAGATACCCCCTAGGAAATTTATTTTAGATGAGAGTTCAGTTGTGTTCTGTCTATTCATGATACTACTAAATGGGATCCTCTCACCTGGCCAGTTAATAATATCTGCTCTGATGTTGGCCATAGATTTAAGTCCCAATCAAAATATTAACCTCTCATCTATTAAAAGGAAAACTCCCACAATTATGGGATGGATCTATATGGTTAACACCAGGCTCTGGTCATTCGCACAGAGTCGGACATGACTGAAGTGACTTAGCAGCAGCAGCATGGTCATTTAAGTTTAAAAGCTCCTCTATGTTTGGAACAATTAAATCATACTAAAAATGATAACCTGGTAATATTATGAGACAAGGCTAGGTGCTTTATGAACTATGCCTATTATTATCCTTACAGAGAGTGACTGGTATGGAACTCAGTGGATCTGTGACACTAATTTATGGCCTTGACGTCTATAAGCATGGATACAAAGGTATAGCCTGGGATTCCTATGAATTTAAGGCCATACATGTTAACAAATTAGAGGTAACTCCAACCAATCTACCATTGGTATGATCCCAATGGGTCAAAAGATCTGTATTCTACTGGTATGACCACTTAGCAGCTATTTTTTTGTGCCTTCAGTGGGATTTGAGGATGTAATTGGCCATATCGAAGCCTTAACAACTTTCATAAACTTTAAATGGTAGTAATAGGGCTATTAGCCTATTGAATTCCGATCTCTATGATGAGAAAGGCAGTGCTACACAACTGCAAGCCCCTTGACACCTTACAGCATCTCAGGGAGATATCTGTGCTATAATTCAAACTGAATGCTATTTTCATACCTGATAAACCCTTTAATGTAACACATTTGATGAACCATATGAAAAATCAGATTTCTGCTTTAAGTGACTCATTCCCTAGTCTTGATGATCTTTTACTGGTTTGGTGCAGGAGGCTCATGGCTAAAATATTTACTTTTAATTTCACTAATGTTATTAACTTTACTATTTGTATTTTGTCTGTTTCACAAGATATTATTTCTTGTATCACCAAGTGTATGACTGAGCCTCCAGTGAAAATAATGATGACTAGACTTGAAGCAGTTGATCAAATGCATAGCTTGATATGTGACCAGTGATTGTAATAGTGTAACTCTAGATATGGGAAGACGCAATGAAAGGGAATACTTTGCTGGGCCATAACTAGAAGACAGGTGTCCAGAGATCTTTGACTATGAAGACCTAGTCCAGTAATAGCACACTGAGTGGCCCATCAGCAAAACTTTCAGAACTGGGAAAGAGCCTTCCCAGCAACGCGCGACAAAATGGTCATGAAAAGCCCCCCAAAGTGTGGTCGGATTAATGACCACAAGGTGTCCGTGTCAACTACAAACTGGCACTGACCAAGAGCGATACCAACGACTGAACAACAAAGGCATTTCCCATCTGCCTCTATAGCGATTGAACTCTGTACTGCTATAGCTGTTGATCTTCAACAACCCCTGAGGGAGTTCAGGGTGGAGTGAGGCACTCTGTGCTCCAGAGAATCTGGTGGGACAGGTCTTTAGACATTTGGATGTTTTTAGGAACAGATTTTATGATCTCAGTCCTTGCATCTCCTCATATCTAGAGAAGCACTAAATTCCTTCATAGTGACATCAGATCCTCATGACTAACAAAACATCTTTTGTAAAATGAGTGCTTAATGGTATTGAACCCCCCCTTCCCCAAAGCCTTATATATTGACCTTCCCCCACTGCTTTGGAGCAGTTTCTGAGTTGTTTGGAGCAGTTTTCTGAGATGCTGCCTCCCAGGCTGCAGTCCTCATTTTGCCCCCAAATAAAACTTAACTCACAACTCTCAAGTGGTACATCTTTTTTTAGTTGACAATATATATCTACTTAACACACAAATAGTGAAACCTCAGTTCTTCAAGATTTCAGTTCTGAGTTAGGTACAGCGAAGTAAAACCCATCTGTTTACAAAAGAGGCTGGATTAAAATTGGGGTTTTCACAGATAAAACAAGTCAGGCTTACTTGGCTAGATGGTTAAATATTATATTTGCAGAAAAAAGCAATTTCTAATTACCTTGGACAAGCCAATTTCTAAATTACTTTACCCTCTTTAAAATTTGCACTTCAAAAACACAGAGATAAGGTTCCAAGGAAGACCAGAGAGGATATTTGCATCTCAAAGATACAGGCAAGTTCTTCCTAGGATAATTTGTTTCCCCATGTTTAGTATTTAGGAGCTTCACAAGATGAACAGAGAAGGTTTTGGGGGTGGTGAAAAGATTTTTGGAACCACCCTTCTGGTCCTGTAAAGATTACATTTGTAAACCAAGGACAGTTTTGTTTTTTCCCACCTTTTCCAAAAGAATTGGGTGTCCTCCCCAACAAGGACTGACACATCTATCCATCCATGTTGGAAAGCTTCACCTCTCCTCTTCTCTGGAAGAGAAGAAGTGAGAAGGCCTCTCTGGAAGGCCCAGGAGCAACACCCAGGCTCCCACAAGAAAGAGGCAAAAGTAACAGGAAAGATAGGGAAGACCGAGAAATCCACCCTTTGCTCCACTGGGCTGGTCCTCAGAAAGAAGTCAAAAGGAGAAACCCTCACCCATTTGGCAGCAGCTACTGGGGCCCAGTGAGCAGTGGGGCCTTTGGAACACACCAGAGGAAAGCCAGAGTTCCTTAGTTGCTTCCACAGCTACTGGCCTGTTTGCAGAGGGTGTGAGGAGAAAGAAAAGAGGAGAAAACCATAGAGGAAGCCATACAGGAAGCAGTTTCAGATGTCTGCACATCACCAAAGTAACCAGAATAAACCAAAACCTAACCATCCAGAAAGTTACATTAACACGACTTCCCAGTCCCATTAGACTGGCAACCTTTCTCCAAAGTGCCTTATAAACAGTTTCCCTTATAGCGAGAACACTCCAAATTGGAGCCATAGCCCCCAAGATGGGAGCCGAAGCTTCCCAGATTGTACAAGGTCAAAAAAGGCCACTGTGGGACTCTGATGTCAAGCTGTTCTGGGAAAAAGGTTATTTAAGTATTTAATTTACAAAGGAGAGTAGTATCTATTAGAGAAACAATCAACTTGTTCTCCGCTGTCAAAATTACCTGGGGCTCTAGTAGGGGAAATTAGAATTGGATGCCTCAAGTCCAAGGGAGTCTCCTGGGCATGTTTATTATCAGCACTTTGTAACTGCCTGATTGTTTAGTTGTGAGCCATTTCAGGGGCTTTGTTCTTCTGATCTTAACTTGTCTAATGTGAACCCGAAAGATCTTTCCTCCAGGATAGATGAAATATTTCCCACTTTTATAAGCTGTATAGCACCAAACACACAGACAGACAAATTCCAACAAAAAAGGCACAGATTCCAGCATCGATGCATCCAGACAAACCGATTCCCAGAATAGGGTAAATAAATTTACGCTATAAAACAAATGACCTAACTCCAACTAGGCTACCCACCCCCATGAGAACTAGCTCCTAAATGAACCGGTTCCAACTGGACCAGTTCCCAAATGAGGTAAATTTACCCTACGAATGAGCTAATTTCAACTAGGGTGGGCTTGCTCCACGAGGACTAGTTCCCAATGAACCAATTCAGGGTAGAGCCCAATAACACTTCCCCTCTGCAAATGGGTACCAAATCAGGTTGGCTAATCCTGTAAAGCAAAAGCCCAGATTGAGGGGAAAAAATGTTTGTGGTGTGCACACTGAAGCAACTTAACCTTCAAAATTGAGCCTGTCAGCTCTTAACACAAAACAACACACAAAACAAGCAAACTGGCTGAACCAGCAATCAAACTGGGTAGATTGACCCTACAAATGAAATTCAGCCTGTTGACTCTGGAAGTTTGTCAGTTCCTTGTCTCAACTGCCAAGCGCTAGGGACAGTCGGTGCCACTTCAGGAAATCTTGAAGGAAAGAACCTCAGGACAACAAATGGTCCCAGCAGCTGCTTGGATCTTGCCCCAGCATTCCCTGTTCAGGTCCAGCTAGCCACGAGCAGCAAGGCTCCTGGCTGGCTAAATCAAATTGTTATCGAGTCCAAGCTCACTCTGCTTACTGTACAATAAGCCAATGAATCCATGAGATGAGGCACTGAGGAAAGGAAGAGACTTTAAATGGAGAGCCAGCAGACAGAAAAGATGGCAGGCTCAGTTCAGTTCAGTCGCTCAGTCATGTCTGACTCTTTGCAACCCCATGGACTGCAGCATGCCAGGCTTCCCTGTCCATCACCAATTCCCAGAGCTTACTCGAACTCATGTCCATCGAGTTGGTGATGCCATCCAACCATCTCATCCTCTGTCAAAATAACCATTTTATGGGGTCTGGATGCCAGGTTCTTTTATAGATCAGAGATGATGAGGGGAAGTAAGGAAGCAAAGTACAAAGGCCATTAATCTTGCAAACATATCCTAGAATGGCAAGTCTCAGGCAGGGGATGTGTTAATTTCTTTCTTCCTGCCGTCCACAGGTGGACATGGTTCTGAACAAAGGCACTTTAGTTTAACAGTCAGGCGGAGGGGCAGGATTCTCTGATGCAAACCATTCTGCATGATTATGATAACAAAAGCAACAAAAAGCAAGTCAAAGAAACAGTTCCAACATGGGAGTCAGAATTGGCTTCTTCGCTGCAACAGTGTTAGGGACGCTATCACCACTTCCCTACATTTCTTAAGGTCAGATGGCCTGTGCTATGGTTTAGGCCCACATCATCACTTACCCGGACAACAGCAGTATCCCCATTAATGAGCATTGTTACCACAGCGTCTTGACAGGAACCTGAAAAACATATTATGAAATATGCATCAAAGGAAACAATATATTCTACCAAGGTACCTGCAAATAACCCTGTTTACGTCTATCATTATGGGACACATCAACTTTACCTGTTTATTAGCAACATTCCAAGGTCAACATCATTTTGGGATAAGACCATCATTTCCTAAGTACATACTTGCAAAAATTCCACGCTTACTACTGTGGAGAGGAACACCATAATTATCTGTGTACCTGCAATTTCTGGACACTTGGAGGGCAAAACAAAGTTTCTCTCAATTAAAATTATGAAGACTCATGGATTCAAGAATTGGTAAGTACTCATCATTTCTTATGTAAATAGCTATTTTTAAAAAATGTTAAGTGTTAGGGATGCTACTGTCACTTACTTAGATATCCAAAAATGAGATGGTCTATGCTGATTTAGACCCACATCATCATTTACCTGGACACTGGCAAAATCCATGTTAACAGCTACGGTAAAGTTCATCATACTCTTTTGACTGAAACCTGACAAATACATTGTTACAAATGTTCCCACATATGTATCTTTTTTCTTCTGGGTGCCTACAAATAAAGCTGATTTTTTTTTTTTTTTTTTTTTTTTGTAGGATGTATCAACTCTACTTGGATACGTGTTGTATTCCACAGTTTACATCTTTGTTAGTAACCATAATGTCTTTTGACTGGATACCTGGAAAAATTCTAGTGAAAAGTAAGGGCTAATTTTCTTTCTCTCTCTTTTTTTAGGGCTAATTCTTTGTATAATTTATGAGAACACTAAGACAGTAGGTGTTGCAAGAGGGCATCAGAGGGCAGAGACACTGAAACCATAATCACAGAAAACTAGTCAATCTAATCACACTAGGACCACGGCCTTGTCTAACTCAATGAAACTAAGCCATGCCCGTGGGGCAACCCAAGACAGGTGGGTCATGGTGGAGAGGTCTGACAGAATGTGGTCCACTGGAGAAGGGAATGGCAAACCACTTCACTATTCTTGCCTTGAGAACCCCATGAACAGTATGAAAAGGCAAAATGATAGGATACTGAAAGAGGAACTCCCCAGGTCGGTAGGTGCCCAGTATGCTACTGGAGATCAGTGGAGAAATAACTCCAGAAAGAATGAAGGGATGGAGTCAAAGCAAAAACAATACCCAGCTGTGGATGTGACTGGTGATGGAAGCAAGGTCCAATGCTGTAAAGAGCAATATTGCATAGGAACCTGGAATGTTAGGTCCATGAATCAAGGCAAATTGGAAGTGGTCAAACAGGAGATGGCAAGAGTGAATGTCGACATTCTAGGAATCAGTGAACTGAAATGGACTGGAATGGGTGAATTTAACTCAGATCACCATTATATCTACTACTGTGGGCAGGAATCCCTTAGAAGAAATGGAGTAGCCATCACGGTCAACAAAAGAGTTTGAAATGCAGTACTTGGACGCAATTTCAAAAATGACAGAATGATCTCTGTTCGTTTCCAAGGCAAACCTTTCAATATCACAGTAATCCAAGTCTATACCCCAACCAGTAACGCTGAAGAAGCTGAAGTTGAACGGTTCTATGAAGACCTACAAGACCTTTTAGAACTAACACCCGAAAAAGATGTCCTTTCATTATAGGGGACTGGAATGCAAAAGTAGGAAGTCAAGAAACACCTGGAGTAACAGGCAAATTTGGCCTTGGAATATGGAATGAAGCAGGGCAAAGACTAATAGAGTTTTGCCAAGAGAATGCACTGGTCATAGCAAACACCATCTTCCAACAACACAAGAGAAGACTCTACACATGGAAATCACCAGATGGTCAACACCGAAATCAGACTGATTATATTCTTTGCAGCCAAAGATGGAGAAGCTCTATACAGTCAGCAAAAACAAGGCCAGAAGCTGACTGTGGCTCAGATCATGAACTCCTTGTTGCCAAATTAAGACTTAAATTGAAGAAAGTAGGGAAAACCACTAGACCATTCAGGTATGACCTAAATCAAATTCCTTATGATTATACAGTGGAAGTGAGAAATAGTTTTAAGGGACTAGATCTGATAAATAGAGTGCCTGAAGAACTATGGAATGAGGTTCATGACATTGTACAGGAGACAGGGATCAAGACCATCCCCATGGAAAAGAAATGCAAAAAAGCAAAATGGCTGTCTGGGGAGGCCTTACAAATAGCTGTGAAAAGAAGAGAAGTGAAAAGCAAAGGAGAAAAAGAAAGATATAAGCATCTGAATGCAGAGTTCCAAAGAATAGCAAGAAGAGATAAGAAAGCCTTCCTCAGCAATCAATGCAAAGAAATAGAGGAAAACAACAGAATGGGAAAGACTAGAGATCTCTTCAAGAAAATTAGAGATACCAAGGGAACATTTCATGCAAAGATGGGCTCGATAAAGGACAGAAATGCTATGGACCTAACAGAAGCAGAAGATATTAAGAAGAGATGGCAAGAATACACAGAAGAACTGTACAAAAAAGATCTTCACAACCCAGATAATCACGATGGTGTGATCACTGACCTAGAGCCAGACATCCTGGAATGTGAAGTCAAGTGGGCCTTAGAAAGCATCACTACAAACAAAGCTAGTGGAGGTGATGGAATTCCAGTTGAGCTATTCCAAATCCTGAAAGATGATGCTGTGAAAGTGCTGCCCTCAATATGCCAGCAAATTTGGAAAACTCAGCAGTGGCCCAAGAACTGGAAAAGGTCAGTTTTCATTCCAATCCCAAAGAAAGGCAATGCCAAAGAATGCTCAAACTACCACACAATTGCACTCATCTCACACACTAGTAAAGTAATGCTCAAAATTCTCCAAGCCAGGCTTCAGCAGTACGTGAACCGTGAAGTTCCAGATGTTCAAGCTGGTTTTAGAAAAGACAGAGGAACCAGAGATCAAATTGTCTATATCCGCTGGATCATGGAAAAAGCAAGAGAGTTCCAGAAAAACATCTATTTCTGCTTTATTGAGTATGGCAAAGCCTTTGACTGTGTGGATCACAATAAACTGTGGAAAATTCTGAAAGAGATGGGAATACCAGACCACCTGACCGGCCTCTTGAGAAATCTGTATGTAGGTCAGGAAGCAACAGTTAGAACTGGACATGGGACAACAGACTGGTTCCAAATAGGAAAAGGAGTACGTCAAGGTTGTATATTGTCACCCTGCTTATTTAACTTATATGCAGAGTACATCATGAGAAACGCTGGGCTGGAAGAAGCACAGGCTGGAATCAAGTTTGCCAGGAGAAATATCAGTAACCTCAGATATGCAGATGACACCACCCTTATGGCAGAAAGTGAAGAGGAACTAAAAAGCCACTTGATGAAAGTGAAAGTGGAGAGTGAAAAAGTTGGCTTAAAACTCAACATTCAGAAAACGAAGATCATGGCATCTGGTCCCATCAGTTCATGGCAAATAGATGGTGAAACAGTGGAAACAGTGTCAGACTTTATTTTGGAGGGCTCCAAAATCAGTGCAGATGGTGATTGCAGCCATGAAATTAAAAGATGCTTAGTCTTTGGAAGGAAAGTTATGACCAACCTAGATAGCATATTGAAAAGCAGAGAGATTACTTTGCCAACAAAGGTCCATCTAGTCAAGGCTATGGTTTTTCCAGTAGTCATGTATGGATGTGAGAGTTGGACTGTGAAGAAAGCTGAGCACCAAAGAATTGATGCTTTTGAACTGTGGTGTTGGAGAAACTCTTGAGAGTCCCTTGGCCTGCAAGGAGATCCAACTAGTCCATTCTAAAGAGATCAGTCCTGGGATTTCTTTGCAAGGAATGCTAAATCTGAAACTGCAGTACTTGGGCCACCTCATGCGAAGAGTTGACCCATTGGAAAAGACTCTGATGCTGGGAGGGATTGGGGGCAGGAGGAAAAGGGGATGACAGAGGATGAGATGGCTGGATGGCATCACCGACTCAATGGACGTGAGTTCGTGTGAACTCCAGGAGTTGGTGATGGACAGGGAGACCTGGCGTGCTGCAATTCATGTGGTTGCAAAATGTCGGACACAACTGAGTGACTGAAATGAACTGAACTGAATATGTCTTACCTGGATATCTGCAAAAACAAAACAAAACATGGTAACACAAATGTCAAGGATACCATCATCATTTACCTAGATTTCTGAGGGTCAGAAGGGCTATAGTGTTGTCAGATTCATATAATCACTCACTGGATCAAGCCAAGTTTTATTAATGACCATTGTTAGGGTCACTGTGCTTCCCTGACTGGAACCAAAACAAAAAACAAAAAAACACTGTGACAGACACATTTAACAACATAACTTTTCCTACTAGGACACTGACAAAGAACTTTGGTCACGTCCATATTTATGGGCCCATTGAACACTGGCAGAATTTACAGGTTAACACTGTTGTTACAGGCACCATCATTTCTTGACCTTGCACCGATAAAAATCTCATGGTCAATACTATGATGGAGAACGTTAAGCTCACTTATCTGGATACTTGCAAATCTTTCATTCATTCCTAAGGTTAAATACATATTATCTCTAAACTAGAAAACTAGCTAAACTAGATCTCACAGTTATTGGTATTTGTAGGCCAAGTATCACTTTTTATCTGAATATTTGCAAAAAAAAAATATGACACCAACACATGTTGGGGACAACATCATTGCTTACCTAGAATTCTGAAAATCATATAGCCTATGCAATGTTTAAGGTCCACACCATCACTTGCCTGGATTCCATGATTTTCACCTTTATCTCCTGATTTAGAGCCTACAAAAACACATGGTGGAAACTGTGATTAGGGATATATCTTCCACATGGATTTCAAACACTCCTATGATCACTACTACCGTTATGGGACTCATGAACTCTACCTGGATCTTTTAGTTCTGAGGTCAGCATTGTCGTTAGAGACATCATCATCTCTTTACTGGGACCTGTAAAAACACATGGTGGCAACCCTGGTTAGGAATACTTGTTCTTCCATGTGGACCCTGCTAATTCCAGCAGTCCATTGCATTATGGCAACCACCAACTCCACCTGGATACCTGGAGAAGTCTAAGGTCAACACTGTAGTTTCAGACACCATCTTCTATTCAAAGAATACCTGCAAAAATCCCGTGGTCGCTACTATACTTAGGACTCTGAGATATCTTATCTGGATCCTTGGAAATATTTTTGTCACTACTAAGTTTTAAGACAAAATCATCCCTGAACTAGGAAACAGTAAATTCTGATGCCTGCTACTTTTGTTAGGGACATTAATTTCTACAAAAACATGATTATGTTAAGAGTTTGGGACAACATCATTACTTTTCTAGATATCTGAAAATCTTATGTTTTCTAATGTGTTTAAAGTCCACATCATCTTTTACTTGGGTATTGGCAAAGTCCAACATTTATTACTATTATTAAGTTTACTATCATCTACTGACTGGAAACTGAAAAATCCCATGGTCTGCACTGTGGTGAGTGATGTCATGATAACTTACTGGACAGTTACAAAATACTTTGAAGTCCACTTGGTTAAAACCCACATCTTTTCACCTGAAAGATTTATCTGCCTACAAGGCAAACTTCTTTAACCATTTGTTTCCTCTTCTCACCTTCCTATAAATTGTCTTCCTCCCTTTGGAAGCCCCAGAGCCCTGTCTCTTCCCTTAGCTCAGGATGGCATATAAGTCTCAATTGCTTGGCTGCCTTTTTGAGTCTCATATCTTTGTGGAGCTCCAGTACATACATATGTGCATGTTACCAAAAAATGCAAGTTTGTGTGGCCAACACACAGTGAAGCCAAACAATACTAAAACATTGGAGTTTGGAACAGAGGTGTATTACAGGGCCATGCAAGGAGATGGGGGTATCATGCCCTAAGAACCCCAAAGTTACTGAAAGCTTTCAGCAAACCCCTTTTACAGGAAAGGTGAGGGAGGGACATGGTTAGTTATTACAAACTTCATGCAGTCAAATCCTTTGTCCTTGAAGTCAGGTCATGGTCAGATAACAATGTTCCTATAAATCTCTACCAAACAAATGTTATTCTCTGTCCTGATAAGAAAGACCAAGGTCCCAAGGCGTAACTTTCACCCTCTGAGGTCCAGGTCCTGGCTAAGAGGAGGCAGATCTCAGGTGGCAGCTCCCCAAGGCCAGGTCCCCAGATCCTGCCCAGCTGTCACGGCTGAGGAAGCCAGGTGCTCAGGACCCAAGTGGCCCTCAGGCTTCTGAGGCCACCCAAACTGGGGCATGTGAGGGGGAAACCATGTCCCACAGACTGCAACCCAGGCGGACTGGCCATCTGATGTGAAGAGCTGACTCATGTGAAAAGACCCTGATGCTGGGAAAGAGTGAAGGCAGGAGGAGAAGGGGATGACAGAGGATGAGATGGTTGGGTGGCATCACTGACTCAGTGGACATGAGTTTGAGCAAGCTCTGACACTTGGTGATGGACAGGGAGGCCTGGTGTGCTGTACTCCATAGGGTCACAAAAGAGTAGGACACAACTGAGAGACTGAAATGAACTGAACTGAAAAGGGAAAAAGAAGCACTTCTACAGGTCACAGCTCAATGATGTAGGCCCGCTCAAAAAAACCTGAGATTTAACTATAAGATAATAGTGTGCTTCCCCACCTTTTTACCTTAGCACCACAATTGGCAGGACTCCAGGATAATAATAGTGATTTCAACTGAGAGACCTGTAAGATACAGACTCTACTTAAGAAGGTGTTCTGAGGGAAACCTAAAGATAATACAGAAGCAGAAAAATAAAAAAGAAACTAGAGAATTAAGTGCTATAAGTAAGTAAGTGTTAGTCGCTCAGTCATGCCCGACTCTTTGCAACCCCATGGACTGCAGCCCACCAGGCTCCTCTGTCCATGAGATTTTCCAGGCAAGGGTACTGGAATGGGTTGCCATTTTCTTCTCCAGTATACAGTCCTGCTGCTGCTGCTGCTAAGTCACTTCAGTCATGTCCGACTCTGTGTGACCCCAGAGATGGCAGCCCACCAGACTCCCTGGTCCCTGGGATTCTCCAGGCAAGAACACTGGAGTGGGTTGCCATTTCCTTCTCCAATGCATGAAAGTGAAAAGTGAAAGTGAAGTCGCTCAGTCGTGTCCGACTCTTAGCGACCCCATGGACTTCAGCCTACCAGGCTCCTCCATCCATGGGATTTTCCAGGCAAGAGTACTGGAGTGGGGTACCATTGCCTTCTCCAATATACAGTCCTAATAAGCATTAAATATAGCCCAGCTCTGCCCAGATTTACATAAAGATTCACAATGAAAGGCTGATTACCTTAGTTCCTATTATCAGATACACAATGACCACTTTTAACAAAAAATTGTGAGGTATGTTAAAGGACAAGAAAAAAAATACATTCTGAAGACATAAAGCAACCATCAGTACCAGACTCAGATATGACACAGATTTTGAAATTATCATATATGAAATTTTAAAATAATCATGATTAGTATATTAAGGGCTCTGTAGTATATTAAAGAATTTATCTAGTCTTCCTCTCTGGTCTCTGGCAAAGAGCTTCAAAAACCCTTGGAATTTCCTGAGTAATAGGAATGTCTGTTACTTCAATGAGGCATCTGTGGTACGCCCTTTGTTAGCTTCAGGATGGGAGCTGGTCACCAGAAAAGACCAACCATTTGATTATAAGGCTGGAACTCTAGACCACTCTGACCTCCAGAGACAGGAAGGGAGCTGGAGATTGCGCTCAATCACATGACCATCATTTATTCGACCATGCCCATGTAATGGTACCCTACATAAAAACTCTTAACATTGAAGCTCCACAAAGTTTGCTGGCTGATGAACACAGGAATGTACCAGGAGAGTGAAATATGCTGACTATACAGGAAAAGCATGAAAGCTCTTTATCCAGGGCCCTTCTGGACGTTGTCTTTTGTGTGTCTTGTATAATAAAACATACTTCTAAGTATAGCAGTTTCAGGGATTTCAGTGAGTTACTCTAAAAAGTTATTAAAACTGATGGTTGTCAAGTCACTAAGTCATGTCCAACTCTTTGTGACCCCATGGACTGCAGAATGCCAGGCTTCCCTGTTCTTCACTATCTCCTGGAGCTTGCTCAAACTCACATCCATTGAGTCAGTGATGCCATCCAACGATCTCATCCTCTGTCATCCCCTTCTCCTCCTGCCTTCAATCTTTCCAAGAATCAAGGTCTTTTCCAATGAGTCAGTTCTTTGCATCAGGTGGCCAAAGTATTGGAGTTTCAGCTTCAGCATCAGTCATTCCAATGAATATTCAGCACTGATTTTCTTTAGGATGGACTGGTTTGATCTCTTTGTAGTCCAAGGGACTCTCAAAACTCTTCTCCAACACCACAGTTCAAAAGCATCAATTCCTCAGCACTCAGCTTTCTTTATAGTCCAACTCTCACATCCATACATGACTACTGGAAAAACCATAGCTTTGACTAGACAGATTTTTGTTGGTAAAGTAATGTCTCTGCTTTCCAATATGCTGTCTAGGTGGGTCAAAGCTTTTCTTCTAAGGAGCAAGTTTCTTTTGATTTCATGGATGCAGTCACCATCTGCAGTGATTTTGGAGCCCCCCAAAAATTAACTCTCTGTTTCCATTGTTCCCCCATCTATTTGCCATGAACTGATGGGACCGGATGCCATGACCGTTGTTTTTAGAATGTTGAGTTTTAAACCAGCCTTTTCACTTTCCTCTTTCACCCACATCAAGGTGAAATCGTCATTAAAACTGAAGGGGTTGTGGGAAATGAATATTTGTGAAAATGCTATGCAGGCTATAAATGTAAGACATCTTCAGGACACATCTATAGAAAGGGTTGCAGCAGATATTCTGGGGGCTCTGCCCTTACCCTTCTAGCACTACCTATATGCCACGGGCATCCAGTTACAGGTATTTACACCCAAGGGCTTCTGCTTGACCCCAGAAGGGAGGGAAATATCTCATCTCTGGGAGCAGCCCTCAGTCAATAAGAGATGAGAGTTAGAGGCAAAATAATGCCTATGTCTAGCTTCTTAGTAGGGAGATCTCTGAGCTCTTTCTCGAAGTTCCCCAGCAGGAGTTAGCCTTCATTGCTCTCAACTGTTACCTGCTCTATGATGTGTCATTTATTAGCTTCCTGCTCTCCCCTGTCACTTCTCCTATACATGCCTCCAGGTGTCACCTCCCAAATAGGATCCTTGTCTCAGAGTTAGTTTCTAGGGTAATCCAAACTAAAGTAGTTGCCAAAGAAAAGACTTCCGTGGAAGCCTTTTTAATACATTGCCATAGTGAATACAGTCAAGACTGCGATTGATGGTGATAGAAGCTGTGAATATGAAATGAAAAGATGTATGTAAGAGGACTGCGAAAAGATAAAGCACTCCACAAATGCAAGGTGAGAACATTAGTATTTTGGTTGTCATTAGAGTCTGAACCGGGAAAGCTCCCTATAAAACACTGCCAGCTCACGGCTACCTATGATGGTGGAAGCAAGCAGCAGTATGAATAATACAAAACAGAAGATGACTGAAAAACTAATAACGCATGGCTTCAAAGAACATTATGTGAACTTTAAGCAGTAGTTTTCATGTTTCACTATGATTTTTTCCAAAAATAATGTTTGTAGAGTAACATAATAACCATAAAATGCACTAGTAGAATGGAAAAAATTATAACATTTTGCAGTATTCATTTTAGATCTCTTTCTAAAAATAAGCAAAACATTGCAGATACAGTTGGATTTTCTTTTCTAGTCCTAGCTGTCCCTATTGCCTCTTTCTTTTCCCAGTGACAACCACACTCATTAAACTGGTGTGTACTCTTCATATTTGTGGTATAGGGGAGCAGAATTTGCCACCCTGAAATATGTCACTGGCATACTCATTGTCGTAAACTGCTTATTTGATGAGAAACAGCGGACACTGGAAGGGCACAGAAAGCCCAGTTAAGAGCTGTTATTTGGTAGAAACATCTTCATTTGTAAAGGAAATCTCCATTTGTAAGGGTGTCTCTTTCTCTGTAACTGCAAGGGGTAGATGACCAAACCTTTAGAAACTCTTATCAAAGGAGAAGGCAACGACTTAATCTCTATCACAATCACCCCTGTTTACTATGCTTTTCCTGGTAACATCACACAACTGACTGTCCACCCTCAGCATTCTCCTTTGTCTTTAGCTGAGGCTGGTATTTAGGGTGAGGGCTCTGGCCATTTTGGCAAGTTACTCAGTTTTCCTGGGTCTCTTCCATGTATGTGTGTGTGTGTGTGTGTGCATGTGTAGTTGTGTCTGACTTTTGTGACCCCATAGACTACAGCCTGCCAGGATTTCCCAAGTAAGAATACTGGAGTGGGTTGTCATTTCCTTAGGCATCTTCCCGACCTCCCATGCATATGGGTTATTAAATAATAATTCAGTTCAGTTCATTTCAGTTGCTCAGTCATGTCCGACTCTTTGCGACCCCATGGACTGAGGCACGCCAGGCCTTCCTGTCCATTACCAACTCCCAGAGTTTACTCAAACTCATGTCCATTGAGTTGGTGATGCCCTCCAACCATCTCATCCTCTGTCATCCCCTTCTCCTCCCTCCTTCAATCTTTCCCAGCATCAGTGTCTTTTCTAATGAGTCAGTTCTTTGCATCAGGTAGCCAAAGTACTGGAGTTTCAGCTTCAGCATCAGTACTTCTGTTGGGGAAGCACACTGATTGAAACCGCCCACCCTGGCCAGGCACCATAGTAACCATTTGCATGAGCTGTTTTATGACAGGAGGTTCTGGTAAGGAACAGGGAACTAATAAGCCTCCACCAACCAGAAGAATTCGGGAAAGGTCAAAAGGAGACACCACCTGTCCAACCTCCTCCCAGAATCCTTCTCTCTGGCATCCATCTTGGCTGAACAAGGCGTGCACCACCAGGAAGGACTCTGAGTCAGAATGATTGGCTAAGGGCAACCTGGAAACTAATCCCATCACCATAAAACCCAAGACTGCAAGCCATGTGACAGGGCTGTTCTCCTGGGTTCCCTTAATCTACTGCTCTCCACCCGGGTGCCCTTTCCCAATAAAATTTCTTGTTTTCTCAGCACATGTCTCCTTGGACAATTCTTTTCTGAGTGTTAGACAAGAGTCCACTCTTGGGGCCCTGAAGGGGGGCCTCCCCCTTCCAACAACACTTCCAATGAATATTCAGGACTGATTTCCTTTAGGATGAACTGGTTGGATCTCCTTGCTGTCCGAGGGATTCCCAAGAGTCTTCTCCAACACCACAGTTCAAAAGCATCAATTCTTTGGTGCTCAGCTTTCTTTATGGTCCAACTCTCACATCCATACATGAAAACTGAAAAAACCATAGCCTTGACAAGATGGACCTTTACTGGTAAAGTAATGTCTCTGCTTTTTAATATGCTGTCTAGGTTGGTCATAGCTTTTCTTCCAAGGAGCAAGCTTCTTTTAATTTCATGGCTGCAGTCACCATCTGCAATGATTTTGGAGCCCAAAAAAAACAAAATCTACCACTGCTTCCACTGTTTCCCCACCTGTTTGCCATGAAGTGATGGGACCAGATGCCATGATCTTAGTTTTCTGAATGTTAAGTTTTAAGCCAACTTTTTCATTCTCCTCTTTCATTTTCAAGAGGCTCTCTAGTTCTTTGCTTTCTGCTGTAAGGATGGTGTCATCTGCATACCTGAGATTATTGATATTGCTCCTGGCAATCTTGATTCCAGCTTATACTTCATCTAGCCCATGTCATATATTAAAACATATTTTAAACAATATTATTAAATATGTGTTATTAAATGATTTTTCTCCTGTTAATATGTCTCATGTCAATTTACTTCTTAGATCTGCCACAGGAACCTAGAAGGGTAAAGTTTTTTTCTCGTGACAATGGTTTTATACTTTTACTCCATAGCATGTTTCTATAAACAATGCATATTACAAGATTTTGTGATTTTAAGATTCATAAATAGTGTCTTCCTATGCAAAGCATTCTGCAACCTTCTGTGTTCAGTTCAGTTCAGTTCAATCTCTCAGTCATGTCCGACTCTTTGTGACCCCATGAACTGCAGCACGCCAGACCTCCCTGTCTATCACCAACTCTCAGAGTCCACCCAAACTCATGTCCATCGAGTTGGTGATGCCATCCAACCATCTCATCCTCTGTCGTCCCCTTCTCCTCCTGCCCTCAATCTTTCCCAGCATCAGGGTCTTTTCAAATGAGTCAGTTCTTTGCATCAGGTGGCCAATGTGTTGGAGTTTCAGCTTCAACATCAGTCCTTCCAATGAATACCCAGGACTGATCTCCTTTAGGATGGACTGGTTGGATCTTCTTGCAGTCCAAGGGAGTCTCAAGAGTATTCTCCAACACCACAGTTCAAAAGCATCAATTCTTCGGCACTCAGCTGTCTTTATAGTTCAACTCTCACATCCATACATGATCACTGGAAAAACCATAGCCTTGACTAGACGGACCTTTGTTGACAAAGTAATGTCCCTGCTTTTCAATATGCTGTCTAGGTTGGTCATAACTTTTCTTCCAAGGAGTAAGTGTCTTTTAACTGCATGGCTGCAATCACCATCTGCAGTGATTTTGGAGCCCAGAAAAATAAAGTCAGCCACTGTTTCCACTGTTTCCCCATCTATTTCCCATGAAGTGATGGGACCAGATGCCATGATCTTAGTTTTCTGAATGTTGAGCTTAAGCCAACTGTTTCACTCTCCTCTTTCACTTTCATCAGGAGGCTCTTTAGTTCTTCTTCACTTTCTGCCATAAGGGTGGTGTCATCTGCATATCTGAGGTTATTGATATTTCTCCCGGCAATCTTGATTCCAGCTGTGCTTCCAGCGTTTCTCATGATGTACTCTGCATATAAGTTCAATAAGCAGGATGACAATATACAGCCTTGACGTACTCCTTTTCCTATGTGGAACCAGTCTGTTGTTCCAAGTCCAGTTCTAACTGTTGCTTCTGAGGAGGCAGGTCAGGTGTTCATGCAACACTATTACTGAGCCCCATCCATGTTGATACACATTAGTTGACTACATTGACTTATCTTTGGAACCATCCTCCCTTTACTCTGAAGGAAGCATTGTGGGATACTTTAATAGAATAGACCAGTGGTTCTCAATTATGGGTGATTTTGCCACTCCACTTCCACCCCTGTGAAATTGGCAATGTCTGGAAATACTTTAGGATGTCATGAGTGGAGGTAGGGGTGTTACAGAGCAGGGATGCTGCTAAACATCCTGCAATGCACAGGAAAGTCCCCAAAGCAAAGAATTATCTGGTCTAAAATGACAACAGTGCTGAGGCTGACAAACCCTGATATAGATGAAAGCCAAGTATCCTCATTCTTGAAGAATTTCTGAGTATGGGAGAAAAATCCAAATTTTGACCTTTCAAGCTGAGACAGCACATGTTCTGCCTGTTGGATCATCAGAACTGTGTTTCTATTGCATTAAAGTATTTTCTTCTTGAGTGTGGATTTTAGATTGCTTTATGGCTAAAAATTATTGCTTATTTTGGGGAGTTGTGTGCATATGTATTATGTGTGTATCTGTACACTATGCTGGGAGGTGAGGCCCACACACTTGATCTCTATCACTCATGCTGATAGAAAAAATACAACAAGGAACTGAATTATATTTGATTTAATGAAAACTAACTGTAAACAGATAGGGTAGAGTGTCCCTGGAGAAAGAGAAGCAAGCATGGCTTCCTTGACATAAGAGAAGCCATTTTTGACCTAAGCCATTTTGGACCAAATGTGACCAAACATTTGGTCACAATGCTTGCCCTTGAACAGGTCTCAGTAATTAATGATCTTGGGGGGAAAAAGAATGCAGGAACAAAGGACTGTTATTAAGCAAGAGAAGTAACAACAGCAAAGATAATAAATCAGCTGTAAAGACTCCCAGTTCTGTTTCAATGGTAAAGATTAGACTGAAGCACTTTCTTGAGCTCTTCTGTAGAATTCAAATTCCCCTCAAGTGCTCAACCACCAGATCACCTAAGGAATGGTGATGTTGACCTCTTCAGACCCTCATGACTTCAACAGACTAAAACTTGGACTCTGTCAACCTTGGTTCTATGCTGAATTATCCTCTGTTCAAATCTCTTCATAAATATATATGTACCCTTACTTAAAGGAAAACAACAGAATGGGAAAGACTAGAATCCTCCTGCAATGCGGGAGACCTGGGTTCAGTCCTTGGGTTGGGAAGATACCCTGGAAGAGGAAATGGCAATCCATTCCAGTATTCTTGCTTGGAGAATCCCCATGGACAGAGAAGCCTGACAGTTCGTGGGGTCACAAAGTGTCGGACACGACTGAGTGACTAAGCACAGCATGCAGAGATCTCTTTAATTGGAAATATCGAGGGAACATTTCATGCAATGGTGGGCACGATAAAGGATAGAAACAGTAAGGACCTAACAGAAGCAGAAGTGATTGAGAAGAGATGGTAAGAATACACAGAAGAACAATACTAAAAAGGTGTTAATGATCCAGACAACCACAATGGTGTGGTTGCTCACCTAGAGTCAGACATCATCCCAGAGTGTGAAGTCAAGAGGGTCTTAGGAAGCATTACTTATGAACAAAGCTAGTGGAGGTGATGGGGCTGAGGTATTTAAAATCCTAAATGATGATGCTGTCATAGTGCTGCACTTAATATGCCAGCAAATTCGGAAAACTCAGCAATGGTCACAGGACTGGAAAAGGTCAGTTTTCATTCCAATCCCAAAGATGGGCAATGCCAAAGAATGTTCAAACTACTGCACAATTGCCTTCTGAGATGGCCCACACTCTGTGGAGTGTGTTTCTCTCTAAATAAATTCACTTCTTACCCATCACTTTGTCGCTCACTGAATTCTTTCTATGATGAGACAGGTAAGAACCTGAGCTTCATTTTAAGTCCTCAGATCAGGTGTGTGATCTCAGTTAAAAGACTGTGAGTTCAAGTCCCAGTCTGGGTTTTGGCTGGGTTTGAATTACAGCCAAAATTTGAATTACGGGGACTCAAATACTAATCTGAGTTACAGAGTCTCAATCAAAGCTTACCAAAGTGTCTTGATATTCATAACAAACTTCTTTCAACCACACCTAAGTTTATATTAATGAGATCAGTTTTGGAAAGCACCTATAGAAGGGAGCTGGCTGTCAGGAGAACCAACCATGTGATTGGATGGCTGGAACTTTTAGTCCATCCCTCCTGACTTTTAGGAATGGGCAGAGGGGCTGGAGGCTGAAAGGTTGCTACTAGCCAATGATGTCGTCAATCATGACTGTAATGAAGCCTCCATAAAAACCCAGAAGGACAGGATTCGGAGAGCTTTTGGGTTGGTGAACACGGGGCAACTCAGGGAGAATGCTGCACCTGGAGAAAGCATGGAAGCTCCATGCCCTTTGCCCTTCCCTTCCCTCTGGCTATTCCTGACTTAAATCTTTTTATAGTAAACCAGTGATCTAATGGGGCTTCCCTCATAGCTCAGTTGGTAAAGAATCCGCCTTCAATGCAGGAGACCCCGGTTCTATCCCTGGGTTGGGAAGACCCCCTGGAGAAGGAAAGGCTACCCACTCCAGTATTTTGGCCTGGAGAATCCCATGGACTGTATAGTCCATGGGGTCGCAAAGAGTTGGACATGTCTAAGTGACTTTCACTTTCCATTTCACTCTTTCAGTGATCTAATAAGTATGATGTTTCTCTGAGGTCTGTGAGCCACTAAAGAAAATTAATTGAATTCAAGGAGGGGGATCTATGAAACCTCTGATTTATAGCCAGTCCATCAGAAGTAAAGGTGACACCCTGAACTTGATGTCTGAAATGGGGTGGGGGCAATCTTACAGAACTCAGCCCTTAACCTCGGGGATCTGATGCTACCTCTCAGTAAAGAGTTCCAGAAGTGAGTTGAATTGCAGGACACCTAGCTGGTATCAGAAAATTGCTTGGTTGTGTAGGGGAATCCTCTCCATCTACTTCTTACCACCAAAGGCACCTCAGAATGGGAATCACAGTCAGTTGGTGATCAGAAGTGTAATCAGTGCAAGATGCTAGAGTTGAGAAAAAGGTGAAATAAATACACAAATTGAGACAAAATTGTTTTCTTCCACAGTAGGAGGGAAGTCATTTGATGCTCTACCCCTCTACTAGACAGGATATAACTTGACGTCTACAAACAAGTATTTTGCATCGATCAGTTGTCAATTTATAGGGTTTAAGATAGTTCTCTTAGAACTGGATGACCCAGGGAGGTGCCCTATACTCTAGAAAATTAAGTTTTCCACTGAAGCACAATATTTCCCCACAATGTGGTAATTTTAAGACTACATAAACCAAGCTTTGGAAAGCATACTGCCTACTATTAATATTGCAATTATCTTATTTAGCTATGAATTCCAGATGACCAGGTCAATCCTTAGAGTACTATAGGATTTCCACCACTACCCTTCCATCCTCCTACCACCAATATCTGCCTGCAAAAGGGTACTGGTATTTCCCTTGTCAGTCATTCTGAGAAGAGGACAATTCCAGAGCGGGAAAATGAAGCCAGGCTAGGGCTTGAGAAAGTTTGGAGAATTTCTTCTTTCTCTAAGTTGGGGTGGACGGGGTTGGGGGGAGGCAACGGGATTTGAATTCCAATGTGGGTCAGACAGAGCAGTCTGGGTTTGAGATACTAATAAGGGTGACTTGATATTGTTGTCACAGACTGATAAAGCCTGAGACTTGGGTTAACTGTTGTTAGAACATTTTATAAAATCATGAAAGATTGGAAATAAAAATGATAAAGATGATGGGATAAAAATATGCCATTCTTGATATATAAAATTTGAGTGCTGATTTGGTTTGGAAAAGGTAAGTACAGCATCAATATTTAATAGCAATGAGGCTGACTCTACTGTGAGAAAAATTCAACAGCATGGTGATTCAGTTTCCCAGAGGGCTTAATCACCTACAAATCTGAAATTGGAGGCTTAAGACATCTTAGTCAGAACTCATTACATAAGCCAGTTATGGGAAGTGCATGATATGCGCTTCTAGTTGTGTCCAGCATATTTGAATATAGGCACATTTTTTCACGTCTGGCTCTGTAATCTTAAATCTGTGATCATAAGAATTCTCCTTCTTGATTAATTTATTTGATAAGAATTAGTAATATCCTAAGCCTAAATTTTATGCTACCCAGCCTGTCAAGAACTGGCAGACGTGTCATTAGCCTTTGAATGCAATTTGCACCAGAGGGGCAGTGTGCCTGGTGGAAAGGTCCAGAAGCTGGTCTCCAATTTCAGCCCTGCCTCTTCCTAGCTGTGAAATCTTGAGCAACTTGAAGCTCACTGGGTTTTCATTTAATCATTTGTAAAATGAGGGCTCTGACCAGATGATTCTTAAGGGTTCATCTAACTCAAAAACCCTATGAATCTATAAAGAAATTGCTGCCCTCTTTTGCATATAGCAGCACAACACACACGTAACAACACGGGAGGAGGAGAGCCAAGAAGAAGAATGATGCCTCTTACATTTTCCTTTCTAAATTACTGACTAAACCTCAAGGCCTTTTTACTGAATGGTTTCTGAGATGTCGTCAAATTTTGCTTTTAGCTTTCTTTATACCCATAGCTCCTTCACATACAAAAAGTAGAACAGTTAAATATACTAAAATTAAAAAAAAAAAAAACAATTTGCATCTAATAAGATTATTTAAAAATCAAGAGAAAAGCTCCATCTCATACCCTGGCCAAGATGTAGGAGAATAGTAACACATATACATTCCTGATGTTGTTATTGGTAAAGAACATTTTAATACACATATCAAGTATCATAAATCTGTTCTGATGAAGTAAAACCCCATTCTGAATTCATATTATAGAATTATTACATTTCTCCAATTCTAAGACTATCAATTTTAAGATGCAACACCTTTAATAATAACTTCTTAAGAGAAAAAGCTACCTGGGAAGAACTAGTACTGCTGCTTCCCTGGTAGCTCAGTGGTAAAACATCTGCCTGTAATGTAGGAGACCCAGGAGACGCAGGTTTGATCCCTGGGTTGGGAAGATCCCCTGGAGGAGGAAATGGCAACCCACTCCAATAGTCTTGCCTGGAAAATTCCATGGACAGAGAAGCCCAGTGGGCTACAGTCCATGGGGTTGCACAGAGTTGGACACGACTGAGAGACTGAGCACCTATACCAAAATATAAACTGATATATAATAAAGGAAGAAAAATGTGTATCCTGGAATTGAGGAAATATGAAAATTCAAAAGGAGAAAAATTCATATGTATGAAGATATTTATAGCAGTTATTCATAATTAAAGAAACAGGATTTTCATCCAATAAGGAAATAACTAAATAAGTATATAGATTATGCATAAGTAAATGGAATGTAACATGGTTATCAAAAATTTATGATCAAAGTATAAAATCAAGGGAAAGTGTTTCTAAAATAATGTTACATAATGTAAAAAATTTATAAATGTATAATATATATGTATAGTTTGATGAACTTAGAAGCAATCCAGTTTTCTACTCTCCTTGGCAGAGTGGGTAATTTAGATATTTAGCTGGGCAGCCAAGAAGAAGTCATGCTGTGATTTTTGCTAATGACATACAATGTGTTTACACAATCACTTCTGTTTTGTTTCATGAGTAAAGAATATAATTATGTAGCCACTGAGAGCCAAAGCTAGCAAAGCAATCACTCGTCTGTACTCAAGAATCTTGCCCAGACTTGCAGGAACTAAACATTTTCCAGGGAAGAGAGGGGCTGGTAAGAATGCAGCAACCTGGTCATTGGTAACAAACCTCAGCATCTCTGAGATGCTGGTACTTCTCTTTCCTTGCCTGATACCGGTCAGTTCAGTTCAGTCACTCAGTCATGTCTGACTCTTTGCCACTCCATGAACTGCAGCTTCATGGGCTCCAAAATCACTGCAGATGGTAACTGCAGCCATGACATTAAAAGACGCTTACTCCTTGGAAGAAAAGTTATGGCCAACCTAGATAGCATATTGAAAAGCAGAGACATTACTTTGCCAACAAAGGTCTGTCTAGTCAAGGCTATGGTTTTTCCAGTAGTCATGTATGGATATGAGAGTTGTACTGTGAAGAAAGCTGAGCACCAAAGAATTGATGCTTTTGAACTGTGGTGTTGGAGAAACTCTTGAGAGTCCCTGGGACTGCAAGGAGATCCAACCAGTCCATTCTGAAGGAGATCAGCCCTGGGATTTCTTTGGAGGGAATGATGCTGAAGCTGAAATTCCAGTACTTTGGCCACCTCACGCGAAGAGTTGACTCATTGGAAAAGACTCTGATGCTGGGAGGGATTGGGGGCAGGAAGAGAAGGGGATGACAGAGGGTGAGATGGCTGGATGGCATCACTGACTCGATGGACGTGAGTCTGAGTGAACTCCGGGTGTTGGTGATGAACAGGGAGGTTGGCATGCTGCGACTCATGGGGTCGCAAAGAGTCAGACACGACTGAGCAAATGAACTGAACTGAACTGAAACGCAGCACGCCAGACCTCCCTGTCCATCACCAACTGCCGGAGTCCACCCAAACCCATGTCCATCGAGTCGGTGATGCCATCTAACCATTTCATCCTCTGTTGTCCCCTTCTCCTCCTGCCCTCAATCTTTCCCAGCATCAGGGTCTTTTCAAATGAGTCAGCTCTTTGCATCAGGTGGCCAAAGTATTGGAGTTTCAGCTTAAGCATCAGTCCTTCCAATGAATATTCAGGACTGATCTCCTTCAGGATGGACTGGTTGGATCTCCTTGCAGTCCAAGGGACTCTCAAGAGTCTTCTCCAACACCACAGTTCAAAAGCATCAATTCTTCAGCACTCAGCTTTCTTGATAGTCCAACTGTCACATCCATACATGATCACTGGAAAAACCATAGCCTTGAGTAGACAGACCTTTATTGGCAAAGTAATGTCTCTGCTTTTTAATATGCTGTCTAGGTTGGTCATAACTTTCCTTCCAAGGAGTAAGCATCTTTTAATTTCATGGCTGCAGTCACCATCTGCAGTGATTTTAGAGCCCAGAAAAATAAAGTCTGACACTGTTTCCACTGTTTCCCCATCTATTTCTCATGAAGTGATGGGACCAGATGCCATGATCTTCATTTTCTGAATGTTGAGCTTTAAGCCAACTTTTTCACTCTCCTCTTTCACTTTCATCAAGAGGCTCTTTAGTTCTTCTTCTTCGCTTTCTGCCATAAGGGTGGTGTCATCTGCATATCTGAGGTTATTGATATTTCTCCTGGCAAACTTGATTCCAGCTTGTGCTTCTTCCAGCCCAGCGTTTCTCATGATGTACTCTGCATAGAAGTTAAATAAGCAGGGTGACAATATACAGCCTTGATGTACTCCTTTTCCTATTTGGAACCAGTCTGTTGTTCCATGTCCAGTTCTAACTGTTGCTTCCTGACCTGCATATAGGTTTCTCAAGAGGCAGGTCAGGTGGTCTGGTATTCCCATCTCTTTCAGAGTTTTCCACAGTTTATTGTGATCCACACAGTCAAAGGCTTTGGCATAGTCAATAAAGCAGAAATAGATGTTTTTTCTGGAACTCTTGTACCTTGGCCAAAATTCTATTTTTGCGTGGGAATTAATTGGAATTTCCTGTTTACAACAATGACAGCTCTGAAGAATTTATATCATGTTACATTATAGCATGGAATAAATATATCTGGGTACATTAATCACCTAAATATGGGCTCTCTATATGAAAACTCAAGCTGTGAACATCCAAAACTCAAACAGGTACAATATTTGTATCTTAGGGTCAAGAGTCACCTCTTATTTTCTCTCCTTTTTCTATCTCTTGCGCCATCAGTCAGTTCAGTCACTCAGTCATGTTCGACTCTTTGCAACCCCATGGACTGCAGCACGCCAGGCTTCCCTGTCCATCATCAACTCCTGGAGCTTGCTCAAACTCATGTCCATCAAGTTGGTGATGCCATCCAACCATCTCATCGTCTGTTGTCCCCTTCTCCTCCTGCCTTCAATCTTTCCCAGCATCAGAGTCTTTTCAAATGAATCAGTTCTTTGCATCAGGTGGCCAAAGTATTAGAGTTTCAGCTTCAGCATCAGTCCTTCCAATGAATATTCAGGACTGATTTCCTTTAGGATGGATTGGTTGGATCTCCTCACAGTCCAAAGGACTCTCAAGAGTCTTCTCTTAAGAGTCTTGCTCCATAAGTCCACCCAAACTGGCTTTGTCATCAACCACTGCATGGAAATGTTTCTCACCAGAATATTAGTGACACCTGACTGTACATTAAAAAAAAAAAAAACTATTTTAAAACATTTTATTTAGATATTATTTCAAATGTATAGAATGTATAGAAGAAAAGCTATGACCAACCTAGCCAGCATATTAGAAAGCAGACATTACTTTGCTAACAAAGGTCCATCTAGTCAAAGCTATGATTTTTCCAGTAGTCATATATGGATGTGAGAGTTGGACTATAAAGAAAGCTGAGCACCGAAGAATTGACGCTTTTGAACTGTGGTGTTGTGGAAGACTCTTGAGAGTCCCTTGGAATGCAAGGAGATCCAACCAGTCCATCCTAAAGGAAATCAGTCCTGAGTATTCATTAGAAGGACTGATGCTGAAGCTGAAACTCCAATACTGTGGCCACCTGATGCAAAGAACTGACTCATTGGAAAAGATCCTGATGCTGGGAAATATTGAAGGTGAGAGGAGAAGGGGACGACAGAGGATGAGATGGCTGGATAGCATCACTGACTCAATGGACATGAGTTTGAGTAAGCTCTGAGAGCTGGTGATGGACAGGGAAGCCTGGCATGCTGCAGTCCATGGGGTTGCAAAGAGTTGGACACAACTGAGTGACTGAACTGACCTGAGGCTTTTTCCATCATGCGTCTCTGCCATTTTCAACATATGACCTCCAAGATCATGAGATGATGGGAAAGAATATGGAGATGGTGCTTGGAGAGTTTTAATGGGCCAGGCCTGGAATTTACCCACATTACTTCTGTCTGCATTTCACTGGCCAGGATGCAATCACATGGCCATACATAACTACAAAGGCAGCTTGGAAATGTGGGTGCCCAAGAGGAAGAGGACAGGGGTTTTTCCAACAACTAGTTAGTATATGCCAAGAAGGTCTGGTCTTTTGCATGTCGTTTATAAATTCCTGAAGGCCTAGTCAGTGAAAAATTATGGTCATCATTATGAACTCACGCTACAAAATACTTAATTGTCAAAAGAAAAACCTCATTGGATTAATGCATGGCACTTCCTAAAGCATGAAACCAGGGATGAAAACAGAATGATTTTCTAAAGTTCATCCCAAGCTGGATAAAAATTAAATAAAAACACACTTGTTTATTGCGACTTGCAGCTAACTCAAATTTTGCTGTCATTGTTAACATGGAGAGCTGTCACTTTAATTCATGCCTGCAAAGCCTGCAGGGTTGATTTGTACCTTGGATACTAAGAAATGCTGTGGCATAAGTAAATGTTGCCACTTAATGCTTGACAAATGCACCTTGCCCAAAGAAAGTCACTCAGGTGGAGGCAAAATTGTGATTGTGACAGAATGACTCAGTTGGGGGTGGGCGCAGGGTAAAGGGGCAATCACAAGCCCAAGGAGAAAAGGGCCTGTGTGGGAGTGGAGCTGTGTGATTAAACCTAAGAAGTACCAGGCTAGTCCTCCAACAGTCTGAAGGCTTTCTGGGTAAATGCAGAGCCAGTGTTTTGAGGGGAAAAAAAGAAGGGTCTAGGAAAGCAGACCTTACACAACAGTAGCCAAAAGGAGTGAGAAAAGGTGGAATGGAACTGGGTCTTTTTTTTTGCCTATGGCATGGGGAGTTTATCCATTGAATTTCTAAAGTTGCAACCACCTCTCTGTTTATGATGAATGAGGTCAGGAAATCTCATGGGCTGTACATCAATGACAGGAAGCATTTGAAAAGTCATCTTATTTCTTCTTCTAGTGTTATTTCCAAATACCTTTGTGTGAGGTGAGTTAATAAGGCAGCCTTTCCAGGAAGAGGAAGCCATAATGTCAGCCGCCATTACTGAGTAAACAATGTGGATCAGGGACTCTACTGGGTTATAAACCCTTTTCCCCAATGCACATGATGACTGATTCTGAAGGGAATGTGCAAATTTTATTTATTTTTATATGTATTTTTTGATTGTGATAAATGAGTAAGATACATTGAACCACATTTTAAAAATAGCTATTTTGGAAGAAAAGTCCCCTTCCTTCTCTGAAAGTGATTGGATGTGGTTTGAAAAGATGTGGATTAAGCAGTTTTTGCTATTCCCTGAAGTTATATTCTAAAGAATTCATCAGCGACAGACACATTTTGAAGAAAGTTACTACTCTTTAAAAACTGTGTCTTGTATAGAAATGAAGGACAGCAGAGTGAGTTTGTTTCAGTATTAAAGCTCTTCTGGTTTCAAATGTGTCAGTTATATAGGCACAAGTCTCATGAGATCCCAGAGGTTTGTAGAATATATGGAGTGTAAGCTTAAATACAACAGGTGGGAAAAGTGGTAGAAAACTTCCCTTCTTTGGAAAATACTGTTTAATTAAAAAAAAATTTTTTTTTACTTTACAATATTGTATTGGTTCTGCCACATAAGATTCATGTTGATGTGTGGCAGAAAAAACTGTTTAAATGCCTACCCTGGAGTCATGAACTTCTCAAGGGAACTCTAAAACGTTTTTTAATCCTTGGCCCAAAGGGGGACCATTTTAAAGGATGTTAAGGCCTTCTTATGCCTTTCTTGTCTGGCTAGGGTAGCCATTCAGATCCAGAAGTTCTATGGACCTGACTTTGATGATTACCCCAAGGTGTGCTGAAAAAAGTGTTAGTCACTCAGTTGTCTTCGATTCTTTGTGACTCCATGAACTGTAGTCTGCCAGGCTCCTCTGTCCATGAAATTCTCCAGGTAAGAATATTGCAGTGGGTAGCCATTCCCTTCTCCAGGGGATCTTCCCAACCCAGGGATCCACCCCAGGTCTCCTGCATTGTAGGCAGATTCGTTACTATCTGAGCCACCATGGAAGCCTGATCACCCCAAAACCTGATTATAAATGATCCATATAGCTCCTGCATCAAATTTAGAGGCAGAAGAATGGAGAGAACACTTAGAGATGGTTTTGCCTCTAAGGAGGAGTCACGTACTGCCGCTGTCACTTTCATAGAGGCAGAAGGATGGGGAATGTATTTAAAGATGGTTGTGCCTCTAAACTGGAGTCATTTATTGTCACGGTCACTCTCAAGCTGAATAGTGAAGAAAATCACACCCACAGCATTTGCTAAGTAAGGGCAAAGAAAATTATCATGCAATTCATCTATCTCCTCTCTCAGCTGCCATGTGAGGCCCTCTTCCAATCCAGCAAATAGATTTGTTAGACATTATTGCAGCAGTACAATGAATTTAATCAATCAGAATAAGATTTTTTCTGTCCTTCCAACGTCTTTAAAAATAATGAATGTATTAACTCTTCTAATTTTTCTCCCTAAGCCTTAGAGTTTTAAAATTGAAATCAATATAAGAAAAAGAATCACATTTAAATGGGGGTGATGGTGGAGGGTGGGGAGATTGGAACGTAAGAGGAAATTTGCCAGTGCCTGGAGATGAGTCCTGGCTGACCCTCCAAAGTGTCCTTCAGTGACAGGTCATGGGCGTGGATTACTCCACATACCAAATGTTAGTCTGCATTTGACTGTTTTACAAAGGCAATTCCTGTCTGCTAGAGACCAGTCTCCCCCACATGACTATAAATCCATATTCAATTCCAGTACAAGCTGGTTTGAAATCTTATGCTTGTTATTAATATTTGCCAGAGTTTTCAAATATTTGGAAACACGACATTCATGAAGAGCTCATCCTGGTTTCTTTTTCCTTCCTCCAATCCCAAGGTAAACTCTTATTCTTGGTCATGAATTTCTTTCAAAATGTTCAGATCCTGGAATAAACCAATTTGTGCTATGCTCCTGTGTGTTTATTCAAAGGAGGTCAAACTGGAGGAGTAAAATGAACTGCAATTGGGGATGGGATTATCCCCATGAAATTTCCAATCTCAAGAAGGTTCCAGAAAGAATAGAGAAACTCACTGATGCTCTCTTGAGCATGATAGTCTATTCTAAACTAGCTGCTGTTCTAATACTTCAGAATTTTCACCAGACACCTCGGAACCTTCATGTGATGGATGGATGACATAAAAGCCAAGCTGGTATAGTCTCTCAGCATTCTGCCCTCTCTTTAGCATGGAGGGCATAAATGAAATACCCCCTCCACATGCATACCTGAATGGTATGAGGTTTGGCAAACAAGTTATCCTTAGCAAATTCTAGTCCTTTGACCTGCCTGCTCCTATGGATTTTTAGCTCTGAACTTCCTGAAAGTATGTCATTTTCACTTGTTTCCAGAAATAAGACTTTTTACACTTGCTTTTCCAGGCTTAAATATCAAATTGATTGATTAGTTTTGCTAATAAACAATGAAACAGGAAGCCGGTACTGGGTTCTAAGAAAGATCACAGGGTCTGCAGACCTGGACCCCCAGGTCCTGCTGGGGGCTCTGCAGTCCCAGGTGTGATGGGATGATGGCTCTTATGTATTTCTACCACACTGCTTAACACACACACACACACACAAGATGGCTTAGAATACAAACACACATAAAACGGTTCACGCAACAGCCATAGAACACGAAACATCTGAAAAGGCAGAATGCCTGATAAGGAAGCCACAAAGGTTAGTATGATGCTAAATCGCTTCAGTCGTGTCCGACTCTGTGCGACGCCATAGACGGCAGCCCACCAGGTTCCCCTGTCCCTGGGATTCTCCAGGCAAGAATACTGGAGTGGGTTGCCATTTCCTTCTCCAATGCATGAAAGTGAAAAGTGAAAGTGAAGTCGCTCAGTCATGTCCGACTCTTAGCAACCCCATGGACTGCAGCCCACCAGGTTCCTCCGTCCATGGGATTTCCAGGCAAGAGTACTGGAGTGGGGTGCCATTGCTGTCAATAAATGGAAAACTTAATGTAGGCAAAAATGTAAGCAAGACAGTTACATATAAATACCCTTCTGAGTGTATAGAGGTGGTTTCTCTTACTGCTAAAATCTAAATCCTTTATTCAGGAGACCTTGAAGTACGCCATTACACAAGGGTTTAAACCATTTTATGAAGATTTAGAAATCAAAAATGTTATGGTTAAATGGCTTAAGTAAGCCCAAATATAGGTCAACAGTTGGAGACTGCTAACTTGAGATTTAATCCCAAGTCTGTGTGGAGAATTCATGGGACGTACGGGCTTGGAAGGAAGAGAACTACATCCTTACTTTCATCAACTTCTGAGATTTTTCAGCACTTTCTCCCACTGTGCGTGAAGCTGGCACAGCACTAGCTGTAACTCTCTGTCATTGATAGAAATCACAGGTGTTTGTTATAATGACAGAGTTGTTGCAAATGTCTCAAAATTTCATCCCTTTTCCTTGCTACTTTGAAATTACAGTTGCAGTAAACCTCAGGCAGGTCTTATTTGTACTGCTTTAGTTAAGAGGCATGTATGTTGCTCTACTGAAATATTTGATAACTGAATTTTAGTATAAATGTTTTTTTTAAGTCCCTGCATTTTCTTTATGCATTGAAGTAATTATTCTGAAAAGTGTCCTGTGGGTTTCATCAGACCACCAGTGGGCTCTAAAGCATAGTAAAAGATCAGACTCCTGCCTCAAGGAGGTAAGAGACAAACCTAACATGATCCAGAGTTTTCAGATGATCTAACTTGATATAAGTATGAAAGTGAAAGTGAAGTCGCTCAGTCGTGTCCAACTCTTTGCGACCCTGTGGACTGCAGCCTACTAGGCTCCTCTCTCCATGGGATTCTCTAGGCAAGAATACTGAAGTGGGTTGCCATTTCCTTCTCCAGGGAGCTTCCCAACCCAGGGATTGAACCTGGGTCTCCCACATTGCAGGCAGACACTTTAACTTCGGAGCCACCAGGGAAGCCCTTGATGTAAGTATAGGGTTTAGAAAACCTAAAAGGAATATAAGATAGCACATTACTTAAATTACACACCTCTTTCTGCTAAAAAATCCTTTGATTCTGAATATCTGCTAAGGTTATGAACAGTAAATAAACAGTGAGTGAAATTCAAGGCCCTATGCCCTACCTTTTAAATTGTATCCTGGAGAATTTCATGGACTGAGGACCCTGGCAGGCTACAGTCCACGGGGTCGCAAAGAGTAGGACATGACTGAGCAACTAACACCTTTGCTTTTAAAAAAAAAAAAAATATGCATTTGGCTGCACCAAGTCTTGGTTACAGCATGTGGGATCTAGTTCCCCGACCAGGGATCGAACCCAGGCCCCCTGCATTGGGAGCATGGAGCCTTAGCCACTGGACCACCAGGGAAGTCCCCACTTTCACTTTAATTGTTGAGTGACTAAAGGGCAAACATTTCACTTTGTCTGTATGAGCCTGGCTTTTGCCATCTTTATCTAAAATGTTTTCCTCTGAATTAAGATCTCAAAGGGCACCCAATCAGCTGAATTACGAGAAAGTGGCCCCAAGAGTGGGCCAGATGCTTGTATTACATACTGTATTATAAGAGTGTCTATTATATGCCTTCCTGGGCTGCCTACTGCATCTAATCCTCTTGAGTTTCCCTCAGCTCTACTCTGGCACCCGTCTGAAGGGCCAGACTGGACCAGTGTTCATCTCATCACACCTCCTAAGACGGCTCCACCCCCAACATCTGCTGGAGCCACACCTCTAATACTTCCCTTTCTTACCATCGAGTATGTTTCCTGCATCAGTCTTTGTCTCTCAAAGTATTATAATTCTGCCTCTATCCTGTTTAAGGTTCCAAGAAATATTTAAGTACTTTAAAAAAATCAAGGTATGACAGATGTAAGGAAAAATGTACAAGCTATGTATGTGGAAGTAGGATGAGCTTTTCTAGAATGAATAGACCTCTGTACTTAGCACCCTGATGGAGAAATGGAACATTACCATGCCCAGGAGCTCTCTGGCCACCCCTTCCTGTCCTCATGCCATCCCATTCCATCGAGGATAACCACAAGCGTGGCTTCTGATAGCACTATTTAGTTTTGCCTGGTTTTCCCTGCTTTATAGACATGCATTAGTATCTGGCTTCTTTTGCTCAACACGGTGTTTGTGAGATTTAGGTTCCTGGAAAATTTTAAACTCAAAAGTTCAGTTCTTGTTTATCCCTCTAGAGTGTTAGTGTTCAGGATGGGGAGAAGAACAAAAATATTTCTTTTAGGAAAGTTGACCTTCAGGGGACCTAAAAACCCTGCCCTTGGAGTTTAGATTGCACTATTTTTAATGTGTTCTGCGTTTTCTTTTTCTTAGAAATCGAGCCTAATTTTATTTCCTGTCAAGAGTTAGGGTTGAATTCAACAAAGCTGTGGATGCCTTGCAGAAAAATATCAGAACTCTTGAAAGCAATGATACTTAGAAGTTAGTTTATTGTCATTCGGAACCACCAGAACATCATATCTGCACATTTAAAGTAAACCAGGTTGTGTTAAATATATTACTTGTTTAAAATTATTTCTCTCATTGCTGCTTTTCTGTGTCACTCACTTTACAATGTTAGATGAGCAGATTCAACATGGTGTCATGGGAAGAACGCTGAATAGGGGCTCAGAGACAAACATTTTGCTCTAAACACAGGCCTAGGCAGCTGCCTCACACCAGTTGTCTCTGCCTTAGATGCCCTGTCTCTTAGGCTTGCTTTGAAAATCAGAATGAGATGATGTATAAGGAGGGCTTCATGAACTGTGGTTTTCTGTCATTGCTAGCTGTCCCCACATCATGGTTCTCTCACCTTCCACATTTGCTTTGCATATTTACAGGAGGTTTTATTCCTCTGCCTCCTGCTGTTTCTCCACGCCCTTCTTTCTGCCCGATTGCCCATTTTCCTTTCCTGCCTTTCCTGCAAGGTGCTATGTTGCTTTAGTCATGCCCAACTCTTTGCAACCCCATGGTCTGTAACCCTCCAGGCTCCTCTGTCCATGGGATTCCCCAGGCAAGAATACTAGAGTGGGTAGCCATTTCTTTCTCTAGGGGGTCTTCCTGATCCAGGGATTGAACCCACGTCTCTATGTCTCCTGCACTGGCAGGCAGGTTCCTTACAACTAGTACCACCTGGGAAGCCCAAGCTCAGCTCAAAGTCCAACATTTTCATGACATTTCTGCCATATGTGTGCCCACTCTTTTCTCTCTCTTTGGGCTCCTCCTGTCCTCATGTTTCACGTTATAGTTTTTTGTTCGATGTTCCCTGTTTGGTTTTTTACCCCCTCAAGAAGGTTAGAAATTCCATGAAAAAAGCAAGTGTCCCTTTGGGGGGGGGGGCTGGGGGAGGGGTCAACCATCTTAAAAAGGACATGGTAGGCATTTCATGCATAATGTTGATTTGCTTGAGAGTTTTTTAAAATAAGGGACAAAAATCAGTGGTATGCTGGTAAAAGTCTTTATTTGTAGTGTTTGCTGATTCCCTTGGTATAAATACTTCCATCATGGCTGATTTCAAGTTATCAACATGATGTCAATTAACTCACAAAATTCCTGAATTTTTTAAACAATTAGTTCTTATGGACCAGTGTGAATTGGCTCTAATACCCCACTATGGGGCTTCCCTGGTGGCTCAGATGGTGAAGAATCTGCCTCAATGCAGGAGACCTGGGTTCGATCACTGGGTTGGGAAGATCCCCTGGAGAGGGGAATGGCCACCTACTCCAGTATTTTTGCCTGGCGAATACCATGGACAGAGGAGCCTGGCAGGCTACAGTCCATGGGGTCGCAAAGAGTTGGACATGACTGAGCGACTAACACACACACACACACACACACACCACTAGACAAAATTTTATAAATAAGAAGTTCCTTTAAGGGAATTCCCTGGTGGTCCTATGGTTAGGACTCAGCACTTTCACTGCTGAGGGCCAGGGTTCAGTTCCTGGTTGGAGAACTAAGATCCCATGAGCCACACAGTATGGCCAAAAAAAAAAAAACTTCTTTTTAAATAAACATTATAACCTTCTTCCTGCTTCATCAGAAAAATGTAAAATGTGATATTTTATTATGGAAAAGTCATTCTGTTATTTCCTAATCTCCCAGAAAAAGCCTGGATGTGAACATTTTTCAAGAAATAGATTTACGTGGACAGATGCTAGAAGCCAGTGCCTAATTATTCTGAAGCATCTTGCTCTGTCTGTCAGATATGGTAAAAACCATAAAGTGATTCATCTGTATCATGTGTGACTTGATATCACCTTAGTTTAAAAAATGCTACTCTTCTAACCAGAGCTGTGCTGCACTTTTAGTTTTAAATGTGACAAATGTTCCTGTAGTAGAAACTTTATTTCCAACCTGTTGAAGCTTTGGGTAGAAGGTTCTCAATCAGTGAGGTGCATGGGAATGGTCTTGAAGTTGTAAGAAATTCATCAGAGCTTGAGGGTGTGGTGGGAGGGCAGTCAGGGCACCAGGGAGATTTCTGAAAGAGAAAGGGACCGCAAAGCAACTATACGTTCCTTGATTATTCTGAGAGATTATGTACTAAAGTCTCAACAATAAGCTTAAAATCTTACAGTAATCATCTGGCTGGCAGAAAAACACATTCCCTTAAATAACCATATGAAGTTCATTTAAAAGTGATCCATGTCTATGCAGAGAAAGCAAACTGGTTGAGTGAGGTCAGAAGATTCTCAAAAGACTCAGATAAGATTCACCTGAGACATAATAGTGATTCCCTGTGGCTCAGTTGATAAAGAATCTGCCTGCAATGCAGAAGACCTGGGTTTGATCCCTGGGTTGGGCAGATCCCCTGGAGGAGGGCATGGCAACCCACTCCAGTATTCTTGCCAGGAAAATCCCCATGGACAGAGGAGCCTGGCAGGCTACAGTCCGTGGGGCTGCAAAGAGTTGGACATGCCTGAACAACTAAGCACAGCACAAGACAATAAATTGAGACTTTTTAACCTAGCCTCAAGCCAGATCTTTGAAGGCTTACTATCTCTAGGTCATAAGGAAAGAGAAGGGTAAAATGGCCTCAAGCCATCTGTAAAAGGGCCATAATAAGAAATAACTGAACTATGCAAGTTCTAGCTGAGCCCTGATCCTTTGTTTTCTAACCAAGGCAGAACTAGGAACTGACCTACATACCAATCATTTATTTTCTTTATTTTCCTAAAGTAGAAATGAACTCACTGTATAAAAGTGACTGGTTTCCACAGGAGGGGAAAAAAATCAAGGGAATGATACAAGTGGTTTGCATTCAGAGGATCTCTATAACCAATGAAAAGCAAATCTCTGGGATTGTAGAGCTCAAAATCAGTAAAGCATGTGGGTACTTTCAGTGGAAATCACAGGGGTTTGAGATGTTGAAGTCCTAACTCACAGTATTTCAGACTATGACCTTATTTAGAAACAGGCTCACTGCAGATGTAATTAGCTAAGATGAGGTCATGCTCAAAAATCTTTAACAAAATACTAGCAAACCCAATTCAACAGCACATTAAAAGAATTATATACCATGACTAAGTGGGATTTATTCCTGGAATGTGGGAGTGGTGCAATATATGAAAATTGATAAGTGTTAGTATAACACATTAATAGAAGGAAGGACCAAAGTGGGGGAAAAAACTCTACATGATCATGTCAAATAATGCAGAAAAACCATTTGGCAAGATCCAACACCCTTGCATGAGAAAAACAACATGCCAGGAATAAAAAGAAACTACCTGCACATGATAAAAGCCATACATGATAATCCTACTGCTAACATCATACTCATTAGGGAAAGGCTGAAAGCTTTTCCTCTAAGATCACAAACAAGATTAGAATACCTGCTATCAAGACTTTTATTTAAAATAGCATTGGAAGTCCTAGCCAGAGCAATCAGGTAAGAAAAATAAAGACAAGATATCCAAATTGAAAAGGAAGAGTTAAAGGCAAATGACATGATCTTAGATGAGAAAACTCTAAAGATTCCACACCAAAAATATCAGAATAGATGATTTAGCAAAGTTGTAGGACATAAAATCAACACACTAAAGTTAGTTGTGTCTCTATACACTGAGAATGAAAAATCTGAAAAGAAAATTGAGAAAAAAAAGTTCATATAAAATAGTATCAAAAATAATAAAATGTCAAGAAAGTGGAAAGTCTTATATACTGAAAACTATAAAACACTCCTGAAAGAAATTAAAAACACAAATAATTGATGGGAATGTTAACTGGTGCAGCCACTATGGAAAACAATATGGAGATTCCTCAAAAAACTGAAAATAGAGTTGCCATATGATCCAGCGATTCCCTCCTGGGAATATACCCAGACAAAGCTACAATTTGATAGGATACATGCACCCCTATGTTCATAGCAGCATTATTTACAACAGCCAAGACATGCAAACATCCTAAATGCCCGTCAACAGATGAATGGATAAAGAAGATATGGTGTGTGTGTGTGTGTATATATATATATATATATATATATATATATATATATATATATATAATGGAATATTGCTGCTACTGCTACTGCTGCTAAGTTGCTTCAGTCGTGTCCGACTCTGTGCGACCCCATAGATGGCAGCCCACCAGGCTTCCCCGTCCCTGGGATTCCCCAGGCAAGAACACTGGAGTGGGTTGCCATTTCCTTCTCCAATGCATGAAAGTGAAAAGTGAAAGGGAAGTCGCTCAGTCGTGTCCGACCCTCAGCGACCCCATGGACTGCAGCCTACCAGGCTCCTCCACCATGGGATTTTCCAGGCAAGAGTACTGGAGTGCAGTGCCATCAATAATGGAATATTACTCAGCCATAAAAAAGAATGAAATAATGCCATTTGCAGCAACATGGATGAACCTAGAGATTATCACACTAACAGAAGTCAGTCAGAAAGAGAAAGACACCTAGATATCACTTCTAGGTGGAATCTAAAGATTATGACACAAATGAACATATCTGAAATAGAAACAGACTTACAGACATAGAGAACAGACCTGTGGTTCTCAAGAGAGGAGAGAAGGATTTGGAGCCTGGGACTAGAAGATGCAAGTTATTATATACAGAATGGATAAACAACAGGGTCCTCCTGTAGAGCACAGGGAACTATATTCAGTATCTTGTGATAAACCATAATGGAAAAGAATATAAAAAAGAATATATGTAATATATATGTATAACTGAATCACTTTGCCGTACAGCACAAATTAAACATATTGTAAATCAACTAATCCTCAATAAAATGTTTAAAAGGTTAAGTCAAAATAGATTAAAGACCTAAACTTAAGACTCAAAACTATGAAATTCCCGGAAGGCAACAGAAGGAAGAGCATCAAGACTTTGGATTTGACAATGATTTCTTGGACATGACACTAAAAGTACAGAAAACAAAAGCAATAATAGACAAATGGAACTATATCCAACTTAAAAATCTGTGCATTAAAGGACACAATCAACAGAGTAAAAAGGTAACCTATAAAGTGGGAGAGAATATTTGCAAATCATATATCTGATAAAGAATAAATATCTAATACATAAAAAGAACTCCAACTCAACAACAACCAAAAACCCAAGTAACATGATTTAAAAATGGTCAAAGGACTTGATTAGACATTTCTCCAAAGAATACATATAAATGGCCAACACACACATGAAAAGATGTTCCACATCACTAACCATTAGAGAAATGCAAATCAAAAACACAGTTAGATACCAACTCGTATCCATTATAATGGCTAATGTAAACAAACAAAACGGAAAATAAGCATTGGTGAGGATGTGGAGTAATTGGAACTCTTGTGCACTGTTGATGGGAATGTAAAATGGTACAACCATTATGGAAAAGAATATGACAATTTCTCAAAAAATTAAATATAGAACTACCATATGACCCAGTAATCCCATTTCTGAGTATATATCCAAGAGAACTGAAAGCAGGGTCTCAAAACTTCCTTGTTCCAAGGGAAGCAAACTGCTATATTTTAAGTAGGCCCACGGGGGACCTGAGGCTTCAGGCCAAAAGCCCACTAGGACTTGAGGCATGCCAATAACTACTTGAGTGCATCTGCAAACCAATCTTTCAGCGCCAGTCAAATCTCTGGATGACTGCAGGCATGGTCAACAGCTTAACTACAATCTCATACAAGTTTGTGAATCACCACCTACCTTAGATTAGATGCTCTTGAATTCCTGATCCACAGAAATGGTGAAATAAGAAATGCTTGCTGGTTTAAACTAAGATTTCGGGTAGTCTGTTATGCAGCAATAGAAAACCAGCAGATAACTCTAGCACTACCATTCTGAATGGAATGAGGACCTTCAAACATAATGATAGAGAGTTATCCCTGATTTTCAACTGTGGCTACAGTTTTACATTTATGGGGGGAAAAAAGAGTTCATTTTTAATCATGGTGAAAATGACATAGTCAAATATCAAAACTAGAACACATAGAGGATTATATGGGATCATATAAAAACGTGACCACTAGTACACAAAGGATCAACAATAAAGTATTTTGAATAACTGAAAAATGTTGACCTCATATGCCCTTGTGATATTTTCATTTCATATTCGAGATATTCAGATTATATGCTACATTCCTCACTGGCATCACATGCTCCAGATCACAGAACATTGCCTCCCCTCATGATTTGGGAACATTCTATTTTATTGCAATTACAGTTTTCAGGGATGACAGGTGCTGAATAATTATGGGAAAATTGCTTTAGTACTCTTCCATAAAATTTACATGTTACCAAGCCTGGCTTTTGTTGAGACTGTAATCCTATGCTTGAAGATGTGTAGACCCATGTTACAGCTCAAAATACAATCTAAATGTATTTTATAAGATTTCCTTTGAATATTTTAGCTGCTTTACAGCATCAGGCAGAGGGAAATTAGAATTCTGTGAATTATCTATAGTCAGCCAATTTTTTTTTGTCTATATTACTTGCCCCATTGTCATCCTCCCTAAAATGAAAGGTTGGAATAGATACTAGATAATTTTTAAGGTCCACTTTACCTTTAAGAATGTAAATGTATCTAAGAAGTGACTTGTGGGGTTAAAATGAGGAATCTTAGGGCTTGTCTGGAAATCCTTTGACCCTTTGGGGACAGGTCAACTCTCTCCTAGCAGTCAGAGTGGAAAACAGACTGACCTTGAATAAGATACAGCTTATCCTGATACGGGCTTTCCTTGTGGCTCAGCTGGTAAAGCATCCGCCTGTAATGTGGGAGACCTGGGTTTAATCCCTGGGTTGGGAAGATCCCCTGGAGAAGGGAAAGGCTACTCACTCCAGTATTCTGGCCTGGAGAATTCCATGGACTGTATAGTTGTCCATGGAGTCACAAAGAGTTGGATTTATCCTGATAAGGATGGAATTAATGACAGGAATGTCCTGGACTCTAGGCTCTTTGTTGGGGTTCCACAGCAGGGAGGCTCGTTTTTCTAAGTAATTATCAAAGGGAATCATTGGGCAGAACCCTTAGTGTGTGGCCAAGACATGACTTAGCGACTAAACAACAACAATCCATGCAGGAGTCACAAAGCAATGATAGAAATACTTGTGTGTGTGTGTGTGTTTGTGGACTTTTGGGGGCCATTTTATATAAGTACACCGATTCCAGTGAGGGGACAACAAACCCTGTACAAGCTGGAATTGACGTTTCCAGGGTCCCTTCTTCTGATAGGTAGCATGCTTGAGGAATCAGAACAGACAAGTGTCTGTCAAGATGCAATTGAGAAAGGAGGACACCCTGGAGGAAACACCAGTCAACAGAGAAAATTTAATATAGGGACTCGGTTGCACAGGACTGAGAAGACAAGGAGGAAAGACTGAATTAATATAGAGGTATCACTGTAAGTGGAAGCAATGCCCCTCCTAAGCCTGCAGGAGCAAACGGAAGAAAGTGACATTATCAGAACCGAAAATCTATGCACAGAGCTGGGGCTCAGACCTCCGAGGAGGCAGCTGCCAGGTGGCGGGAACTGATATCTTTAAAGAGCTGAAGAGTAATACTGGGAATTGCAAACAATTCTTATTGGAAGCAATGCTGCCATGGCAAGGAAGCATGGCCAGGATGACATTGACAGGGCAGCAAGCAAAGGGGAAGAATTTCTGTCCGGTCTGCAAGGCTTCTGCCTCTATCGAGCACCCCTTCCTGGCAGAGCCAAACAGGGAGACAGATGGCAAAGGCGTGAGGATGTTTGCAGAGGTCCAGCCCCAGCATCAGAGAGCACAGTCGAAAAGGGAGGGCTTGAGCTCAGGGACTATGATTTAATAACTAGACAGTATAGAAAAAAAGAGGCGGCTGCAGTCCTGAGTGAAGCTAGGAGCCAAGAGCTGTAAGACTGGCACTGCTAACAGGGGACAGCAGGAAGCCATGGAACAGACTCTCATGGGAACAACATGTAATTCAGGGATGGGATCCCGGGGGGCAGCAGAAGGCACAGGGGGCCTGGGATAGTAGAGCCATTTGGCGTAGGCCTCAAAGTTGGGTTTGGATGGGGCTCAATTTCAGCCATTGTTCAGTAAAAAATTTTGTGAGGGAGCAGGGTAAGGCCTCATCCATTTATTATTATATAGGCCATTAAGACAGAGAAGGTGATGGCACCCCACCCCTGGAAAATCCCATGGACGGAGGAGCCTGGTAGGCTGCAGTCCATGAGGTCGCTAAGAGTCGGACACGACTGAGCGACTTCACTTTCACTTTTCACTTTCATGCATTGAAGAAGGAAATGGCAACCCGCTCCAGTGTTCTTGCCTGGAGAATCCCAGGGACAGGGGAGCCTGGTGGGCTGCCGTCTCTGGGGTCGCACAGAGTCAGACACGACTGAAGCGACTTAGCAGCAGTAGCTTAGCAGGCCATTAAGAAAAAGAACTTCCTACACTTAGGCTTAGCTCAGAAAATAACTTAGAAAAATTTAACTTGCATACATCCAATGGTGGTGGGATTTTGGTATTAAAATGCTGTGAAAATGATCAAGAGTGTCCTGACTTGTCACAAAGTGAAATAGCAAGTTGATGTCCACTTATATCTTGAATTTGAGTGAATGGGGTTGGGTGAGTAGGAACCAATAGAACCTCTGACACAAATATCACACGTGTATTTGTATTTATGTGGTAGTACATATTCACATATGTTGGGAGACAGCTGGTAATGCAATAATTTAATACTTAATTTCCAATGTTCCTAGTTAGAGGGCCTTAAAGCCAACCACCTCTCCCCTTACAGTAAAGGGGAGTTTGTTTCCACTCAGGCAAAGATACTCATTACTGGGCTTCCTGTAGAACCAAGACATCAGCCAGTACCTAAATGGGTCTTCCCTCTCTCTCCTTGATTTTCTACCACAGAAGGGGAAGGAAGATCCATTAAGAGAAATGTGTGATTATTTTCCAGCCTCACTGAATCTGCTGAAGTAGATTCTTTACAGAATGACCTGAAGCCACAGCTTCAGAGGAAGCAAGCACTTACAAGGCCAAGCTGACCTGAAGCTCAGAAAAAAAGATGTTTTTATGACCCAAAGACGATGGATGAGTCATAAAGATACAACCATAGTTCCAAACACAGGATTAGAACTGGAACAAACATATAACAATGAAAAGATATTGCAAAAGGTTCTAAACTATATCCTTATATCCTCAATTTTGTTTTATTCAATGGCATCCTTTGTCAAGCTATCATATCTGCTTTTTAATATTTATGTTTTAACATGAGCTCTTGTTTTGATAAAACTACAATACAACCAGAAAAAAATATGTGGTCATAACAAAGCTCCCCCGGTGGCGGTACACCTAATTTTAGGGCACATTCCTAACAGAAAATAGCCTTTTGAGCTTTGAACTTGTGGTTTCAAGATTGAAATGACTGATAATAAGGCACATAACAAAAGCATGTCGAGAAACTTGTTCCCTCTTTTATTCCTGGCCATTTCCAAAGCAGTCCCTACTAGTAATTTTTCTGTTCATAGTTGGGCTCATAGCTAGTTTCATGTCTTGTGTCCTCTTTAGACAAACCCAGGAAGTAATTCTGAACTGTCACTTCTGAGTAATAAGGTTGGGCTGTGTTTCATCATAACGTTGAGCAATGATCACATTCAGAGGATGTATAAACTTGCACTACAAAACAACGGACACCTGTGAGTAAGTGGTTTCCTCAGCCTTGGCCGGTTGCATTGGGATGGTTAACGGAAAGGTGGATTTAGGCTCCACTGAGCTGAATCCAAAAAAAGACTATAAAATATTCTCTCACAATTTTCCCTGTAAGGTTTTCCAGCTGGGGTCCTTGCCTGTCATTTACATGTTAAAGCTCCTGAAAGTATTTCCATTTCAAGCTTTTCACCTTTCAATTTGATCTTAGATGGATGGCTCAAGTGGTAAAGAATTTGCCTGCAATGCAAGAGACACAGGAGATGTGGGTTCGATCCCTGAATTGTTCAGATCCCCAGGAGAAGGAAATGGCAACCCACTCCATTATTCTTGCCTGGAGAATCCCATGGACTAAGGAGCCTGGCGGGCTACAGTCCATGGGGTTGCAAAGAATTGGACACGACAGCACGCACTTCCCTTGAAAGAAACCTGGCTAAGTGTTCTAGATGCATGCTGACGAAGCAGCCAGTGTTCCCCAGGCTCTGGCCTTCAGTGCTAAAAACAGGCCAGTGTCAGACAAATGCCAGGCACACCAGGACAAGTTGGTCACCCTGCAGACAAATGGCTGTCACCAGTAGGCCTTCACCAAAAATTTCCTTTGCAGGTTTTTTATTGCCCAGATTCGATCTCTCCATGTAACAACAGGTAACCATAGCTTCTAGCAGGTTCAGGGGTTGCTACTGTTATGTAAAAAGGAGCATTTTGTTTTTATGCAAGTATACATTTTGATTGTTTAAGGCAGAGGTCAGCAAATGCTGCCCTTCACCTGTTTTTCACATTTTTAAATTACTAAAAAAGAAAATGACGCAACAGAGGTTTTTCTGGAGCCTGCTCCTCAAAGCCTAGAATATTCACTGTCAGCTCCTTTACAGAAAAATTCACTGATCTCTAGCTTAAGATGCATTTACTTATAGAAATATCTTATAGTCAAAATACTAGGCCTATTTTTTGATATAATAAAATCCGTATCTTAATTATAAACTGTCCAAAATTCTCTATTATTCTGCCATGTGCTGGGCTGTACTAAGTCGCTTCAGTCATATCCAACTCTGTGCAATGCTATGGACTGTAGCCTCACAGGCTCCTCTGTCCATGGGATTCTCCAGGCAAGAATACTGGAGTGGGTAGCCATGCCCTCCTCCAGGGGATCTTCCCAACCCAGGGATTGCAACTACGTCTCTTACATCTCCTGCATTGGCAGGCTGGTTCTTTACCACTAGCACCACCCGGGAACTGAATAGAGGGCTTTATAAATTAATGAAAAATATAAAATGTTAAATTGTTTACTTTTTTCCTAAATTCATTATTATCAGTCATAGTTGCTTTTTTCTGTAAATTGAATGAAACACTAGAAATCACTAGCAGACACAAGAAAATACTGGAAACCATACCCCTTCATTGTGTAGGTGAGTAAACCAAGACTAGAGAGGAAGCTGTCCTCCAGAGCTCACCCACAGCTGTTTGGGGCAAGAGCCAGAACTCAGACCACCCCGTGACACCAGCATTCCTCGCAATATATATACCACATTGCTGTTTTAATTGCCCAAAGAGATCTCTCATTCATGAGCCAGGATGGCAGTTTTAAAATGAATCATTGTTAAATCATTGTACACCAGTGTATCCTCCTGGACGATTCCCATGCATCATCCCCATTAGACGAAGACAGACAAAAGTCCCTACTATCTCTATGGGGCAATATTTTCCCAGTTTACCCACTGATTTGGTTGCCTATGTTAGTCTGTGCTTTGGACCTGGGTTCGAGGCCAGCCTTCCTGCCTGGGCAGCATGTTAGAATCTCCTGATATGCATCCTTGTTTGTATGTATGTGAGTGTTGTCTGTTTTATTTTTGTTTTAATACCATCCTCAGATACTCTGATTCAACCAGTTTGAGCAGACCTTAAGAAATAAGTATGCCTGTACAAAAAAGATCTTCAAAACGCAGATAATCACGATGGTGTGATCACTGACCTACAGCCAGACATCCTGGAATGTGAAGTCAAGTGGGCCTTAGAAAGCATCACTACAAACAAAGCTAGTGGAGGTAATGGAATTCCAGTTGAGCTATTCCAAATCCTGAAAGATGATACTGTGAAAGTGCTGCACTCAATATGCCAGCAAATTTGGAAAACTTAGCAGTGGCCACAGGACTGGAAAAGGTCAGTTTTCATTCCAATCCCAAAGAAAGGCAATGCCAAAGAATGCTCAAACTACCACACAATTGCACTCATCTCACATGCTAGTAAAGTTATGCTCAAAATTCTCCAAGCCAGGCTTCAGCAACGAACTTCCAGATGTTCAGGCTGGTTTTAGAAAAGGCAGAGGAACCAGAGATCAAATTGCCAACATCCGCTGGATCATTAAAAAAGCAAAAGAGTTCCAGAAAAACATCTACTTCTGCTTTATTGACTATGCCAAAGCCTTTGACTGTGGATCACAATTAACTGTGGAAAATTCTGAAAGAGATGGGAATACCAGATCACCTGACCTGCCTCTTGAGAAACCTATATGCAGGTCAGGAAGCAACAGTTAGAACTGGACATGGAACAACAGACTGGTTCCAAATAGGAAAAGGAGTTTGTAAAGGCTGTATATTGTCACCCTACTTATTTAACTTCTATGCAGAGTACATCATGAGAAACACTGGACAGGAAGAAGCACAAGATGGAATCAAGATTGCCGGCAGAAATATCAATAACCTCAGATATGCAGATGATATCACCCTTATGGCAGAAAGTGAAGAGGAACTAAAAAGCCTCCTGATGAAAGTGAAAGATGAGAGTGAGGAAGTTGGCTTAAAGCTCAACATTCAGAAAACTAAGATCATGGCATCCAGTTCCATCACTTCAGGGGAAATAGGTGGGGAAACAGTGGAAACAGTGTCAGACTTTATTTTGGGGGGCTCCAAAATCACTACAGATGGTGATTGCAGCCATGAAATTAAAAGATGCTTACTCGTTGGAAGGAAAGTTATGACCAACCTAGACAGCATATTAAAAAGCAGAGATACTACTTTGCCAACAAAGGTCTGTCTAGTCAGATCAGATCAGATCAGATCAGTCACTCAGTCGTGTCCGACTCTTTGTGACCCCATGAATCGCAGCACGCCAGGCCTCCCTGTCCATCACCAACCCCTGGAGATCACTGAGACTTACGTCCATCGAGTCAGTGATGCCATCCAGCCATCTCATCCTCTGTTGTCCCCTTTTCCTCCTGCCCCCAATCCCTCCCAGCATCAGTCTTTTCCAATGAGTCAACTCTTCGCATGAGGTGGCCAAAGTACTGGAGTTTCAGCTTTAGCATCATTCCTTCCAAAGAAATCCCAGGGCTGATCTCCTTCAGAATGGAATGGTTGGATCTCCTTGCAGTCCAAGGGACTCTCAAGCGTCTTCTCCAACACCACAGTTCAAAAGCATCAACTCTTCGGTGCTCAGCCTTCTTCACAGTCCAACTCTCACATCCATACATGACCACAGGAAAAACCATAGCCTTGACTAGACGAACCTTTGTTGGCCAAGTAACGTCTCCGCTTTTGAATATGCTATCTAGGTTGGTCATAACTTTCCTTCCAAGGAGTAAGCGTCTTTTAATTTCATGGCTGCAGTCACCATCTGTAGTGATTTTGGAGCCCAGAAAAACAAAGTCTGACACTGTTTCCACTGTTTCCCCATCTATTTCCCATGAAGTGACGGGACCAGATGCCATGATCTTCGTTTCCTGAATGTTGAGCTTTAAGCCAAATTTTTCACTCTCCGCTGTCACTTTCATCAAGAGGCTTTTGAGTTCCTCTTCACTTTCTGCCATAAGGGTGGTGTCATCTGCATATCTGAGGTTATTGATATTTCTCCCAGCAATCTTGATTCCAGCTTGTGTTTCTTCCAGTCCAGTGTTTCTCATGATGTACTCTGCATATAAGTTAAATAAACAGGGTGACTATATACAGCCTTGACAAACTCCTTTTCCTATTTGGAACCAGTCTGTTGTTCCATGTCCAGTTCTAACTGTTGCTTCCTGACCTGCATATAGGTTTCTCAAGAGGCAGGTCAGGTGATCTGGTATTCCCATCTCTTTCAGAATTTTCCACACTTTATTGTGATCCACACAGTCAAAGGCTTTGCCATACTCAATAAAGCAGAAATAGATGTTTTTCTGGAACTCTCTTGCTTTTTCCATGATCCAGCAGATGTTGGCAATTTGATCTCTGGTTCCTCTGCCTTTTCTAAAACCAGCTTGAACATCAGGAAGTTCACGGTTCACATATTGCTGAAGCCTGGTTGGAGAATTTTGAGCATTACTTTACTAGCGTGTGAGATGAATGCAATTGTGCGGTAGTTTGAGCATTCTTTGGCATTGCCTTTCTTTGGGATTGGAATGAAAACTGACCTTTTCCAGTCCTGTGGCCACTGCTGAGTTTTCCAAATTTGCTGGCATACTGAGTGCAGCATTTTCACAGCATCATCTTTCAGGATTTGGAATAGCTCAACTGGCATTCCGTCACCTGCACTAGCTTTGTTTGTAGTGATGCTTTCTAAGGCCCACTTGACTTCACATTCCAGAATGTCTGGCTCTAGGTCAGTGATCACACCATCGTGATTATCTGGGTTGTGAAGATCTTTTTGTACAGTTCTTCTGTGTATTCTTGCCATCTCTTCTTAATATCTTCTGCTTCTGTTAGGTCCATACCATTTCTGTCCTTTATCGAACCCATCTTTGCATGAAATGTTCCTTTGGTATCTCTGATTTTCTTGAAGAGATCCCTAGTCTTTCCCATTCTGTTGTTTTCCTCTATTTCTTTGCATTGATTGCTGAGGAAGGCTTTCTTATCTCTTCTTGCTATTCTTTGGAACTCTGCATTCAGATGTTTATATCTTTCCTTTTCTCCTTTGCTTTTCACTTCTCTTCTTTTCACAGCTATTTGTAAGGCCTCCCCAGACAGCCATATTGCTTTTTTGCATTTCTTTTCCATGGGGATGGTCTTGATCCCTGTCTCCTGTACAATGTCACGAACCTCATTCCATAGTTGATCAGGTACTCTATCTATCAGATCTAGGCTCTTAAATCTATTTCTCACTTCTACTGTATAATCATAAGGGATTTGATTTAGGTCATACCTGAATGGTCTAGTGGTTTTCCCTACTTTCTTCAATTTCAGTCTGAATTTGGCAATAAGATGTTCATGGTCTGAGCCACAGTCAGCTCCTGGTCTTGTTTTTGCTGACTGTATAGAGCTTCTCCATCTTTGGCTGCAAAGAATATAATCAATCTGATTTTGGTGTTGACCATCTGGTGATGTCCATGTGTAGAGTCTTCTCTTGTGTTGTTGGAAGATGGTGTTTGTTATGACCAGTGTATTTTCTTGGCAAAACTCTATTAGTCTTTCCCCTGCTTCATTCTGTATTCCAAGGCCAAATTGGCCTGTTACTCCAGGTGTTTCTTGACTTCCTACTTTTGCATTCCAGTCCCCTATAATGAAAAGGACATCTTTTTTAGGTGTTCTAAAAGGTCTTGTAGGTCTTCATAGAACCGTTCAACTTCAGCTTCTTCAGCGTTACTGGTTGGGACATAGACTTGGATTACTGTGATATTGAATGGTTTGCCTTGGAAACAAACAGAGATCATCCTGTTCAGAGAGCTGACAGAATGTGGTCCACTGGAGAAGGGAATGGCAAACCACTTCACTATTCTTGCCTTGAGAACCCCATGAACAGTATGAAAAGGCAAAATGATAGGATACTGAAAGAGAAACTCCCCAGGTCAGTAGGTGCCCAATATGCTACTGGAGATCAGTGGAGAAATAACTTCAGAAAGAATGAAGGGATGGAGCCAAAGCAAAAACAATACCCAGCTGTGGATGTGACTGGTGATAGAAGCAAGGTCTGATGCTGTAAAGAGCAATATTGCATAGGAACCTGGAATGCCAGGTCCATGAATCAAGGCAAATTGGAAGTGGTCAAACAAGAGATGGCAAGAGTGAATGTTGACATTCTAGGAATCAGCGAACTGAAATGGACTGGAATGAGTGAATTTAACTCAGATGACCATTATATCTACTACTGAGGGCAGGAATCCCTCAGAAGAAATGGAGTGGCCATCATGGTCAACAAAAGAGTCCGAAATGCAGTACTTGGATGCAATCTGTCTAGTCAAGGCTATGGGTTTTCCAGTGGTCATGTATGGATGTGAGAGTTGGACTGTGAAGAAAGCTGAGCACCGAAGAATTGATGCTTTTGAACTGTGGTGTTGGAGAAGACTCTTGAGAGTCCCTTGGACTGCAAGGAGATCCAAACAGTCCATTCTAAAGATCAGTCCTGAGTGTTCATTGGAAGGACTGATGCTGAGGCTGAAACTTCAATACTTTGGCCATCTCATGCCAAGAGTTGACTTGTTGGAAAAGACTCTGATGCTGGGAGGGATTGGGGGCAGGAGGAGAAGGGGATGACAGAGGATGAGATGGCTGGATGGCATCACTGACTCCATGGACATGAGTTTGGGTGAACTCCAGGAGTGGGTGATGGACAGGGAGGCCTGGCATGCTGCGATTCATGGGGTCGCAAAGAGTTGGACATGACTGAGTGACTGAACTGAACTGAAGGCTCGAATCGTTTCTAATGTGAACCACTGTGGTAGAACATATGATACTATGTTTTACAGAAAGTAAAACTATTTTCACAAATGGTGAAATATCTTCACCAGAGCATAACTCTCATTGTGGAAGTATGTTCGTCATGCTTGATTCCTAAAGAAAAGAGTAATTTTAATTAAAAACTTTTAAGGAAAACATTGCCTATTTTGCAGACTGTAATGTAAGATAATTGAAGATGGATGAAGGCAGTTCAATTTGGTCTCCATTGAATACCAATTGTATACCAATGGATGCAATAACCAGTGATCAATAGTCTTCACAGTATTGATCTGAAGTGGTTTGGCTGACATGTAGCTACTTGGAAAGAACTGGCATCTAAGGAAAATAATCTATTTTTTTTACATCTGTATCTATTTATATATGCTTAAGTACAAGTATCTATAGGATTATAAACATTGTGATTTGCAAATAGTGAACTGAAAATATTTTGATCCAGGAAAACATGATAATAAATAACACAAACGTACTACAATATGTGCTTTTAAATGTAAATTTTATTTTCTATATATGTATGTTTGAACAATGTATATTATACTCCCAATATGTCATTTTCTAAAAGGTTATAAATATCTCCAAGTGAGGAGGAAGAACTCTTCAAATTTTATGCCATTTGGAGTATATTTAAGACTTAGCTGAGCGTGAAGTAAAAGACATGTTGTTGGCTGTAAGAAAGTCAAATTACTGTGTGCAGGAAAATTTGTGCTGCTCTGTGCTCAATATACAATTCTCCAAAATTTTACACCCACTGCTTAGATCAAATCTTTCAATGATGCAGCCAAAGATGAGAAATTATAATTTGGGCCTTGGCTCTTTGTCAAAAATTGTTCAACAGTCTCAATTAGGGGGCACAGTTCTTGAGGTGCTAGCCTGCTGTGTTCCCCCCTTTGCCTGGCAAAGTAATAAAGCCCATCTTTCCCTCTTCTCCATAAAAAGCTTCCCTGGTAGCTCAGACAGTAAAGAATCCACCTGCAATGGAGGAGACCCAGGTTCTATCCCTGGGATGAGATCTCCTGGAGGAGGGCATGGCAACCCACTCCAGTATTCTTGCCTGGAAAATCCCCATGGACAGAGAAGCCTGGCAGGCTACAGTCCATGGTGTCACAAAGAGTTGGACACAACTGAGCAACTAAGCATGCACAAATGAAATAGCAAGCTGGTGATATACATTTCTCAATGTATTCATGTATCAATAGCAATCTACCTTGCTAAGAATGTGTAAATTGTATTTACAAAGAAGGCTAATGACCAGAGTTTCTCAGCCTTGGCACTACTGACATTTTGAGCCACATCATTTTTTGTTGTGGGAGGCTGTGCCGGGCCTTGCAGGCTGTTGAGCAGCATCTCTGGCCCAAGTCGCTACATGCCAGCACACATACACCCTTGGATGTGACAACGGCATACGTCTCCAGATGCTGCCCAGGGTCCACTGGGGACAATCAGTGTTGGTTGAAAACCACTGCTATAGAACATAGGACACTGGGCTCAATGTTCAGTGAAGGGAAAGCATTTAGGACAGCGAGCATGTGAAGTTCCTTTTCCACTGAGCATCTTTCTTCCCTTTCAGTATAAAATAATAAGGCAGCTGACTCCTGCAAAGATGCTTTGTGCTCCATGATGGTATTAGGAACTGGCAACTAACTCTCCTATTTATCTTCAACTTATGTCCCCAGTAAGGCTTTCAAGTCAGGAAAAAAAATGTCCAATCCTTCCCAGTCCTGATTGAAGTTAAAGCTGTAGCTGTGTCTTCATTTCAGCTAGAGAGAGAAGTTTTGACTGGGACATGGCTCTTCTGCGTATCCTGGTCCAGGACCTGTGTCCTCTGTGTGTGTGTGTGTGTGTGTGTGTGTGTGTGTGTGTGTGTGTGTCGGACTGGGCAGGTGGGGTATGGGGGATGAGCTTGAGGCCAGATCAAGTTGAGGGGGTGGGGGGACAAGAGGCCAGTCACCCAAGAAAGTATGTCAACATCTGTCCATCACTACAGGCTTGGCCTGATTATTATTTTTTATGCTTCTGTAAGCACACCAATGAGGTAATGCCACTGAGCAATGTCCTCTATTGCCTGCTGCCTTTCCCACCACTGCACCACCTGATATACTAATGGAAAAGCCCAGAGTTTTGTGGGCTGAAAAGGCTTTCAGGCCCACTCAGTAGGTCACCAGTCCCACTTTCTATACATCGGCTCAGCCTGCACCAAGACAGGCTCCTCTTTCCAGGGTCCTTTCTCATACCTTTTCTGTGAGTGTGGTAGTGGTGGTGGTTTAGTCACTCAGTCATGTCTGACTCTTGTAACCCCATGAACTGTAGCCCACCAGGCTCCTCTGTCCTTTGGATCCTCCAGGCAAGAATACTGGAGTGCTTAGCCATTTCCTATTCTAGGCTGCTGCTGCTGCTGCTGCTGCTAAGTTGCTTCAGTAGTGTCCGACTCTGTGCGATCCCATAGACGGCAGCCCACCAGGCTTCTGGTCCCTGGGATTCTCCAGGCAAGAACACTGGAGTGGGTTGCCATTTCCTTCTCCAGTGTATGAAAGTGAAAAGTGAAAGTGAAGTCGCTCAGTCGTGTCCGATTCTAGTGACCCCATGGACTGCAGCCTACCAGGCTCCTCCATCCATGGGATTTTCTAGGCAAAAGTACTGGAGTGGGGTGCCATTGCCTTCTCTGTCCTACTCTAGGGGATCCTCCCAATCCAGGGGATGAACTCACATTTCCTGCATAGCAAGTAGATTCTTCACTGGTGAGCCACCTGGAGTGTGCCTCCACTTGAAAATGGCAATGGTTAACTACCTGGTTGCTAGAAAAATGGACAGATTATAAAACAAAAGTAGCAGGCACCTTGAAAACTGCCAAGTGGAGCATGATCATGCAGTCCATTCCAGGAAGAAGCCATAAACCAATGGCCTGGATCTGAAAATGACCCAATGGCATCAGTTTGTATGGAAACTTGGATGAAAGAAATCCATGCAAGTTCTGACTCCATAATGCCTGGCTTTTTCATGGAAATTCACCCAACGTGACAGCCAAGGTTTAAAAATACCTTATGTAGGTGTTCAGAATCATAAGGTCACAGGATTATGAAATGTGAGCTGGCAGAAGCATTTTCTTGTTCCTTTCTCTTCTGGCACTCTTATTTGCTTATACTAAGACTTCAATATTTATTCACTGGCTCAAAATCAACAGGTTTAAAAGGAAACTTGCAAGTCTTTATCTAGAACTTTTTATTGTCTAGAATCATTTAATGATTATTGTGCCTTTACTCAGGCCCCATAACACCAAAGGTTTCTTTTTTTCATCCAAATAGATTCATACATAGACACATTTCCCCACTTTTCATTCCAAATTCTAAAAGTTCTTGCGGTTTACCATTGCCAAGAAAGGCTGTTGTTCTCCATTAAAGCCTGGACTTCCCACTGCCCAAGGTTTATTTATTGAACAAAGTTTTATTTGTGCTGCCAGTCACTCTAATGGGCCATGAAGATGCAAAGAAGAATAAGATATAGTTTCTAATCTCAGGAAAAACATGATCTCGTTGAGGAGACAGTAAGTAATACAATGTGGTAAGTGCATTATGAAGTAGTGTGCATGGTGCTGAGGGATCACTAAAGGAGGGTAAAACCAGTCGGGGGGGGATCAAGGAAGGCTTCTGAGAGGAGGTGGGTGAGCTGAGCGCAGCTCTGGGCTGCACACTGTGTTATGTGCCAAGGGAAAGAAAAGGAAAGTGTACGATTCAACTCTACCCTTGTTGACAAACTACCCTTCAGCGAGTCAACAATATGTCAAAGAAGAAGCACTGTGTAGCAATAATGCTAAGCTGGTTCTTTGCTGTTTTTTCCTCTGTTTAAATGTCCTTTCTCTCAAGATATTTCTGTTTAAATGACACAAGAGATGAAATCCATGTAAGAGAACAATAAATTTCCTCTTTATATTCTTTCTCATTCTTTGTGACTATCAACCCATCAGATATAACCTTTAAATGCATTTATCTTTGATCCTAGTAAAGAGCCTTCTAGGCACCAGATATATGCATTCTGCTCTGCAAATAAAAGGCAAATGATGTTACCCCAAGGAGATGCCATCGATTTCATGGACGTGTGGGTTGTTGGAATTCTGTGGTGTGAAATGTGTCTATCCAGGCTACTTCATTCATTAGCTAGCTGATGAACTGTCTTATTTGCAATGGGACTGCCCACCTTGTGCGAGCCTCTGGTGATGCAAAGAGGAACGAGGCCACCCTCAACCTTAAGGAGCTCAGAGTTAGGCACAGGAGAAACCCATGGAAATAGCCACTTATGATAGGTGGCAAGTATGTGACAGACAGGTAATCACTGTTGAGGGGCAACAGGGAATGGAGCAGTTATTTGGGCTCCAGAGGGCTGGACTGGTAAGGGGGTGTTGGAGGGATGTTTGTACCGAACCCAAGGATCAACTATGAGTTTTGTAACTGAAGAAGGTAGAGAAAGGGCATTTATGGCAAAGAAAACAACAGGGGCAAAGGTCTGGAGGGAGACAAGTGCAGCAGTCTCTCCTATGACAGAGGAGGCTGAGGGGGAGAAGAGGTTCCGAAGAGACAGCTGGGCTTGGATAGCAAAGCACCTCAGGCTAACCAGGTGGAAATTGATCCTAGAGGCAGTGGGGCAAGAACAGTGGTTTTTAAGCATGAGAATGGCTCTATAAATTCTATGGTTAAATAGTGCTGTCCAAAACAGCTTTCTGGCGTGATGAAAATGTCTCTGTCTGTAACCCAGCAGGACCCCATGGGGCATTCACGAGACAGACCCCTCCCCCGTATCCTCTGCTTTAGCTCCTCTCTGGAGTACTTAGATTACTGTATCTGATGCACATTTTCTGAGCTGTTTTTCAGGCAAGAACCTGTGCGCATGCTAAGTCGCTTCAGTCACGTCCAATTCTTTGCAACCCCATGGACTATAGCCCTCCAGGCTCCTCTGTCCATGGAATTATTCTAGGCAAGAATACCGGAGTGGGTTGCCATTTCCTTCCCCAGGGGATCTTCTTGACCCAGGGATCAAACCCATGTCTCCTGCAATGCAGGTGGATTCTTTACCACTGAGCCACCATGGAAGCCCCCTGGAGCCTAAGGTCTGATAATGTTAACCCCTGTAACACCGCCCTGTTACCTCACTATCAACTGATCAGAGAACTGCTCACAAGCTGATTACACACTGTGGGATATCCCTCCCTCACCTGGCCTCTAAAAAATGCCTTATTGAAAGCCATCGGGGACTTTGGGTCTTGTGAGCACTGTCTGGGACTCCTTGCAATAACTGCTGTATTTTCCTTGAGTTGAGAACTACTAGCCTAAAGAGAGGGTGCTGTATTCAACACCCTAACCTGCCCTCTCCCCAAGAACTGACTCCTACAAGCATCCATTTTGTGTCTGTCATGGAGTCTTCTGCCAAAACTCTGCCCCCTCTTTGCCCTGCACCCTACCTTCTCACTGTGGGGTTCCTAAAACCTGTTGGCCAAAGATAGGACTGGACTTTGCCTATCAAGTGATTGGTGGGGGTGGGGGGTCGCAGAGGGCCCCTCTGGTTAGCCACATTGTATAGTGTTTCCTACCCACCAGGGGAAACCCAAGTTAAAGACGGTTGACAGGAAAGCTAATTGAGGGAGATAATTAGCAACAACTATTAGTTCTTTGGTGGCGGTATTCATATTACTGGGGATTACTCAGTAGCAGGAAAGGCCAGTCTTCTGTCAAGTCTGTTCAGCCTAATGAAGTGGAAAAGAACAACGGTTGTTTCTGCATTTGTTTTAAGGTGGAAAGAAAATACACATTCTGCAGTTGCCCTTGTTCATTTGTTGAAATGTCATTGGAAAAGATATTTCCACAGAAGAGAAAACATTTCATAGTTTTGCTGAGGGATCAAAACACATTGCTTACAGCGTCCTTTAGTTGTCAAGAGTCACCAAAGAGAACCTTCTTACCCGGGTTTCACTTAAAGCTAACAGCCTGGGGACAGAAATCAGAGGCCTTTGTTGTCTGCAAATTCTCTGGGCAGCTGAGTACAGGCCAGGCGGTGCAAGGCTTTCACAGGCTGTTCCCTGGGACATTGGGAAACACAAGCCCCCAGCGCGAACAGCTTTGGTTTTTAGCTGTTTTATTCTTTACTACAGGTCTGACCTGCTCAACGTTGTCTAAACTCGAAGCAGTCAGTTATGCTGGCTTACTTGGTGGCGGCACGCAGGTTTTCAGCCCAGATTGTCTTTGCTTCATCTGTCTGTTCACATGCAGGCAGTAGCTGGTCCTCCCTTGGGGCAGCTGAATGAAGCAAAGGCGTCCATTAATGCGGAGGGGCCAGCTGTCAGCTCCAGAACTTTCCAGTTGAGTTGGAGGCAGCGTCCCGGACGTTTTCATCTTAAACACGTGATACTTTATGCTGGGGTTTTCTCAGACTCCTCCGTATCGGCATTTGGGACTAGACTCTCTTTGGCATTGTTGGTGAGCTGTCCTGTGTGCACTGCAAGAAGTTTAGCCGCATCCCTGGTCTCTACCTGGCTTTCCAGGTGGTGCGGTGGTAAAAAATCAGCCTGCCGATGTAGAAGACCTTAGAGATATGTGTTCAATCCCTGGGCCGGGAAGATTCCCCTGGAGAAGGAAATGGCAACCCACTCCAGTATTCTTGCCTGAAGAATTCCATGGACAGAGGAACCTGGCGGGCTGCAGTCTCTGGGTCACCAAGAGCTGGGCACAACAGAGCACATGTGCACACGCACATGGATCTCTACCTGCTAGCTGCCAGTACCGCCCCATCCTGGTGACAAGCAAAAATGTCTCCAAAAGTTGCCAATTTGGGGGGAGGGGGATGAAATCATTCTAGTTCAGCACCTCTGTTGCCAACCTCCCAGCTTTTAGCCAATAATTCCAATAGGGCAACGACTGGAAGACTTGGAGCGTATGCAGCAGGGAGGGAAACGGTGGGTGAGGCAGTCTTACTGCTGCTCTGAGACGGTCCGGCCTCTGGGTGGGAAGGGGGGAAAAGAGAAATAAGAAGATATTCTACAGTGGCTAAATCCATAGCACACATCCAGGCAAGGGTGAATCTTAGCAGTGGGAGTAAGAGTGAAGGATGGATTGGGGCAACACGGGGAGAGAGAGGCACCAAGGCCAGTGGATGGACTGGAAAGGGTATGTGGGGGGAAGACTGGCACCCACATGGCTCCTCAGTTGTTAGCTTCAGGGCCCTCTACTGAGACACAGGGCTTTGGAGGAGAAATTGGTGGAACAGAGGGAGAGATTGCGGGTTAGAGATGTTGAGCTTGTGGGTTTTGAGATCCCTCTCAACAGACAGCCCAGCAGAGATAGGGAGGAGCCACTGCAACTCAGAGGCTCAAAGCTGGGGGCCAGGAGTTGGGTTTAGTGGGAACAGACATAGTATTTGAGGCTCTGCGGTAGCAAGTGTAGGTAGGAAAGAACAGCGAAGGGACTCAGCCATACGTACAGGCATCCACCCACATTTTAGTTGAAGCCCTAGGCGACTGGCAAGCTCATTAGACTTTGAGAAGCTGTGTACTATGCTAGTTGGAAAACGGCCCCAGAAAATTCCAACATGGAGCAATGTTAAGGATGTGGAGGACTCTGATATGCGTGAAAACACAGGGTTGTGTTTTCATCATCATCATTACATCCTCTTTTGTATAATGCTTGAGTAACTGAAGCATCTTCACATGTATCAGTTTAATTATAAATTACCAGGAAGGTTCTGCCCTGTCACATGACACTTATATTGGAACACTTCATACCAAGAGGGGTCTGGGCTTTCCTAATCCTGTTGCTTAGCTGAAGGTTGTGGGTCCCTCTCCAGGGTCCACACAGTCAATGCCAGAATTAAATAGGTAACAGTAGTTCACCGCACACTTGCTACTCTTCCCATCTCTGTAAGTTTTCTCCAAGCAACACTGCTTGAGCAGCACTCCCGTACATTGATCAGCTATGTACCTGCCAGGACTGCCACAAAAACAGTAACTCCTGATCACTCAACAGCCTCCATGTAAAGTATGGACCATTCTCCTTTCTAAGATGATAAAACTGAGAGATTACATCATTAATTACCCCTTTGACTGCAAATAGAGGATTCAACACAGAGAGCCAAGTCACAGAGAAAAATTTATAAAATTCCCTCTGTGCAGAGGGGCAAAGTTAGGCTAGTACTTGGGTGGCTGACTGGGAAAACGAACTGGGTTAACTGGGTCGTTTGCTCAACCCAGCCAGGAAGTGGCAAACCTGGAACTCCACCCGAGCTGTGGTCCCTGTAGAGAGGTCCTGCCATCTGCTCCCCCAGATGAGAGAGTCCCACCCTGGGTGGGGTGGTGCAATCCTAGTAGAGCTCTTAATCCCACTGCTGGGCCACACGCCAGACCCATCCTCAGAGTCCCTGGAGGCCAACTCTAGGATAAGAAGTACCACTCTGTGCTCTTTGTGTGTGCATGCTCAGTCCTGTCTGACCCTGCAACCCCATGAACTATAGCCCACCAGGCTCCTCTGTCCGTGGGATTTCCCAGGCAAGAATACTGGAGTGGGTTGCTATTTCCTTCTCTAGGGGATCTTCCAATCCCAGGGATCGAACCCGAGTCTCCTGCATTGGCAGGCAGATTCTTTACCACTGAGCCACCTGGGAAGCCCTAAGCATAGCAGAGGATGGTTTGTCTTCTACCCAGCCTTATCTCCCAGCCTCAAGCCACCTTTTTTGCTCAAATCTGCACTCAAATAAATTAACTGGTCAGGCCAGAACAGAACGACCATATGACCAAATTTTACATCATGATCTTGCAATTTCACATGAAATATAGACCAGCTTTTGGCTAAACAGGCCGAATCCCACCCCCAACGCCCACCCCCTTTTCAGGAGGTAAGACAGAAGCATGACTTCCTCCTTCGAGAGGGATCTCTGACTGACACTCACTGTTCCCAGGCAGCTTTCAAAATCCCACATGTGTGTTTCTAATTAAAATATGTCTGTCTATGAGAACGCTGGAGGGAGCAAACAATCTGGTTTTGGCTTCACTTTTAGTTAGTATGTGCTGGAAATAAACTTCCATGTTTTATCTGAGCAGCTGAGGCAGAACTCCACAGAAAGGAGGCTCTGGAGAAGAGCAGCATTAACAAAGTCCATACTCGGTCTGCATAGACCAGATGGTGGTGGTGGTGGTAGTGGTTCAGTTGCTAAGTCATGTCCAACTCTTGTGACCCCATTGACTGTAGCCCACCAGGCTCTCCTGTCCATGGGATTTCCCAGGCAAGAACACTGGAGTGGGTTGCCATTTCCCTTCTCCAGGGGATCTTCCTGACCCAGGAATTGAACCCGGGTCTTCTGCATTGCTGGCGGATTCTTTAGCGACTGAGCTATGAAGGAAGTCGCATGCACTAGGACAGACAGTTAAATGGTGAAGTACAGAACTTCAGTGCCAGGCAGGAATCAAGAGCTGCCCGCGCCTCCCGGGTCCCTGCACCCACCTCCTGAGACCCAGCCCACGTGGCCTGGCACACCCTCTGCAGGATGCCCGGCTCCAAGGCCACCATGTTTGGATTGCTCTCACCTCCTGCTGGGTGGTTGTTCCATCTTCTGAATATTCACCCTGGGTCAAGTTTATGCTTAGGGATCGAACGACCTGGGTTTCATCTGGCTCCACCATTTACACGCCTGTCACGAGGTCTTAGGTTCCTCACCTGCAAAACATGAAGTTTAAAGAAACTGTCAAGTGTTTTGCACCACAAGCAATAAATAGTTGCTGTTGTTGTTTAGTCCCTAAGTTGTGTCTGACTCTTCTGCGACCCCATGAACTGTAGCCCGGCAGGCTCCTCTGTCCATGGGATTTCCCAGGCAAGAATACTGGAGTGGGTTGCCATTTCTTCCTCCAGGGGATCTTCCCGACCCAGGGATTGAACCCAACCCAGGGATCAAACCAACCCAGGGGTCGAACCCGTGTCTCCTTCATTGCATATGGATTCTTTACCCACTGAACCACCAGGGAAGCCTTGCAAAAAACAGTACTCCTGTTTTTAAGGTTTTTTGCTCAACTATGAATAATGGACTCTGCCATCCTTGACTCCCCTTCTTCTACCAGCTAAGGCTGTTTCTTGTCCCATTGGGCTTATGGAATTGTCTAATCCAGCTATGGTTTCATCACATAGAGGGCTGAGAGGCTGAGGCTTCTTCTTCTGGGGGTGTTGTGTGGGTTCTTTACCTTTTTATCACACATCACATTTTGGAAATATATTTTTAACATGTCTCACATTTACACTGAAACCACAATCCCCATTTAATTCTGTGAATCCTTGGTTCTCCTTAAACTCTGAATCTTTTTCTTTCCAGTGCTCCTTTCCCACTGTGCAATGAAGACGTTGCATAATATTCATAGCACTACTCTTTGGTTTTCTGCTTGCTTTTGCATATCCCTGTTGGTCAGATTATAAATACTTTGGGTCTTTTTGCTTTGTGGCTAGAAATGAGAAACTTCCTGTTTCCAGGAAGTAGGTCCTCTTTCATTTCCCAGCACCCTTAAATTCTGTGTACCATGGTCAGTTGCTGTTCCCCTACCTCAGGCCCCTTCTTACCCATTAGGAACTGGAGTTCAAGTTTAACTGTTTTTTCTTCATAACTGTAAGCTGTTATGTTTGATGACATGATATTATGCCACTGATTCGAGTGCATAATGACCTTAGTGTATGTGTAAGTCATCTGGCTCTGTGTAACAAATTACCCTAAAATGTAACAACTTACAAAAAACATTTAGATCTCAGAATTTCTTTGGTTCTCTCACAGGCTGCAGTCAAGGTGTTGGCTAAAAGCTATAGTTAACTCAAGGCTCAAGTGGAGGAGAATCCACTTCTAAGTTCACTCAAGTGGTTCTGGGCTGGTTTCAGCTCCTGGCAGGCTATTGGACTGAGGGTCTCAGCTTTTTGTTGGCTGTTGGCCAGAGGCCTCCCTTTGTTCTTTGTCTTGTAGGTCCCTACATAGGCTACCTCACAATATGGCATCTGAGAGAGCAAGCAAGAAAAGCCAGAGAGAAAGTAAAGTTGAAGTAACAATCTTCAAAACTTAATCTTGGAAGTAATATCCCATCGCTTCTGCCATGCTCTATTTGGCAACAGCAAGTCACTAGGTCCAGCCCTCACTCAAGGGGAGGGAACCACATAGGGTGTGACCACCAGCAAGTAGGAATTGTGGGGCCATTTTGGAAGTTGCCAACCACAGTGTACGATACAATGTGGCATGAAATTAAGACATTCACATGGATTTAAGCAGCAAACTGTTTGGAGATCACTGCTCTTTGCCAGATCCCTGTCTGGGTTCTATAGCATAACCTTCTGAACCTCCCTGCATACAATTAAGTGTAGCCTGGTCCAGACTTCTGTTTTTTCCTGGCCTGAAAGTCTAGCTTTTAAGACTTTGCTTCTCCTAGTCTAGTCCTTCCTATTGCCCGATAACCTCTTGTTCTGACCCACGAGATAGATTCAGCTATATGTTGTTAGGCCAGAGCAACCAATAAAATCACAGAGAAATAGATTCATTAAGTGGATAATGGCTGGTTTTATTAGATAAAAATGACAGCTATGAGAGACTTTTAGTTAATTTTTCAATTTTCCAAAATTTTTTGGTTGGGTTTTGTTTGTTGGTTGGTTGGTTGAACTATAGTGTAGGGGATTAGAGTATACCATCCCGAAATTGTCACTTTGGCTTAAAACTTATTTGTTCTTCTTTTTTTTTTTAACCCCCACCCCTTAAGACTTATTTGGGCCGAAAAGTGAGAAATAGCAGATATCAAAAAAAATTTTTCTGCCTTCCCCACCATTTGCATAAAAGTGGGACATAAAGTTCCTCTTGTAAAAAGTGTCTCCCTGTCTCATACCAGGAAGAGAAGGACAATTCTTAGATTCTTAATCATTGCAGACAACTCTAGACTCTTATGAGCCCAGAGACATCATTGAGAGGAATCTACATCACAAAGTTTACTAAATAACTGTTATCTTCTATTAGTTTCCCCCCTCAATATTTACTTTCCCATTGTTTGCCACCCATAAAAGCCTATACTTTTTGACTTATCACTTTGCTTTTTGTCTTATCACTTTTTGACATATTTATTGTTCTTTGTTAAGATGCTATATAAGCCCCAAGTTCTAGCCCCTGCATTGAGTCACTCATCACTGAGTTTCTCCCACATTTATACACTCTGATGTATTAATTTTTTCTCTTGTTAGTCTGTCTTTTGTCAGTTTTATTTCCAAGGCCCCAACTGTAGAATCTAGAAAGGTAGAAGAAAAGTCTTTTCATCCTCCCCTGCAATAGACACAACTGAAAAGTTGGTTCTGGTATGTTTAGGAAGGCTTCTTAAGAGCCCATTTTGAAGTTCACCATTTCAGTCAAAAAAGAAGAGAGGAGGATTATCAACAGGCAAGAAGGAAGACTAGGAGAAATGATGACTACATGCAGTGTCTTAGCTGCAATCCTAGAACAGAAAAAGGACATTAATGGAAAAACTGGTGAAACCCAAATAAAGTCTGGGGTTTGGTTAATTACAATGCATCAGTGTCAGTGTCTTCATTTTGCCAAATATGCTACAGTCATGAAGATGTTAACCAGGGGAAAACTGGGTGAGTTGTTAAAAAATAAACAGGGGAAATTCAGGGAATTTTTCATGCTCTGAAAAAAGCCTTCCAAAAAAAGTGTCAGGACATAGTTTTTGTTTTGCTTTGAGGAGGATGTGATTCCAACATCACTTCTCCTTCCTCCCCTGTTCAGATGCCATCTGTTAGGTCAAGACTGTAAGGCAAGCATTTTCTAGGAGAACCACATATTTCCTAACTCAGAGTGGTTTGAAACAGATATTTCCAGGCAACCATTTTGGGACACGATCCATTTCCAAGCTGAGAAACTCCACACACACCCTCATGTGTATTTGCTAATATCTTCCAAATACGTCACTTTCTATTGTAGTAATAGTGTTTCATCACAAACCTATGAAGTGCTGGCTTCAGTGGCTTCACAGAAGGATATACTGTTATCAGAAGTGGTTGGCCAAACCCCTAGATGAATGAAGATGTGAATTTCACTTTGCGGCATTTTCAGCATGAGTCCACATAATCAAATACTCCCGTTTTCAGACATGATTTTTTCATTTATTCTGGATAACTACTGCTGGGAAGTTTCCCACTGCAGGGGCAGGTACAGATACATTTGGCAAATTCCTTATAGAGCATATATAACGAGCCCCTTCCGTTTATGACCGCCAGATCAGCAAATGACATGTTCAGATGCTGTCTCCTCACTGTGACATGTTCCTGCAGCTAGGCACTGGCCAAAGCTTGTTTTTTCCGGGAGTAAACCTTCCAGCAAGTAAATAATTACTGAGGGTTTCCCCCAAGGTGTTTTCCAAGGTAATGTGTGCAAGTATAGTTAAAGGTGTTCTGAACATGTGTTCTCTCTGAAGGAGAAAAAGAACATTTAAGAATCTGCTGCTTTTTAATATATTAATAGCATGTGTTTGCTCACTTCAGGAGAGACTGTGGCAAGGCTTTTAAAGGATCTGACTTTCATTCAGGATCATGGCTGTTTTAACACTTGTTGGACCAGCGTTAAAGAAAATGAAGCTGATCCATATAGCCAGTGTCTCCCTTGCAAGAAGAAAGGTTAATACAAATCAATAAGTAAACCTTGGTTCAGGATGAAGTTACTAATGATACAATTGTTAGAAAAAATCTGAAATGGTAAAAAAAAATTTTAATGTGCTTAATTTCCTTCCTTTATAGATCCTGTTGTTCTTATGCTGTAAATAGCCTTCTAATTCTTTACCTGCTCGTCTCTGCCAGACAGACCACATGTATATGCCATGGTCGTGGACATGGAAGGACTAACTTCTATTTTATAGCTCCAGGACCTTATGGGATACGGTCTTCGTGGGCTCACCAGGTTGCAAGGCTGAGGTCCTTGATTTCCCTACAGAGTTCTAGCGTCCTCTCCTTGGGGCTGTTTTACTGTTTGGTGTCACAAGCCACAGAGATCAAGAGAACAGGAACTGTCTCCAAGAGAATGCCCACAATACGTAGTTATTGGCATTTTCAATGATATGATATCAATGATACTATCATCCTGGGTTTCTCTATCTTAGTGCTACTGACATCTGAACACACTAGATGCCAGTAGCACCACCCAAATCATGACAACTGAAGTGCCTTCAGATATTGCCACATGTCTCCTGGGGGGTCACAACAACCCACCCCCACTTCTCCCTACCCCCTACCTTGGAGAACCACTGCTGTAGTCAGCCAGACAGAAATCTCTGATCCAGAGAACTAGGGAATAGGCAAAAAAGATAAAATACAAAGAATGGCATTTCAGGTTTAAAGGCGTAAAAAAAGCCACATGTTACTGTCTTTTTAACACCAGCAAGACACTACAAATGCAGGCTGTAGGGCAGATGCACAGGATCTCTGCAGAGAGATGGCCATATTCTTTGCCAAACCCCTAGGTGGCCTTGGGGACCCCTGGAGAAGGCAGCCAGGATGCAGCCTGTGGATGCAAAAGCCATGCCTGAGAACAGGGTAAAGGAACCCATGCGTCTCTAACTAACCCAGCGCAGGAGAGGAAGGTACTAAGAAGGCAGAGCTGAAAAGCTACTGGTTTCTTGAGTCATTTTTTTTAATTGAGGTAAAATTCACCCAACATAAAGTCACCATTTTAACCACTTTAAAGTGTATGGTTTATGGTTTTTGGTACATTTACAATGTTGTGTAGCCATCACCTCTAATTTCAGAGCATTTTCATCACCACAAAAGAAATCTGCACCCATTAGGCAGCTGCCCCCTTCCCTCTTCCCCAGACCCAGACAGTCACTCACGTACTCTATGCCTGTCTGTGGACTGACTTATACTGGAATTTCATGTAAATTCATGTAAATACAATAACAGAATATGCAGCCTTTTTTATCTAGCTTTTTCATTTGATATAATCTCTCCAAGGTTCATTCATGTCATAGCATGTATCAGGACCCCAGTCCTTTTTACTTACCAAGTAATATTCAATTATATGGATTTACCACATTTTCTTTATCCATTGCTCAGTTACATTTCCTCAGGACATTTGCACTGTTTTTCCCAGCTATTGTGATAGAGCTGCTATGAACATGTATGTACACATTTTTGTTTGAATACCTGTTCTCAATTCTTTTAGGCATATACCTAGAAGTGAAATTGCTAGGTTAGATGGTAATTTGATGAAGAATAACCAATTTTTAATCTGGAAATCTAAAGAGGTTGATTTTTTTTTAAGATTATTAAAAAAAATCTATCAGGGACCAGACTCTGATACTATAATTAGGGCTTCCCTGGTAGCTCAGGGATAAAGAATTTGCCACAATCCAGAAGCCCCAGGAAACATGGGTTTGATCCTTGGGTCGGAAACATCCCCTGGAGAAGAAAATGGCAACCAACTGCAGTATTCTTGCCTGAAGAATTCCATGGACAGAGGAGCCTGGTGGGCTCAGTCCACAGGGTCGCAAAGAGTCGGATACGACTGAAGTGACCTAGCAGCAGGGACCAGACATGAAAACAACATCAATGTGGCTTTGAAACACCCTGGAATAAGCCTTTTCAACACTGGGTTTCAAATGGTCTTTGGCAGTTTCTGGATAGGCTTCAAGAGAACTGAAAACCTCTGGAAACGGGGTATCAATTCTGTATGTGTGCAAATGTGAACTTTGCTAGGGAGAAGATTAATAGTTTTCAGTAGAATCTCATAGGGGTCTGTGACTCCCCCAAACCTGGAAACTTCTGCATTAGAAATATCACTCAGTTGCTTTAAGAAAAAATAGTGTTGAAAAAAAGAAAAAATCATGTGGCTAAACATATTACAAATTTATTTGTCAATTATACCTTCATAAAGTTGAAAAAAATAGTTTGGAAGTCTTCATTTTAATGCTTGGGAGTGGTGTGATTCTTAGCAAACATCCACATTTCTGAGCTTCCCTGTGTATAAAGTGGAAGCAGTGACAAGACCTATCACGCTGTGTGATCATGAAGTCAGGTCATCTCTGTAGACCTGAGATGGATGGAAGAGAGCTTGGGACACGGTGCTGCTCTAGATGTGCAGACTGCCCTGGGGGGTGGGTGGGTGGAGATCATCAACCTGTGCTCAGAATATCTCCAAGTTCTCTACTTTAATGACTGTGTCTTGATGCCTTGTCTTCTGTAGAGAAGACCAAGCACCACAGCAAATTCTTTGGCTGCTAAAAATAGACATATAAAAGCAAACTGCACTTAATATTCTAAGAAATCTCTAAATAATCTCTTTTTTGGTCAAGCTACATGGCTTTTGGGATCTTAATTCCCTGACTACAGATCAAACCCAGGCCCTCGGTAGTGAAAGGGCAGGGTTCTAACTACTAGACCACCAGGGAATTCCCTCTCTTAAAATAGTTCATTTTTAGGAGAAAACTGATATAATTAAGTTAATAAATTCAAATCCCTCTCCTAACAAGCTGAGTCTCTCTTCCACTCCTGGGTTTGGGTGCCGATCAATTTTGGTTTTTTCCTATTTTCTTTCTTTCTTTTTTTTTAAATCCAGTTTCTGTTCCTAGATCAGATTAGTCACTCAGTCGTGTCCAACTCTTTGCGACCCCATGAATCGCAGCATGCCAGGCCTCCCTGTCCATCACCAACTCCTGGAGTTCACTGAGACTCACATCCATCGAGTCAGTGATGCCATCCAGCCATCTCATCCTCTGTCATCCCCTTCTCCTCCTGCCCCCAATCCCTCCCAGCATCAGAGTCTTTTCCAATGAGTCAACTCTTCGCATGAGGTGGCCAAAGTACTGGAGTTTCAGCTTTAGCATCATTCCTTCCAAAGAAATCCCAGGGCTGATCTCCTTCAGAATGGACTGGTGGGATCTCCTTGCAGTCCAAGGGACTCTTGAAGAGTCTTCTCCAACACCACAGTTCAAAACCATCAATTCTTCGGCGCTCAGCTTTCTTCACAGTCCAACTCTCACATCCATACATGACCAAAGGAGAAACCATAGCCTTGACTAGACGAACCTTTGTTGGCAAAGTAATGTCTCTGCTTTTGAATATGCTATCTAGGTTGGTCATAACTTTCCTTCCAAGGAGTAAGCATCTTTTAATTTCATGGCTGCAGTCACCATCTGTAGTGATTTTGGAGCCCAGAAAAATAAAGTCTGACACTGTTTCCACTGTTTCCCCATCTATTTCCCATGAAGTGGTGGGACCGGATGCCATGATCTTTGTTTTCTGAATGTTGAGCTTTAAGCCAACTTTTTCACTCTCCTCTTTCACTTTCATCAAGAGGCTTTTTAGTTCCTCTTCACTTTCTGCCATAAGGGTGGTGTCATCTGCATATCTGAGGTTATTGATATTTCTCCCGGCAATCTTGATTCCAGCTTGTGTTTCTTCCAGTCCAGCGTTTCTCATGATGTACTCTGCATAGAAGTTGAATAAACAGGGTGACAATATACAGCCTTGATGAACTCCTTTTCCTATTTGGAACCAGTCCGTTGTTCCATGTCCACTTCTAACTGTTGCTTCCTGACCTGCATACAGATTTCTCAAGAGGCAGATCAGGTGGTCTGGTATTCCCATCTCTTTCAGAATTTTCCACAGTTTATTGTGATCCACACAGTCAAAGGCTTTGGCATAGTCAATAAAGCAGAAATAGATGTTTTTCTGGAACTCTCTTGCTTTTTCTATGATCCAGCGGATGTTGGCAATTTGATTTCTGGTTCCTCTGCCTTTTCTAAAACCAGCTTGAACATCAGGAAGTTCACGGTTCACATATTGCTGAAGCCTGGCTTGGAGAATTTTGAGCATTACTTTACTGTTCCTAGATAGTTGGAGTTAAATAAGAATGGTTATCCCAGGGCACCATCATCCATCCAGCTGGGCAAGCCAGAAGATCATAGTGTTATCTATGAGGCCCCTTTCTCTCCTACCCACGCCCGCCCTTCCATTGAATCCGTATCACTACCTTCCCATGATAGCTCCCTAGCTCAATTCTCCCATTCTCTTTCTTTCTCTCCTAAATTACAAAATCGGCCTTCTAAATGACCCCCTGCATTTCATGTCCCTAATCCCTCAACAGCATCCATTGATTCTCAATGCTGCCCAGGTGATCTTTTTACACTGCCAACTTGATGAAGCCACCTTTCTAGAAAGGCTTCAATGACACCACTTTGTTCTCTGCATAAAAATCAAAATGGTAGCAGAGAATACTCTATATTCCATTTTATATACTTTTCAATCTGGCATTATCTCCCATCATCCTCACATCTCTTTAGAGTTAGTCCCCATTTCTCAAGCATGCCAAGCTCCTTCCCACCTCAGGATCTTTGCACATCCTGGTCTCTCTGCCCAGAATGCTCCCCACCGCTCTCTCCTTCATCTGCTCACACCAATTGACCTTTGAGGTTTTAAGTCAAACATCACATTCTCAGAAACACAATATCTTAACCTCCTACTCACAGGCTAAATGAACTTTTCCTACTATGATTCTCATTGTACTTGTTACAATTATACATTTACAGTTTATCTGATTATTGAATCATAGCTTGTCTCACTCAGAATAGAAATTCTAAGAGGGCAAGAACTTTGTTTTTGCTTTATCACTGTATTGCCAGCACATTATAGTGTATATACACATGTAATCTCTGAATGAAAGAAGGTAAAATTCACCTGTAATGCTAAATATGTAAAATTCTGACACTCAATTTACCTAAAGAAGAAAAAATGCTATTGAGAGACTTACATCAGTGGATCTCAAAGAGTGGTCCCCAGAAACCCAGCAGTCCCCAACACTTTCAAGGGTTCCATGAAGTCAAAACTATTCTCATAATATTTCAAAGATGGTATTTGTCTTTTTCACTGTGTGGATATTTGCACTAGTGTTACAGGGCGATGGGAAGTCAACTTGCAGGCACCCGATCATGAATCAAGGTGATAGCACCAAACTGGTGATTGTGTTCTTCACCACTGTGCACTTGAAGGAAAAACAAATGCTGGTAAGAATTATTACTTTTAAATTACTTTTTATTACTTTTACATTCAACTCTTGCATACACATCTTAAATTCTGTGTGATGAAATGAGAAGTGTGTCTATAACATTTCTGCATACCAGTGTTCATGTATTGTCTCAAGGAAATGCACTCAGTGACTGAGGTGTCAGTATTTGAGTTGCCAGTTAAGCTGGCTGTTGTTTTCATGTAATGCCATTTTAACTTGAAAGGTGACTGACAATCAATGATTTTGGAGACTTAGGAATGAGGCAGACATTTTCTTACAAATGAACAAAATGAGTCTATCACTTTAAGGAAAACAGTTGACAGTTTTTGTTGCCAGTAATAAAATTTCAGTTTTCAAGTGACAATTAAAATTTTAGAAAATCTGAATCTGTTCCCATGGGCTTAACAGCTTCACAAAACTTACAGGTGTCTCTGATGAGATCAGCGGTACTATTAATGTGTGTGTTTTATTAAATTATATAAGGAAGATCCACCTAACTCAACAAACCAGTATTTCCCTGACCAATATATGATGCTAGAAAATCATGCATGGTTAAAATATTCATTCAAAATGTCAGATAAACAAATGAATTTTAATGTAACCAAGTCTGAAAAGCTAATTATTATGGTTTTAAATCTCATAATGCATCTTTTCTTTAAGAAACCAGCACATTTGATATGGTTTTACAATGGAATAATACTCAGCCATAAAAAAGAATGAAATAATGCCATTTGCAGCAACATGGATGGACCTAGAGATTATCAGACTCAGTGAAGTAAACCAGAGAAAGACAAATATATAATATCGCTTATATATGGACTAAAAATGATACAAATGAACTTATGTACAAAACAGAAATAGACCCATGGACATAACAAGCTTAAGATTACCAAAGGGGAAGGGGGGAGGGATAAACTAATCTTGAAACTAATACAATATTGTAAATCAAATATGCTTCAATTTTAAAAAATTACGACATTTCCCAACTTGGCCATGGTACTGAAGAATATCCACAACTATCTAAAAAAGCTATTAATATACTCCTCCCATTTCCAACTACATATCTGTGGGAAACTGAGTTTTTTTTCACATTTTTCAACCAAAACACTTTCACAGTGTATTAAATACAAAAGCAAATATGAGAATCCAGCCGCCTCTATTAAGGCAGACTACAAAGATGTATTTAAAGCCTTTCTTCTTAATAAGTTTTTTTTCTTTCTTTTTATTTTTTATTTACTTATTTATTTATTTTATTATTACTATTATTTTTTCCTTTACAATATTGTATTGGTTCTGCCACACATCAACATGAATCCGCCACGGGTATACACATGTTCCCCGACCTGAACCCCCCTCCCCCCCACCTCCCTCCTGTATGTATAATAAGTTTTTTTATTTTAGAAAATAGCTATTTTCATAAAAATATGTTAACACGTTACTTGTTTATTACAGTTATTTTAAGTGACAGTTATCATGTACCAATGCCTGTTTCATAGTATGCATAACATAAAGGTGAGGGAAGATGTCAAAGGATAAATGTCAATAGAAGGACAACTCATTTATTTGGTTACTAATAATTTAAGTACTAATCATAAAATACATTTTTGATATTGAAAAAAAAAGTAACCTGGGCTTCCCTGGTGGTCCAGTGGTTAAGAATCCATCTGCCAATGCAGGGGACATGAGTTCAATCCCTGCTGGGAAGATTCTACACGCCTCATGGCAACTAAGCCCACGTGCCTCAAGTACTGAATCCCTTAAGCCTAGAGCCTATACTTCAAAACAAGAAGCCACTGCAATGAGAAGCCTGTGCACCACAACTAGACAAAACCCATGGCATGCAGCAACAAAGACCCAGCACAACCAAAAATAAAATATAAATCTTAAAAAAAAAAAAATATCTGACAAGACTGGCCCATGGATGGACTGCTCTTTGTTATATTAGCCTCTATATTTTCTATGCTTGAAATATTTCTTGATAAAATAAAAGAAGCAAACCATGCTCATAAATTGGGGAAATTAAGTGATAACTCAGGGGATGACAGAGGATGAGATGGTTGGATGGCATCACCGACACAATGGACATGAGTTTGAGCAAGCTCTGGGAATTGGTGATGGACAAGGAAGCCTGGCATGCTGCAGTCCATGGGGTTGCTAAGAGTTGGACACAACTGAGTGACTGAACTGAACAAAGTGGGAACTAAAGGGTAGAGTCTTCCAAACCATATAATTTTAAAATGTATTCTTTATCCATGTGCTTTTATAATTTTTCCCAAACCTATGATAGAATAGGTTTTATCTGGAAGCCAGGCCTCTCCTCCCACCTGTCAGTTTTAGGACCCCTGTCTCTGGGGGTTTACTCAGGGGAAGACAGCAGAGACCCCCAGATGTCCAGCTCCCAGCACCCTGCATGGGGGTCCTCCAGGGCATTTATGACAGAGCTCTACCCAAGTCTTCACCGCTCCCTGCCTCCCACCCACACACCATACACACACACTCACAGCCCTACTGATTGTTTTTGTAGAAGGATTGACTGCTAACGGAAGCCCGCTTAGTTCAGGGGCAAAGATTTGGTTTCCTGGCAGTGCTGGCCATGGCGCCAGAACCTACACTCTCCACTTTCAGCCATTTCAGCTTCTGAGACCTTCCACTGGCTCCCCTCTACAGAAGTGGTCAAAGATGTTTGTATTTTGTCGTTGGTGAAGATGACGACAGAACTGATCAAAAAATGCCACTCTAACACTTCCAGCTCTTAACCCTATCACTGTCCCAAATATTTTCCTGGGGAATTTGTTCTATTATACATACAGGCCTTTATGTTCGGTAAAGTTCATGTATAACAAAACAGACAGATCTTCAATGTACCATTTCGTAAGTCTTGACAAATGTATACCACACCACCTAAATCCTGTGAAACTGGTCATTATTTTCACTCTAGAAAGATCCCCCTTACCCTTTTCTTCCCAGCCCCAATCTCTACCCTCTTCTCCTTAGAGGCAATCAGTTTGATTTCCCCAGCTTACTGAGTTTTGAAGTGTATCTGGGAATTGGTGAGCGAGGAAGCACAGTTGTGAGAGTTCCTATTCACTAGATATGTTGAGTTGTGGATTTATCCTAAGGGGCTCTGCCCAATCTCCAACTGGAGGCCAAATTCTCACAAATGAGCTTTTGATTAAGGTCTAACTGAAATCCATTTCCCCTCAAGTTACTTCTGTTTCCATGGACATAACCCTGGCACTATATCCAGGAGATGTCAGTGCTTAAGGGCCAAAGAGGAAAATATATAGCTAAGTAAGGAAATCAAGACTCAAAGTTTAAAATCTAGCTCTGTTTTGAAACTCATCATTTTTTAAAGGTTTCTTTATTTTTAATTGAAGGATAATTGCTCTACCACATTGTCTTGGTTTCTGCCATACACCAACATGATTCAGTCACAGGTATACATATGTCCCCTCCCTCCTGAACCTTCCTCCTGAAACTCACCATTTTTATGTCCATGTTTTATAACAAGAGGCTGCAGACAGGAGATCTAAATTTTAAGCTAGTCCCCTGGACTAGCTATGACCTTGGATAAATTACTTCCCATCCCTGAACTTCTTCCAGCTATAAAGTGAATATTGCTGTATTGATTCCCACTCTAATGGGTAGCATAAATCTCGCAGCCACAGAATTTGGAACAATGGCTTGTTTATGTGCATAGTTCAGCCTCCCTCAGCTTCAAGGAAAGAAAAAGTGATCCTGGTGTATGATGTCTAATGAAATGAAAGTAAGCTCCTTCAATCCCAGTAAAGAAGCATTGAAGAGCAGATTCGATGACAAAATTACCCTTAAACGCAAGGGCCCCTTCAGGAGGGATGGCAGAATTCTCACAATTTTATTCATTATCAGATAAATCTGCTTATTTTATATTTCCTGCCAGACTATCGTTCAGATGTCATTAGTCATACATATGCAAAAAAAGCCATGCTGTCTTCCTAACTCTGCTGAAGTCACTTCTGTATTGTTCTGTTCATTAGAATGTTCAGGAAGGATCCACTTTTATTTGGTTCGCACAATAAAATAGCTGCAAATGGTAATGATTCCCAAACAGTACTTTGTTCCCAGGGAATCACACGTCAGAACATTGAGGGGGCTGGCTTCTGTGGTGGGAGCTCAGCTGGACCATTTGTTCTGACAGAAACCAGCTCTGCCTGGGAGGGAGCCATTCTGCTTGGCAGCCTGGGGAAACCAGAGCCTCCTTTTTCTCCCTGTTGGAATCTGTGTCCCCTGCGTAGCCTTTGCTTCCAGCCCCTCTCTTTCCTACTCTTCTCCAGCCCATGAGGATTCAAGTAGAACATCAATGTGAATATCTCCCCCGCACCCCCCAAAAAAAGCAATCACAAAGTCCATAAGCAGGAAGGTATAGAAAACGTTATCTGTTTCTGAGTGAACTCCAGGTTAGGAGACAGTCACAAGAGTACATCTTTTCTGTACTCAGTGACTCCCAGTACTGTACAGGGATTCATGGCGCGTGTCCAGCCTGAGGTGGGGACTCAGACCCTCAGTGTGAGGCTGCAAGTGGAGAGTGGGAATGCTGGAGAGAGATTTAGAGGATCCTGCTTCCAATGCCTGAACCCTGTTCCCTGAGCTTCTGTATCCTTGGCTGGAACTGGGAAAGGAGGACCCACATGCATCTAGAAGTCATCTGAGACTTCAATGCATATAATTCCTACCTGAGGGTCTTGTGAAAAGGCAGATTCCGATACACCAGGCCCTGCATCTCTCACAAGCTCGCAGGGGATGCTGAGGCTGCTGGTGTCACTCGGTATAACGTGGAAAGAAACCTGGGCTCCGAGCAGTCAGGAGAAGACCCAGTGTCACACAGCTGGTGAGCATCAGAGCAGAAAGCTGAACCCAGGAGGATCTGGTTCCCTAGGAAATGAAGGGTGTGAATTAAAGTGGGACTTCTCAGAGCATGCTCATCACCTGGGAACCTACCAAAAACGCAAATTCTTGGGCTCCAACTCAGATCTACTCAATCAAATCTCCTTGGATGGGAGGGGGGAGGGAGAAGATCAGGCAGTGGGGGTCAGCTGCAATCTACAGTCACCCCACCCCACCTTGGGTGATTCTGCTGCACTTTCCCCTTTGAGAAGCACTGAATTAGATCACTGCGCCTCAGATTCTACTGTGCACATGAATCCCTGGTTCAGTTTAGTCACTCAGTCGTGTCTGACTCTTTGCAACCCCATGGACTGCAGCATGCCAGGCTTCCCTGTCCATCACCAACTCCCAGAGCTTAATCAGACTCATGTCCATTGAATGGGTGATGCCATCCAACCATCTCATCCTCTGTCATCCCCTTCTCCCATCTTCAATCTTCCCCAGCATCAGGGTCTTTTCCAATGAGTCAGTTCTTTGCATTAGGTGGCCAAAGTATTGGAGCTTCAGCTTCAGCATCAGTCCTTGCAATGAATATTCAGGGCCGATTTCCTTTAGGATGGACTGGTTTGATCTCCTTGGAATTCCTGGAGATCCTGTTAAAATGCAGCTTGTGATTCTGCGAGTCCAGAGAATGGCATGAAATCATGCATTTGCTGCATGCTCCCAGGACCATACTTTGAGCAGCAAGGAAGTGGATGGTCTTTCACTCCAGTGAGGAGAATGTTGTCTGTGGGCTTTACACTTCACAGGCAGACAGAAGAGGAGGGCATGGCAACCCACTCCAGTATTCTTGCCTGGAGAATCCCCATGGACAGACAAGCCTGATGGGCTACAGTCCACTGGGTCGCCAAGACACGACTGAGTGACTAAGCACAGCACAACATAACAGATAGGGTATGGAAAAAGAAGCAGAGTACATTCCCGAACTAAACTGCAGAACTGGCTCTAGCCAGAAAGCTTGGGATTCAATCTAAAAATTCAAACACCAAGAACAGACTTATGGACACAGCAGGGGCGGGGTGGGGAGGGGAGGAAGGAGAGGGTAGGACAAATGGAGAAAGTAACATGGAAACATACACTCTGTGTGTGTTATTGCTCAGTCATGTCTGACTCTTTGCAACCCCATGGACTATAGCCCGCCAGGTTCCTCTGTCCATGAAATTCTCCAGGCAAGAATATTGGAGAGGGTTGCCATCCCCTTCTCCAGGGCATCTTCCTGAACCAGGGATGAAACCCATGTCTCCTGCATTACAGGCAGATTCTTTACCATCTGAGCCACCAGGGAAGCCCAAAATTGACATATTTCTCCTACAGAGACCCTGGGATTCATAGCCTTGCTCCATATTTTCTCTGCGTGGGTGGGGGATGGGGGCCCTGCCAGTCCATCTTCTCTATGAAATAGCGCATTCAGCCAGTCACTTGACTCTTGTGGAAGAATGCTTGGTCCCAGAGAACATGCAGTTCCTTTGTGTTCCAAGTTCAGGTTCAGTAGAGAGGAGCAGCTGAGTGATAAACACACTCTACTGATAAACACGCTTGGGTTGCTGTGACCTGCTTTGACTTGTTCTCCTCACCGTCCCATGAACTTGACTTCAGCAGGATCAGTGCGACACTTTCCCCCAAGAAAGGCCTTTCTCCATCACAGGGATGAGGGGGGGCCTTGTTCCATCCTTCTCAGCTGAGCCTCTAATCCTTTCCCAGCTAATACTGGACTTTCCTTCTGAATTCCCTGTGTCTCTCAATGCTGTTTCCTTTGTAATGCCAAGCCTTCAACCTCACAAAACCAGATCCATCAAATAATAATAACCTGCTTTTACTACGCCCTCCCTCTTGGGGACATTCATCACTTCTCACCTTGAATTTTCTCTTTGCTCTATGGCTGGCTGCCCACTGGCTTGATGATTCTGGGAGGCCACAGGGAAGGGGAGAAATTGTTTCATAGTCGTGTAGATTTTCTATGTAGACATGTGGCTAATCAGGTGTGCTGAGCTGCCAGGAAGGGTGTCAGCAGGTAAAACTTTCAGCAGCTGGGCAGGGACTGCCCTGCTCCTGAGACCTGGGCCATGCTGATGGTTCCAAGTTCTTTAGAATCCACTGTGAGGCCAAGATGCGTGCTCGGTCACTCAATTGTGTCCGACTCTTTGCAACCCTATGGACTGTAGCCCACCAGGCTTCTCTGTCCATGGGATTTTCCAGGCAAGAATACTGAAGCAGGTTGCCATTTCCTAGGCCAGGGGATCTTCCTAACCCAGGGACTGAACCCATTTATCCTGCATTGGCAGGTGGATTCTTAACCACACTAAAGCTCCTGGGAAGCCCAAGGCTAGGGTGTACTTCTCTTTATTTTTGCATCCATACCTAGCACAGTATCTGGTATAGGAAGGAGTCACACATTTGTATTGACCACATTTTTTAAAGGATTTTTTTTTTGACGTGGACCATTTTTAAAATCCTCATTGAATTTGTTACAATATTGCTTCTGTTTTATGTTTTGGTTTTTTGGCCATGAGGCATGTGGGATCTTAGTCCCCTGACCAGAGATCAAACTCACACTCCTTGCAGTGGAAGGTGAAGTCTTAACCACTGGACTGCCAGGGAAATCCCTGAATACATTTTTTAAAGTTTGAAAAATATGGTCTAAGTTTTTACTATTATTGGATGCAATCTTCATTTCCTTATTTTCCCTTAGCCATCAAATCATGTCGATGTTTCCTTTCTAAGATGCTGTCAAATGGAAAGCATTCAAAGTTTGTATGTTATTTCAAGCAATATTTCTACAACCATACCATTAACCTGGATTAATTTTTATCACTTGCTCTGCATCTAAAACAGCCCTGTCAGGTGGAACTTCAGGCTGTGATGCAAATGTTCCAACAGACACAGTGCAGCATGAACCTCAGTCCGCTGTGATCTGGCATCACGGCTGGGTGCCCTGGTACCAAGAGTACAGTCCCTGGTTTAATAGACTGAGTAGGAAAGTGGAACCTGTTTAATCTGGAGCTTGATTGACGTGACTCCTCAAGAGGAAAGTCAGACGCTAGTTGTCTTGGCATAGGGCAATTTTTTCTGACTGCACTGCAGATCCATCCCGGAAATTCACTACGTTGGCAGTTTCCTCTATGGTGGACCAACTGGCAATTGCTGTGGTCTAATTCAGCAATTCGTAGTCACAGTTTGGTATATTTCTTCAACAAGGCCACTGAGTAGCTGGGGTTTGCTTATGGTATTTGAACTGAAGCAAAATAAATCAGATGACATTCACTACTCCATACTGTCTTATTTTCTAACTCAAGGACGTTTTAATTCATTTAAGATTTATTTTCATTTCTATGTCCACAGTTCATAAATTTGATCCTAGAACAGTTTAGCTATTAAAAGAAAATTTTTCATTCCTCTCAAGCTGTATTCTTTTATTTTATTATTTTTACTGAGATATAGTTGATTTACAGTGTATTAGTTTCAGGTATATAGCACAGTGATTCAGTTTTATATATATATTCATTTCATATTCTTTTCTATTATAGGTTATTATATGATATTGAATATAGTTGCTTGTGGTTAACAATAGGTCTTTGTTATTGATCTTTCTTATATATAGTAGTGTGTGTGTGTGTATCTGTTGATCGCAAACTCCTAATTCATCCCTCCCCCTTCTCAAGCTGTATTCTAACAATATTGTTCCATTCATTGGAATGGTCTTTGCGTGAAAAAAGAATAATAATAAAGTAAGGATATTGCAACCAGAAAATTCTCTCCAACATTGAAAAAGCATATTTAAAACTCCAAATCTCTGAGTTCTCTACAGATTCTTAATAATACATTCTAGTCATGGCAATGAATATTATCATAATATTAATAATGGAAAATAACTGTTAGGTTTGCAACTAAGAAATGTTTGTAAAAATTCACACCAGGTCAGCAAGGTACTCACCAACAGGGTGTTTTCTGTGTCCTACTTCCATTTGTTATATTTCCAGTTATATAACCTTTCCTGGAGAAAAAGGAGTAATGTCATGAAGTAATGTGTCAGGTATATGGATATGAGTCTTTCTCTTGATGTGAACACTTCATGTAAAATTCTTTCCAGGAGGCATCCTTGGGAGTTCATGAATTAGGTTACTGAAAGTTTTATTTTAAATCAATTACAGTGCTCCTTATTTAACTATTAGCTACAGGCTAACTCCCATGATCTGAACTGCTAGCAACTCTGATAAAGAGAACAATGCATCTCATCCAAGTGCAAAACACTAAGAGAGGAGAGCGGCAACCAGTCTTGGATCTAGAAGGCCCCAATATTACCATATGAATTAAACAGACAGCAGCAGGTGAATTTCAACATTTACCTATTCCTTGTGGAACAGGAGGGAAAATGTTACCCCTCATTTGAAACCTCCGCACATTCTTGCAGTTTGCAATCTGAAGACTGATTCTGCTTATATCAGAGAGTGACTGATGCATGTGAGCTCCACAGAGGACAACTGCGTGCAATTCCTCTCCCTTCTTCTTTGAGTCTGATTGCTGGCAATGTATTGACTCCATTTGATGGTGAATTGATATTTCAGTCACAGAAGCTGGTTCTCAATCTCAAAGTAGGAGAATACGTCTTTATGATTTTTTCAGCTCCAATCAGTGTTTCATGTTGGACTGCTACATGAAACCATGAAAAAAATAAACTTGGAAAAATATGAAAAATGTATGCTTCTAGTACATTTCACTGCCAGATTTTAGTGTGATATACAGTGATGGTCGTCATAACAACAGAAAAATCCAGGAGCCCCAGTTATGCAGTGAGGGACAGCTGCTCTGGTCAGAAATAACTGGCTTGTTCCTAGTTGTCGGTTCAAAGCAGTAAGTGTTTATCATCTCACAGTTTCTGTGGGTTAGGAAATAGAAAGCAGCTTAGCTAGGTGATTCTGGCTCAGATTCTCTTGTAAGGTAATAGTTAGGACATTAGCAGGGCTGCACTCATCTGAAAGCTTGAATGGGGCTGGTGGATGTGCTTCCAAAATGGCACACTCACATGGCTGCTGGCAGGAGTCCTCTGTGCCTTGCCATGTGGGTCTCTCCATAGGGCTTGGCTTCTGGCTTCTGGCTTCCTTGAAAATGAGTGATTAAACAAAGAGCAAGGAGGAGACTGCAATGCCTTTTTATGACCTAGCCTTGGAAGTCACACACCATCACTTTAGTCATTATATTTGCTAGAAGTGAGTCACCAGGTACAGCCTACACTCAAGGGGAGAAGAATTAGGCTCCAGCTTTTAAAGGAAGCAATACCAAAGAATGTATGGATGTATTTTCAAGCAAGAATATAAGTAGACTTTGGATTTCAGAAAATAGTTATGCTCTAGAAATGCAAGCTCATAGAAAAATACAAGTCAATTTAATTTACCAAAAGGAGCTAAAAACATGCCCATATTCAACCTGCCTACACTGTGATGAGTAATGTCAGGAAAGTTTGCATCATTCCAAGACTTTGAGTCCTGGTAATATTCCAATATGTTTAAATAATATTGAAATGCCTATTCAAATGATATTGTGTCTCTAAAATATAATTAAAGAACTGCAGCATTTTTCTAAAAAGGTCAGGTTCACAATCAGTACCATTATTCATAGGGACTCAAGAAAAAGATAAATACTTAAAACATAAAAATAATGTAAGGATAATTGGCTAATACCTATAAATATCTCCCTTGCACTTATCAGGTCTTCAGACAAATTGTGTTATTTTACCTTCAGTTGTCATCTTCTTGCATTCTTAAGCTTACAGACCCTGCTGTGTATCTTTCCAATCATGAAAAGTGCCCCATTTAACTTTTGAAATAATCCAAAGCCAGATGGAACAGGAAAGAAATTGGATATTTGAAATGGTCAAGCTAATTATATTGTTCCCTAAGAAGAAGATGAAAAACAAGTACAGAGATGAAAAATTACCCCAAAACACAAGACAAAAAACTAATGATGGAATCAGCTGCTCCTATTCTGGGCCCAAACTCTAGATGTCTTCTTGTTTTTAGCAATGTTTTTTAAACTTACTGTTATTAGAGAAAAATATATGTTATTATAGACAACCAGGAACTATAGAAAAATAGAAGAAAACAGTTACCTACCAGAATCAGCTGCCTTAATGATTTCCTTTACATCTTTGATTCATATAGATTTTTTATACTATTGGGTCCACATCTACATATTTTTACATATGTTGCTTTTTTTCACTGACTAGGAAAGCCAAAGCATTTCCCTAGATTATTGCAGCTCTTCATAGCTGTTTTTGATGGCTGTATAATGGTCCAAAGTATGGCTATTCATAGGCTTAACTTCTCTCTCTTATTTGTTAACTCTTCCCTCTCGTCCTCTGCCCTGTGACCTAGTATTGCAATAGTGGAGGCAAAGTCTGCATCCCTGCCCCTTGACTTTGAGCTTAGCCAGTGAAGGAAATGGCAACCCACTCCAGTACTCTTGCCTGGAGAATTCCATGGATAGAGGAGCCTGGCAGGCTACAGTCCATAGGGTTGCAAAGAGTCAGACAGGACTTAGTGACTAAACAACAATCAGTGGAAAGATTGCAAACTTGACTGGAGCTTTACAGCTTTAAAGGCACATAACTGATTGGGTTTGACCTCTTAGGCTCCTATGATTCACCATGAGAAAAATGTGCCTCAAGTAGCTGCTGGTCCAAGAAGAATGAAGAAACATATGGAGCAGACCAAAAAAACAACCTGCAGCCTGGAGCCAAGCCCTCCTAACCCCAGGGGAATCCAACCAAGCTAGAACTGACCCATAGATCTGTGCATGAAAAAACAGATGTTTACTGTTACAGATTCCTGAGAATTGGACGGAGGGGCGGCAATCAGTCACAACACACACGCTTAATTTGGAGTCCACGAATATCAACAGTAAGCGGTGGATTGTACTTTCCTTAAGCAGTATCCATGAATAATTTTTACCACCAAGCTTTATCATTAGAATTGTGCAATTATTAGAATTCAGTAGCTAGTCTTCATAAACTAGTATGTATAAAAGACATGAATCAAATTGGAAAAGTTAATTTTGCATGGTTCAAAATGCTAATAAGGGAAACCATTTATATCTCTCACTATATATATATATATATATATATATATATATATATACAAGAAAGAATATTTTAATTCAGTTATACAAAAATGCAAAATCAGAAGCAGCTGACTTGAGAAGAAAGTAAACTTGCCTTAGGCAGACCTTTTGCCTAGAGCCTACCTAGCTCCTTACTCCTAGATTTAGGATTTTTCATGATGAAAGGTTGAAAAAGGGTTAATCAAGGGGCTGGAGCCAGGCCTGGCTTATGTTATAGTGCAGAATAAAAGACTCAAGGCAAAGAGAGGTTGAAGAGGGAAAGGAAAGAGGCTCCTAGCAAGCCCCTAAGATCAGTCATTAACACTAGAATTTTATCCTTTGACTATTGAAGAAGTTGAGTTTAATCAGGTTTAGTTAACCTAATATCCAAAGCATTTCTCATGTTTCCATCACGTTCTGAGTCTTTTAGAGTATTTCAAAATGGAACTAATGTGAAACCCCAATGTTTGTGCAGCCGTAACTAAAAACACTCTGACTCCATAGAATTGAAATTATTTTTAGAAAGCTTAAAATTCCCCTGGTGCAAGATATAATGATGATCATAATATTTGGAAAAGGAAGTGTTTGGTTGGGTTACATGTGAAACAAAGACACACAGATGCACGCATGTGTGCAAGCACACACACACACACACACACACACACAGACCAGAAAGAATTCATCAAGAACCGGGAGGACACAGGTTTACTTTTTCCCAGTATGAATCTACACAAAGAATAGTTATTCTTGTGATGGATCAACTAATGTCAGTAGACTCTTTATTAAGATTTTTTGGGCCACTGATCAAAGATACAGCAATGATTAATAAATTTAGATACATTTTCTAAAGCTTTCTAGATGAGATTTAAAAAGAAAAGCTAATCTTATTCAAACTGGCAAGCAATGTTATTCAGAAGAATAAAGCCTTTTCAAACAATTTTCTGGTGGCTTCTTTTATACTTGAACTCTTGTTTTCATAACAAGCAGAAACTTTTATTATTGTGGTATTGTACAAGTAATTTTATTTCCTTTATGGTCTCCTGTATTCCTGGCAAAATAGTAGCTTTATCGAAGTCAGATAAAAATTCTTTGTCAGCTTAAAAGTCAAACTCTTGCTTCATTTGGGAAAATTAACTCTTTGCTAAAAAATTGTTTCTGTTTATAATGAGTTCAGTCACTCAGTCATGTCCAATTCTTTGTGACCTGTTTATTATAGGTAGCTTTAAACTATGGTTGTAGCATAGCTGTTTCAATCGGAAATATTGGAACAATGAGTGAAAGAGATAAGGCATGGATGAGTGTGAACTAAAGAATATGTGGATGCAAAAACATAGGTGGATTCAGTCATGAGCTAGAGAAAGTGCTAGTACCATGCATTGTCTGGTTACCTACTCTTGCCTCCTGAGGCAAGGAAGTTTAAGGGTCCACGGCATATATGGCCCCTTTCAAGGCAACATGTTCACAAGGTCGTATGTTTTATAAAATTTGCAAAAGTAATATATCTTCCCTGCAAGAATGTGTCTTTCCACTATGACTTTCCTTTCTTATATGGGGTGGCCTTAGAGATGGCCATGGCATTTTTGAAATCTGATGAAGGTCGAGTTGAATTAGAGAGAGTTTGGTTTTAGTGGGATATATCTGTATTTCATATTTAAGTTACTACAAGCCATCCTGATGTAGAAATGGCTTTTAAGGATACTTCTACCATCTCCTGGGAGGACTCCCTGAAAATCATGACATTGAGGGCCAGAGGCAAAAAATATTAATGCGTGCTGTCACATGTAGAAGCACCAGAAGTAAGGAGTAGTGGAGGAGAAAAAAGCCTTGAAGTACAGAAAGCCAGAGAGTAGTCTATGGAATCCTAACCCTAACCTTCCTTATAAGTAGAGGATTTAGTTCTCAATAACTCTAAGCAAAATGGAAATTCTTTCCCATCAGGAATAGATTGACAGTCCAGTAGACACAATTGTAAACTCACTATAAAGTGAAAATATATAAGATATATTTTGTATGATATATTTTCAAATATGTGAAACATTTTAACATGCTATATATGTATTTCATTACATATAAATATATATTTCACATATGTCATTTTACTGTATAATTAAGGAAACATAGATAAATAAATGTGATATATATGAACTCAGTAGAAATACACATATGATATATATTTGAAATCAATAGAAATTATACTGATTGGGAGAAATAAATTATAACTGAAAGAGTCTTTTAGATCATAACAAAATCAATAATACATGAAAAGGAAGAAATACATTTTTTTTTTTTTAAGAAATACATTTTGAATAGAAGTGACGAGCAGACTCTTGGATCAAAAGTTAGCTAATCCAGTTAAGGAAAAGAAGTGAATCATATAGGCATATTTGAAGAAAATTAAATTTCATGCCAATTTGACTAGAAATATTAATATTGACAATGATTAACACAAAAATCTCAATGTAGCAGTAAATAAGGACATCAGTGACAAATGAGTGTCACCAGTTCAAAGAATGTTTCAGATTAGTCACTGTATAAAGAACTTGAAATGCCCTAAAATCTGAGAGCTTACACATGAAAGAAATGTGATAGGTTTTCTAAACTTGACAACAGATCCTAAAAATTTACACGACAGTTTTGGCAGTAAATGTCATTTCAACTTGAAAATGACATAGGAAGCTGAAAATCAATTTCTAACCTGTCAATATTTTTTAAAAAATGTAATCAATCATGCTAGACAGAGGAAAGGCTTTCAATCCCTGCTTCAGAAAAGAATTACAAACTCATAGTCATTTGAAAAGCTGATCAAAGAAATTACAGCTAAAATACGTAAGAAAAAAATCACAGAGCTGTGTCACGGAGTTAGTTATGTTATTTTTCTACATTATGAGATGCTTTCACTATTTGCTAACTTGTTAACATTTGTAATCTTTTTTCTCATTGTAAAAACATATTTGAATTTTTGTGCCTAATTTTGAACTCCTCCTTTTTTCTGAAAGACTCAAAATCATCTAAGTTTCAGGCCCACGAAATCTGAATTCAATCCTACCTGCCTAACAGGCATAAGTACATACCTGTGTGTGTGCATGAACACACACACACACACACACACACACACACACACACGCATCATTACAGCTATGCCAGAACACCCTTGGAGCCAGATTTTGTTACCCACTGCAGACATTAGACCTCTGGATATCACGTGACCCCAAGGGAGTTCTGGTTCACTGAACAGGACTAGAGAAAACCTAAGAAGCTACTGTCACTAGAGAGACCACTGTGAACAAAGCTGGATTTGGCCCAAAGCATCTCCAGGGAAGACTCGTTGTTTTCATTTATGGGCACTTCAGGAGTTCTGAGCTCTTTCTGCAGTGTCTGGGGGAGTTAAGTTGGCTCGGATTGCAAGGGCACCCTGGAGGATGTAGGATCCCCAGTGGATTATCTAACAAAACCCCCTCCTGGCATCTTCTGGGCCTTGGAAGACAGCCCAAGTGCCGCAGCTCCTCTGAGGAACTGCAGGCTCCCAGCTCTGAAACTGTCTCACACTGGAGAATGAGTAGCTGCTCAGTCCCCAGGGAACAGCAGTGGTGAGGAACCTTCCATGCGTTCTCAGGCGATCCGTTTAGTGGTTGCTTTGCAGCAAGCTGGCCCAAATCCCAAGTGATCGAAGGGCTGGCCTCTAAGGGTGTCTTGTACATGAACTACAACTCCAGGGAGTAAGAGAGCTCTGCCAACACTCGCTATTTGGTGATGCTTCATGCCATGCACAGGGGCTGGGAGTTACCCTAGGAAGGGGAGATGATGAGTAAGGCAGTAAGCGCCCAGGTAGGGGCACGCAGACTGAGCGAAGTGGAAGGCACATGGGTGGTTGTCGGCCATGCTGTGAAGGGACACATGATTCAGACCTGAGCACTCTCTCCCCATCTACACTGGCTGGCCCACTTTTAATTCCAAATCAACCTTGACACCAGTCTCACCTCCTTTATTGGTTTCCCCATGAAATCCAATCATACATGGAGAAGGCACAGTTTTGCTGAAAACTGGGGGTAACAAGTAGCCATCCAACCTACAACACACTGAATTCTTTGAAAACATGCTGTAGGTCCATGTTTTCCTTCAAATATCTTCTGCAAACCCCACATTTTCTTGCTTCCAATTCCAAGCAACCTCTGTTCCCTTGCTCTGCCTTCTCCCTTTTCTAATATGAAATCTGATCACTGGCTTAACACTCAGGTCTGAGGACTTCTTTCCCTCCAGTGGACCTAATCAAGTCATTTCAATGTTCCAGTTAAGATGGGCTCTCTTGACAGAGGAACTAAGCCATGCCCTATGGGGCCACCCAAGACGGGCATGTCATGGTGGAGAGGTCTGACAGAATGTGGTCCACTGGAGAAGGGAATGGCAAACCATTTCACTCTTCTTGCCTTGAGAACCCCATGAACAGTATGAAAAGGCAAAATGATAGGATACTGAAAGAGGAACTCCCCAGGTCGGTAGGTGCCCAATATGCTACTGGAGATCAGTGGAGAAATAACTCCAGAAAGAATGAAGGGATGGAGCCAAAGCAAAAACAATACCCAGTTGTGGATGTGACTGGTGATGGAAGCAAGGTCTGATTCTGTAAAGAGCAATATTGCATAGGAACCTGGAATGTTAGGTCCATGAATCAAGGCAAACTGGAAGTGGTCAAACAGGAGATGGCAAGAGTGAACATCGACATTCTAGGAATCAGAGAACTAAAATGGACTGGAATGGGTGAATTTAACTCAGATGCCCATTACATCTACTACTGTGGGCAGGAATCCCTTAGAAGAAATGGAGTAGCCATCATGGTCAACAAAGGAGTCCAAAATGCAGTACTTGGATGCAATCTTGAAAACGACAAAATGATCTCTGTTGGTTTCCAAGGCAAACCATTCAATATCACAGTAATCCAAGTCTATGCCCCAACCAGTAATGCTGAAGAAGCTGAAGCTGAATGGTTCTATGCAGACCAATAAGACCTTTTAGAACTAACACGCCAAAAAGATGTCCTTTTCAAGATAGGGGACTGGAATGCAAAAGTAGGAAGTCAAGAAATACCTAGAGTAACAGGCAAATTTGGCCTTGGAATACAGAATGAAGTGAGGCAAAGGCTAATAGAGTTTTGCCAAGGGATCGCACTGGTCATAGCAAACACCATCTTCCAACAACACAAGAGAAGACACTACACATGGACATCACCAGATGGTCAACACTGAACTGAAATCAGACTGATTATATTCTTTGCAGCCAAAGATGGAGAAGCTCTATACAGTCAGCAAAAACAAGACCAGGAGCTGACTGTGGCTCAGACCATGAACTCCTTATTGCCAAATTCAGACTGAAATTGAAGAAAGTAGGGAAAACCACTAGACCATTCAGGTATGACCTAAATCAAATCCCTTATGATTAAACAGTGGAAGTGAGAAATAGATTTAAGGGACTAGATCTGATAGACAGAGGGCCTGATGAACAATGGACGGAGGTTCGTGACATTGTACAGGAGACAGGGATCAAGACCATCCCCATGGAAAAGAAATGCAAAAAAGCAAAATGGCTGTCTGGGGAGGCCTTACAAATAGCTGTGAAAAGAAGAGAAGCGAAAAGCAAAGGAGAAAAGGAAAGATATAAGCATCTGAATGCAGAGTTCCAAAGAATAGCAAGGAGAGATAAGAAAGCCTTCCTCAGTGGTCAATGCAAAGAAATAGAGGAAAACAACAGAATGGGAAAGACTAGAGATCTCTTCAAGAAAATTAGAGATACCAAGGGAACATTTCATGCAAAGATGGGCTCGATAATGGGAAAGAGTAGAGATCTCTTCAAGAAAATTAGAGATACCAAGGGAATATTTCATGCAAAGATGGGCTCAATAAAGGACAGAAATGGTATGGACTTAACAGAAACAGAAGATATTAAGAAGAGGTGGCAAGAATACACAGAAGAACTATACAAAAACGATCTTCATGACTCAGATAATCACGATGGTGTGATCACTGACCTAGAGCCAGACATCCTGGAATGTGAAGTCAAGTGGGCCTTAGAAAGCATCACTACGAACAAAGCTAGTGGAGGTGATGGAATTCCAGTTGAGCTATTTCAAATCCTGAAAGATGATGCTATGAAAGTGCTGCACTCAATATACCAGCAAATTGGGAAAACTCAGCAGTGGCCATAGGACTGGAAAAGGTCAGTTTTCATTCCAATCCCAAAGAAAGGCAATGCCAAAGAATGCGCAAACTATCACACAGTTGCACTCATCTCACACGCTAGTAAAGCAATGCTCAAAATTCTCCAAGCCAGGCTTCAGCAGTACGTGAACCGTGAACTTCCAGATGTCCAAGCTGGTTTTAGAAAAGGCAGAGGAACCAGAGATCAAATTGCCAACATCCGCTGGATCATGGGAAAAGCAGGAGAGTTCCAGAAAAACATCTGTTTCTGCTTTATTGACTATGCCAAAGCCTTTGACTGTGGATCACAATAAACTGTGGAAATTTCTGAAAGAGATGGGAATACCAGATCACCTGACCTGCCTCTTGAGATACCTGTATGCAGGTCAGGAAGCAACAGTTAGAACTGGACATGGATCAGCAGACTGGTTCCAAATAGGAAAAGGAGTATGTCAACACTGTATATTGTCACCCTGCTTATTTAACTTATATGCAGAATACATCATGAGAAACGGTGGGCCAGAAGAAGCACAAGCTGGAATCAAGATTGCCGGGAGAAATATCAATAACCTCAGATATGCAGATGACACCACCCTTATGGCAGAAAGTGAAGAGGAACTAAAAAGCTTCTTAATGAAAGTGAAAGAGAAGAGTGAAAAAGTAGGCTTAAAGCTCAACATTCAGAAAACGAAGATCATGGCATCTGGTCCCATCACTTCATGGGAAATAGATGGGGAAACAGTGGAAACATTGTCAGACTTTATTTTTTACAGCTCCAAAATCACTGCAAATGGTGATTGCAGCCATGAAATTAAAAGATGCTTACTTCTTGGAAGGAAAGTTATGACCAACCTAGATAGCATATTCAAAAGCAGAGAAATTACTTTGCCAACAAAGGTCCGCCTAGTCAAGGCTATGGTTTCTCCTGTGGTCATGTATGGATGTGAGAGTTGGACTGTGAAGAAAGCTGAGCGACAAAGAATTAATGCTTTTGAACTTTGGTGTTGAAGACTCTTGAGAGTCCCATGGACTGTAAGGAGATCCAACCAGTCCATTCTAATGGAGATCAGCCCTGGGTATTCCTTGGCAACACTGATGCTAAAGCTAAAACTCTAATACTTTGACTCACTGGAAAAGACTCTGATGCTGAGAGGGATTAGGGGCAGGAGGAGAAGGGGACAACAGAGGATCAGATGGCTGGATGGCATCACCAACTCGATGGACGTGGGTTGGGTCAACTCCGATAGTTGGTTGGTGATGGACAGAGAGGCCTGGCGTGCTGCAGTTCACGGGGTCGCAAAGAGCTGGACACAACTGAGTGACTGAACTGAACTGAACAGGATTTTGACTTTCATAAATCAATTTCAAACTTCAATTTAGTATTTTTTCCATTCTGCTGCTGCTAAGTCACTTCAGTCGTGTCCAACTCTGGGCAACCCCATAGACGGCAGCTCACCAGGCTCCCCCATCCCTGGGATTCTCAAGGCAAGAACACTGGAGTGGGTTGCCATTTCCTTCTCCAATGCATGAAAGTGAAAAGTGAAAGTGAAGTCGCTCAGTCGTGTCTGACTCTTATCGACCCCATGGACTGCAGCCTACCAGGCTCCTCCATCCATGGGATTTTCCAGGCAAGAGTACTGGAGTGGGGTGCCATTATAGGCCCATTAAAGGAAATTTGGCAAATGCATAAAAGTTGCAAGAAAAGAAAATGAATCAGCACCATTCCATCCCTTGTATGACTCATTGTTCACATTCCTGTGAATTCTCTCCCAAATTCTATATTCACTGAACTGAGGTTCTGGTTTCTTTCTTTTTCAAACGTAGTTTTAACCACATTGTGTATATATGTCTACATACTGCTTTGTAAATGTTGATCCTAAATATTTGCCACGTTATCACTCAGACCTCACACATATCATTTAAATGTCTACATGGAAGACCCTCAAGTATACAGTTCCTGTTGACTGACTTTATTCATTTGTCTATAGCTGCTCTAAGAAATCACCATAAACTTAGCAGCTTACAATGGTGGTGGTTAAGTCGCTCAGTTGTGTCCGACTCTTATGACCCCATGGACTATAGTCTGCCAGTCTCTTCTGTCCATGGGATTCTCCAGGCAAGAATACTGGAGTCACTTGCCGTTTTGTTCGCCAGGGGATCTTCCCAACCCAGGGGTTGAACCCAGGTCTCCTGCATTGCAGGTGGATTCTTTACCAACTGAGCTACGAGGAAAGTGGTAGCAGCTTACAATAACACAGGTTTATTATCTGACAATTCTGGAGGTCAGAAGTCCAGCCTAGGTTTCCACGCAGCTAAATCCAGGTGTGGGCAGGTCTGTGTTCCCTTCTGAAGGCTCTAGGGGACAATGTTTCCTGGCTTTTTCTAGCTTCTAGAGGCCTCCTGTTCCACAGTTTGTGACCCTTCCTCCATTTTCAAAGTCAGCAATACTGCAGCTGTCACTTTCTTCCTCTTCTCCTTTTAAGGACCCCTGTGATTACTGTGAACCCACTCAGAATCTCCCTGATATGCAATCTTAATTCCATCTGCAACCTCAATCCCCATTTGCCAAGTGGGCGACATATTCACAAGTTCTAGGAATCAGACATCTTTGGGCAGTGGTTATACTCCCTACCAACCCTATCCATTTCTCATTCTTGGACCTTCAGGTTGTTTCTCATTTTTTGCTATGATACATACCACTGTAATCCGAGTTATCATTTGATCTACTTTTCCCTTGTTAGGTCAACTCATCTTTTCCAGCAACAAAAGGGAGAAACTATAGACAGTAGGAGATGCTAGGAGTAGGTATATGTGATGCTGCTGGCACTGAAGTAGTCTGATACAGCAAAAATAATACTGGGATTCTCATTCAGAGCCCATTAGCATTTACTAGCTGAGCAATTTTAGGCAAATCACATAATGCATGTGAAAAGTTTCCTTGTCTGCAAAATGGGGGAAATAGCACTTATCCAAGCATTGCCACAAGGTGAAATGAGATGATGTAAACTGTGGAGCCACTGTGTTTTTGGTGGTCATGGTGGTGATGACCATGATTATGATAATACTCAAGGTAACAATTAAAAGTAGATCCAGTAACACGGCATTATTATTTTTAACATTTGTAGTAATAAGACTCCTGACCCCTCAAATTGTTGATCTTGTCTTTATGGAGGGGGAGAAAAAGAAAAAAATAATTTGGGTAAGAATTGAGTTGAGAAAGAACACTGTGTTGTGAAATTTTAGTTATTAGTTCAAGCTTCCCTGGTGGCTCAGATGGTAAAGAATCTGGAGACCCAGGTTTGATCCCTGGGGTCAGGAAGATCCCCTGGAGAAAGGAATGGCAATCCACTCCAGTATTCTTGCCTGAAGAATCCCATGGACAGAGAAGTCTGGTGGTCTACAGTCCACAGGGTTGCAAAAGAGTCAGCCATGACTGAGCGACTGACACTTTGATTTATGTATTGCTTCCCCTCCTTTTTCCCTGCAGCGGTCCTAACATCCATGCAGCTCTGCCATTGCACCAGGGCAGGCTTTCACTCTGTGGCCCTGGTATCTGCTACTTTATCTTCCAAGAATGCTGTTCCCCTGTCATCCACCTGGCTCCCATCTCCTTCAGTTCTTTGCTCAAACACCTCTGCAAACATCACGGGTATGGACCAACCTCGATAAAACTGCACTAACACCATAACCCCTGCCATTCTCTACCCACTTCTCTTCTTTGATTTTTCCCCCTATATCACTAGTAGAATATAAGTTTCAGGAGGGCAGGATCTATGTCTACTTCATTGCCTGTGTTGTACCCAGTGCCTACAATGGTGTCTAGTATGTATTATGGACTTAATCATTTTATTAAATGACTAAACAGCACTTGATCCATTGCACTGTGAAAAAGAATTCACCAAAGGACTCCTTTTAGTAGGAATTTTCCCCATTAAAGCATACTCTTCACACTATGATTTGGATAACAACAGGTCTATGGTGGGGGGGAGAGGGAAGGGAAACAAGCAAACACAAGCGAGCACACACACTTAGGGAGTCTATGATGAAGAAGCAAATGTCTAAGAGGACTGTTTCCTTGACTCTAATTTCAAAAAGTAAAGTATAAACAGAGAGCCATTTTGTGTAGTTTACAGTCATTGGGTTTGGAGCAAGAGTCAAGGAAGAAGGCAGAAAGATGAACCTGGGTGGATGCATCACTCAGGCATCACTCAGGCCTCAAAGGCTGTCCTGTGGCCTCTTGTGTGGAGCTGTTGTCATCATGAAGCAACACCCTGGTTTAATGTTGAAAAGCAGAAGTGAAAAGAAGTGGTATTCAGTCTGAGGGCTGAGCGGAAATCAACAGAGAAGGAGAACAGAGTAAACGTCAGCACGTTTTTCTCACACCCCCAGCAGGAGGAGCCTGCGCTTGGGAGAAATCAGGACCCTGCCAAGCACATTCACTGTGTTCCTCTTGATGAACTTTCCGTGAACTGATCTTAATTGTCCTTTGCCCACAGCAGTTTGAGCAAGCTCCAGGAGATGGTGAAGGACAGGGAAGCCTGGCGGGCTACAGTCCACGGGGTTGCAAAGAGTCGGACACAACTGAGCAACTAACCAAACCAAATGGACTCACTGCCACCCCACCCCAGTTAGACGTGCTGTTATTTTACACTCATGCATTTGTAACTCTTGTCTAGTTATTCCCCTGCTCACAAAAACACAGCAGCTGCTAGCCCCAGCTTCCTGGCTGTTCTCTCAGCCCCCACCGCACCCCTTCCTTCCTGTCCCTCTACTGCAGGCCTATGTTATTTGTCTTAAAGCAAGTTTCCAAAACATCAGGAGAGACAAAGATCTGAGGGCCATAACTCTTAGACACTTCTTAAAGACCTTTTTTGTGGGGGGGTCTCGGATCCTGTATCCCAAACAATGAAACTGTGCCAAAAATTTATTTCGAAAGTAAAGCCAAAATGTATCTCTGTGAGACTAGTGGCAGATAAACAGCTTTCAGTTTAATCCTAACAAGAATGGGCAAATGGACACTGATACTTGGTTTAATATTTCACTAACGTAATTCCATTCCCATGCAGTGATACTCTTCTGTGACTCATTTATTTGTGTGTGTGTGTGTGTGTGTGTATTCTCCTGGAACATGAGACTTTTAGGTCTTCTAGAAGAATCCATGTGAATGTTCAAGGGAAAGAAATCATATGTCACACTGGTTTTGGTGAAAGCACATGTAGATTGAATGATTTTTACTCACAAAGGTGATCTCCTTCAACCAAATTGATAAGACAACTGCCAGGAAACTGTGGAGGGAATGTATTCATTCGAATCTCACATACCAACTCAGTAATGACCAAGCTTCAGTACTGAGCTTAAGAGCAGACACAAAGGGTTAACTTGAATTCAGTGATAGCTCATGACATCCTGGGTTAATTACTGATGGGAAGAAGTTGCCCAGCTCCAGGAGAGTTCTGGAACTAAGTGTCAATCTGTGTGCTGGGCAGTTTAATTTGGAGGTGAGGATATGGGGCTAGGAGTTAGGATCACAACTGTTCAGTTTAAAATTTTAGGGACTTCCCTGGTGATCCAATGGCTAAGACTGCATGCTCTCAATGCACAGGACCTGGGTTCAATCCCTGGTTGGGGAACTAGATTCCACATGCCACAACTAAGAGTTCTGGTACAACTAATGACTCTGCATTTAAAAAAAAAAAATAAACAAAGAAAAAAGATCCTTTGTGCTGCAAAGAAGACCTGGTGCAGCCAAATGAATAAATATCTTTTAAAAAATAAAGATTCTAGCTGTGAGACTCCTTCAGCAGATCCAAACCAAGTTTGCTTTTGGGACAATCCATGGGACAGCTAGCTAATTCAGTTTGGGGACAGAATTAAAAAGACAACTCCAGATAGTCAGAAAATGGGTTTGATTCCCCTCTGATGTTCAAATTAGCTTGAAGGGAAGATGACTGAAAGTGAATGATTCCAAGAAACACCAAGAATTCACCAGCAAAAGGGACTTTAGGAAACGAGGGCCATAAATTACTGATGAATTACTGAAACTACTAGAAAGTTTATGTTGACAACCAAGGAAATAATGTTTCTTAATTCAGGGCCTATGTCTCTCCCCAGGTTCCTGGCATGTGGGCAAAGCTGTGATGGCTGAAAAGAGGTGGTTTCGGTAGTAAAGGATTCACAGGAAGTAAAAACTGTCCACACAAATTCTGAAAGGAAGAGCTGAGTTAGTCATCTTTCCAGTCAATATAGGTTTCCCTGGTGGCTCAGATGGTAAAGAATCTGCCTGCAATACAGGAGACCTGGGTTGGATCCCTGGGTAGGAAAAAGCCCCTGGAGAAGAGAATGGCAACCCACTCCAGTATTCTTGCCTGGGAAATCCCACGGACAGAGGAGCCTGGCGGGCTACAGTCCATGGGGTCGAAAAGAGGAGGACATGACTGAGCAACTTCCACACCATACCACACCACACACACCAGTCAATATAGGCCAGAGAGAGACCCGGCTGAAAACTATGAAGAAGAAGATATAATAAATAAGGACCATAAAGTAGATGAAGAATTACCCTTCTCCTCTCAAGTTAGCCTGACTCCTGTTGGACTAATATTAAGAAGCAGCAAATCTTAGTTATTAGCATTTTCAGGAGGTGAACATTTTTTTCATTGAACTCTTTGATGTTATCCAAAAGTCCCTAGGAAAGAAAAATGATATACACTCATGGGCTTCATATGAAAGATTTCAGAAAGGGCAGTAAAAATATTGTCCTATTTCAAAACTTCCAATAACATTCTAGTTTTATCTCAGACCTACAGGACTATAACTTTTATGTACAGAAAAAGATACAGGAGTCTCCCAACGATTGGCAATTTTTAAAAGACTTTATTCACTTGGCTTCTTTTACTGTTAGAAAATTTAGTTTGAATTTACTCTGAGGCTCGGCATAGGATTGTGCTAAAATGGAAACAGGAGAAAAAAGCCCTGCAGATGTCCCCTGATCTGCCAAGGGACAAGCCCACCCGTGGCAGAAATTGTTGACAAAAAGAAAAGGGAAATCTGCTCAGTACTCTGTAATAATCTAAATGGGAAAAGAACTTGAAAAAGACTAGAAACATCTATATAGATAACTGAACCACTTTGCTGTACACCTGAAACTAACACGACATTGTTAATCAACTATGCTAACCAATAATAAATAATAATAATAACAAAAATCCTTGTTGCTCCCTAAGGTTGTGACCCAGTTTCCAGGTCTCAGACACCTTGCTGACACAAATACCATTTGCAGCATTAGCAAGGCTGCTGTTGACTGGCCTTTTGGCCCTTTGACCCTTTTGGCCACCAAACCAAGGGCTTTCTCCAACATTAAAACTCCTTCAGTTTCATGGCTGGCTTAAAGGACCCTGTTACAGTGGAAGGTTTGGGTACTGTTCACATCCCCCTATGGCTGGGCTGTCATTTGGGGAAGTTGGAAGTGGCAGAGTTGGGGGCCTCGTCTCAAAAGGGACTTCAAATTGTGGCCCCAAACCTACATGGGACCTCAGTGCAAATAATTTTACAAACTAAAAAGAACTCTAGCGAATTCTGACCCCTGTCTTGCAGCATCTGCCCTAGGTAAGCAAGAGCTTCTGTCTTGTCTCTTCCTGCAGGCATCTGTCTGGCCTTTCATTTTGGGTTAGTTCTTTGACCTGTGACCTCACCGTCTTATGAATTCAAGGAAAGTTGGAACTTGCGGTTTGGCTTTTTGATAGTCTAAAGGTGGGAGCCATACTCTTCCTAGCCTTGTACATCTCCAAGAAGCAAATGGAGGTCCCTTCCTCAGAACCTATCAAAATATAACGAGGTGTCCATGGGTCTCTGGACTGCCAAGTGATGGGGGGCCCAAGCTGTGGTTTCACCCCTGTATTCCCAGGTCTCACCTGGGACCAGGCACATAGTAGGTGCTCACTGAAAAAGCCTGCTCCTCACTGCTGCATTTTCGTTTAAAGTGATCCTCTTCTCCCTTGCCTTCCAGGGACAAGCAACATCAGCACCCCCCAGGAGCTTGTTAGATATGCAAATTTTCTAGCCCTACTCCATCAATTGAACCTGGAGCTCTGGGAGTGGGATCTAGCAATCTGTCTTAAGAAGACCAACCCCCTCTCCCCCAAGTGATCTACTTGAGAAACATAGCCTTAGAGAAACAGGAGCGAAGCAGTTGTCTCTTGCTGGCTCTTTCAGGACAATAGCTATGCTCTTGCGGAACAGCAGAGCAGCTGAGCCAGTGAGGAGCCTGCCCCAAGGGAGGTTTCCTTCTACCGTTGTGTTTTCTCACGCCAAGACACACCGAAGGCTCTCCGTACTCAACTGCTGTGTACTTGCCCACTGGCTTTCCCGAACCTTGAGTCAGTAGCCTCAATTTTCCCTTCTCCCACTTTAAGCAGAAAATTAGTGCTAAGTCAACAGCAAAAAAAAAAAAAAAGGTGGACTTAAAAAATCTAACCTAGTGGTTTTCAACTTTAGCTGCACACTGAAATCACCTAGGGAGCTCTCAAAAAAAAAAAACCTCAGACCAATTAAATCAGAGTCTCCAGGGGTGCGGCTCTTCGTTGCTGTTATTTTATTTTTTTTAAAGTTCCCAGTGTAACCCCATGCGGCAAAAATCTAGCAGAGAATCAAGGCTGTGGCCTTGGCTTGGTAGTGTTTTCTGTATAAAATAACCATAGTCCCAAATGTTGATATTTTTGGAGTAAGACATTTCTCCTCTCTGAGCTTCCTCTACCCCAAACCACCTGTGCCCTCCCCAATGTGACAGTGAAGCCAACAAGAACGGGAGTGTTAGTGCTGGGCGCACAGACAGGGAGTTGCCTGCTATTTGGGGTCCAGTCCTGGGGGTCCCAGGCAACACCCCTTGGCAGAGAGGGTCCTCCAACATTTTGACTTTGGGTTTCAAGAGGGAAGAAAATATATGTGCTCTGTAACTACAGAGGTGAAGGTTCTGACAAGTAAGGCGTTTAACTGGACAATGTGTTTTCACTTTGAATAAATGTCCAGCATTCTGCCTTGGCAGGCCAGCCAGCCTTAAGGCAGATGAACTAGGTCATTGTTTCTGCTATAGTTTCCCATGCAAATGCAGCTCTGCTGGCAAAGAGCAGACTTGCAAACCCTTGCAGAAAACCCTTGCATTAGCAAGCTCTCAGGCTCCTGCTCCCTGGCAGTGCTCAGCAGGTACGCCCAAAGAGATGCACATGACCACAGTCAAGACTGACGCAGCACGGGGGGCTGAGACCCTCAGCAATCCACCCCTCCTTCCATAACAGCCTCTGCGCCACGCCCTGCCCTGCTCCAGCATCACCACCAAAACTCCGCTCTCCTGCTTCCGTGGTTGGCAGGACTGTGGCCTTATCTACCCAGGGCCCCTGTGGCCCTGTCATCTACTCCCACCATCATCTAGTCCTCTGAGCTGAATCACCAGGGCTGGAGCCAGATCCATCAACTGGTCCCATCACACCTCTGCAGTCTTAGCTCCCATGGCCTCATGGAGCTCTATCATCTGTCCCAAAAGGCATTTTCCACCTCCACCTCTTTTGGACTTCAGTCGGCTCCCTCACTCAGAGCTTCCACTTGATGCTTCCTCTGATAACCACTGGCAGAAGTATATTCTCATTGGTTCCAATAGAGCTGTATACCTATATCTGTTCTAGCACTCTTCTCATTTACCACGATTGTTTTATAATCCCTTCTCCCTCAATAGACTATATGTTCCTGGTAATCTATTTCTTACTCTTAAAAACATATAGATCCAGAGTTTCAAAATACCTGGCAACAGTATGTGCCTAGTTTGACTCTACCGAATGGGAATAGAAGGCGAGCCACAAATGCATGCCAAATATAAAATTTGAAATGTCTAGCAGCCACATTTTTCAAAAAAGTAAAAGGAAAGTGGTGAGGTTAATGTTTTTTTTTAATTGTCATCATTTTATTTTTCTATTTTTAAAAATTGAAGTATAATTGATTTCCGATGTTTCAGGTGTACAGCAGTGATTCAGGCATACGTATACCTATCTATTCTTTTTCAGGTTCTTTTCCATTATAGATTATTACAAGATACTGAATATAGTTCCCTGTGCTAGGTCCTTGTTAGTGATCTATTTTATACAGTTGTGTTTGTCACTCAGTCGTGTCCTTGTTAGTGATCTATTTTATACAGTTGTGTTTGTCACTCAGTCGTGTCCTTGTTAGTGATCTATTTTATACAGTTGTGTTTGTCACTCAGTCGTGTCCGACTCTTTGTGACCCTATGGACCATCATTGCCCACCAGGCTCCTCTGTCCATGGGATTCTCCAGGCAAGAATATTGGAGTGGCTAGTCATTCCTTTCTCCAGGGGAATCTTCCCAACCCAGGGATCGAACCTGGATCTCCTGCATTGCAGGCAGATTCTTTACCATCTGGGTCATTAGTGAAGCCCATTTTATATAGAGGTTATTGTTAATAATACATTTTATGTAACCCAATACCTGCAAAATATTATCCCTTCAACATTTAATCAATGTAAAAAGTGTTGAGGTATGTGATGTTCTTTTATTTATTTTGTATGAGGTCTTTGGAATGTGGAAAGAATTTTACACTTATCGCACATCTTATGCAGACTGGCGGCCTTTCAGATGCTCAGTAAGGCTCATGGCTACCACAGTGGATAGCATGGCCGAGAAACTGAAGTACTGCCCTGGAAGTTGAAGGTCAGCCTTTCTTCTAGGACTCTGGGCAGAGTGAGAGGAATCCAGGATTCTCCTGAAAAGCTCAAAGGACTGTGAGAAGGGAGGGCCCATCAGAAGATAAAACAGCCACCAACTGACAAGGAGCTTGGGGGCCCCCAGGGCACAGCAGCCTGGCCTGAGGGAGGGGACAGGTGTGGGCCAGGTGAGGGGCACCTCAGAACCGGAAGGGGCACCTCAGGACTGGAAGGGGCAGAGCAGCGCTTCCGCTGGTTCAAGACAAACACAACAAAGCGAGCTCTTTGAAAGAACAGACTCACTTGATGCTGACTTGCTCCCACTCACTTTCACTATGTGTGTTATGGGGTCAGAATGGACAGGTATGACAGATATAGGAACACACCCTTTATGAAGGGCCATTAATCTCGGCCTTACAGCTGGGCTAAAGGAGAAGGCAGGCAAGTTTCTCCTCTTCAGTAAATGCGTCATTTACAAACCCAATGAGAAGCAGCAAGTGAAGGTCTTTCAGAGGTAGAACAAGTAATTTTGAGTGTCAGAAGAAGCACGAGAGCCAGAGGAGGTAAGGCCGACCGTGGAGCTTTTCAGCAGAGCAAGCATGCTCAGTTCTTTGAAGATGTAATGTTCCAGAAAATGCAAGGGAATGGCCTGAGCTAAAACCTCCAAAAGGGAGAAGCAGTTTTTCAGAGAGATTTTCTCAATCTATTGCAAAATAACCAGCATTAAAGCCATTTAAGGAAAATACTGTACATTTAGTTTCTTTATATTCCTCTCTGGGTTTCTTTGCTGACAGATACCACTGGTATGTGGTAGAAAAGGCCAGGGCAAGACTGTTTTCGAGCCTGTTACTGGCTCAGAAAGCAGTGAGTATCTGGGGGTGGGGATGGGGAACACACTTCTGATCTAGGGACTGATCATAGGGGTGGGGAGACCCCTGCTCAGGAAACCTTTATCAGGTGAAAGAGAAAAGGAGGTCATCATTTAGCCCTTTAGAGATGTAATAGTAAAACCCTGACCAGCTCGATTCCTCAGCTCTGCTTTCCAGATTTATTTTGGTACAGATAAATTCTTAGACTAAGGCAAAACAAACTATGTACAAACTGACCACTTGGGTTGTTTTTATTATTTAAGAAAATTCATCCAACAATTATAATGGTATTTTTCTAGGCCCTGGATAATCCTTTTGCATTTCTGCTAGTAACTGCAAAATAGCTTCGTGTAAGAGTCATCAAAATATGGAATGACTCTGGGTATTTTTAGCAAAGGAGACTTTTTAAAATAAGATTTTCACTTAATTTATGTTCTCACTCAGTCACCATAATGTTTCAAACCAAAACAAAATGAAAAATCCTCCATAATGTTTGAGATCTTAATGATTGAGATCAATACTATCAGTCTATACCTTCTCAGTAGTTTATATAGATAGATTCAACACTTCAGATCTGGTTAAATATGAAATAGCACATAAAATAGTGGACCACAGCGCAAACAGCAGCCTGAATGCCGATACTATACTGATGAGGCAAACATGCCTTACAGTATCTTCAAAAAAGCAAATACCTTTTCAAATTAGAAAAAGCCACTTAAATATATGCTAGATGACTGAAAACACATAGTTAATGATAAGAAATTTTGTTAAATATGAAGCCAGAAAACAAGCAGACCAACTGACCTAGTAAAAATAAAAACTTTTTAAATAAAACCATGAAAATATCTTTCCCCTTTTCTGAGTGGGGAAAACAAAAAGGCTCCTTTGTATAAAACACCCAATGTCAGAACTATACCCAGGGCCCCAGCTGTTCAAATATTTTACTGCCAACAAATTTCACAGGCAAGTATGTTCCCCTTCATGGAGGCTAAGATTTCTCCTGGGTTGGATATTAGAACTTGCTGGGTGTCTAGACTTTTCCAGACTGTTATGAAATATCTTCTAGTCTAACATATGTCTTTGAGGCTGACACTGAGCCTTGACTCAGTCTGCTTTATTCTTCATCAATTTGGAAAAGCTAGTTACCTGTCCTATTTTGCTCTCTGAGAAATGGTGGGCCAGCCCCACGGACACCTTCCTCCCATATTCCAGGGCAGCTTTCATTGGGTACAAGTCACTGTTTTAACCCCTAGGCATCCCACCAGTGCTGTGCCAGACAGGTTTGAGGCCACAAATGTCATCTGCATTTTCAGATTCCTCTTCTAAGGAACGTTGTGGAAAAGCTTTTCCATGGATATGGTTCCTGAAGTGAAGTTAATAGTATGTTGGAAAACACACACAGACAAAAATCCAACTCTGGATGGAGGAATCTATGAAAGGATTAGAAGAACTGTTCTAATCTGTTGAACCTAGATTCTCACCTTCACCACATCTACCATGACTGACTGGCCTTGTGTGCTGACTTTTCTGAACTCTTCTCAAAATATAATTTCTAAACACTTAAAAACATGGCTCATGTCAAAGATTTAAGCCAATAACATTCATGATGGAATCAATGACACTATAAAGGTATTTCAAGGAGAATTGAAGGAACTATGTACTTACAGGCATTAAAGAAGAAGAAAGTCCGAAGGAGATTACTAGTTTACATATGAAACTGTTCAAAGTCCTTCAAGGCAATAAAACTCTTTTATAAAAATCTTTGGGGTTATCTTTATCTTTCCCACCCATATGGGACGATTAGCATCTCATATGTATATGGCAACATATACATGTTAACACGTAACTTCACAGAATCCGGGATCCTATTTAATAAAGAGTAAATAGCAAGTCACACAAAGGTAACTTCCCACACCATGTACGTAGTCCTGGGGTGAGCTTGTTAAGCAGCTCAGAGTTAATGACATTGAAGGGAGAGTCTGAACCCTCCTGGCCATATTTCCAAAATTTAGATCATTTTTCTTAACACTTTACTATTATTACTTTCCTGCTCTATTTTGATTCATAGTCAAGATGATAGGAAAAATAGACTCATTTGAAAAGACCCTGATGCTGGGAAAGATTGAGGTCAGGAGGAGAAGGGGACGACAGAGGATGAGATGGCTGGATGGCATCACCAACTTGATGGACATGGGTTTGGGTGGACTCCGGGAGTTGGTGTTGGACAGGGAGGCCTGGCGTGCTGCGGTTCATGGGGTCGCAAAGAGTCGGACACGACTGAGCGACTGAACTGAACTGAGACTTTACCATGTGCAAGTCTTCAATACACAGCAGACAGGTGAAGAATGCGGATGGATGCATTTTGGGGGTGAGGGTAGGTGGTGTTGGGGAGGGAGACACAGGCAAAACTGAGCAGTCAAGGTAAGTGGCTTTATAAAAACTCTAACTGTAATTACGGGAGAAGGCAATGGCACCCCACTCCAGTACTGTTGCCCAGAAAATCCCATGGATGGAGGAGCCTGGTAGGCTGCAGTCCATGGGGTCGCGAAGAGTCAGACACGACTGAGCAACTTCACTTTCACTCTCCACTTTCATGCATTAGAGAAGGAAATGGCAACCCACTCCAGTGTTCTTGCCTGGAGAATCCCAGGGACGGAGAAGCCTGGTAGGCTGCAGTCTATGGGGTCGCACAGAGTCGGACACGATTGAAGCGACTTAGCAGCAGCAACTGTAATTACAGGCTTAATGTGCCCTATCAGAAACTGATACTCTGGTTTGAAAGCAGCCTGTTAACTGTATTTTGAGTTTAAATAGCACATTTTACTAATGGAGAATGCACATGCACTTTTTTTCATAGAAAAGAGCCTCTTGGTTTGTTGCTGTGTTGTGCTCAGTCTCTCAGTCATGTCCGGCTCTTTGCGACCCCATAGACTGTAGCCCACCAGGCTCTTCTGTCCATGGAAATTTCCAGGCAAGAATACTGGAGCGGGTTGCCATTTCCTACTCCAGGGGATCTTCCCAACCCAACCCAGTGATCAAACTCACGTCTCCAGCATCTCCTGCAAAAGGCGGATTCTTTACCACTGAGTCACCTAGGAAGCACCCACGCCTCCATCCCATGTTAATTATACAATGCTATAAATGTGAATTTTCAGTGGGCCAGGGATCAATTGACAGGAAACAGAACAACAGATCCCAAGGTGAAAAGCTGAGGTTTGGAGCCAGGCCTACGGGTTGGTGTGGGAAGTGGGGGAGTTGCTGGGAACAAAGGAGGGGGAGTGAGTCAGAGGTCATGACCTCCCAGAAAAAGAAGTGATCTTGAAATGTTAGAACTGAAGCTGAAGAAGGTCTTTGGAAGTGGAGGAGCCCCTGTGGTGGAGACAGGAGGCTGAGGGGCAGCCAGTTCAGGAAGAGGGGAGCTGCCCTAGAGTTCCAGGGCTGGATACTGAGCTGAGTTTCAAAAACTAGCAGGAAAAGTGCCTAGAAAGCAGCGACATCATCAGGGGCCAGGGTGATGTGAGTGTTCCATCCTTGCCTAAAGCATTAGTCACTCAGTCACGTCTGACTCTGTGTGACCCCATGGACTGTAGCCCGCCAGGCTCCCCTGTCTGTAGGGTTCTGTAGGCAAGAATACAGGAGTGGGTAGTGCCATTCCCTTCTCCAGGGGATCTTCCCAACCCAGGGATGGAGCCCGTCTCCTGGATTGCAGGCAGATTCTTTACCATCTGAGCCACCAGGGAAGCACTAGCCAAAGAGTACTATTTCACTGAAATGATTTTGAATCACTGGTGCATGGTGATAATAAAAAGCAGACTGACTCTTGGTTTTATTATTATGTGGACATCAGTGAAGATCACCCAAAAGAGAACAGACAGAGGCTCTTTATTCAGAGCAAGGGAGTCAGCCACTGTCTCTTACAGAGATTAAAAGACAGGGACAGGAGGGGGAGGTTTTCTTGTGAAAAATAAGATTCTACGTATGCCCTGATGGGAGTGTGTGGACACGGGCAAATTGGGGGACAATAATTAGAAGCAGGGCATATAATGTGATTGGTTCAGGGAGCATTCTTGGCTTACTCTGGTTGATCTTGGGTTGGAAGTCAGGGCAAAAAACAGGGAAGCTGGCAGTCAGGGACCAAGTCCTGATGTTCTGGGTCGATGGCTATAGACGTTATGGTTTGGCTTGCTGAGCTGGATGCTGCAGAAACTGTGGATCAAAGTTCTTTTGTTATATACGATCTGGCCACTGTCCATCTGTATATTCAGTCTCTCAATTGTTTCCAAATACTGTACTTGCATCCCTTTATTGCCTGCACCCTGGCAGATAATGGTGTTAGTAAGCCACGGCTATAAAGATATCTGGCTACAGTTGTACTGATGTTGAACTGAACAGGGAAAGATGTTTAAAAAAAAAAAAAGAGAGAGAGAAATTAGATTTACCTGGTAGCCATGGGCAGGACATGCTAGCAAAGAAGAGACTCAGCTACGGAATGATTCTGACTTGGGTTTTGGTGATGCACAAATTGAGCCAAGATATTCCTGGCTTGACCACAGTCTCTTGCACTTTTACTTGTAACTCCCAGTAGTTCTCAAACCTGTCTCCACATGATGATTAAAATCACAATCAATCAAATTAGAATCTTTGAACATGAGCTCCAGGTATCAGGAATTAAAAACAAAAAACAAACAAACAAAAAAAACCAGATGATTACAGTGTGCAGGAAGTTTTGAGAATGAGTGCCCTAGTAGCTATTGCTACTCAAAGTTTGGACCCCCAACCACCAGTAACATCTGTGTCGCCTGGGAGCTTATTAGAATTGCAGATCCCCAGGCTGCACCCTCCGTCTACTAAGTCAGAATCTGCATTGTAACTAAGCAGCAGGTAAATAGCCCGCAGATGAAGAGTTCAGGAACCACTGTTAAACCCTTGGTTCAGCATGGCCTCTCTCTGAGGAGAAACACTAAGCCCAAGGGAAACATGCCTTCTCCCCTCCCCCACCTCTTTATCTCACTGCAAACACTGCTAGAGGTGGAAACACAGGCCTTATTTTGGAGAAACTGGGAAATCTGTCACCAGTGCTAGAGTGTTTGAAATTAAAAAGCATAGTGTGTTAGGGGACAGTGCAGTTGCTTATCAAAATTCCCAAAAACTAAAGGGAAAGAAGAGCCAAAGGCAGAAGCCTCCAAAAAACTAATTTCATCTTTTCCCAGAAAACTCTTTTAGCCTGAGGAGTCAAAGAATATTCTATTACGTTTGTCCAAATAAGCCAGTGTCCACAAAAAGACCTCTGATTTTTTTTCATGTTTTAAAAGTATGTTTATGAGAGACAGGATTAAGAATGAGATTCAGTAAGAATAATGATATATTTGTATTTGTCTTCCTGTATGTGGAAGAGCTAGCACCCAGATATTCTTATTTTGGATGCGAAGATATGAGGTTAAAGGTTTATTGACAAAGATCTTAAACTGAATCAGAGAAAGCACGGTTATTTCTCCAGAACTCTATGTTTAATAAAGGAGTTAAATTGTGAGGGTATGCAGCAAGGAAATAATACCAAACGCTAAGTCAAATCCTCAGGGAGAAATGAAGAGAACCAAAAATGATAAATAAGAAGGATTATGCAACAAACTACAGGGACTTCCCTGGTGGTCCAGTGGCTAAGACTCCACACGCCCAATGCAGGGGGCCAGATTTGATCAGGGAACTAGATCCCACATGCTGCAACTAAGATTCTGTGTGCTGCAGCTAAGACCCAGCTGCTGCTGCTGCTGAGTCACTTCAGTCGTGTCCGACTCTGTGTGACACCATAGACGGCAGCCTGCACAGCCAAATAAATATTATAAATAAATAATGGGGAGGGAGGTGGGAGGGGGGTTCAGGATTGGGAACACGTGTACACCCATGGCGGATTCATGTTGATGTATGGCAAAACCAATACAATATTATAAAATTAAAAAAAAAAAAAAGAATAATACTAAATAAATAAATAACAAGCCAATACCATGATTTCTTAAAAAAAAAAAACAACTATAAATATATACTTGCTTTCATTTTATCTCTCAGCTTCTTTAAAAGATAAGATTATACAAATCAATAATTATAACAATGTGTTGTTTGGTTTCTAACATATATGGACATAATATGTATAGCAGTAATAGCACAAAATAGGGGTAAGGAATGGAACTATAGAAGGAAAAAGGCTTTTATATCTTACTGGAATTAAGTTAGTATATCTGAAGTAGATTCTGATAAATTAAGGGGTATTTTGTTAAGTTCTAGAGCCATTAATGACTTCATATAAGCCTTAAGAAGAAAACTAAAATAAAAAAAATTAAAATATCATTAAAAAAATGAAAATAATACATTAGAAAATATCCACTTACTATAATAAAATGTAGTAAAGAGGCAAATAGGAACAAAAGATACCAGAGGCATATGGGAAACAAAACAAAATGGTAGATGTAAATTCAACCATATCAATACTAACTGTAAATATAAAAGGATTAGACAATCCAATCCAAAGGCAGTGTCTGTCAGATAAACGAAACAAGATCCAACTGTATGCTGTCCATAGGAGACACACTTTCAATTCAAAATTCAAAGGTATGCTAATGTTTAAGGATGGCAGTGGGTGTTGGCAGTGGGTGAGTACATTTAACCTACTATATATTAGGCACTGAAGTACAGTGACTTTTGGCCTTAACTATAGCTCTTTTGGGGCTTCCCTGGTGGTTCAGTGGTAAAGAAACTGCTTGTAATGCAGGAACCACAGGAGATGTGGGTTCAATCCCTAGATCAGGAAAATCCCCTGGAGGAGGACATGGCAACCCACTCCAATATTCTTGCCTGGAGAATCTCATGGACAGAAGAGCTCAGTGGGCTACAGTCCATGGGGTTGCAAAGAGTCGGACAGGACTGAAATGACTTAGCATGCCACATGCATAGCTCTTTTGTTATGAAAGACCCTAGCTCTGGAAGATTCAAATACCCTCCTCTCCTAATCAATTCAAAGATGAGAGAAAAAAGGTGAGGCTAGAAACTCAGTTCAGTTCAGTCGCTCAGTCGTGTCTGACTCTTTGCGACCCCATGAATCACAGCACGCCAGGCCTCCCTGTCCATCACCAACTCCAGGTGTTCACTCAGACTCACGTCCATCAAGTCGGTGATGCCATCCAGCCATCTCATCCTCTGCCATCCCCTTCTCCTCCTGCCCCCAATCCCTCCCAACATCAGAGTCTTTTCCAATGAGTCAGCTCTTCGCATGAGGTGGCCAAAGTACTGGAGTTTCAGCTTCAGCATCATTCCCTCCAAAGAAATCCCAGGGCTGATCTCCTTCAGAATGGACTGGTTGGATCTCCTTGCAGTCCAAGGGACTCTCAAGAGTCTTCTCCAACACCACAGTTCAAAAGCATCAGTTCTTCGGCACTCAGCCTTCTTCACAGTCCAACTCTCACATCCATACATGACCACTGGAAAAACCATAGCCTTGACTAGACGAACCTTTATTGGCAAAGTAATGTCTCTGCTTTTGAATATGCTATCTAGGTTGGTCATAACTTTACTTCCAAGGAGTAAGCATCTTTTAATTTCATGGCTGCAATCACCATTTGCAGTGATTTTGGAGCCCCAAAAAATAAAGTCTGACACTCTTTCCACTGCTTCCCCATCTATTTCCCACGAAGTGATAGGACCAGATGCCATGATCTCATTTTCTGAATATTGAGCTTTAAGCCAACTTTTTCACTCTCCACTTTCACTTTCATCAAGAGGCTTTTTAGTTCCTCTTCACTTTCTGCCATAAGGGTGGTGTCATCTGCATATCTGAGGTTATTGATATTTCTCCCGGCAATCTTGATTCCAGCTTGTGTTTCTTCCAGTCCAGCGTTTCTCATGATGTACTCTGCATATAAGTTAAATAAGCAGGGTGACAATATACAACCTTGACGTACTCCTTTTCCTATTTGGAACCAGTCTGTTGTTCCATGTCCAGTTCTAACTGTTGCTTCCTGACCTGCATACAGGTTTCTCAAGACGCAGGTCAGGTGGTCTGGTATTCCCATCTCTTTCAGAATTTTCCACAGTTTATTGTGATCCACACAGTCAAAGGCTTTGCCATACTCAATAAAGCAGAAATAGATGTTTTTCTGGAACTCTCTTGCTTTTTCCATGATCCAGCAGATGTAGACAATTTGATCTCTGGTTCCTCTGCCTTTTCTAAAACCAGCTTGAACATCTGGAAGTTCACGGTTCACGTACTGCTGAAGCCTGGCTTGGAGAATTTTGAGCATTACTTTACTAGCGTGTGAGATGAGTGCAATTGTGTGGCAGTTTGAGCATTCTTTGGCATTGCCTTTCTTTGGGATTGGAATGAAAACTGACCTTTTCCAGTCCTGTGGCAACTGCTGAGTTTTCCAAATTTGCTGGCATATTAAGTGCAGCACTTTCACAGCATAATCCTTCAGGATTTGGAATAGCTCAACTGGAATTCCATCACCTCCACTAGCTTTGTTCATAGTGATGCTTTCTAAGGCCCACTTGACTTCACATTCCAGGATGTCTGGCTCTAGGTCAGTGATCACACCATCGTGATTATCTGAGTCATGAAGATCGTTTTTGTATAGTTCTTCTGTGTATTCTTGCCACCTCTTCTTAATATCTTCTGTTTCTGTTAAGTCCATACCATTTCTGTCCTTTATCGAGCCCATCTTTGCATGAAATATTCTTTTGGTATCTCTGATTTTCTTGAAGAGATCCCTAGTCTTTCCCATTCTGTTGTTTTCCTCTATTTCTTTGCATTGATTGCTGAGAAAGGCTTTCTTATCTCTTCTTGCTATTCTTTGGAACTCTGCATTCAGATGTTTATATGTTTCCTTTTCTCCTTTGTTTTTCGCTTCTCTTCTTTTCACAGCTATTTGTAAGGCCTCCCCAGACAGCCATTTTGCTTTTTTGCATTTCTTTTCCATGGGGATGGTCTTGATCCCTGTCTCCTGTACAGTGTCCCGAACCTCATTCCATAGTTCATCAGGCACTCTATCTATCAGATCTAGGCCCTTAAATCTATTTCTCACTTCTACTGTATAATCATAAGGGATTTGATTTAGATCATACCTGAATGGTCTAGTGGTTTTCCCTACTTTCTTCAATTTCAGTCTGAATTTGGCAATAAGGAGGTCATGATCAAATTATAATTTTCAATAAGGTAAAAACATAGCTAACATCCCTATAATGAATAAGCAAGTTTTAAAGATTTATTTAACTCACAAATGAGGGAGCCAGCAGTATGGTATAGATATTCTAAAGAAGAATACCAAAACTTAAGTATTTATAATCTCCGAAAGAAACAATGCTGAAATAAGATCTCCAAGTTAAAGACAAAATGATAAATATCCGATGGTGCAGTAAAGCGATAGTACTTTTCTACTAGCTAGAAATCATTTCTATCCTTAGTTGACAAACATCTTTTTCAGTTTATCAATTTTTGTACAGGTTAGCATTCAATTTTATAAAAGCTTGGCTATAATCAAGCAGAACATAAGTCAAAGCTGCCTACATTATCTGCCCTGTAGGTAGGCTTATAAAAACTGTTCTAGAATGGCATTGAAAGGGCACACTGTAAATCTTTCTGGGTTCCACATTGGGGAGTTTTTTTGTTGTTGTTAACAAAAGTAGATTCCATTGTGGAATACCTTTTAATATAACAACAACCATCACCTGGCTAATATTTACTGCTGTCTCCTTTCCAGGTTCTCCACGGATCACATTACATAACTTCATGTCATTTCCTCCTCACTGCAAAGCTAAGGGATGGCTGGCTAGTGATTACTTCCAGTTTAGGATGAGAAAATTAAGCAAAATAAGTAGTTTTTAAGTCAACAATTGAGTAAAATAAGTAGTTTTTCCTGATAAAATCATTTCTTCAAGGACATGTATCCAGGAAAATGTGTGGACACAATTTGAGCTTGTGGGTTCTCGCTCTACAAGGCTACACATCTCACAAAGAGGGTTTATTTATTTATTTTATTCTTTCTTTTTGGCCGCACAGGCTCTTCGTTGCTGTGTGCGGGCCTTCTCTAGTTGTAGAGAGTGGGGGCTACTTTCTAGATGCTGTACATGGGCTTCTCATTGCAGGGGCTTCTCTTCTTGCGGAGCACAGGCTCTAGGGCATGCGTGGGCTTCAGTAGTTGTGGCTCCCAGGCGCTAGGGCACAGGTTCAGCAGCTATGGTGCACAGGCTTAGTTGCCCATGGCATGTGGAAGATTCGAACCCTTGTCCCCTGAATTGGCAGGATTCTTATCCACTGTGCCACCAGGGAAGTCCCACAAAGAGAGTTTCTAAAATGTCTTTGTATCCACAATAGTGCCTTTAATAGTATATATGTTCAATATGTGTTTCTGGTGAATTCCCTGAAAATTCAACCCATACAAGAACAATGAAACAATAATTCTGGAAGGTCCTTCCTTTGGTGCTTCTGTACAATTTCTCCCTCTCTGAAGGAAGTTCTTCTCTTTACTCAGATTTCTCTTCTCCTCCCACAGTTAAAGGTACAGAAAGTCACATGGTGATTGCATCAGTCCAAGATACCGAGCAAGTTAGGACCAAGTATGGACATAAATCTTCATTCTTTATCACAAAGTACTGGCAGTGGAAATGTACTGGCCCATGTCAGGGCTTAGTTTTAAAATTCCACCATCTATTTCACTGAGACATCTAAAAGAACTTCACAGACAATAATCATTCCTTAGATGAACTGAGGAAGTGAGTGGGCATGACCTAACATTATTATTTTTCTGCAGATGGAAGAATAGATAGGCTATGCAAACCCGAGGTCATGGAGCAGGTCCTTGGAAGAATGTAGAAAAGAGAGCCAACATTTTCAACTGAAACTTAAAAAGTTTTATCTATCAGATAATCCATCTCAAAGCTGTTTTCTTCCATTCTGATGTCTCCTTTCTTAAGGAAAGAGGATGCCAAAAACATGACTGATTAAAAATGGAGGAGAGAAAATATTGCAGAAATGTGGGGCAGTGACAATTTACTTGTTTTAAGCAACAGTGAATGCTTTTTCTATTTCCATGCTAGTGATCCCATTCAGCAAGATGTTATCACCAAACACCTGGTAGGTGTCATATACTCTTAATACTGCACTGTGGGAATCCAGAGCCCATATATGATCATGTGCAGGACAAGACTTGAAGTTAGTCATCAAAAAGGTTCTGTCTGGATGTCCTTTTCCATAAATGATTCACTTAGAGATCTTTTTCTGGTTAAGCAGCTTGAATGTGTGCAGGTGTTCCGCACGAACTGGCATGCCATTGTTGTCAAATTCAATCTTATCTTCAGTAGCACTCTTGTAATGAACCAGTCTGATCATTCTGTTTTGTGGTGCACAACACAAGCACACCTGGCTTGTGCCCCAGTAGACAGCTCAGATAAATGACAAAGGCAGGGTGATGGCGAGCACAGCGCTGACCCTGCTTGTCCTTTATCTAGACAATCAGAGCTGGTCTGCATTTGGAAACAGCCTTGATGCACAGGCATGAGCCAGAGGAAGGGAGGCTAAAGGATGCAGAGGATAAAGAGGTGAGAGATGCAACAGTATTGGCAGCTTTTCAATCAGTCAGAGCAGATGGCTTTGTGGGCCAGGCAATCTGTCACAACCACTCAGCTCTGCTGATGCCTGGTGGAAGCAGCCATAGGTCAGACACAAGTAAATGGTTGTGGCTGTGCCTTAATAAATCTTTATTTACAAAAAGAGGTAGCTGGCTGGATTTTGCTGCAGACTGAAATTGGCCCCCTGCCTGAATTAGAGAACAGGTGCTCCCCGCCCCATTTCCTTACCCTATGCTGCGACTTCAGAACCGCAAGATGATGATCTGAACTGGGAGTGTCTTAACCTTCTCATCCCTGATAGCTCATTGATAAAGAATCTGCCTGCAATGCAGGAGACCCCGGTTTGATTCCTGGGTCGGGAAGATCCCCTGGAGAAGGGATAGGCTACCCACTCCAGTATTCTTGGGCTTCCCTTGTGGCTCGGCTGGTAAAGAATCCGCCTGCAATGCGGGAGACCCTGGTTCGATCTCTGGCTTGGGAAGATCCCCTGGAGAAGGGAAAGGCTACCCACTCCAGTATTCTGGCCTGGAGAATTCGACGGCAAAGAGTTGGACACAACTGAGCAACTTTCACTTTAACCTTCTCAACACATCTCAGAAAGTGGGCTCCTTCAAGATCTTTTTTTACAGTTAGGCAGATGGGTACAATCGGAACCCATCCATGTATCCTTGCCCAGATTACAAAATTATAAAAAAAAAAAAAAAAGACATCGCCAGCCCCCTAGAAGCTCAGCATCTTGTCTGGGAGGCAGAGCCCTACTGCTGTGTATAGCTGCTACTGCTAAGTCACTTCAGTCGTGTCCAACTCTGTGCGACCCCATAGACGGCAGCCCACCAGGCTTCCCCATCCCTGGGACTCTCCAGGCAAGAACACTGGAGTGGGTTGCCATTTCCTGCTCCAATGCATGAAAGTGAAAAGTGAAAGTATATAGCTGAAGCTGATTCAATTCTGATGCTGTGCGGTGCCCCCCTGGGTGCCAGTGTCACCCGCAGCTCAGTCAGATGGCCCCACAGTTCTCTGGGGCTGGGGAACATGGCTCTGCTGGGTAGGCTCTGCATTTGAGAATGAGGGCCTCCTTAAATTTTGTGTGTAACTTGCCTTGCCTCTGTCCTAACCCTGGCTAGAAGCTCCAAGGGACATGTGGTACCTTGGCCATTTTACTTGGCCCTGGCCCATGTACACACAAGAATGGTAACAATCCCCAAAATGACAATTGTAGCTCATATGACATGCCATTACCACTTTTTTCTCAGGGACTTCATATAGTTTGTCTTAAAATCATTTACCAATTTGCTAATGATCAGGCACTTGGCTCCCAGAATTATTACCCCTACAACAAGTTCTGCAAAACAGGCATGACTCCCATTTTACAGCTAAGGAAAGTGAGTGGCATCAAAGCTACAAACCTCACTCAGGTTCATACCACTGTTTAGAGGTCGTGTCAAAGTTCCAAAGTAGACTGGCCCAAGTCACACACCTCAACTGGCTATTTTTCTCACCACACTGGATATTTCTATAGGAAGATAGAAACTGACAGTTACAGGTGTGGTGTAACTTGAGGCCATCCAAACAGAGGTTTACTCTATTAGATCAGCAGTGACCTGAAATGACCCACGTTATGCAAACACATTAGTGCCAGCTCTTAAGTAAAGCGCAGACCTTGGAGTGTTTGCAGAAAATGGAGCTCATAAAAAGGCCTCATGAATGACTGACTGCAGTTGAGAGAGATCTTATAGGTGGGGCAGGGTGGATCTCCACCCACAGAGAGCTGCCAAATCTTTCACTAGAAAATTCTGTTTTAAGGCCCAGTGAGGCAGTTTAATCTTTGTCCATTTTCTAGGAAAAGGATGATTTTATATATTTTCTTTTTTGTAGATGAAAAAGTGATTTTATTACTAAACATGGCCATTGTATATTGGAGCCTCGGGATTTGCTCCAAGTTTTTGCTTGCAAGGGGAAAAAAAAAGACATTCTTCAGTGGAACCATTATCCTTTGCGTTTTTGAGTGGACCATATGAAAGTGGAGGTCAAAACTGCCAAATGCTGGCAATTTCAGATGGTTCAACCCAATATATAGGTAAGAGGAGGTCTGGCAAACTTTTCCCAAAGGGGCCACATAGTCAACACTTTAGGCCCTTCCAGGGGAAATAAGGCCTCTGCCTGCTAATCACCTCTGCCCTTGTACCATGAAACCAGCCACAGAAAATATGTAAATAAATGGACGTGGCTGTATGCTAATCAAGCTTTCCTTATAGAAATGAATGGTAGGCTAGATGTGGCATGCAGGCCAGTTTACCAGCCCCTGATCTAGAGTTTGTTCTTTGAAATTTTGGTTTTCTTGTTGTTCGTTGCTTTTGTTTTTGACAATATTTTAATGTTATAATAATGAAGATTTAAAAAATAAAATCATAGATGGTGCAGATCTTCTCTGAAGGGCAGAGAAATGGGTTGGCTGTGCTGCATTCGTACGAAGAGGCCAGCTGTTTTCACTCTGCATTGCTAGTTGAAAAAGCCATCCGGTCTCATAACAAGTTTCAAGCTTCAGTGTGGTATTTCAAAAATAGAACTTGTTGCTGAAACATCTCTGTCCTTAAGCATTTGGAGGGGATGCTAAAGCAATATCATGTGCCAAATACATCACGTGTCCAATACTGTCATTAGGTAATACACGAGAATCTCTGATTTCTGTATCTAAATATTTAATCGTGTGCGTGCAAATAAGAACATGGTGAATGGATGCCGAAAGAATAAATAGATGACAAATAATATGGCTTCACCTGAATGTATAGGAGCCAGTGATCCCCAACCTTTTTGGCACCAGGGACCAGTTTTGTGGAAGACAATTTTTTCACACATGGTGGTGGGGGTGTGGGGGAGGGGGATGGTTTCAAGATGATTCCAGGGCATTACATTTATGGTGCACTTTATTTCTATGATTATTACATCAGTTCCACCTCAGATCATCAGGCATGAGACCCCAGAGGTTGGGGATCCCTGTACTAGAGGGTATCAGCGTGTTTATATTGACTCACAATGGCATTGTGATCACTGCCACAGGGTTGAATTCCAGATCTAGGTTCCCTATTGAACTTTGGGCAACTTGTTTAGACCATCCTGCTGCTCCTCCCTCATATATAAAACCAAAAGCTTGAATGAGATCAGAGGGCTGTAAACTCTGATATCTCTGGGGCCAGGCCGATAAGGAGATAATAAGCACAGTGTACAACATCAGATGTTAAGTTGATTCTACTAGAATCTGCTTTCTTCTGCGGGTTTTAAACCAAAAGACTTAAGTTTTTTATAGCAGTTTTAGGTTCATGGCAAAGTCAAGAGGAAGATATGAAAATTTCCCACATACTCCCTGCTCCCGTACATGCACAGCCTCTCCCAACATCAGTATTCCCCCACCAGAGGTATATTGGTCAACAATTGGTAAACCTACACTGATGCATCATTATCACCTAAAGTCCACAGTTCACACGACAACATTCCAGCTCACTCTTGGTGTTGTACATTCTAGGGTTTGGACAAATGTATAATGACATGTATCCATCACTATATCATCTGACAGGGTATAACAATGTCACTGCCCTGAAAATCCTCTGTGTTCCACTTATTCATCCTTTCCACTCCCTTAACCCCTGGCAACCACCGATCTTTTTACTTGCTCCATAGTTTTGCCTTACTGAGAATATTGTGCAGTTGGAATCATACAGCACACAGCCTTTTCACATTGGCTTGTTTCACTTAGTAACATGCATTTAAGTTTCCTCCATGTTCTTCTTCTTTTTTTTTTTTTTCATGGTTTGGGAATTCATTTCTTTTTAGAGCTGAAAAATACTCCATTGTCTGAATGTACCACACTTTGTTTATCCATTCACCTTCTGAAGGACATCTTGATTGATCCCAACTTTTGGCAACGATGAATAAAAGTGCAATAAACATCTGTGTGCAGGATTTTATGTAGACATAAGTTTTCAGCTCCTTTGGGAAAATTCCAAAGGGTGTGATTTTGGGGTGGTATGGAAAAGCCATGCTTAATTTTGCAAGAAACTGTCAACCTGTCTTCCAAGGTAGCTGTACCACTTTGCACTCTCACCAGCAGCGAGTCCTGTTGTTCCATGTCCTCACTAGCACATGGCGCCATCAGTGTTCTAGATTTTGGCCATACTAATAGGTGTCAAGTGGTCTCTCACTGTTGTTTTGATTTGTGTTCCCCTGATAACATGAAGATGACATAAAACATCTTTTCACTTATGCTGCCTTTCAGAAAAAAGTAGAAGACAAACAAAACCACTTGTGAAGTTCATCTTGGCCCATGAGTTGATCCCCTGGATTAAAGTAGGGTGTATCCACTTCAGCACTACTGACATTTTGTGCTAGATAATTTTTGGCTTGGAGGGCTGTCCTGTGCTTTACGTTTAGTAGCATCCTTGGCTGCTACCAATTAGATGCCAGCTACACCTACCTCCACTCTCTGAGTAGTGGCAACAGAAAATGTCGCCAGGTATCTACAAGCACCAGAAATACTGCAAATTGTCCCCATGGGGACAAAATTGCCCCTGAGTGAAAACCACCGAGGTTGTGAGGTTACTATGGAAACATGGGTTTGAGGCATGAGCTATTTCAGTGCTATTCAAAGTGTGGTCCATGGACTCATGGCATCAGCATTAATTGGTAGTGCATTTGAAATATAAGTTCATGGGCCCTCTTCATATCTACTGACTCAGACTCTGTGGGGATGGGGCAGTGGAATCAGTGTTTTAGGAGGCCATTAGGGTGACTGAAGCTCACTGAAGTCTCAGTAGCACTGGGGTAAATCTTAGGGGAGCAAGTCAAGCTCTTGCCCTGATGAACGAAGGTGAGATAAATGGGGGTGATTAGGATTTTGACTGACAGAGAGCAAAATGCTGGAGGAAGAAAAACAGAAGTTCATTTCATTTTTCATCAGTGAGAAAGAAAAGAAGTGAAAAGAAGAATAGATTTTAAGGCATTTGGTGAATGGTCTTTAAGGATTTAAATAATACAGATTTCCTGAGATGAACATTGTTCACTGCCAATCTGGACAGCCATACCTCGCTTTATTATGCTTTGCAGATATTGAGCTTTTTACAAATTGAATATTTGTGGCTAAAGGCTCAGATGATGGTCTGCATTTTGTAGCAATAAAGTTTTGGTTCTGGCGGGGGAGGGTTTTTTTTTTTTTTTCTTTAATCTTTTGGCTATATCGAATGGCATGTGGGATCATATTCCCTGATCAGGGATCGAACCCACACCCCCTGCATTGGAAGCCTGAAGTCTTAACCACTGCCCTACCATGGAAGCCCCACAATAAAGTATTTTTAAATTAAGCTATGTACACTGATTTTTTAGACATAATGCCGTTCTTTACCACAGTATAGTGTAAACGTAAGTTTTGTATGTACTGGGAAATCAAAAAAGTGCATGTGACTTGCTTTATTGCAATATTTGCTTTACTGTAGTGATCTGGAACTGAACCCACAATATCTCAGAGGTCTACCTGTGTATAGTATCCAGGCTGTCTTAAAACATTTGGACCACAATGTCTATAATGAATATATGCCAATCACAGTGGCTGCCTGCTCCAATAGAATTCCCCCAATGATTGTGACTCTGCTCCTTCCTCTGCCTCTCACTCACATTCTCTTCACCTCCGACCTACCTCTCTTCCCCCATCCAAGAGTGAACAGGAGACTCAAGCCTGACCAATCAGGTTCCTCCTTTCAAACAAGCTCTAGTAAGTTGGCTCCAGAGAAAGACTCCCACAAACAGAGAGAAGCAGAGGTAGAAACAGGGAAAGCTGATGATACTGGAGCTGGTTCCAGTTACTCCTACGTCCTTCCTGTGGTTTGCATGTGAGGGCAAGTAAATGCCTCCTCTTTTTGCCTTAGGTTATCTGACTCAGCTTTCTGTCACTTGCAACCACAAAGTCCTGACTGATACACAACTCAGCAACTGTAATCTGGCAAACAGGATTGCCTAGCACCTGCTGAGGATTATGTCCTGGATTTAGGATTGCAAAATACATTGCAAAATAATCCTAATCCATTAACTTTTCTTTTGATTGACAGAATCCCATGAATATTTATCACAGGGACATAAAGCTAAGAGAGAGATTTTACATATTATTGTTTTGACTTGATTATGAAAAAGGTTTTCCCTCTATTTCTGTCTCTACATTGCTTTAGAAAAAAAAATAATTTCTATAATGTTTAGATCTTTTTTGTTTAAAGAACTAGACCTCATGAAATAACCTAGAGTGAGGGGTTCTGGTGTGTGTGTGTGTTAGTGTATGTGTAATAACTTTTCATTGAAGGAAATTGGAGCAATCCAGGAAGGAAAAGGAAGAAAATTAAACTGATCTACAATCCTACTAACCAAAGATAAGCATGATTAACATTTTTTGTTTCTTCAATTTCTTTTCTTCCGCATAGAAAATTTAAAGTCCTATGTATTGCACCTTCAGAAACCATCAAACACACCCAGACATACCTATTGGGCATGCTGAACTGTGCTCATCTCTTTACAAAATTAGCCTAATGGTATCTGTTCTGAAACTTCTCGATACTTATAGTCTAAACCAGGGGTCAGCAAGCATTTTTTTGTGAAAAGCCAGGTAGTAAATATTTCAGGCATTGAGAATCATATCATCCTGTTGCAACTACACAACTCTGACCATTGTAGGGGGAAAGCAGCCATGGATAGTATGTAAATAAATGGGTGTGGCTTTATTTCAATGAAACTTTATTTACAAAAACAGGCGTGCAGGCTGAGTTGCCCATCCCTAATCTAAACAAAACCAACAAGTGAGCATTTTTATGCCAACCAATAAAAGCACTCTCCTACCTTAATCTACCATCATTTCACTTGGTAAGGACTGAAAAGTATTATCCTGTAGAGACATCATGAGAGAAAAAAGATGAACAAGTGTTACTGGGAATAAAGTCTACACTGTCAAATGTTCTCATATCCACAGGGAAAAATATATGTCCTGGGAAATGCTTCCAGGACAATAAGCCAAAAAGGATGGTCCTAATGCTCAGATTCATAGTTAGCACTAGAACTTATCTTGAACATCTGCTAGAAAGCCAGTGGAAGCTGTGTTAGTTCTTATCTATGAGAAAAAGCCTTGCTTTTCTAACATGTATTTCTTTCGGTGAAAGCTAAGGACATAGAACACTGCTGGGGCCTGATGCGGCTGACACTCCCTGACGCCCCCTTGATCACACCAAGTGGTCCCCAGTTTCTCCTGGTTCTAAGGGACGTGAAGGTGAACAGGAACCTTGCTCTGGATCAGTTCTAGAACTCTCCAGACATTGGAATTTCCCTCTGAAATGGGTCAGGAGAAGAAGGGTGGGCGCTCGGGTCACTTCTCGGCCCCTCGCTAGAGGATCGCTGGTTTCCCAGCAAGCACTGGGGCAGGGCCAGCTGCACTTCTTTCAAAGGGAAGAGCTGATTCCCACAGGAGCTGGCTTGTTGGGGAGTCTTCCTTTTCCCTGACAGGGCTGACTCATGGGCTGTACTGTAGCCAAGACACCCTAAGAGCTAGCTCAGAAAGAGAAGGCTGTGATAATTACTCCCCAAGGGCAGCAGAAACTTGCCTGAGGATTTACTCTCAGGAGCCAGAGGGCACACTCTGGGAGTGAGAGCTGGAGGAAGGCTGAAAGCTGAGGCTTTTGGAAGGGACCCACAGGAGAGGGTCTAGAATAAGAGCCTGACAGGGAGAAATGACAACCAAGCTTGGAAGGTCCAAGTGGGAAACCAAGCCAGGACTGGAGCTTGGGAGACCACGATTTGGGGTTTGAGAAGGAGCAGGAAAAATCCAAACTGTCGCTGAGTTTGGCCCCTGAAGCCTAACCCAGCAGAGGTCAAGCAAATCCCCTAAAGTGGAGGCAGCGGCCTGGTTCTCCAAACCTTAATTCATATAAGAATCAGTTGAAGAGATCAAAATGCAGATGACTGTACCTTCCTTTCAGGAATTCATACTCAGTGAATGTTAAAGAGGGGCTTTGGGATTTACATTTTAATAAACATTCCAGGTGATTCTGATGCTCTGGCCTTTGAACCATGCTTTGAGGAAGACTAGACATGAAAAGATAAAATTATATCTTCTCTTCTATCATACATATAACCGTCTCAGTGGTAGCTAGGCCACCAACCTGGACCTTTTCACTTATGTAGTCTTTTTAATCTTTTTTTAATATAAATTTATTTATTTTAATTGGAGGTTAATTACTTTACAATATTGTATTGGTTTTGCCGTACATTGACATGAAGCCCGTTTGCACCTACTGTTATTGTTCAGTCGCTCATTCATGCCCGACTCTTTGCAACCCCATGAACTGCATCACGCCAGGCTCCGTTGTCCTTCACTATGTCCCGGAGTTTGCTCAAACTCATGTCCATTGCGTCGGTGATGCCATCCAACCATCTCATCCTCTGTTGCTCCCATCTCCTCCTTCCCTCAATCTTTCCTCGAATCTGGGTCTTTTCCAATGAGTCGGCTCTTCACAACAGGTGGCCAAAGTATTGGAGCTTCAGTCCTTGTAATGAATATTCAGGGCTGATTTCCTTTAGGATTGATGGGTTTGATCTCCTTGCTGTCCAAAGAACTCTTGGGAGTCTTTGCACCTATGACTTGCTATAATTTCCCCTAACAATGTTTTGAGGTGGGAATTTTTATAGACACTTTACAGGCAAAGACGCTGAGGCTCACAGCACTTCACGTATATTAGTAAGTATCCAAACTCACTGCTCAGAGCACAATGTCAGAGCCGTGTTACATCAGATTCTTGAGTGAAAAATGAAGAAGTATGGAGTCTAGAAATCATGCCCAAATCTCCTGGGTCTTTGGGGACTAGATGAGTTGGCCCTAGAGACTCCTCTCTGTCTTATGCATAGAAGGCACATGATATGATGACAGCCCCGGGCCGAGATGAACTCTTTAAATGTGGGCTCAGTGAGGAGAGAGTAAATGGGTAAGAAGGCACTAGTAAAAAGACCAGTGCTTGCACAGCTGCTGGCCCAGCTCACAGTCTAGGGGCAGAAACACCAGAGTTGGCAAGATTTACACCAGCAAAGAAGATCCAGGAAGGACCTGTAGTCAGTCAGGGGGAGCAGATGAGATGTGGGTTTCTTGCCACTCCCCATCACCTCGGCCTGGATCCTTTAGGTCCAAGTAGGAGGTTTTATGGTCAGCAGAGGAAGCAAGAACCACATTGTCTGGGTAGACTTAGGGTAGAACCCACCATCTCTAATGGGTGTCTGGTCTGCCCTCAGAATTAAGGCAGGGAGTGATGTGTCTTGTAAAGAGTCCTTTCCTCGTGTTTACCATCTAGGGACAGGGCAGTGTAGACAGTGCTCAGTTGTGTGTGACTCTTTGTGGCCCCATGGGTCCATCAGGCTCCTCTGTCTATGGGATTTCCCAGGCAAGAATACTGGAGTGGGTTGCTGTTTCCTTCTCCAGGGGATCTTCCTGACCCAGGGATCGAACCTGCATGTCTTGCATCTCCTGCATTGATTGGCAGGCGGGTCCTTTACTGCTGCGCCACCTGAGCTTCCCAGGGACAGGGCAGAAGTCCTGGCAAATATGATTTTCACAGACGCACATCTTAGAGATACTTCACTGCAATGCCAGCAGCGCCAGCACCACTGGGGAGCTTGTTAGAAACGCAGAGTCTCCAGCCCCACCCCAGCTCAACTGGATCAGAATCTGCATTTACCAAGACCTCCCAGATTATCTATATGCACATTAAACTTGAGACTCTAAAGCAGACACTCTAGTGTATTCAAAATAATACACTGAGTAGAACCTGTTAGGATTAGATCAGTCTCCAACATCAGGGAGGGCTTCCCTGGTGGCTCAGTGGTAAAGAATCCACGGGCCAATGCAGGAGACATGAGTTCGATCCCTGGGTCAGGAAGATCCCCTGGAGAAGGAAATGGCAACCCACTTAAGTATTCTTGCCTAGGAAATCCCATGGACAGAGGAGCCTGGTGGGCTACAGTCCATGGGGTTGCAAAAGAGTTGGACTTAGTGACTAAACAACAAAACCAACATCAGGAGCAGGAGATCAATTTCCATTATTTCTTTTTTTTTTTTTTACTGTTTTTCTGCTTATTTCAAACTATTTGCTTTACTAGAAAGTAAAGATGTACAAGAGGCTTAGAAAAAAAAACTAAAAGCTATTTAATTCTGAAAAATATTCTGCGTTAATTTATTAATCATTAATTTATCTCCCTATTATCTTCCAAAACAATTTAAAACAACTTAAAAAATACGAGTAGTTGTAGCAGATTTTATTTTCCAAAAAACAGCCACAGAAATACTTGTCATCCTTTCCATAATTTTGTCATACTCCTACTTAAAGAAGGATTTGATATTCACACTACCATATATAAAATAAACAAGAAGGACCTACTGTATAGAACAGGGAACTATAGTTCCATATCAAATCCTTCTTTACCACCTCAGCCACCAGGGAAGCATAGGATGTACATTAGGTACATTTGCAAATACTACTGATAAAAATCTTTGAAATGAAATGCCTGCCCTTCTGTTGCCAAGTATAGGTGACGTACTGCAGTGACCTTCAGTAAAAAATTTTAATAGAAAATTACGGATATGGATATATAAAAATATGAACTAATGAGCCAAAATCACCTTACTTTATGTGCTTTTAAAGATATCTAATATTTCCCTATGAGTTTCTTTAATCTTGTATTAATGCTTCTCTTTTTTTAAAACCTTTTATTAGAATATATACTGTTTTAGATGGAGAAGGCAATGGCAACCCACTCCAGTACTTTTGCCTGGAAAATCCCATGGACGAAGGAGCCTGGTAGGCTGCAATCCATGGGGACACAAAGAGTCGCACATGACTGAGTGACTTCACTTTCACTTTTCACTTTCATGCATTGGAGAAGGAAATGGCAACCCACTCCAGTGTTCTTGCCTGGAGAATCCCATGGATGGAGGAACCTAGTAGGCTGCAGTCCATGGGGTTGCTAAGAGTCAGACACGACTGAGTGACCTCACTTTCACTTTTCACTTTCATGCATTGGAGAAGGAAATGGCAACCCACTCCAGTGTTCTTGCCTGGAGAATCCCAGGGATGGGGGAGCCTGGTGGGATGCCGTCTATGGGGTCGCACAGAGTTGGACACGACTGAAGCGACTTAGCAGCATATATATATATATATATATATATATATACACACATACATATATATGGACATAAGTTTGAGCAAACTCTGGGAGATAGTGAAGGACAGGAAAGCCTGGGGCACTGCATTCCATGGGGTCGCAAAGAGTGGGACATGACTTAGCAACTGAACAACAATATATATATATATATATATATATATATATATATATATATATATATAACTGAATGACTCTGTTGTACACTTGACACTAACACGTTGTAAATTAACTATAAATCAATTTAAAAATAAAAGTTAATTAAAAAGAAAGAATCGATTTCCTTTCTTTGGGAAAGACTGTGAGACAACCCTTAGGAGAGAATGTAGCAGAAGTGACCTCCAGTAGTAGGTCATAAAGGGCAATATAGCCTCTGCCCAGCTTATTCTCATCTTGGGAGGCTCACCCTTGGCACTCAGCCACCATGTTGGCCATATGGAGAAATGACATGGAGGCATTCCACCCACTGTCCCAGCTGTTTTTTTCTCCCAGTCTAACAGCCAGCATCAACTTCTGCACATCTGACTGAGCAAACCTTTGAATGATTTCAGCCCATTGCCTTTGAGGAGCCCCAGCTGATGCCAAGTGTAACAGAAACCAGCTCTTCTGTCAAGCCATCCCCAAAGTGTCTGTGACCAAAATAAATGTGGATGCTGTCTTAAGCCACTAAGTGTGGAGATGGTTTGGTCCATGGCACTAGATAACTGAAACACTAGTATAATCTTATTCCATAGTTATGAGAATTAGGTAAAAGGAAAATCAGATTAGAAAAATAATAAGGCAAGGAATAAGAAGAGTGTGGACAGAACCAAAGCTTTATTAGGCTCTGAAATATGAGGGTTTTGTTGCTATTATTTTTGCCTAAGCTTTCTGGTCAAAAGGAACATACTTTTAAGGCAGTGCTTCTGAATTTCGACTGTGCTCACAAATCACCTGAGAATCTTGTTAAAATGCAGATTCTGCATTTCTACACACGTTGCTGTATACCTGAAACTGACACAATACTGTAAATCAACTATACCTCAAGTTTTTTAAAAAATGCAGGTTCTAATTCAACAGGTCTGGGGTGGAGCCCAAGATTCTCTAACAAATATCCAGGCGTTGTCAAAACTTCTGTTGACAGAACCACACTTTGAAAATTTAAGTAGGTCTGACATCTTTTGACAACTTTTCTGCAACACATAAAAATGAGCTTCATGAGCTGTTTCTTAGAAGGACCCTTCATTGTATAATTAACACGTAAGGCAGAAGGAAATTTGCTAAGTGACCCATGCAGGGTACAAGCAATGAAGATCAAGTACAAAGCTTGCTAGGCTTGGCTTGGTGCAAGGGTAGGTTTTAGAATACCTGAGGATGGACTTCATTTCTTTTACGCAATCTTCCAACAATACTAATTCTTGTAAGTGTGTTCTTTTCTGGCTGCACCATGTGGTATTCAGGATCTTAGTTCCCCAACCAGGGATGGAACCCATTCCCCCTGCATTGGGAGCACAGAGTCTTAACCACTGGGCTGCCAGGGAAGTTCCTTGTAAATGTACCTTTGATAAGGTTAACAGCAGATTGTTGTTCAAGGTTAATATCCCTGATGAGAACATGGAGCCGGACATTTTCTGTGGCCAATTAAAGGATGATTCATAGGCTTCAACTATCCAAAAGAGGGTACAGTTTGGGTCATCTTAGGAAATGGAAAATGCCAACTCAAGACAAGTGTTTGAATGAATGTCCACACATTCATCATGATGTCACATAGCCATCATGTGAGGAAGGCAAATTAAGAACATGTCAGTGGAAAGGATCAATATCTCCCTCAGCTCTGGACTACTTTAGTGAAAGTAGCTCAGTTTTTGTGACCCCATGGATGATACAGTCCATGGAATTCTCCAGGCCAGAATACTGGAGTGGGTAGCCTTTCCCTTCTCCAGGGGGTCTTCCCAAGCCAGGGATCGAACCCAGGTCTCCCGCACTGCAGGTGGATTCTTTACCAGCTGAGCCACAAGGGAAGCCCAAGAATATTGGATTGAGTAGCCTATCCCTTCTCCAGGGGATCTTCCCAACCCAGGAATCAAACTGGGGTCTCCTGCACTGCAGACGGATTCTTTACCAACTGAACTATCAGGGAAGCCCTGATGACTATTCTAAACTACTGATAAATCCTCAAATGTGGGCCACTCTGTGCTCAGAGGAACCCCACAAAGTAAGTGCTATCTGCTCTGTTAGGGGATATTTTATACTGAGCTTGACTTTCAAGGTTATAAAAATAGAGGCTTTGACTGACCAGTCAGTATAACTTAGCCCTTCACCTCTCTCCATTCATAGAGGCAAAGGATGAGAAATGATCAAAAGAAGCTACAAATGACTGAAACCTTTTCTTCACATATTTCACTAAAAGTGTTTGGATTACAACTCTCAATTATAGACAGAAATTCCTAGAGCCTGCCTGTTTCTCATGGAGAATACTGAACTGAGAAACCCAGGCTTCTATTCCATAGGGGGAAATTGGCAATGAATAAAAAAAGGATTGTCTAATGCATAAGCTTGGATCCATAATTTGTGGAGTAAAGAGAATTTAGGTTTGCAGAATCAGAATGGACTATGGTCTGGGCTCAACCAAATGACAAATACCTAGAATGGAGCCTGGATACAGCACTCCTTGATGGAATTTATTTAAAAGTAATTGTGAATCCACACCTAGTTTATAGATAATTCAAAAATTGACAAGGATGGGGGTAAAGTGGCTGAAGAAAGAGGAAACTGTCAGAAGGAAGCCAACCATGATCAACTTTTTTGGTACAAACATAATTAGCTTCTTAGCATTAAAAAGATTTCTATTTTAAACTCAGTGCTTCAGAAAGCCATGACAAATTTTTAGCATAATGAAATAATGGTTTTATTATCGAAATGAGAGAGTACCCATGTTTAGACAGCTAAAGAAAAACATAATTTATAAGTTTAAGGATCAAAGCCATATCTAAAGGAAAGAGCAGCTTCACCAAGCAATGAGATATGTTTCTGGAAGAATTCAAGGCTGATGGACATTTGCTAGAGAGAACATTCTCACAATGGGTAGGAACAGGAGCTACCTGACATGCAAGGGACAGCTGGAGTCCATGTTTCTAGGATTGCCTGACATCTACAGTCTGCCTTTTGACATGTTTATAACCCGTGGGGTGAATCTTTATACTGAAGTAAATATATTAGATGAAGTTCTCTGAAGTTAAGAAGCTTTGAGCAGCAAAGGCCCCAAAGATCATTTTGTCCATTTCTCTCATTTTACAGTTGAGGAGACCAGGTCCAGTTTTATTCATGATGGCCCAGTCATATATTGTAGGTAGTGGTGGCAAAACTGAGATTAAGAGCTTAAATTTCAGTATTTCCAGTCCGTGTATGTGTGTGTGTGTGTGTGTGGTTTTAGGCAATATACATATCTAATTAACATTATAGTTTCCACATCATAGTCACTCCTCGCAAATCTAAACTTTTTTGGTAAGCTTTTGTTGAATGTGGTTCTACTGAAACTCTATGAAGACACAATTAAGTTTAATTAGGAAAAATGTCAAAGATACACAAAAGTAGGGAATTAAACTTTCTTGTACCCTACATCCAGATTCAGCAATTATCAAATTTTGCCACACTTGATTTATATGTCCCTTTTCATCTTTGCTGAAGTATTTTAAACAAATCCTAAATGCTATATCTTATTACCTCTAAATATTTCCATATTCATCTCTAAAAAAAAATAGATGTTTTCTTATATAGAACCACATTCATGCTAAACCAAATAAATACCCAAGACCTAGTCTACAATCAAATTTTCCCCAATTGTCTTAGAAATCTCAACTTCCCCCACTCACACACACACACACACACAAACAACAAAGAAAAGAAGGTAATTATTAACTTTAGAAATAAACATTACAGAAAGGAAATGAAATCATATCTATGAATAATATCTACATAGCCATAAAAGTATAAATATTAAACAATGATGGATAAAAATGTTCATGTAATTACATTAGGAGGATGAGGGAGGAAGAAAGGATTTCCTTATTAGGAAATGAAGAGATAATACCTAAAAGTGAGTATTTAAGAAATAGCAAAATAATCAAAACTTTGTTTTGTTATTCTTGTTTTGTTTGCAATGTAGAATTAAATACCAGAAGAAACAGCTGAAAGATTTGAAAATGGCTGCTTCTGGGAAGACAGACTATGTAGGATGAGTGATGACAGAGTTGTGATTTTTTTTTTTAAATGAAGTAGCACCCCACTCCAGTACTCTTGCTTGGAAAATCCCATGGGCGGAGGAGCCTGGTAGGCTGCAGTTCATGGGGTCACGAAGAGTCGAACACAATTGAGCAACTTCCCTTTCACTTTTCACTTTGATGCATTGGAGAAGGAAATGGCAACCCAGTCCAGTGTTCTTGCCTTGAGAATCCCAGGGACGGGGAGCCTGGTGGGCTGCCGTCTATAGGGTCGCACAGAGTCGGACATGACTGAAGCGACTTAGCAGCAGCAGCAGCAGAGTTGATTTATAATGCTGGGTTACTTTCAGCGGTACAGCAAAGTGATTCAGTGGTAGATGGATAGATAGAGATTCTTCTTCTCATTCTACTCCATTATAGGTTATTAAAAGATATTGAATATAGTCCCTGTGCTGTATAGTAAATCCTTATTGCTTATCTGTTTCATTATGTATAGTGGTAGTTTGTTAATCTCAAACTCCTAACTTACCCTCCTTGTTCCCTTTCCCCTTTGTGGTGGTGGTGGTGGTTTAGTTGCTAAGTCGTGTCCGACTCTTGCGACCCCATGGACTGTAGCCCGCCAGACTCCTCTGTCCGTGGGATTTTCCAGGCAAGAATACGGGAGTGGGTTGCCATTTCCTTCTGCAGCTCTTTCCCCTTGGGTAAGCATAAATTTGTTTCCTATGTCTGTGAGTCTGCTTCTGTTTTGTATATAGACTCATTGGTATTTTTTAGAGTACACATGTGAGTGATATCATTTAATATTTTCTCTATCTGGCTTACTCTATTTACTTTGATATTCTCAAGGTTCATTCACATTCCTGCAAATGGCAATATTTCACTCTTTTCTGTGGCTAATATTCCATTGCATGTATGTATGTACGTGTGGATATATATGTATACACACACATATACATACACATCTTCTCAAGCTAGGTGATGGGTGCATGAGTTCATTTTCTGTCTTGGCTATTGTAAACAGTGTTGCTATGGACATTGGGGTGCATGGATCCTTTCAAGGCAGAGTTTTCATCTTTTGTGGATTTATGCCCAGGAGTGGGACTACTGGATCATATGGCAATTCTATTTTTACTTTTTTTCAGGAACCTCCATACTGTTTTCCATAGTGGCTACACCAACAGTGTAGGAGGGTTCTTTTTTCTCCACATCCTAGGAGTGATGTTTTTAATTAACTATTTATGTATAGCTTTGTGCATATATGACTTTGCTAAAACCAAAAGTAGCATATCTGTATCTGCCACTGATACGTCCCCTTAGATGTCTGCTAGAAGACAACTCTTCTCTCAATATATCCTAACACTTAACATCAGCCATCAGTCTGGACAGGTTGTACTGTGGGTCTGTGGCACATCAGCCATACTAGGCTCTGCCTCCATCATCCGGGTGCATCTTGGGGGCCACCTCTGCAGCCATCCTGTGTAGGGTCAGGGGTTTCTAAGTCCCCAAACTTCCTCTTTCTTGGTTTAGTACCTCATTTTAGTGGAACTTCTCCCCTAGTAACTTTCAAAGAAAAAAAAGAGGAGATGAAAATTTCAAAACCTTTCAGGTCTAAATATATCATTCAAATCCTGATACTTGACTCCCTGATTGCAGGGTAAAACATAGCCACGGATTTCCATGCAGGGTTTTAGAGCTGTCTCCCTGAGTCTTTCAGGTTGCTACTGAGAAGACTGGGTGTCTTATTTATCCTCTGTGCTATTATATGATCTGCTGTATAATTTTTGTGTGTGGAAATGTTGTGAATCTTCACTTTAAGCCTGGTGTACTAAAATTTCCTATTGACATGAATTGGTTTGGGTTGATTTTCTTTCACTATGCTGCTCACTTAGGGGAACCTTTTCAATCTGGAGGCCTGTGTTCTTCAGTTACAGAAGTTTTGTAATATTTTCTTGAAGATTTCTTCCCTTATATTTTCTTTGCCCTTTGTTTCTGGGATAGCTGCTATTTAGATGCTCATCTCCCGGCCTGCTCATCAGAGTTTTTAAAAATCTGTTCTCTCTTCCATTCCATCTCTTTGTTTTTCTTCTACTTCCTGAAAGATTTTCTTTCTTTTTTTTTTAATTTTTATTTAATTAGTATACATGTGTTCCCCATCCTGAACCCTCCTCCCTCCTCCCTCCCCATACCATCCCTCTGGGTCGTCCCAGTGCACCAGCCCCAAGCATCCAGCATCGTGCATTGAACCTGGACTGGCATCTCGTTTCATACATGACATTTCACATGTTTCAGTGCCATTCTCCCAAATCTTCCCACCCTCTCCCTCTCCCACAGAGTCCATAAGACTGTTCTATACATCAGTGTCTCTTTTGCTGTCTCGTATACAGGGTTATCGTTACCATCTTTCTAAATTCCATATATATGCGTTAGTATACTGTATTGGTGTTTTTCCTTCTGGCTTACTTCACTCTGTATAATAGGCTCCAGTTTCATCCACCTCATTAGAACTGATTCAAATGTATTCTTTTTAATGGCTGAGTAATACTCCATTGTGTATATGTACCACAGCTTTCTTATCCATTCATCTGCTGATGGACATCTAGGTTGCTTCCATGTCCTGGCTATTATAAACAGTGCTGCGATGAACATTGGGGTACACGTGTCTCTTTCCCTTCTGGTTTCCTCAGTGTGTATGCCCAGCAGTGGGATTGCTGGATCAGAAGGCAGTTCTATTTCCAGTTTTTTAAGGAATCTCCACACTGTTCTCCATAGTGGCTGTACTAGTTTGCATTCCCACCAACAGTGTAAGAGGGTTCCCTTTTCTCCACACCCTCTCCAGCATTTATTATTTGTAGACTTTTAGATCGCAGCCATTCTGACTGGTGTGAAATGGTACCTCATAGTGGTTTTGATTTGCATTTCTCTGATAATGAGTGATGTTGAGCATCTTTTCATGTGTTTGTTAGCCATCTGTATGTCTTCTTTGGAGAAATGTCTATTTAGATCTTTGGCCCATTTTTTGATTGGGTCATTTATTTTTCTGGAGTTGAGCTGTAGGAGTTGCTTGTATATTTTTGAGATTAGTTGTTTGTCGGTTGCTTCATTTGCTATTATTTTCTCCCATTCTGAAGGCTGTCTTTTCACCTTGCTAATAGTTTCCTTTGATGTGCAGAAGCTTTTAAGTTTAATTAGGTCCCATTTGTTTATTTTTGCTTTTATTTCCAATATTCTGGGAGGTGGGTCATAGAGGATCCTGCTGTGATGTACGTCAGAGAGTGTTTTGCCTATGTTCTTCTCTAGGAGTTTTATAGTTTCTGGTCTTACGTTGAGATCTTTAATCCATTTTGAGTTTATTTTTGTATATGGTGTTAGAAAGTGTTCTAGTTTCATTCTTTTACGAGTAGTTGACCAGATTTCCCAGCACCACTTGTTAAAGAGATTGTCTTTAATCCATTGTATATTCTTGCCTCCTTTGTCAAAGCTAAGGTGTCCATATGTGCGTGGATTTATCTCTGGGCTTTCTATTTTGTTCCATTGATCTATATTTCTGTCTTTGTGCCAGTACCATACTGTCTTGATAACTGTGGCTTTGTAGTAGAGCCTGAAGTCAGGTAGGTTGATTCCTCTAGTTCCATTTTTCTTTCTCAAGATCGCTTTGGCTATTCGAGGTTTTTTGTATTTCCATACAAATTGTGAAATTATTTGTTCTAGCTCTGTGAAAGATTTTCTTAATTTTATTTTGCAGAACACTATTATTTAAATTTTTTTTATGCTTCTAACTTCTAAGGATTCAGTGAATGTTTCTTTTTTGTAGTGTGCTATTCTTGCTTCACAGTTGGAATATCTTCTCTTCTACCTTTGAAAATGTTAATCATAGCTTCCTTATTATTTTTATTTTCTGCTCCCTGTACTGTCTCTGTTTCTTCCAAGTTCCTTGTTTGTTTTGGTCTCTATCTTTTCTGTTGCTAGCTTCCCTCAGACATCTCATGACCTTTGACTGCCTGCTCATATTTAAGAGTGTGGCAGATTGGAAGATCCACGTATAAATATTTTTTGTTCTTAGCAGACTTGAATATAGGATGTTCTGTTTGAGGCACTCAATTGTGGGATCCTTCCTGGCTGTCAGTTTCTTTAGGTATTTTTCTTGGGCTGATCAGTGATTCCTGAGAAGAAATCTTTGATTTTTGCCTGGGGTATATAAGACTGCCCACAGAGTTCTGAGCTCTAAGCAGGGAAGAGAACTGAGCATGTCACTGCTAACTGCAGAGTTGCTCACTTATATAACATTATATAACCTCAACCTCTTTTTCTTTAAAAAATATATATAAAATATATTATGTATATAATATATATTTTAAAAGTTATATAATTATATATGTAATACATATATAATATATATACTACATATCAATATACAACATATCTAATATTATATATTAAACATATTATGTCATTGCATTATATTATTATATAAATATACAATATATATTGTATATTATATATAATAAAATATATAATATATAGCATATATTATATATAATAAAATATATAATATATAGCATATATTATATATACTTATTTTTTAAGGAGGAAGAGGTTAAGAGGTAAATTTTATATATTATATACACTAAATATATAATATATATTACATATTATATAATATAAGCATTCAGTTCAGTTGCTCAGTCTTGTCCGACTCTTTACAACCCCATGAACCACAGCACGCCAGGCCTCCTTGTCCATCACCAACTCTCGAAGTTTACCCAAACCCATGTCCACTGAGTCAGTGATGCCATCCAACCATCTCATCCTCTGTCATCCCCTTCTCCTCCTGCCCTCAATCTTTCCCAGCATCAGGGTCTTTTCAAATGAGTCAGTATATATTAATGCTTAAATCCTTTCCTTAGCTCTGTTTGAAATCTCAAGTTCAAAGTCTCCCTGCTTCTTACCCACGATCTTGTGCCCTGATAGGGAGGGATTCTGGATCCTAAATCCTTCCCTGTGAGTCCTCCTGTCTGAAGCCCCGCTGCATCTTCACTTGTAGATGTGGCTAGTGGCTCCAGTCCTGAGCCTGGCTGGGGCTGTACACAGCAATCATGTTCAAGGGCTTCTCCCACCGCTAGCTTAGGTTTCAGCTTTTAGGTGTTTTAAGTCAGTTTCTACTCATATAACCATTGTCCACCTTCTAAAATGTAATAATCTTTTTTTACATGTTTTCACCTTTTAAAAAAAGTCTTAATTTCCATTTCAGTAGGATTTTGTGAGTAGAGGTAACTGTGAGTGCTCAATTTCCTGTGTTTAACCAGAAGAACAGTATATTTACTGAGTTTGTATTTTAAAAGCTATATTTTTATTTCCCAATTTTTACTGTGTGTGTTGGGGGGGGCAGGGTAGCACATTTGTATCTGTTAACTGCAGTTGTCTCCATATCTGATACTAGTTGTTCACTCTTTAGTAGGAAAATAACATGGTTTATTTACATTCTACTTCGTACACTTTCTACTGTTTCAATATTTTGTTTTGCATTTTTTAATATACATGTACTATTTTTATAACCTGAAAAAAATTATTTTGAAAAAAAAATTAGTTTATCAGTGACATTTCCTATGGTTATTCAGCAAAACAAAGCAGAATAGAAAAGAATCCAGGTAGGAGAAATAAAATGAAATCTTTAAAATGTCAGCATTGAAACTGAGAGTGTCATGAAACAGAAAGACAGTGGTATCTTTTGTTAGTATTTTGTTCACTTTACTAGATGAGATTCTGTATATGAATTCATTAACAATTCATTGACATTTGATTAAGTGCCAGGCACCAAGTTATTCAATACATCCTAACATTACAAAGCCATCAGAAACCCAGTCCAGTAGAGGAGAGAGACATACAGATCAATGATTCCATTAGAGATTTATAAGTGCCACAGTATAGACACGAACAAATCTTTGCTCACTCAGAGACACAAAATATTAGTTCTTCCAGGGCAGGAATAGGGGGGGAATAGGTTCAGAAAGTCTTCAGAAAATGATATTTGAAGTGAATCCTTTTACCAAGTTCCCCTTGCCTTCTAGTGCTTTCTGCTAATATGCTAGAAATAACCCAATAAGTTTTTGTTTGTTTTTCATATTTTTGAGTTTCTTTTTTTCTTATATTTTTAAATTTAGAAAAAAGGGAATATGTGACTTTTTAAAGCATACTTCCAAACAGAGTAATGACAGCTAGTTTAGGGAAAGATTTACTTCTCTACTTCGACATGAAAATCCATTGTTCATTGACCAGGAATTCAAATTTTATCAATAGGAAAGAGGAGGGACATTTGAGATTAAACAAAACACTTTCATTTTACATACTAGGCAACTAGGGTAACAAACAGAAAGATTGCATGTACATTGCTTATGGCTTTGGAGAAGAAAGCCAATTTGATTTGCTAGTTTAGCCATAACAATACTGAAAATTATATTAATTCTTCTAAGGTTTAGCATCTCTAGAGTTTACTATTAATAGTAAATTCAGTGTTCCAAGGAGGAAACACATTTGCACAATACAAAACCAAGCATGTATGGTTGTTATGTGGGGGAAAAGCTCCCTGGCATTCCTGTCTGTCATATTCCATCTCCTCCCACCCCCAGGTAAATACTGCTCTTTCGTATGCATCTTTTTTTCAGATTTTCCAGCAAACAAATATGAATGTTGATCCTTATTGCCCAGTTTTTATACAAGAGTTGCTTCTGACAAACACTCAAGTTTGGCCCAACAATATTGATAGTATCTAGAGTTTAAATTAACAGCAGTCTTTTAATTAAACTTTAAAGACCGAACACCGACATTTCTCTCTGATCCTTCCACAAACCCATTAAAATGACAGCAAAAGATAGAAACAGTAAAACTTCACAAAGATGCAGAGAACAGAACAGTGAAACCAGGCAGCATGAGATACCCTGATAGGTTTTACTATTTGTTTACAGTTATTTGTTTCCTGGCTGTACTTGCCCTGCTCTCTACAGATGGAAATACTTCTCCACCCCATGTATTCTGGACATGGCCATCTGACTTGCTTTGGTCAATGTACTGTAAGCAATAACACATAAGACATGTCTCAGCAGAGCTTTCATGCATTTCTGTGGTTCAGTTCTCTTCATGGTGCTTCTGTCCTTCACCAGGAGAATTAAATTCCCCAGATGGTGTTTGCTCTTAAGCTTGAGTCCCGGAATTCAAAAACACATGGAACCAAGCCCAGCAGAGCCTAGCAGAGAAACAGCTCTCACATAACTTAGACCAAAACAAACAAATAAGAAAACAAAAAAGTAAGCCACTGAAATTTGGAGGGTGTCTGTGTCTATAGCAATTGCCCACTAGTTCAGATGCCAACATTTTGGGGAAGCTGAAAAACAAACCGTGGAGTGGTACCAGGAGAAAGTGAATGTCTCATAGATCTATAGATAAAATGATCTGAACATATTTATCTATAAATGGGCTTCCCTGGTGGCTCAGACAGTATAAGAATCTGCCTGCAATGCAGGAGACCAGGGTTCCATCCCTGGGTCAGGAACATCCCCTGAAGAAGGGAATGGCAACCCACTCCTGTATTCTTGCCTGGAGAATCCCATGGACAGAAGAGTTTGGCAGTCTACAGTCCATGAGATCACAGAGAGTCAGACACGACTGAGCAACTAAGCACACTCACATCTATCGTTTCAGCCTCTGAAACCAAACAATATTAAACACAAATGTCACAAATTCTACACACACACACAAAATTACAGTTCATGTTTCTCAGATTCCTACAATCCCACCTGAAGCCCTAAAATGAATTTTCCAGAACATACAGGATAAAAGTAGCCTTCTTCAATCTGGGTCTAAAAATGAACTAGATTCAAATGCCACTAAAACTTTCATTTTCCTGATTTCATTTTTTAGACTCAAAGCTTATTATTTCTGACTGTTTTTTAGTAGCTGGAATATACATCATCCATTTTAGCCTAAAGAGTACTGGAGAGTGTAAAAAGAATAACAAAGTACTATAGAGTTTTTGTTCAGCAATTGGTAGATAAAAGATAAAACTGCAGAGAGAGAGATCCTATTAGCTAAATGATTACCATATCAAAACAGCTCCTTTCTTAGGGCTCTGAGGTAAGGTTTGGATTTGGGCCAGCAGCTCTTTACGATTCAAATTAGGTTTGTTAAGAGGTTTCAGATTCTTCCACCAGGGCCCTGAAGTTAAGCTGGAGGTGCTGACTGTAACAGGTCCTCATTTCAAAGAGGTTTTCACTTGAGTCAATTGCACCTATATTGATGAAAACCAAATGGCGCAGTGGATCTTGGATTCCTTTGACTGAATCTAAAGGAAAACAAAACAGTGGGCTGGTTGTTGGGTTATCTCCAGCAAGTCAAAGTTGCCAAAAGGCTCGGAGAAGGGTTTTAGTCCAAGGGGTTCAATCTAGATGCGGGCTGGCTTTCAGTTGAAAGGGATTTCTTGAGAATTTCTTCATGTGGCTGAGATAGGACAGTATTGCTGGGAAAGGGAGTTGGAAATTTCCATGGGTTTGTGTTTTTCATTGTCAATCAACCCTTTTAATACATTGCATTTATCATTACATTGCTATTGTTTCCTGATTATAAGAAAACACAGGAATTTGTAAAATACAGAGAAGAGAAAGTTAGAAAATTAAAATTGCCTGCCACCCAGGGATCTACTACAACCAACCAGTTTGGCCTATTTTCCTCCTTCCTTTCTCCCTCCCTTCCCTTCTCCTTTCCTTCTCATCCATCCATGCATTCATCATCTACATAGCCCTTTTTATCCAGCTATTTATCTATCCCTTTATATAAGTACAATAGTTTTACATCTCTGTAGTTTGTTACATAAATTTTGCATTGTCACTGATTTTCAGATGTTTTGAATCTTACCCTCTCATGTGCAACCTTTAATCTGTGGGATCTTCTGGCTCTGCTAGGCAGGGTGGCCCATGGGAATTTATGGCCTTTTATTCTGTTACAAATTCCTTGCAATCAAGAAGCTGGTGTTTTTCTTAATGTAACTAAACAAAAACAGAAGATCACCCAGAACTTGAGGAGTTTGCACTAAAGATTTTTTTTAAAAATTTCTGCCTGCAGAATTTCATCACACAGCCTTGTCTTTACTTACTCTCTCATATCCCTCCAGACGTGGGCCCCTGGTGGTTCCTTGGTCTCTAGACCAGGAGTCCCCAACCTCTGGGATCTAATGCCTGATGATCTGAGGCTGAGCTGATATAATAATAATAAAAATAAAGTGCACAATCAATGCAATGTGCTTGAATCATCCTGAAACCACCCCCTCCATCCCCAGTGTGTGGAAAAATTATCTTCCATTGAAACCGGTCCCTGGTGCCAAAAAGGCTGGGGACCGCTGCTTTAGAGATAGTTTCTTAGGGCAGGATTGGAAATATCTTGGCCAAGATCCCCACAGAAGCATCATGAAGGGTAATTTTTGATAGGTAACAAAAAAATAATGGTGATTTGGCCTTGGAATACGGAATGAAGCAGGGCAAAGACTAATAGAGTTTTGCCAAGAAAATGCACTGGTCATAACAAACACCCTCTTCCAACAACACAAGAGAAGACTCTACACATGGACATCACTAGATGGTCAACACCGAAATCAGATTGATTATATTCTTTGCAGCCAAAGATGGAGAAGCTCTATACAGTCAGCAAAAACAAGACCAGGAGCTGACTGTGGCTCAGACCATGAACTCCTTATTGCCAAATTCAGACTGAAATTGAAGAAAGTAGGGAAAACCACTAGACCATTCAGGTATGACCTAAATCAAATCCCTTATGATTATACAGTGGAAATGAGATATAGATTTAAGGGCCTAGATCTGATAGATAGAGTGCCTGATGAACTATGGAATGAGGTTTGTGACATTGTACGGGAGACAGGGATCAAGACCATCCCCATGGAAAAGAAATGCAAAAAAGCAAAATGGCTGTCTGGGGAGGCCTTACAAATAGCTGTGAAAAGAAGAGAAGTGAAAAGCAAAGGAGAAAAGGAAAGATATAAACATCTGAATGCAGAGTTCCAAAGAATAGCAAGAAGAGATAAGAAAGCCTTCTTAAGCGATCAATACAAAGAAATAGAAGAAAACAACAGAATGGGAAAGACTAGGGATCTCTTTAAGAAAATCAGAGATACCAAAAGAATATTTCATGCGAAGATGAGCTCAATAAAGGACAGAAATGGTATAGACCTAACAGAAGCAGAAGATACTAAGAAGAGATGGCAAGAATACACAGAAGAACTGTACAAAAAAGATCTTCACGACCCAGATAATCACGATGGTGTGATCACTGACCTAGAGCCAGACATCCTGGAATGTGAAGTCAAGTGGGCCTTAGAAAGCATCACTACAAACAAAGCTAGTGGAGGTGATAGAATTCCAGTTGAGCTATTCCAAATCCTGAAGGATGATGCTGTGAAAATGCTGCACTTAATATGCCAGCAAATTTGGAAAACTCAGCAGTGGCCACAGGACTGGAAAAGGTCAGTTTTCATTCCAATCCCAAAGAAAGGCAATGCCAAAGAATGCTCAAACTACCACACAATTGCACTCATCTCACACGCTAGTAAAGTAATGCTCAAAATTCTCCAAGCCAGGCTTCAGCAATACGTGAACCGTGGACTTCCTGATGTTCAAGCTGGTTTTAGAAAAGGCAGAGGAACCAGAGATAAAATTGCCAACATCTGCTGGATCACTGAAAAAGCAAGAGAGTTCCAGAAAAACATCTATTTCTGCTTTATTGACTATGCCAAAGCCTTTGACTGTGTGGATCACAATAAACTGCGGAAAATTCTGAAAGAGATGGGAATACCAGATCACCTGACCTGCCTCTTGAGAATCCTGTATGCAGGTCAGGAAGCAACAGTTAGAACTGGACATGGAACAACAGATTGGTTCCAAATAGGAAAAGGAGTTCATCAAGGCTGTATATTGTCACCCTGTTTATTCAACTTCTATGCAGAGTACATCATGAGAAACGCTGGACTGGAAGAAACACAAGCTGGAATCAAGATTGCCGGGAGAAATATCAATAACCTCAGATATGCAGATGACACCACCCTTATGGCAGAAAGTAAAGAGGAACTACAAAGCCTCTTGATGAAAGTGAAAGTGGAGAGTGAAAAAGTTGGCTTAAAGCTCAACATTCAGAAAATGAAGATCATGGCATCTGGTCCTATCACTTCATGGGAAATAGATGGGGAAACAGTGGAAACAGTGTTTTATTTTTCTGGGCTCCAAAATCACTGCAGATGGTGACTGCAACCATGAAATTAAAAGATGCTTACTTCTTGGAAGTAAAGTTATGACCAACCTAGATAGCATATTCAAAAGCAGAGACATTACTTTGCCAACAAAGGTTCGTCTAGTCAAGGCTATGGTTTTTCCTGTGGTCATGAATGGATGTGAGAGTTGGACTGTGAAGAAGGCTGAGCGCCAAAAAATTGATGCTTTTGAACTGCGGTGTTGGAGAAGACTCTTCAGAGTCCCTTGGACTGCAAGGAGATCCCACCAGTCCATTCTGAAGGAGATCAGTCCTGGGATTTCTTTGGAAGGAATGATGCTAAAGCTGAAACTCCAGTACTTTGGCCACCTGATGGGAAGAGTTGACTCATTGGAAAAGACGCTGATGCTGGGATTGATTGGGGGCAGGAGGAGAAGGGGACGGCAGAGGATGAGATGGCTGGATGGCATCACTGACTCGATGGACGTGAGTCTGAGTGAACTCCGGGAGTTGGTGATGGACAGGGAGGCCTGGCGTGCTGTGATTCATGGGATTGCAGAGTCAGACACAACTGAGCGACTGATCTGATCTGATCTGAACATCTTGATCAGGAGAAGGGGGCAACAGAGGATGAGATGGTTGGACACCATCACTGACTTGATGGACATGAGTTTGAGCAAACTCCGAGAGACAGTGAAGGATAGGGAAACTTGGTATGCTGCAGCCCCTGGAGTCACAAAGAGTCAGACACGACTGAGCAACTGAACAATAACAACATCTGTATGGGTGTTATAATTTTTTTTTCAAAGTTATCATTCATGAACTCAGCACTTATGCACTGTGAATCAAGGTGTCTCGAGTTCTATTCCAAGCTGAGTCTCAACTTTTTTTTGCCAGCACTTCAATTCTTTGGGCCTCAGTTTCCCCTATCTACATAAGGGAAGGAGAGAGGGTCAATACCTAGGGTACCAAATGCTTGCTGAGATCACTCCCAGATCAGCAGTTATGTTGTTCCCTGAAGATTCTAATGGCCCCATCCTTGATGGACATGGAGGCATTCTTCTCATGAACTGCCAGTCAACAGTGGACTTACCATGGGCACACACGCACCAGGAACCTGAGTAGATACTAATTTGGGGGTGGGCGAGTTGGGTGGAGGGAGATTCCAGGGTCTGATTTCCCCAAGCGAAGCTGTACAGTCTGCTCGTGTTGGGCCTCTGTGTCTCTCCTCATCCTCTGCGTGAGATGAGCGAGGTGAGTAAGGCTGTATGTGTGTATAGACAGATATGATGGATAATTTATTACATGCATACTCCATGGCACCCGGTGGGACTTCTTGAATATCCCCAGAAACAAAGAGAAGATGGAGCAATGGGGAGAAAGAGCAGACACTCCACTGAATGTGCCCTTGCGGGCCTGCTAGAAGAGCTGAGGTGTTTGCTTCCAAAGACCAGGGGCCGCGAAGACAATGTGTTTCCTGCTTTCAAGGGCAAAGTTAGCCCTCGTGGCTCCGGGCCTGGGCACTCAGCCACAGCTGCTACCCTGCCACGTCCTCAGGGGTGGGACGGGAAGGCAGTGCCTGGGAATGGCTTCCTGATCCCCGCAAAACAACTTCACCCGCAACCCTCATGAAGGTGGGCTCTTCCAGACACCCTCACTATTGACATGGCCAGCCTGCTGTGATGCGCTAAGCAAAGAATGGGCACTCCAATGCCCTTATGCCTCTTATCTAGGACTGCCTTGGAATGGCCTCCTTGCTTCCACGGGACTTACCAAAACAGAATGCTGAAAGGCCTCATCCAAGGCCACTTGGCAAGCTGGTGGCCTCCAGACTTTAGCACACACCCAGGCCTAGTGGGAGGGACCAGGCCAGGATTTCCACCCTCATCCCCTAATTCTTACACGACTCCCTGCTGCCCCTTTGCAAGTGCCTGAAATGTCCAGAGATGAGAGTCATTCCTTGTACATAGGGTCTGCCAATTAAGATTCAAGTCTTAGGGCAGAAATAGCACTTCAGGCTCTTATCAGACATTTACCTTAGTGGAATATTCTTCCTCATACCCCTTTCTGAGAGAATTAGGCAGAAGCCAGCTAGCGGTAAAGAATCTGCCTGCCAATGCAGGAGACACAGGAGGTACAGGTTCGATCCCTGCATTGGGAAGATTCCCTGGAGGAAGAAATGGCAGCACAGTTCAGTATTCTTGCCTGGAGAATCCCATGGACAGAGGAGCCTGGTGGGCTACAGCCCGTGGGGTTGCAAAGAGTCAGACATGACTGAGCAACTGAACACATACACATACAGCACTTCCTGGAATGAGACCCTACTAGGCTGTGAGAGAAGGAAGGAAAAGAGGAAAAGACAGTGGAGTAGGGGGTAGGAGGTGGGGACTGATCCTGCTTTCAGCAGACTAGCTAACCCCAGGTTGCAACTTGATTCCTTCATCTTCCTCTTGGGAGTGTGTTTGAAATACCAAGCACTAAATATTCTGGGAATTGACATGTTTAATTAAGTGGAGGTTTACTCACGTTTATTTACCTGCTATCTTCACTGATTTTTTCTGCCTCCCTCTGTTTCCTAAACAGAAGTAGCTCCAGGGACTCACCAGCTCCCTTTTTCCTCTACCCACTTTCTCCATTTGGGAAAACCACTTTTTCAGCTTTAAGTATCACAATCAGGAGGCTGCACCTCCCCAGTGACTCTCTAATCCAAGGGTTGGCAAACTTTTACTGTGAGGAGCCAGAGAGTCAGTACTTCAGGCCTTTTGGGACATCTATCTCTAGCGAAATGCCATCTTCACAGCATGGAAGTGGCCAGAGACAACTTGTAAGTGAATAGGGATGGCTGTGATTCAATAAAACTTTATTTACGAACACTGAAATTTGAATTTCATGTAATTTTCACTTGTCACAAAATGTTCTTCTTTTTCAGATGTTTTCCCCCCCAGCCACTTAAATATGTAAAAACTATTCACAGACCTTACAAAAAGGCAGACTGTGACCCTCTGGGACCTGGATTGGGCCCAAGTTGGGAGTGGGTTAACCGCCCTGCAAATTCCATTCCTCCCACTGTCCAAAAACACCCTCAGCCTTGACACTTATAATATGAAAATCGCCCTGTCCTTTATCCACCCCACAAAATAACTGCTTCTCCTAACTTCCTTATTTCTCTGAGGATACCAGAGTTTTCACAGGAACCCAGGCTGGAACTCTGAGGGTCTGTGTAGTTCCCATTTGTCATCCCATATGCAAATCTAGCATCCCAACCCAACTGCTGACCCATCCTCAATGCTTCCAGCATCTGTTGATCTCACCTGTGCAAGATGTCCTGTGTATACAAACTAATTCTCCTATAGCAACACTTCCATCATAGAACTCCTGCACGTGTTGAACCAGCCTGTAGGATCCTCCGCCTTTCTACATGCAGTTTCCCCTCTGATGGAGTTTCCTAGTTTCATCCCTTGCTATTTCCCTATGCAGATCCTCTGTGCAAAGCAAATGATCAGCCTTCAAAAGGCGACAACTACATGCTGAAGCACGGGGGTCCGAAGCTCTATGTCTTTCCTCTTGATCACCTCCTCTCTTCCTCTAGCCCTGAGCTCCTTTCCTAAACTCATGGACCTATCAAAAGGCTCATGGCCAATCATGATAAGACATCACGTCACACACAGTAGAGTGGTTAGCATAGAAAGGCTGACAACGACTAGTGTTGGCAAGAAGGTGGGGAAATTGGAAACCTCATATAGTGCTGGTGGGGATATAAAATGGTGTAGTCACTTTGGAAAATAATCTGGCAGTTCCTTAAGAGGTTAAGCAATTCCACATCCAAGAGAAAAGAAAATATAGGTCCACACATTACAGTAGAAACTAACACAACATTGTAAATTCACTATATTCCAATACAAATTAAAAAAATATGTCCACACATAAAACTTGCCCACAAAATTCACAGCAGCATTGTTCACAGTAGTTAAAAAGTAGAAACAAGCCAAATGATCATTAACTCATGAATGGATAAACATGCAAGGTCACATATTGTATGATTCTGTCACATGAAATGTTCAGAACAGGCAAGTCTATAGAGCTAGAAAGTAGATTACTGGTTACCTAGGACTGGGGTGGGATTGAAGGAATAGGAGAAATGAGGGGTAACTGCTAATGGGTATAGGGTTCTTTCAGGATTGATGAAGATGCTCTAAAACTGATGATGGTGATACACAATTTCATGTATAAGGAGCTGAAAACCCACTGAACTGTACACTTTTAAATGGCTGAACTATATGCTCTATGAATTACACCTCAATAAAGTTGTTTTATGTTTTAAAGAAAGGCTCATGTCAAATTAGATCACTGTAAGTTATCAAAGAAAAAATTATCTTCATTTTGTAGCTAAATTATCATCTGTTCCACTCATCTGACATTATGGCACCCTACTCCAGTACTCTTGCCTGGAGAATCCCATGGACGGAGGAGCCTGGTGGGCTCCAGTCCATGGGGTCGTTGGGAGTCGGGCACGACTGAGCGACTTCACTTTCACTTTTCACTTTCATGCATTGGAGAAGGAAATGGCAACCCACTCCAGTGTTCTTGCCTGGAGAATCCCAGGGATGGGGGAGCCTGGTGGGCTGCCGTCTATGGGGTCGCACAGAGTTGGACACGACTGAAGCAACTTAGCAGCAGCAGCAGCATAATTTTTTATGCTTATATTTTAATTTCCCAACTCCTTGTACTTTCTCATACTTTTGCATATCAATGCCTGTGTTTGTTATTTAATTCAGAAGACAATTCCCACGGGTTAAAATGATGTAGATTGAACCAGAGCTGGAGATGATAGCTTATACAGTGTGGGTGTGACAAACACAACTTCAGGGGCCATGTTGATGTGAAATGATGAAGTGGGGAAAAAACAGTCTTCAGTTTCACTCATGAATTGATGTGCTTTGCTTTTAGTACTTGGACATTGTTAATTGGGAATAGGTTGCCTCAGATCCACAGCAGAATGCCTAAAAATTAGGATATCTGGTTATGCTTATGCTGCAGTTTCCCCATTCATAAAAAGCCAAAGTAGACAGAACCATATACATATACATATATTAAGTTATTAATGGTGCCGCTGGTGGTAAAGAATCCGCCTACCAATGCAGGAGATGCCAGAGACATGGGTTCGATCCCCGGGCTGGGAAGATTCCTTGGAGGAGGGCATAGCAACCCACTCCAATATTCTTGCCTGGGAAATCACATGAACAGAGGAGGCTGGAGGGCTATGTTCATGGGGTCGCAGAGAGTCGGACGTGACTGAGCAAACACACACCTATCAACCTACTATGTGCACAGTGTTGGACCTAAAGACTATTAAAGCAAATTCAGTAAGTTATTAATGACCATAGCTGTCAGATTTCTATATACTAAGCACAAGATATGGTAAGTTCTGTTTGCTAATTTTTTTCTAAAGTTTATATTTGGGATATGGTTATTGGAAATATATCAATTAGTAAAATATTAAAGTGTGCATTATAGGTCTATAATCAATATATATTGACTAGGTCAGCAAGAAATTAAGGATATGGGAAAAAATAGAGTACTATTTGGGTTTAGCATTTTCTGGAGAGTATACATAATCCAGTACATAAATTATATCCAAGTAAATGCTCTCAACACAAGAGTTAAGTTACATTAATAGCATTCTTGGGTCTCAAAAGAACTTTCTACTCGAGGATACTATCCAGAGTAAAGATGTAGCAATCTAGTAAATTATGTTAAGTTTTCATGTCAGGGAAGTATCCTTTCAGGAAAGGTCAGAAATCATTTATCTCTCAAGTATCTTAATTTGAATAAGCTAACTCTCAGCAAGCGAAAATGCAAAGTCAAAGCTGTAGGCATAGCAGAACCCTTGGAAGACCAACTTCCCACCGACTGTTTCACAATCTCATTTTCAAGATTCCTCACTTCCTTGAGGACCACCCACAGCCTGGGCAAGCTTGCCAAAGCTAGAGTTCCCACCCAGAGGTGTGGGGCCATGGTTACAGTTAGTAGAAAACTGCACTGAATCGTTTGGAATGTCCTTTCTATGTATCTGCTCTGGGGAACCCGTTAATGGTGGTGACTACAGATTCAGAATTGGAATCCTCACTCATCACACTGGCTTTGCCTTAAAGACTATGAGTTTTCTTTTGCCACTGTAACGAATTACCATAAACTCAGTGGCCTAAAACAGCACACATTTGTTATCTTCCAATTCTAAAGGCCCAAAGTCTGAATTCACTTTCGCTGGGCTAAAATCAAGGTGTCAGCTAGAATGGTTCCCTCTACAGGCTTTAGAGAAGACTCCATCTCATTGCCTTCTATGGTTTCTAGAGGCCACTGCTATTCCTTGGCTCATGGCCTCTTCTTGGTTCTTCAATGCATCATGTCTTCCAGTCTCTCTCTGCCTCTCTTGTACAAGAAGCTCTGTGATTACACTGGGTCCACAAGGGTAATCCACAATAATCTCACCACGTCAAGATCCTTAATTTAAGCAATCTGCAGAAACCCTTTTGTCACGTAAAGTGACATATTCATGGGATTCTGGGATTAAGACATGGATGTCTTTGGGGGCCATTATTCTACCACAGAAATGCAACAAAGAGGCGGCCTCCTTGAGGCCTCCATCATCACCATCATCACTGCCTCTAAACACCTACAACAGTCCAGACACGGGCAGTCAGCACTCTCTACCCATCACTTCATGTTGTTCTTAACATTGGAGTGGAATGCTGGCTCAGCCATTTCAAACATGCTAACACTGAAGCTCTGGGAGGCTTAATGACTTGTCAAGAGTCCCAGAGCCCTGAGTCCTGGCACCTCTTACTGCAAAGGCTGTGACTGAAAACCCTGTCAGAGAATTCTGGTTGGCCTCTCACAGTCACTACAACCACTTCCGTCTGGGGTTATAGGAAAACACCATGTCCTCATCATCCCACCTTCTCCTGTTCAGTCTCATGCAGCCCCCAGGTCTTGCTGCCAGCCCAGTGCCCAGCAAAAACCTGGATGGATAAGGGTTACACTGCATCCAACCCATCTGTCTGCCTCACTGTGGAGTGGACCCAGTCCTGTGACATTTATTGAGTGCCCTCTATGCACTAGGCATGATACCAGGCCCTGGCAGTTCAACTTTATGGCAAATCATTCTGTACAGGCATAACACATTTTACTGTACTTTGCACTTTTTAAATTGCTTGCTCACACTTCACAGACATTTTTTTATTAATTGAAGGTTCACTTTCACTTTTCACTTTCCTGCATTGGAGAAGGAAATGGCAACCCACTCCAGTGTTCTTGCCTGGAGAATCCCAGGGACGGGGGAGCCTGGTGGGCTGCCGTCTATGGGGTCGCACTGAGTCGGACACGACTGAAGTGACTTAGCAGAAGCATGCAAGGGACAAATTTGCATCAGGAAAGTTTATTTGTGCCATTTTGCCAACAGCATTTGCTCACTGTGTTTGTGTTACATTTGGGAATTTTCACAGTATTTCAAATGTTTTCATTATGATTATGTTTGTTATAGTGATCTGTGATTGATGATCTTTCATGTTACTGTTGCAAAATGGTTACTACTGTTTGATGGCTGAGATTGATAGCTGGTATTTTTTAATCAAGGCATATACATTCTCTTTAGACATAATACTATTGCAGATTTAATAGACTAGAGTATAGTATAAACATAACTTTAATATGGAAAAAATTTGTGTGATTTGATTTATTGTGATACTGACTTTATTGTGGTAATCTGGAACCAAACCCACAATATTTGAGATGTATGCCTGTATATTGTTGATGCCACACATTTACAATTGTAGTAGTACAACTTGTCCTATACTTTATGCTCAAAAACAAGTAGTTATTCCTGATTCTAATTACCAGGGTATTTAAAATGCATGAGAACATGAGATACAGATACTTAAGATTTAGTCACTATCTTTTCCCTACCAAGCCAATAGTCTTTGACTTTTACTTGGTTCGCTAATTTTAGGAAATTATAAGTAAAGATTCTTTCTTATTTCCAAGGGAGATTGGGGCACAGAATAGCTATTTGGTCCTGAAAGAGAAAGAAAAATAACCCAGGGGGAACCCAGCCTAAGGCAGCCACTTGTAGAGACAGTGAGCCAGCCCTGAGAAGCATCCAGATCAGATATACCATGTCTGCAAAGGCTGGCTTGTCCCAGGACTATGACAGACCACTTGAATTCACCTGCCTGGTTTATTTGGATTATGCCTAGAAAGTCTCAAAGTACTCCGGGAAAACTCAGCTCATCACTGTTTTGAGACTGGGCACATAAATTGCTGGGGCCAGAGAGTGTTTTTTAAAGATGGAAGAGGCTTGAGCATATATCTTTGCATTCTGGGGGTAGAGGCAGGAGAATGGAAGCAATTAAAGATAGAAAAAAAGAAAAAGAGTCACAGACTGGAAACAATCCATCCACCAGAGAAATAAACAAGAAGTGGTACATCTGTACAACAAAATACAACTCAGTGAGCAAAAGGCATGACCCACTGCTACACACAACAAGGTAGATGAATCTCAATACCATTAACTTGAGTGAAAAAGGACAGACACAAAAGAGTATAGACTGCCTGATTCCATTTACATGAAATTCTAGAAAATGCAAACTAATTTAGAGGGACAGAAAATAGATCAGTGGATTCCTAAGGTTAGAAGCAGAGACAGGAATGAACAGCAGAGAAGTACTAGGGAAGTTTTGGAGGTGATGGATATCTTGTTTGTGGCAGTGGTTTCGTGATGTTAAAACTCAATGACTTGTACATTTTAAATGGAAGCCATTCATTGTATATATGTTATACCTCAATAAAGCTGATTTACAAAGAGACAGGGAGGCTCCTTTGGGTCCTGTGGACTGGAAGGGGAACATGTCTTTCATGGAGAAGGAAGGGAAAAAGGCCAAGGCAGAGAGAGTCTCAGATCCATCCATAGGTGGAGAGAGAAGAGAGTGGTTAGCCACCATTCATATGTCTCAAACAAGTCAATCCTAAAGGAAATCAACCCTGAATATTCATTGGAAGGACTGTTGCTGAAGCTGAAGCTCCAATACTTTAGCCATTTGATGCGAAGAGCTGACTCACTAGAAAAGACCCTGATGCTGGGAAAGACTGAAGGCAAGAGGAGAAGGGATCAACAGAGGATGAGATGGTTAAGGGATCAACAGAGGATGAGATGGTTGGATGATATCACTGAGTCAATGGACATGAGTTTGAGCAAACTCTGGGAGATAGTGAAGAACAGGGAAGCCTGGCATACTGCAGTCCATGGGGTTGCAAATAGTCGGACATGACTGAGCAACCGAACAGCAACAATATGTCTGAAAGCTTTTGCAAAAGCTCCCTGCATTCCTATCCCCAGCAGAGTCTCCTTTGAATATGCACATTCATGTCAATCACCATGAGATCAATTCAAACCTGAAGAGAGACTCCTATGGCCACATCTTAACCCACCATGTGTTCTCTCCAGGCGGAAGATTTATGAGGTCTAATCTTCACATGCCTCCAAATCCAGCCCACTTTCAGTTTGGTATTCCTGTCATGTGGAGCCACTCGGAGCCTCAGCAGGAACTGGCTAATGTGTTCCTAGTGGCATTTTCTTTGATTTCTTCCTATGCAACATAAATCACTGGCAGCTCCAGAAGCCAGAGAAGGTGGGTGTAAAGGCTTAGTCAGAAAGCTTGGGGCTGGGAGGGGAGCCTGAAAGATAGGGATCTGTGAGTGCCTCCCTAGTTAGCAACTCTTTCAGTGAACCACTTACTGGAGTCTATCTGACAGCGTTTTGCAGTAATGAAGACACAGCCATAGCAACCAGACGACAAAGAGAACCACAGCCTTCTGGAAAAGGGCTGCAAGTCTCTGAAGAGATATTACCACTGTGCAGCTTCCATTTCTCTCTGTGTTTGTTTCCTTTCAGTAGCTACTGGAGATAGATGTGCTTTTTTTTCTACACTGCCAAACTAGGCAAGTTTTGATTTACCACAGCTGGGGGCATGGGCCTAGGACCGGAATGCTGCAATGAGCAGAAATATTCGATTGCAACTATTTTTTCTCAATCATTAAAAAATACCACCCTCAGAACATGCTTTCTTGGTGCCCAGCTAATATCTAGTGTTTTATATATTCACAATAATCTTTTTACCCTTCTGCAAAAACAGGAAGTTGAGATTAAGTAGAAAAACCAAAAAGCCCTTCCCTTGACACTGCGCTAAACTGAAAGTCCCTCATGAGCACAAGTTTCTCATGTAACTGGGAAGCCAGGCAATGTCCCCACTCTTGGGTTACAGGAGATGAGTTTTGGTCATGCTACTTCTCTACTTTTAAAAAAGAATAATGATGTGAGACTCCCTCCAAAAGAGGATTAAAAAATGTGACTATGTGTGGGATGGTAACCATGGCATGAAAGTACCATTTAGGACTCAGCCCTCTGGTGAAATGCAGCCTGCTGTCTCTCACCACCCACCAAAACACATGCCTGCCCTCCGTGTAAAAGTGAACAGGCTCCCAAGTGAAATGAAAATAGATACTCAAAAAACACATATACAGAAATGTTCATTCAGCACTAGTCACAACAGCTAAAAGGTAGACACTGCCTGAATGTCCATCAGTGGATGAATGGATAAACAAAATGTGGTCTAGCCACACAACGGCGTGTTACTTGGCTGTAATGGTGCATGAGGTACTGACACATGCTACAATATGCATGACCCTCAGGACTTAAAGCTAAATGAAAGGAGCCAGACCCAAAAGGTCACATGTTGTATGATTCCATTTATAGGAAATGTCCAGACAAGGCAAATCCACAGAGACAGAAAGCAGATTGATGGCTGCCCAAGGCTGGAGGTAGAGAAACTGGGCGTGCCTGCTGAACGGGTCTGGGGTTTTTGTGAGGGTGATGCAAAAGTTCTGGAACTAGATAGAAGTGGTGGTTTAACAACAGGGGGAATTTACTAAAGGCCACTGAATTGTACACTTTCAAGTAGTCCATTTTATGGGAATTTTACCTCAAATTTTAAAACTTCTAAGTCAAAATAGTGTCATAAGGTCACACAAAAACTTTAATACAAATAATGCATTCAACAATAAAATATCAAAGAATCAGTCACTATTTTTTTAAAAAGCAGCCTGTACTAGACTTACTGTGTTGATCAGTGCAGAATGTATATAAACGCTGAATCCCTTTGTTTTACACCTGAAACTAGTATACACGGTATGCCAATTATAGTTCAACAAAAAGTATATATGTACAAAACAAGACATTAAAAAAAGCAGCCTGCCAAGCAGATGTGTTCAATTCAGTTAATATCAAGTGAGCCTTCTATACCTCAACTAGAGGAGGAAAGACATGGAAATAAAGCTCACCAGGGGGATAGGGATGTGAACAGGGCAGGGTGGGTGGGGTTGGGGGGAGCAGGGACTAGGCGTAGCTGGGAGACCTGCTTTGCCCAAAGGGCCACCAGCATGGTGGAAGACAAATGCCGACAGCATCCCTTGGTCCAGGAGGCCACACCTGCCTCAGCTGGAATCTCATGGAAAAATGAATTAGTAAGGCAAGAAGCTCAAAGGAGCGACAAAGAGTATAGTAAATTGGATCACTGAAAAAGCAAGAGAATTTCAGAAAAACATCTACTTCTGCTTCATTGACTAGGCTAAAGTCTTTGACTATGTGGATCACAACAAACTGTGGAAAATTCTTCAAGAGATGGGAATACCAGACCACCTGCGTCTTGAGCAATCTGCATGCAGGTCAAGAAGCAACAGTTAGAACCGGACATGGAACAACAGACTGGTTCCAAATTGGTAAAGGAGTATGTCAAGGCTGTATATTGTCACCCTGCTTATTTAACTTATATGCAGAGTACATCATGTGAAATGCTGGGATGGATGAAGCACAAGCTGGAATCAAGATTGCTGGGAGAAATATCAATAACCTCAGATAGGCAGATGACACTACCCTTATGGCAGAAAGTGAAGAGGAACTAAAGAGCCTCTTGATAAAAGTGAAAGAGGAGAGTGAAAAAGTTGGCTTAAAGCTCAACATTCAAAAAACAAAGATCATGGCATCCAGTCCCATCATTTTATGGCAAATAGATGGGAACAATGGAAACAATGACAGATTTTACTTTCTTGGGCTCCAAAATCACTGCAGTCATGAAATTAAAAGATGCTTGCTCCCTGGAAGAAAAGCTATGACAAACTTAGACAGCATATTAAAAAGCAGAGATATTACTTTGCTGACAAAGGTCTGTCTAGTTAAATCTATGGTTTTTCCAGTAGTCATGTATGGATGTGAGAGTTGGACCATAACGAAAGCTGAGGGCCGAAGAATTGATGCTTTTAAACTATGGTGTTGGAGAAGACTCTTGAGAGTCCCCTGGACTGCAAGGAGATCAAACCAGTCCATCCTAAAGGAAATCAGTCCTGAATATTCATTGGAAGGACTGATGCTGAAGCTGAAACTCCAATACTTTGGCCACCTAATGTGAAAACTGACTCATTGGAAAAGACCCTGATGCTGGGAAAGATTGAAGGCAGGAGAAGAAGGGTATGACAGAGGATGAGATGGTTGGAAGGCATCACAGACGTTATGGACATGAGTTTGAGCAAGCTCTGGGAATTGGTGATGGACAGGAATGCCTGATGTGCTGCAGTCCATGGGGTCACAAAGAGTCGGACATGACTGAGCGACTGAACTGACTGAACTGAAATGCTTACAGTGTTTACAGGTAGCAAAGCTCTTCCAGCCCGGACTCCTCACAGGCTGAAGGAGGGTGTAGAGTAAGCTTGAGTACTAACAGAGAGTCAGGGCTGCTGCTCCTTGACTGGCTCACCGCATGACTCTGAACTTCGTCAAGCCATCTAACTTTCTGGGTCTTGGTTTCCTTTGCTAAGTGCTTCCCAGACTGAACTGACATCACCCATGTCTATGGGACACTCAAAACACAGAAACGCCCTTAGCGTTGCAGAAAAGGCCCCTGAGAGATTAAGCAGAGTTTCTCAGACTTGAATTCCTAAGGTTTGTTAGTACTCAGATTGCTGGTCTCCATTTCCAGTTTCTGATCCAACGAGTCTAGGGTGGAGACCTGAAAATGTTCATCTCTAACAGGATCCTCATGAGGCTGATACTTCACCACACTTTGGGAGCCAAAGATAAACTAAACTAGTTCTTACCAACACTGGCTGATCATCAGAATCACCCTCAAAGTATTTTAATAAAAAGCTACCAGGGCCTCACTCCATATGTAGTAAACCTGGGACCCTGCCGAGTCTAGATCCTTCTGTCGAGCTTTCCATCCTGTGCTGCTTCTGAGAGGTGGGCCTGAGGCTGGGCTCTTACAGTGGATGGGATTCAGAAGGTGGGAGGGATGGATGCTGGGGCTGGCTTGAGACAGAATGAGCCAGAAAAAGCTCCAGGTCAGGAATCATGGAACCATGACCCCATTTATCTTAGATAAAATGTACTGACCAATCACTGCATGTATTTAGTACCTGAAGACGTGAGGGAGGGAGATGCAATAGGACAAGAAAAATGGCTTTTGCACAGACACACTTGGGAAAGGCCCCTGGAGACTTCACAAAATGTTCCAGACACTGTCGGTGGCAATATTTATTCCTACATTCTTTTTCCTTTTCCCAGAACTAAGTCTAAATAATAATAACAGCTTTCAAATAAAAATACTGTAGTATAAATTCTAAGGAATGAAATCCAATTTACTGACATCTTAAAGTGTGTCCTGAGATGCCATTTCACGGAGTCCCTGGAAAGATGACTGTTCACTGAATATTTAGCTGGTGGAAGGGAGGGAAAGAGAAGTTCTGTTTCCCTGGTTATTGCTTCCAAACCCAGACATCTCACAGCACAGATGCCAACCTGCGTGGCTGAGCTTGCTTAGAGCAACTCCTGACGATTATTCAGATATTTGACCTAGACTTGCCAGTTTAACCTTAAATCGTCTGCTAGAACAAAAACAACAGGCAAGACCATCCTATGGCTTGAGAATAAAACAGGATGTATTTGCTGGTGGGCAGGCACATAGAACACGGGAGTCAAGCGGTAAGCTTCTATGACGGGTCATTTAAAAATTCTCCCAAGAGTTAACTTGGACCAACTGGCAACCCCCCTTCTTGCCCCTAACCTTGCAATAGGACTAAACCACCTGGCTTGTCTTCTATACAAATGTGAGTGGTGCAATCATACCGCTCTTGGGCTGGCTATTAGGAGAATTCTCCCTAGCAACTGCATGTTTCATAAAAGTGCTTTTGAAGAAAAGTGCACATTCTTTGATGCCATGCTGTTCTATACTTTAGCTCCTCACAGCACTTAGCACAAGGCTGAACACAGCTCATTCACAATGTACTTTTCTTTTTCACTCAAAAGAGTATACAGCAGAGTCTTTAGATGATTGAATTGGTTTAGTCACTAATGAGAAAGTGCTGCCTTGAATATATATCTTTAATGGTTCTACAGAAACCATATTATAGACCATGATGTCATCCCTGGATTTTTCTTCTGAGGCTCTCTTCTTAATCCATTTTATTCTACAGCCATTGAATATAGTCTTTCTATGCCTCATGGCATAGAAGTTTCATAAAAGTGCTTTTCAAGAAAAGTGCACATGAAATTAAAAGATGCTTGCTTCTTAGAAGAAAGCTATGACAGCTATGACAAACCCTGACAGCGTTTTAAAAAGCAGAGACATTACTTTACCGACAAAGATCCATATAGTCAAAGCTATGGTTTTTCCAGTAGTCATGTGTGGACGTGAGAGCTGGACCATAAACAAGACTGAGTGTCAAAGAATTGATGCTTTCGAACTGTGGTGTTGGAGAAGACTCTTGAGAGTCCCTTGGACTGCAAGGAGATCAAATCAGTCAATCCTAAAGGAAATCAGTCCTGAATATTCATTGGAAGGAGTGATGGCTGAAGCTGAAGCTCCAATATTTTGGCCACCTGATGCAAAGAACTAACTCATTGGAAAAGACCCTGATGCTGGGAAAGACTGGAGCCAGGAGGAGAAGGGGATGACAGAGGACAAGATGGTTAAATGGCATCACCAACCCAATGGGCATGAGTTTGAGAAAACTCCAGGAGATGATGAGGTATGGGGAAACCTGGTGTGCTACGGTGCACAGGGTTGGACACGACTGAGCAGTTGAATAATGACAACATGCCTCATGGACTGAGTCAATTGGGAGCAGTGGAAGGAGAGCTGACCAGGAGTCAGATCTGGGTTTGAGTCTTTGTTTAGTGTTGGGTAGCTGGATGACCCCAGACCCACCAGTTAAGCTCTTTCAGTCTCCGTTTCTTTGTCTGAGAAATACACAGAACAGTACTCAATTTAGCCATGACTCATCCCTTCAACTTGACCATTAGCAATATGAAAGCAAAGACAGAGCTATTGGTCCCTTTGGTCAAACTCCATGTTACCTGCTGAGCATCTCATGAGCTAAGGAAATACTTGCAGAACTGGTGTTTGGAGGAAGAAAGGGATAAAGGAAGAAATGACTCTAGGGTTCAGGAGAAGTGAGAAACTCAGAATTATTTATTCCCATTTTCTTCTAGTCTGTGTTTTCTTGGCCGAAGAGACAGAGGATTGCAGCAATGTTTGTAAGTGGCAGCAGGGCAGGTGATGTTTGTGCAAGCCCGTGGAACTCAAGAGAGGCTCAGAGATTTTGGAAATCCATCAACCTGTCAGCCCCACCACCTTACTGTCTATCTTGGAATGCCAACAGGGACGTTTGCCGGTGAATGATGTTTGCTAGGTACTAACAAATCATCCAAAGAATGATGCGATGTGATCTGACATGTGCTAACATGTCAGATATGATTGCTGTGTTTGTTGTCAGCCCCTTCGAGGGAATTATGGGAAGATTTCTCTTAAATGGCACAGTCTAGACCATTTTCCTGCCTTTTCCCCTGTTGATAGGTCCCACGTGAAGGTTACTATGGGAAACACTCCCTACTGATCCATGAGTCATGTCTGCAGCCTGGAAGGTTCCAACAGCAACACTATTATCCTCAGGCAAAGGTCCTCTGGGATTTTATCTGAGCTGTAGAAAGACAGCCTGGTGGCAGGAAGAATATCTTATAAACAAAACTAAAAGAACTGGGTGTTTATTCACTTACATTGCTGGAAAAAAATAAATCAACAAGGCTACAAGTTAGTTGGATGAGCAAAACTGACTACCTTTTAAGCTCTGAAAGGCTCAGGAACAATTGTGTGATGTCCACAGAGAGTTCATTTTCGAATCATTTTGGGGACTAGTCTGCATGAAAAGCAGGTCATCATCAGGATGCAGGTAACATGAGAAGTACCAAGGTCTTTGGGAAGAGCACTGTTTTGTGTCAGAATGAATGTTTAAACGGGAGACTGTTCACTCATGTACAGGAATCACAGAGCATGCTGATGATCAGACATTTTCAACTAACTCTGGACTGAGAAATCGCTATGGAACACAATAGCAAGGAGTGGAAAAAAGATCAAGTAAGTGTCCTCAGTGGATTTTTCAGAAGCAAAACTTGGGACTGGGATCTAGGTGATGGGAATTATGGAGGTAGTACTCTCAGGAGAAAAGGAGCAATTAATTCTCTGGATGAGGGGAGAGCTCAGAGCATCCAGCAGCTGGGGGAGGATACGCCAGCCCAACAAAGTGGGCCACATCAGTACTGACTCTCGTTGCTTACCCAAAGCCACATCCCAGTCATTGGCAGCTGTTGTTCAGTTGCTCAGTGGTGTCAGACTCTTTGTGATCCCATTGACTGCAGCATGCCAGGCTTCCCTGTCCTTTGCTGTCTCCCAGAGTTTGCTCAAACTCATGTCCATTGAGTCAGTGATGCCATCCAACCATCTCATCCTCTGTTGTCCCCTTCTCCTCCTGCCTTCAGTCTTTTCCAGCATCAGGGTCTTTTCCAGTGAGTCGGCTCTTCACATCAGGTGGCCAAAGTATCGGAGCTTCAGCTTCAGCATCAGTCCTCACAGTCAAGACTCAAACATGTCTCTCAGTCTTGCCAGTAATTCATCAAATCCACTCTTTTATAATGGCAATACCTACCATTGCACCATCCTTTATAAAGCACTTTCAGAGCTATGATCTCATATCATGACCTCCATAATCCTGGAAGATAGACAAAGGCCAACATCTGTGCGCCTGTGACGTGGAGGCTGAGAGAGTGATCCAGCCCAAGGTCACATACCTGGAAGTAACAGAGTAGAGACTAAACCTTATTCCCAGGGTACCACCTCTTTTATGGGTCAGAAGAGGTATTGAATAGTAAGCTACCATTTAGCCTTGTATGTCTACTGATCACAAGGCCAATGTCATTGATGTGGTTTTGTCCTATGTCCCTCGTATGAGGACCTCCATTCGAGCCTCAAGGAATATTTAAGGAATATTAAATATTCCTCAAGGAATATTTTTGCTCAAGGAATATTTAAGTTCTTTGTCATGAATTGCTGGCCCTGGTGTGGGATTTCTGATTTTCTTTCTAACTTTTGATACCAATTTTCCGTAATAAGAGAAAAATAGTCTATTTTTATTAAAATGACTCAAATGTCTCTGGAAACATTTACAAGGCTTGGAATGTTTTAATAATTTCCTGATCTGGATGTAGTAAGGCATCTGAATGAAATAGCTAATATGAAATTCCTCCTCATGGTGGAGTTTAAATTTTGCTTTATATTATCCTCATGTTTCAATTTAATCACAGCTGATCCACAGATGATCACATGAGCTGAATTTGTGATCCTTTCCTTTGCCATTCAGATTTTCATCTCATCTTCTTCCTCCATCTTCTCCAGCCTCACAACTTTTCTCATTATCTAATGGTGCCCTGCCCTGGTGTCTGGATATCCAGAGCCTGTTCCAAATCCTCCCATGGAATGTTCCTACCTTTCATGAGGTCACCTGCACAAGGGCACCATGAGCTGTGGGACAGAAGACACTGGTTCAAGACCACAGTCCACCTCGCACTGACATTATGATCATATAGCAAGAAAGAACATGGGTGCTTACAACTGCGCACATCCTTTGACCAAGCAATTGTACTTTTTATAGCTATGCTACAGAAACAATTAGAGATAAGCCCAAAGGTTGTTTACCACTGCAACTTTTACAAGAGAAAACAATTGTTCAGGGACTCCTCAGCCTCCAATAAAAAGAAGAATGGCAATAAAAATATATATTATATCCAGATGATAAAAGAAGACTCATCTCAAAGTGTGTATCAGAATTCCCCAGAAGGCTTGTAAAACCAAACACAAATTGTTGTGCGTCATTCTGAGTTCCTGATTAGGTAAATCTAGGATGGAGTCTGGGATTTTGCATTTCTACCACGTTTCAGGGTGATGCTGATCGTCCAGGGACCACATTTTGGGAACCACCGCTTGCCATACAAGAACATGTCATGGTATATGGTCTCTATCTATTAGTCCGAAAAGGCAATTTATGTGGCAAAAACTACTTTAAATCTATTTTGGTAAATCAATACCAATATTTTAAAAGCTGAACAGTGGTTAACTCTAAGTTATACCTGAGTGGTAGGATGGGTTAGGCAGAGAGCAGTATTTCCCTGCCTCCCTCAATTTTGGCATTGGCTCATAACTCATTGGAGAAGGAAATGGCAACCGACTCCAGTATTCTTGCCTGGAGAATCCCATGGGCAGAGGAGCCTGGTGGGCTATAGTCCATGAGGTTGCAAAGAGTCGGACACAACTGAGTCCACAGCACAAAACTTATAGTTCTGGGCTGAAATCCCTTTCCAGCTCTCACCTGCTGTATATGATACTAAGCGAATTAGCTAACCCTCACAGCCACAGCTTCCTCACGTAGAAACAGATAATTGCACTACTTAGAGAGGATATTTTGACTATTAATGGAAATAATGTAACACTCATGTACACGTTCATTTAAAGAATATCTGTGCAATTCCTCCTGTGTCCTGGGCACTGGAGCTGGGGAAAGAAAGTGAAATGATAAAGAAGACTCAGTGACTTAACTTCACACAACTTCAAGTTTATCAAAGGCACAAAACATTCACCCACCTGCTCCCACTCTCCCATCTTTTCTCTGTGTGGACATATTGGGTTGGCCAAAGAGTTCCTCTGGGTTTTTCCATAATACCTTATGGAAAAAAGATATTATAGAATATACCCTTAATATTTCCATAAGGTATAATGGAAAAACCTAGCAAACTTTTCGGCCACCCCAATACTTCAGTGAAAGTACATCTTAAAATAATCCCAATTTTCCCAGTTTCCAATTTATGAGGTCTCAGTGCTTTCTCCATTTCCATTTGCTGCATGAACTGTGGCCCTGTCTCAACCTGGGCGAAGTGTTCCTGCTGCTTTACAGAGGGCCTGGGAGAGTTAAAATGTCCAGAGCCCTGCAGGCAAAGGGAGTGTGGATCCTTATCAAGCTCTCCACCGGAGAGAAAAGTACCCTCCAAGAGATAGGTGCCCAAGAACCTGGAAATAAATGCTCCTCATTCCATCAATGAAGGAAGGTATAGGAGGCAACCTTCACACTATGTTTCCCAGTCATGTCTGATGTTTTATAACCCCATGGACTGCAGCACACCAGGCCTCCCTGTCCCCCACCATCTCCCAAAGTTTGCCCAAGTTCATGTCCATTGCATCGGTGATGCCATCCAGCCATCTCATCCTCTGATGCTCTCTTCTCCTTCTGCCCTCAATCCTTCCCAGGATCAGGGACTTTTCCAATGAGTCAGCTGTTCACATCAGATGACCGAAATACTGGAGTTTCAGCTTTAGCATCAGTCCTTTCCAACAAGTGTTCAGGGTTGATTTCCCTTAAGATTGACTGGTTTGGTCTCCTTGCTGTCCAAGGCACTCTCAGGAGTCTTCTCCAGCACCACAGTTTGAAGGCATCAGTTCTTTGGTGCTCTGCTTCTTTATAGTCCAGCTCTCACAACTGTAGGTGACCACTGGGAAGATCATAGCCTTGACTATACAGACCTTTGTTGGCAGAGTAATGTCTCTGCTTTTCAACACACTGTCTAGGTTTGTCGTCACTTTCCTGCCAAGAAGCAATCGTCTTCTGATTTCATGGCTGCAGTCAGCATCTGCAATGATTTTAGAGCCCAAGAAGAGGACATCTGTCACTATTTCCACCTTTTCCCCTCCTATTTGCCATGAAGGAATGGGGCCAGATGCCATGATCTTAAGTTTTTTCAATACATAGCTTTAAGCCGGCTCTTTCACTCTCCTCCTTCACCCTCATTAAGAGGCTCTTTAGTTCCTCTTCAATTTCTGCCATTAGGGTGGTATCATCTGCATATCTGAGGTTGTTGATGTTTCTCTCACCTATCTTGATTCCAGCTTGTAACTCATCCAGCCCAGCATTTCTCATGATGTGCTCAGCATACAGGTTAAACAAACAGGGTGACAGCAGACAGCCCTGTTGTACTCCCTTCTCAATCTTGAACCAATCAGTTGTTCCAGACAGGGTTCTGATTGTTGCTTCTTGACCCACATACAGGTTTCTCAGAAGGCAGATAATATGGTCTTATATTCCCATCTCTTTAAGAGCTTTCCATAGTTTATTATGATCTACAGAGTCAAAGGCTTTGGTGTAGTTGATGAAACAGAGGTAGATGTTTCTCTGGAATTCCCTAGCTTTCTCTGTGATCCAGCAATTGTTGGCAATTTGATCTCGGGTTCCTCTGCCTTTTCTAAACCCAGCTTGGACATCTGGAAGTTCTTGGTTCACGTAATGCTGAAGCCCAGCATGCAAGATTTTGAGCATGATCTTACTAGCATGGGAAATGAATGCAACTGTCTGATGGTTTGAACATTCTTTAGTACTCCCCTTCTTGGGAATTGGGATGAGGATTGACCTTTTCCAGTCCTGTGGCCACTGCTGGGTCTTCCAGATTTGCTGACATAATGAATGCAGTACCTTAATGACATCATCCTTTAAGAGTTTTGAATAGTTCTTCTGGAATTCCGTTGCAGTCACTAGCTTTATTAACAGCAGTGCTTCCTAAGGCCCACTTGACTTCACTCTCCAGAATGTCTGGCTGTCTGTGGCTGACCACACTATTGTAGCAATCTGGTTCATTTAGATCTTTTTTATACAGTTCTTCTGTGTATTCTTTCCATCTATTCTTGATCTCTTCTGTGTCTACTAACTGAAGTAAACAAGTGAAGTCACTCAGTTGTGTCCGACTCTTTGCGACCCCATTGGACTGTAGCCTACCAGGCTTCTCCGTCCATGGGATTCTCCAGGCAAGAATACTGGAGTGGGTTACCATTTCCTTCTCCAGGGGATCTTTCCAACCCTGTGATTGAACCAAGGTCTCCCACATTGGAGACAGATGCTTTAACCTCTGAGCCACCAGGGAAGCCATTCTGCGTCAACTAGGTCTCTACTATTTCTGTCCTTTATTGTGCCCATCCTTGGGCAAAATATTTCCTTAATATCTCCAATTTTCCTGAAGAGATCTCTAGTCTTTCTGTTGCTTTCTTCTAATTTTATATACTGTTCGCTGAAGGCGGCCTTCCTGTGTCTCCATGCTGTTCTTTGGAAATCTGCACTTAGTTGGATATTCCTGCCCCCTTCTCCCTTGCTTTTTACTTCTCTTCTTTCTTTAGCTATTTGTAAGGCCGCCTTCCCTGGTGGCTCAGAGGTTAAAGCATCTGCCTGCAATGCGGGAGATCTGGGTTCGATCCCTGGGTCAGGAAGACCCCCTGGAGAAGGAAATGGTAGCCCACTCCAGTATTCTTGCCTGGAGAATCCCATGGACAGAGGAGCCTGGCAGGCTACAGTCCACGGGGTCGCCAAGAGTCTGACACGACTGAGTGACTTCACTTCACTTCAAGGCCGCCTCAGACCCAACGCAAAACAGGGGCTTGAGACCCTGGGGCCACATTATCTAAAACCACACAGCCCAGGGGCGCGCAGAACACCAGGGTCAGGATTCATCCCAGAGGTACTCTCCTAATAGAGTATCTTGGAGCTGTGGCTCTGAGACTGGCCCGCCCCATGCCCAGTGGGAGATGCCCCCAGGAAATGGTTTATGCCCATGAGCTTGGCTTTCTCCTTCTTGGCTAGGCCTCCGGCTTTCTCTCTTGATAATTATGTTTACTCAACCTGCACTGCACCTGGCGGTGCTGCAGGCAGTGGGTGTGCTCTGCTGCCCTCACGCTCACCTCCGGGCCTCTAACTAGAGAAAGAAAGGGGGAGGAGGGGGAGGAAGCTGGATCAAACTTGAAAAATCAACCCATGAAACTGCAAGAGACAAAGAAAAATGAAGTAATGACTGTATTTTAGAAGGAGAGCCATTTTTCCCCCCTAGGTATCTTAGGCTTTGTGTTTCCTGGCATTTCTTAAACTTCTAGAAGGAAGTTGTAAAAATGCTCACCAAAGGTCACCATGCAAGAAAGGAAACACAACTCACAAAACAGGGGTCAATAAAAATCAAGGTGGATGTAAATTCTGTTTACACTTATGCTCCCACGCTCTGTCACGTCCGACTCTTTGCGACCCCATGGACTGTAGCCTGCCAGGCTCCTCTGCCCATGGGATCCTCCAGGCAAGGATACTGGAGTGGGGTGCCATTTCTTCCTCCAGAGGATCTTCCTGATCCAGGGATGGAACCCAAGTCTCCTGTGTCTCCTGCATCTCCTGCATTGGCAGGCAGATTCTCTACCACTGAGCCAACTGGGAAACCTATAAATTCTACAGCATTTCCATTTAAGGGACTATTAATATCTAAGTGGAAACTACAGCATGAAAGGCACCTCCATCATACAACCTTATGAAAGACCGAATCTACTCTGCAAGTCCTCTAGAAGACAATTAACATCTACGTTTGGTTCATCTTTCAACAATTCTGCCCAGTAGGTACATTAAGTCTTTTTATATGCACTGAACTGACGAGAAAACCAAGACAGGGCAGATACAGCTATGTGAATGAGGTAGACACACAACTGGAATCAGATTCTTGCACCTCCAAAGCTTATGTCAAGAACTGCAATTCTGTGTCTGCCTGCTCAGTCAGCACTGCATGCTGAACCTCTGCTAAGGTCACAGGACTTCAAACACTGAGGAATGAATGGGGTCAACTCAAGTTGGGAGCCTGGGGAAGGCAGTGAGTGTGTCTGTGGTTTCCTCTGCCTGAGATGCCCTGCGGCCTTTTGGGTTTGTTCACTGCCACATTCCAGAGGACTTTCTGACTGCAGGCGTGGGTCAGCAAAATGCCGACTGAGGAGCGGTGGCCAGCTGTGGGCAGTCACACCCCTCAAAACCTCAGCTTACAACAGAACATTGGCACACAGTCCCCTTCAGACTGCTGGTCTGCAATTTAGCAAGCTACTGGGCAAAGAGGAGCCCACCTCTGCCTTGGTGTATGGCCAAAGCTTCCTGTTAGAAAGACAAACCCTTGGAGATCTCTTTATTGAAATATCGGGGTTTTCCTTTGATTGCTGAAGCTTTTCATGACATAGGGCTTTGGGAGAATTATGAGGGGATTTCAGAGACCAAGACCCATGAATTCCCCTTCCACTGGACTTTAGACACCATACCTTATGTGTGGCCCCGTGAAGAATAATTCTACAATGCTTGGCAATAAGCAAAAGGAAGACAACATGTCCTTTCAAAGTCATACTGAACCATTGTCTGCTAAGCCAAGCATATTTCATTTTCTACGGAAATGCATCTTTGCTTGACTTACTATTTACCACTGATTAGGACTGGACTCTACCAAGTTGGATATTAACATGTGGACTGATAAGTTACAAATGATTTTTATCCAGTAGAGTTGCAAACGATTTCACTTTGGTGAAAAAGATAACCTCAAAAGTTACAGTTCTATTGCCTTGTACAACATAAAGCCATTCTGTATTTAACTTGGCAATCACAGTTTAACATTGTTTTTTCCATTGACATATATCCAGCCTCTCCTGTATACCATTTCCTCATTAATGAATTAAAATACGGCTTTGATGCTCTCCATATATTTGTATTAAGATCCTATTTCTAACTTTTCAGTGTTTCCTTTGGCAGTGCCTGGGCAATTCTTAGGGAGAGAAGCAACTGTAGTTTAAGGAATTTAGCAATGTGAAGATTATAAAGTGCAAGAAGGAAAATCCCACTGGGAGTATATATGCTATTTAACTTGATCCTTGCCTATAGCTGTCCATAAACACTGTCTAGAAACTATTCCTCACAGTGTGTTGATATTGGACTCCAGAACAAAATCAAAATAAACAAAACAATGCATAATGAGAAAGCCCTATGCAAACAAGTAGATGAACAGAGAAATTACAATTTTTGAAATGAAATGGAACCTGGTGGTGGTGGCCACCCAGAGAGCACCCTTCTTGCTTCTAAATTCTGTCTTTCTACAGGTACTTGCTTTCTCCCCAAGCCTAGAGTCTATTTTCAAGGTCCCATGCATTGGATGGAATTTCCTATGCAAAGAAAAACAAACTGCCCCAAGTATATTTTACCTTAATCTCCATAGCAATCATTGCAAAGATTCAGTGCACTTTTGAATGGATACCAACCTCAGACAACCTTTCCTTGTCCCATTTGAGGCCTTGAGTCCACCAGCAGGGACTCAGTAACATCCAGGTTCTAGAGACAATTGCTTGCAACCTAGTAATAGAAGATTACAAGTGTATTTCATTCTTTTAACCATCTTGGTAGTGGAGCTGACAGTCTGGGGAGAGGATTTGTTGAGAAATAAACAAATATGTCCTACTATTTATGGTGTGTGTGTGTGTGCAAAAGAGGGCTCTTGTTTGAGGCTACCCTTCAGTTTTGGCATTTCTCCTGAAACTTACACAGAGACTAGACTGTGTGTTTTGTAGATAAACTTGTTATAAAAATAGTAACCATCTAGACTGCATCATTACACTAGTTCCTGCAGTCTCTGACCACACGTTTCCACTGCTAAGGCAGTTTCATGTGGGGAGGTTGGGAGTATCAGAACAATTGGTTTAACCAGAATAGTGATATTCCTCCGAGAATAATGCCTAACCCCTGAGATTTCCAGGAAAATTTCCACCAAATGGGTCATGGGAAAGAGCTCTGGGATAATCCATGTCAGAGTTCTGCTATGTAGTCTGTATGCAACTTACAAATGCCTGTAAATAGTGAGTCCATGTGCCAATATTATCATTTATGTCTGCAATCCATTGACTGTCTCTGTCATATTCTAGATTCTCAAATATTTTGCCTCTCCCTCAAAGAAAAATACTATGAACTATACACATAACCACATTTCTTTAAGTCATTGGTGTTGCTTAATACAGGGCCTTCTTTTCTCTCTCACTACAAGTAATAGTTTGTGTAGTATGTTATAGTCTTACATGCCAAGTGGTAGGAAGTCACATATACGGCAGAGAATCTAAATTGTGTCTGTTCTAAGGCAATGGATTAATCTGTCTTTTCCCTAATGTTCTCATATCACTGGCCCACCAGTGTAGTAACTTATTTTTAAAAGATACTATAAAAAATTTTTGATATATAAATTTAAAAAATAACAACAACAACAAGAAATTACTACACTGTTGGTGGGAATGTAAACTGGTACAATGACTATGGAGAATAGTATGGAGGCTCCTTAAAAAACTAAAAATAGAACCACCATCCATCCATGTATGTGTGTACTCAGTTACCTCCGACTCTTTGCCACCCAGTGGATTGTAGCCTGCCAGGCTCCTCTGTCCATAGGATTTTACAGGACAGAATATTGGGATGGGTTGCCATCTCCTTCTCCAGGGGATCTTGCTGACCCAGGGATTGAACCCATGTCTCTTCCATCTCCTGCATTGGCAGGCAGATTCTTTACCACTAAGCCACCTGAGAAGCCTAGAATTACCATATGATGTATGAGTGGCAATTCCACTCCTGGGCATATATCCAGACAAAACACAATTTGAAAAGATACATGTACCCTAATGTTGATTGCAGCATTAATTACAATAGCCAAGACATGGAAGCAACCTACATGTCCATCAACAGAGGAATGGATAAAGATCTGGTAAATAAATGTAATATTACTTGGCCATAAAAAAGAATGAAATAATGCCATTTGCAACAACATGGATGGACCTAGAGATTATCATATTAAGTGAGGTAATTCAGAGAGAGAAAGACAAATATGATATCACTTATATGTGGACTCTAAAAATACGATATAAGAACTCATTTACAAAATAGTAACAGACTCACAGACATAGAAAACAAACTTGTGGCTACCAAAGGGTAAAGGTGGGTTGGGGGGGAATAAATTAGGAGTTTGGGATTAACATATATACACTATTATATATAAAATATATAATCAACAGGGACCTACTATATAGCACAGGGGACTCTACTCAATATTCTGTAATAACCTATATGGGAAAAGAATCTGAAAAAGAATGAAAATATGTATATATATAACTGAATGACTTTGCTGTACACCTGAAACTAACACAACATTGTAAATCAACTAAACACCAATATAAAAAATTAAATTAAACATTTTAAATTAATTAATTAATTTAATTAAAAGAAGAAATTAAAGATAAATAAACATTGAGAAATTTTAATTAAAAAAAATTTTTAAGACACTAGATTGATCTGACATTATTCCTTCCAAGGGGTCGTCGCTGGATGCCGATGACAACTGGCTTTTCTATTAAGAGCTCAGAAATCAAACCTTCAATAATTGTGTTAGACTCTTATCCACTGGTCAAAGGTATTCAGAATCCAAAGTTTGACCTTCAGTTTTCTGGTGCTTATTCTATTCTTTCTGAGTCCTCAATGGTGAGTTCCGACTCTGCAACCCCATGGACTGTAGCCTACCGGGCTCCTCCGTCCATGGGATTTTCCAGGCAAGAATACTGGAGTGGGCTGCCATTTCCTTCTCCAGGGGAACTTCCCAACCCAGGGATCAAACCCGGGTCTCCTGCATTGTAGGCAGACGCTTTACCATCTGAGCCACAAGGGAAGCCTTGTGGTCTAATTAAAAGAAGAAATTAAAGATAAATAAACATTGAGATAAATTTTAATTAAAAAAATTTTTAAAGACACTCGATTGATCTGACATTATTCCTTCCAAGAGGTCGTCGCTGGATGCCGATGACAACTGGCTTTTCTATTAAGAGCTCAGAAATCAAACCTTCAATAACTGTGTTAGACTCTTATTCACTGGTCAAAGGTATTCAGAATCCAAAGTTTGACCTTCAGTTTTCTGGTGCTTATTCCATTCTTTCTGAGTCCTCAGTGGTGAATTAGAGGGCTCAGGCTAAATTTTCTCAGTTCCATAAGATATCTCTTGCCCCAATAAGGAGATTTGAAAATCTTTACAAATACTATCATTCATAAATTTTGAGAATTTTTGGAAAATCAAACCACTTTCAAGTATACCATATGATTCTCATGGAAACTTTATAAATCTCTTGTCTGCCTCATAAAGTAATATTCCCACATATTCCTGTTGAATATTTTCTTCTCTTGTCTAGAGACAGGAGATTTTCCTCTTTTCTAAGGCTTTTTTTTTTTTTTTTCCTGCTGGCACCACATGGCATGCAGGATCTGATCCTCACCAGGGATCGAATTTGTGTCCCCTGCAATGGGAGAATGGATTCTAAACCACTGGACCACCAGGGAAGTCCTTTTAAGGCTTTTTAAAATTGAAATAACCATGTTAGTTTTTTTGTTTACCTTTCTGATCTAGGACATAATAATTGTGCTCTGTGTTGTCTTCTTCTTAAACAATATTCTCTTAAAAAATTAATGGGCAGGATGAGATGGCTGTGTGCCTTGTTACATATTCCCTAAGGCATAATATACTGAAAAATCAAAATCTGGTTGTGAAATGGCTTTTGACCATATTTTTCTTAAAATGGGACAATCAATTACATAATCATCTCTGGCACAACTTCTGACTCCTTTTGCAATATCATTCTTTATATGACTCAATCATGAAAAATAATGATCAACATCATTTTTCCACAGCCACCTACCTCCCATGTGGAATGAAGTCACCAAGAGCTGTTAGACCAAAACACTCCAGGCTTTTTGGAGACCTTACCATTCACCAAAATCTCCTAACAGCCTCCGCCCTCTTTTTTTTCTAGAACTTTAAGATGAAAGGGTAAAAACAAAACAAAATACACTGTGTTATTATGGAAGCCTTCTCTGTTCTAATCGAATTTGTACTTCAATAAAGTCTTCAAATTTCCTTTAAACTTTCCTAAGAAATGTTGTAGCTTAACACTTGTTTCACACTGGACCAAAAGTCTTCGTAAGTTTTTCCCAATACAAAAGGTTTACATGCCTGTCTGTCCATTTGGTTTCTTAGACTCCATATTTCTTATGATACTTGCTTCTGGTTAATAATGCTTTGGCCCTATAAAGACCCACGGAAGGATTCTCTCATTGTGAAACTTCCACACAGCACAGATTTTGTGTTCTGTTTTCCGAAATGACCAGAGACACTGGTTGCATTCGGAGTTGCGTGCTAGCCCTCCTTGTCTTCTCCTTAAGCTGGCTCATCCCAATGGTGTACCCTTCATGAGGGGAGGATCTACTTCTCTCTTGCTTCTGCTGTATCTCTAATACCTAGCCCATGCATGTGTGTGTGCTGTTGCTGAGTCATGTCTGACTCTTTTGCGACCTCATGGACTGTGTAGCCCACCAGGCTCCTCTGTCCATAGGACTTCTGGGTTGCCATTTAGACCAACTGGCTTGCCAGTTTGACCTGGGGATCGAATCTGCATCTCTTGCATCTCCTGCCTTGGCAAGAGAAGTCTTAACCACTGCACCGCTTGGGAAGCCCATAATACCTAGCCCAGTGCCTAGTATATTCAGTTCAGTTCAGTTGCTCAGTCTTGTCCAACTCTTTGCCTAGTATATAGTAGTCCTCAATCTCCATTTGTTGAGACAATGAAATAGTCTCTTCCCTGAAGATCACATGTGTGGGGGGATGGGGAGATGGGATGAATTGGGAGATTGGGATTGACACATATGCACTACTATGAATAAAGTAGACAACTAATGAGAACCTACTCTATAGCATAAGGAACTCAGCTCAGTGCTCTGTGGTGACCTAAATGGGAAAGAAATCTAAAAAAGAGTATGTACATATGACTGGATATGACTGATTTGTATATTAAAAAGTACATACATATGATACATATATGTATACATATAACTGATTCACTTTGCTGTGCAAAGGAAACACAGCATTATAAATCAACTATACTCCAATAAAAAAAAAAATCATGTATAGAGTATGAGCCACTAACTGGTTTAAAGGATCTCTTCTCTGGGCCAGGGTCTGGAGTCACAGATCTGCAGATTTTTGACTGTCCTAAATCCCTCTGGATATGCAGTGAAGGTCACAGACATTCTGCACATGAAGGGTTTAAATGTCCACATTCAAAGGGTCAGCTGAGAATTCAGAGACTAACTGATTCCCTAAGTTCCACCCATGAGCTCTACCTTAAGAGCCTCTGGTCTCAACTGTTCATGAATCTGTGATGAGACAAGGCCAGGGATGGAGGGCCAGAAAGGGGACTTCCCGAGTGGCGGGGATCTGAGGAGCTGAAACAGAGACTTGGAGGTCACTGATGGCCAGTGAAGGCCACAGATAGATGGTGAAGAGTTGGGATCAAGGAGAAAGTTGAAGAAACTTTATTGATAAAGAAAATGTGAGAAAATTAGCCTTACTCAGCACAGAGATATTCATTCAAACAAACACTGTAAGCAAGATTCTTGGGGTGCCCTGGAGTTGAGATCTGGTGTTTACAAAAAGGAAACAGAGATCTGAAACTGCCTAGGACTTGGGACCCAACACCCAAGTGGTTTCTTCTTCCAGAGTCCAGGCTGAGGGAGTCACCAGCCTGGACTTCACATGCAGAATGAGAAGGGGAAACAGTTAGCAGGGTAAAGGGAAATCTAACTCAATTTGTCAGTTTCATTGAGCATCTACATTGTTTTGACTAGGTTAGGAGCTAGGCATAAAGCAGGAACACTTTCCTCGTGGAGCTCAAATGGCTGCCTGTCCTGCCTGCATATCAGAAGTCAGGAGAAGAGTGACTCGTGTCTCACACTGAGCCACGCTACAAGGAACAGCATCAGCCGTCCAGTGCGCCCCACAGTTCCCACACAGAAGAGCAATGATAAGCAGTTAGGAGCAACTGCGCTCCCCAGGGGACATCAGGCCATGTCTGAAGACAACTTGGGTTGTCATACCTGGAGGAGCAGGAGATATTTCTGGCATCTAGTGTGTGCGAATGTAAATTGGTACAACCACTATGGAGAATAGGATGGAGGTTCTTTAAAAACTAAAACTAGAACTAGCATGTGTAAGTGAAAGTGTTAGTCACTCAGTCATGGCCAACTCTTTGCAACTCCGTGGATTGTAGCCCACCAGGCTCCTCTGTCCATGGAATTCTCCAGGTAAGAATACTGGAGTGGGTGGCCATTCCCTTCTCCAGGGGATCTTCCCATCCCAGGGATCAAACTCGGGTCCCCTGCATTGCAGGCAGATTCCTTACCATCTGAGCCAACAAGAAAGCCCTGCAGAACTTCCATATGATCCAGCAATCCCACTTCTGGATATATACCCAGAGTAAACCATCATTTGAAAAGATACATGCACTCTATGTTCATTGCAGCGTTATTAACAATAACCATGACATGGTTCGAGGCAGTGCCCATCATGAATGATTCAGCCCAAGAAATCAACAGTACTGAGGATGACGAGCGCTGCACGTGAGTAAAGGGTTCTGTACATGCTTGTGTACTGTTTCCTAATTTGCCTGACACACTCAGGGAATAAAGGTTACTACAATGAGAAAAACAAACAGGGAAAATGCGTGTTTCCCCAGACACAGTCTTCAGAGGAGGAATTTCACCGGCTAACCGGTGTTGTGAAGGTGGAAAGTTGTGCAAGGTGCAAGGAAACAGTGCTGGGAGCTCTGTGTTTGGGATAAATTTCATCTGAAGGTGGATGCAAGGAATATGTGCACATTTAAAATCAGCCTAAGTAAAACCTCATCAGACTAGAAGGGTAACTCTTGTGCAACAGACACCACAGAACTCACCCCGAGCTCAGGAGAAATGGCTTTTGCATTGTGTGTGTCCCTGCCTCCCCCCAGCAGCACAGCTAATTGGGAGATATTGGGGTGCTCTTCTGCATGATCGCCACGTGGGCAGGAATTTGAAGGGCCTGGAGTTCTGAACTACTGTAGCCCATAAGGCCAAATTGCATGTCTATATTTGAAGATAGCTGTGCTTCGATTTCATTCAACTGTTTTCAAAGCACTGAGTCACTGAAAGCGAGAAAGATGTTGCCAACTGAATGTACCTCCTTTGTTTCTATTTTATGAACTGGCAGTGAAACAGACAGCAAAGAGCTTGGCCCTTAAAACACTGCTGATTTGCTCACTTTCAGTTCCTGCCCATTTTTTCTTTCCTCTGGGACACTCTCTGCTTTTATTGTCAGACCACCCAGGGAGGTCCTTGATTCTGTAGGGTGTTGTGGCAGGGTTTGAATTCTTGGGAGCATGGCCCCATAGCCATGGAAGCACAGGTGTTGGAGGCCAGAAAGCTGGAGTGGAGTGCTTTAGTGGGGTCCCAGCTGCGGCCTTCACCCTCACTCTCTCTCTTAATCTTTTGACAAAGTCTTTATGTCCCACTCTTCCTGTCAAAGGTGCAACAGGACACAAGCCAATTATCTGAAGAGGAGCCAACCAGTGCTCCTCCCCACCATCACATCCAATACTTTAGCAACCTGATGCAAAGAGCTGACTCATTTGAAAAGACCCTGATGCTGGGAGGGATTGGGGGGCAGGAGGAGAAGAGGACAACAGAGGATGAGATGGTTGGATGGCATCACCGACTCAGTGGACATGGGTTTGGGTGGACTCTGGGAGTTGGTGATGGACAGGGGAGCCTGGTGTGCTGCGGTTCATGGGGTCACAAAGAGTCGGACACAACTGAGCAACTGAAAAACCACCACCATTAGATGTACTGGCTGCCAGGTCTGCGGGCATCCTCCCATGTTCTGCAAGCTGGTGCCCTTCCATCCCATCACCCCACCTCGTGAAGGAGTGCAGGCCACTGGAAGTGACTCTAAGTCACTGTGATTTTAATGGAATACAACATCTGGCCCCAAAGTGGTTATGATTCCGATTTTTTTTTTTTTTTTTTTACTGACCCTCTCCCCAAATAATCTCTTTTGGGAGAAATAAATTAATTTTATGAGGTCACAAAAAGATGGTCTGGTTAATAAACTTACTCTGTATCTACAATCTGTCAGATGAACTATTATGTAATGGTTTACAGAAGCCTCAAAAGTAGAATCTCAGACCAAAGAGCCCATGTATCTCATTTGAAGTTAGTGCTACAAAGGGAAGGACCACACAAAGGAGGTGTTTAGAGAAAATGAATTTGGTAAGTTCAGAGAAATTCCTACAGCAAGGTCGTGGATGTTAATGAGCCTGTGCATGGTGACGGTAGAAGGGAATCTGCTGGGTGACTATGCAAAAGAAAGGTAAGCTTAGAATATCTAACAGAGGGTCAGAATAATCATGTAATCTCAAAAAGCACATGTGCACTTAAGATGCAAGTTCTAAAGATAAATGCTACACGGAAATCGGTTTCTGAGCCATGAATGGAATTTCCCCGTGAAAAAACCCCCCCACTACATTCTTGTAGCTACATGTATGAACCAAAGGTTTAAAGAGCCTCACAATGAGCCCTCATTATCAATATTACTAGAATAAAAGTACATGGTTTAGGAGGTTTCCATGAAAGGAATCGTTCAGAATATATTCCTTTGCAGAAAATGACAGCTCATGTTTCCAAACTCTTATTATGACTATGGTCAGCCTTTGGAGATAAAAGAAATAAATACAAGATGAGGGGCCACTAAAGGAATTCAAACAAATAGGGAAATTCAGCTACTTGAAGTTGACACAGGAAGTGGATAGTTTCACATTCACAAACTAAACAGCCCTAGAAAATGAGCGTGTATCACATACTGAAAGCTCAGGGGGAAAAACATTTGCAGACCACTTACAGGACTTTCCAAAACACAGCTTTGGTTTCCTTTAAAGCTACCATCATAAGCGCAGGAAATCTGGAAGCCTATTTTACATAGAAGTTTTATCATTACAATATATGAGAATGTTGCCTTTGGCTGGGCTCACAGAACTCTCACAAAGAGCTCGGCAAACTAGGTATGACCCATGATCCAAAGCCTGTGTTTGTTCAGTCTGAGAGAAGAGAAAGCTTCTTACATTTTTAAATGTTGAAAAGAAAAGTCAAAAGGATAAAAACATTTTATGACACATGAAAATCAATTGCAATCAGAACTTCAAAGATCCATGAAAGAAGTCTCTTTGAAACTCTTTGTGACCTCATGGACTGTAGCACTCCAGACTCCTCTGTCCATGGGATTCTCCAGGTAAGAACACTGGAGTGGGTTGCCATTTCTCCCCCCAGGGGATCTTCCCAACCCAGGGATCAAATCCAAGTCTCCTGCATTGCAGGCAGATTCTTTACCATCTGAGCCACCAGGGAAACCCCACTTGGAACACAGCCCTCCCCAACGGTTTACATTTTGTCCCTGGCTGCTTTTGAGCTACAAGGCAGAGTTGAATCCTTCCAACAGAGACCCTTATGGTCTGCAAAGCAGAAAATATTTACTACCTGGCCCTTTACCAAAAACATTTCCTGATCGCTCCTCTAATATGTTAAAGACCAGCTTAATCTGAAAGTAAAAGTACCAAAAAACAAAAAAAACCCCACCAATATGGAGGAAAAAGGAGAGAAAAATGTCTTGTTCATGAGTTGATTTTCATAAGCTGCACTTGACTCTGTCCTGTATATCTGTACCTGCTCTCATGATACCCTAGCCATCTCCGATTAAAGAGAGTGCCCTCCCTGCAAACCTTGTCAATCTTTGTTATGTGATCTGCGGAAAGCTCAGGTGTGGTCTGAAATCTGATGCAAAAGTTGGAATTAGTTCTTATTTCAGCTGGTTGAGGTTACCTAGGTAACACAACAAACCAAAAATAGCTGAAGAATCTGTGTAAATGAAAAACAAATATATGCAGAGAGGGAGCAATCAGTTTTCAGAAGAAAGAGAAATGTTCTTTTGGATGGAGTGCCCCATTGGGAATGAGATGCCTGGTGTTAAATGAAGGGAAGGGAGTGGAGGGACTTTTGTGGGTCCCAGTGGGACTTCTGAACAGCTAACAGAGTACAGAACTTTATTACTGATTGTGAGCCGTGGCAAAGTTTAGAGTTCCCTGTTTGTACTGATACCATGAAGGTCAATGGGTATTTTGGTAACAAATTTCCATGCAGAGAGAATGGTAACTTTGGGGATTATCCTCATGGCAGGGTTTGTGATTCTTTCACATGCTTTTTTTTCTTTCCTTGAATTCAAATGAAAATGAGCATCAAGGCATCAGAAATGCCAGAGGATAATGCAAGTGGTTATAGACCTTCACTCCTCCAGGTGGGTTCCATGGGCCAGCAGCATCAGAATCTTTTGGTAGCTCTGTGGAAATACAGAATCTCAACCCTCCCCCTCCCAGATCTGCATGTGAAAGGGATTCCCAGATCATCTGAATATATGGGAATTTTTGAGACGCACTAATCATAGCCACCGGGGGAGCAGAGATACAGTTTCAGGTTCAAATGGTGCTAATTCACTGGTTCAGTTCAGTTGCTCAGTCGTGTCTGATTCTTTGTGACCCCATGGACTGCAGCACGCCAGGCTTCCCTATCCATCACCAATTCCTGGAGCTTGCTCAAATTTATGTCCATTGAGTCGGTGATGCCATCCAACCATCTCATCCTCTGTGGTCCCCTTCTCCTCCCGCTTTCAGTCTTTCCCAGCATCAGGGTCTTTTCCAATGAGTCAGTTCTTTGCATCAGGCAGCCAAAGTATTGGAGTTGTAGCTTCAGCATCAATCCTTCCAATGAATATTCAGGACTGATTTCCTTTAGGATGGACTGGTTGGATCTCCTCACTGCCCAAGGGACTCTCAAGAGTCTTCTCTAAAAACACAGTTCACTGGTAGCCAGAAGGCAATGGCACCCCACTCCAGTACTCTTGCCTAGAAAACCCCATGGACGGAGGAGCCTGGTAGGCTGCAGTCCATGGGGTCATGAAGAGTCGGACACGACTGAACGACTTCACTTTCACTTTTCACTTTCATGCACTGGAGAAGGAAATGGCAACCCACTCCAGTGTTCTTGCCTGGAGAATCCCAGGGACAGGGGAGCCTGGTGGGCTGCTATCTATGGGGTTGCACAGAGTCGGACACGACTGAAGCTTACAGTGTTGGACAAATTCCTGTCTTGTGGCCTCAGTCATCTTCTCTCTCAAGTGGGCCTAAAATCACCTTCCCCTAATTTTTGAACAATATTCTCACTCACGTGAAATCATGAACTTGAACCTGCTTGAAAAAGTATGAAGTACTCTACGGTGACAAGATCTTGTCAATGGCCAACATCTCCAGACCTCAACCACGTGTTCTGCTCTGCACTGCGCTGACTTCTGAAGATGGAGCTTTCAGTTCAGTCTCACAAAAACTGTCTGATGAGAGTAATCCTGTCAATTTCACCTTATAGATACAGAAGCTGAGCCATGGTGAAATTCAGTGCTTCACCCAGGGTTGTACATCTCTTCCATCCCAGAAGTGGAGTTTGAGCCCCTAGGCTATGTCTTACCCCTGAACTACACTGCCTATAAAATACAATACTGACCAGTGGGAATATGAAATTATAATCACAAAGGACAGTTTAAAAAACCACTGCACAGAGAGACCAAAGGTATAACATGTTTTAAACTCTTCTTTTGAATCTATGCAAAAGGAAGAAAACTTTAAACAGAGAAGTACCCTGAAGATTAATGATGCAAAGTCCCTGAATACCCAAACCAACCTGAATGTGTTATCAAAAATTGTGGCCAGCTGGGGTCCGTGACTTCTTCTAGTAGGTAAGTGTGAACCCGATGACCGGGGTCCATGCAAAGTGCCAGGAGATGACCTGGGTTATCCATTGAGATAGCTGTCTTAGACTTACAAAAGTTAGTTCTCACAGTTGAAGGAAGATACAATCTTTAGCTAGAAACTTACAGAGCTGACCCTAACGTTACAATTTAGCTTGAAAATGTTTCAGGTATAGATATTTTGTGTATTTTTCAGGGTCTATTCTGTTCCCTCTGGCAACAGAAACTTTAAGCTTCCAGATGGTTCTAAACAAACATCATTTGGAAACCTCTTAAAAATCCCCCTACTTCTTGGCTTTAGGCTAATAGCTTGCTTGTTTTGCACTGAGGACTATCCTAAGAGTTTTTCAAATAGTAACTCAAGTATTAACCCTTTCAACAACCTATTTTGGTAAGTGGTACTATTAATTCTAGGAGAAGGAAATGGCAACCCACTCTAGTATGCTTGCATGGAAAATCCTATGGACCGAGGGCCTAGTAGGCTACAGTCCATGGGGTCTCAAAGAGTCGGACATGACTGAGTGACTAACATACACTATTAATTCTAGATTATGATTTAGATCAATTGGGTTATTATTTAGCTGAGGAAGCACAGATAGGTTAAGTGATGCTCCTAAGATCACAAAGATAGTATCTGGTAGAACTGGATTTCAAACTGAAGCAGTGGGTCCACACTCTCTACTCTTATTATTACCTTAGAGTGCCTGTGAGTAAAGTTACCTCTCAGGGATTTTTTTTTTTTTTTTACTTTGACTTTAGTATAGTTGAAAGTGAAATCAAACTGTTAGTTGCTCAGTCGTATCCGACTCTCTGTGACCCCGTGGACTATAGCCCACCAGGCTCCTCTGTCCATGGGATTCTCCAGGCAAGAATACTGGAGTGGGTTGCCATGCCCTCCTCCAGGGGATCGTCCCAATCCAAGGATCGAACCCATGTCTCCTGCATTGCAGACGGATTTTACTATCTGAGCCACCAGGGAAGCCCTTAATATGATTACAAAATATATTTTTTAAAGGAGGACCTAAAGGCTGCATTGGTGAAATATTGGTGTTTTCATCTTTAAGAAAAAATAAAGGGCAGTTGTAACTGAGTGACTTAGCATACATGCATGCATGTGATTGCTTTGGAGAGTCTATGTGATTAAGGACCACATGGACAAAACCATTGCACCCACATTTTTAGTCTTATTCTGGGGCAGGGCTTCTCAGCGTCAGGGGAAGGAGGGCCATCTTACCATCCCTTCTCCCCGCCCAGGGATGGTTTCGATCACCACCACTTGCGGAGGTTGGGAACTGGGGTTGCTACCAGCATCTAGTGAGTTAGAGGTGAGGGTTGCCGCTAAACATCCTATAGTGCATGGGACAGTACCCACCACAACGGATGAACTGGCTCCATGTGTCACTAACACTGAAGTTAACAAACCCTGTTCTGTAGGAATAAGGGTAGATGGCATTTACTGGGCACTAGTTAAGAACATGCACAAAAACCACAGACCAGAGGAGAAGGTGCCAGATGTTAGATGTGACAGACGAGTAGACAGTTACAAAACCAGGAGGAATGTGCTAGATTGAAAACGGTGCAAGGTGCTTAAAGGTACAATGGGAAGGACAAGTGCCAACAGCCTTCACAGGGACTCCAGGGCTGAGTCAGAGACACCAAAGGGGGCAGGTTCACCACAGATCAGAATGTGCAGGGCAGAGATTTGCAGAGACATGGATGGACCTAGAGATGGTCAGGCTAAAGTGAAGTAAAACACATAGAGACAAATACCATAATACGATCTATCACTCATACATGGAATCTGAAAGCAGATAAAAATGAACTTATTTTCACAACAGAAACAGACTCACAGACACAGAAAACAAATTTATGCTTACCAAAGGGAAAAGGGTGGTAGCGGGAGGATAAATTAGGAGTTTGAGATTAACATATACATACCACTATGTATAAAGTAGATAATCAGTGAAGACCTGCTGTATAGCACAGGGAACTATATTCAATATCTTGTGATAACATATAGTAGAATATAATATGAAAAGAATATATAAGTGTGTTTATATATGTTTGTGTGTGATTTTATATATACATACATACATACATACATATACATACACATGTATATAATAGCTTTGTTACACCTGAAAAAGGTCCATCTAGTCAAAGCTATGGTTTTTCCAGTGGTCATGTATGGATGTGAGAGTTGGACCATAAAGAAAGCTGAGAGCCAAAGAATTGATGTGTTTGAACTGTGGTGTTGGAGAAGAGTCTTGAGAGTCCCCTGGACTGCAAGGAGATCAAACCAGTCCATCCTAAAGGAAATCAGTCCTGAATATTCATTGGAAGAACTGATGCTGAAGCTGAAACTCTAAAACTTTGGCCACTTGATATGAAGAACTGACTCCTTAGAAAAGACCCTGATGCTGGGAAAGATTGAAGGTGGGAGGAGAAGGGGATAACAGAGAATGAGATGGTTGGATGGCATCATTGACTCAATGGACATGAGTTTGAGCAAGCTCCGGGAGTTGGTGATGGACAGGGAAGCCTGGCATGCTGCAGTCCATGGGGTTGCAAAGAATCAGACATGACTGAGCGACTGAACTGAACTGACACCTGGAAAAATCAACTATACTTCAATTAAAAAAAAAAAAGAACCTGCAGGGCAGAAATAGAGCAGCATGGGGCTTGGGTTTTATTTTTTGGTTTTATGTTTGCTAAGGCCTAGACATCTGTTTTTAGCTCTGGCATTGCCTGCTTTCTGTCTTGACCTCTAAGTCATTCCCCTTTTCTATCCTTAAGGAGATCAATGGCAACTTTTGGAAGCTGAGCTGGTCTGGGAACTCATCAGTGCAGAAAAGCTCTCTGCCAGGGAGAAAGTGCGGCAGAGAGTGATCACAACTAAATGAGCCATTAGACACGTTCAGTCCTAGATTAGGAGGCAGAGGACTCTGATTGCAAAAAAGTGGCAGAAATGTAAAAGCTCTGACTTATCTGGGACCATTAAAAGCTTTAAGGGAGCAAAATAGAGCACCAAGGTAAGGAGCTAAAGGGTAATAACAAGAGAAGCTTCTCTAGTCTTCTAGTCAGCTTTAGGAGAACCAATGCATGAAAAGCTTATGAAATCCTCTGATGCTAACTGTTCTCCATTATCCAATTTGTGTTTTATCCTCCAAAGAGAAGAGGTTAAGCCCAAGGGGTGTAGAGGCTAAACCGCACGTGGAAGATGGACGGGCACGTGGCTGACCCACCGGTTGCTGCTATGGTTGGTGACCTGCTGTGGTCCTTGTGAAGACAGCGATCTCTTTCACAGAAGTTTACATTTTGGGGGAGGTAGTCTGGGGGTTCCAAGTTTCCTCTGCATCCTCACTCTTGGCAGACACAGAGGAGAGTAAATTTGCCATTTGGGGCAAATTTTGCCACTTTTGGCATCTGCCTTCCCAAAGTTTAAATTCAGAGCTAGCACTGTGCAGGGGTGTGTGTCTTTTGGGGAAAGTGGGAGTTTGCTCTGATGAAAGTGAATATGTCTCTTCAGTGAAAACTGGGCTTCCCTAGGGTTTAGCTGCTCTTTCGCGGGTGGGGATGGAGGGGTTAGGTAGAGGCTGGAAGGGAGAGCAGCAGGATCCACCCTTCACTTGCCCCCACTGCTGGGAGTTTTGATCGGTGTCACTCATTTTTTATGTGCACAAGACAGTGGATGCAAATAGATTGCTGATAAATCAGCTTCTCACTAAAGCAGCATTTCTCTGTGGATAACACTTTCTTCTTGGTAGGCAAGGAACATGTCAAAACCATGTGCTTAAAAAGCCTTTTCCTGGGATTAGTTCTAGATCTCATCAGAAAATAGTGGGTTGCTGAGACCCATGAGGCCGCTGCAAATAACGTATCTTGCAAACAGTTTCACAAAATTACGGGAATTGGTTCAGAGAGTTACATGACATCAGCTCCGTCATATATCCTGTCTATTTTTCATTTTGGGAAAGTTTGTTTCCAAGTATGAGTGAATGGCTTTTAAATGAGACCCTCAAATTTCCAGGGATCTTTTAAAGTTCTTGAATTTGTGGAAAGTGTGGCAAAACAAAGATCAACCCAATAAACCTGTTGGGAATTCTCTAAAAATCTGCCAATGAACTGCTCTTCTGACCAGAAGAGAAGGTCACAACTACAGAGCAATCTGAACTCCCCACGCAGCACAGTCTTCTAGGCCCAGGCTGGCCTTTAATATCTAAACAAAAGATCCCAGGGCTCCATCACACATCCCATAGCAAGGCCAGCACATCATCCCTCTCTTCCTGGGTCGTCTCCTCTCTTTGCTCCCAACTCCAGCCCCAGGTCCTGTAGCTGGCTTCCTCATCCTACATCCTTTTTAGGCTTCTTGACACCTTTGCAGTGGCCATCTACCATCCCCTTCATTCTAGCTCCTCATTTTCTCTGGGTCAAAGAGTCCCCAAATTCTCGACTTGAAGACCATGAGGGAAAGGAGGGAGATGATTGAAGTTGTTCTTACACAGGCCAGCCACCACCTTTTGTTCCATCCCCTCCACATCACACCAATTCCTCCATGAGTGATCTTTCTGGGCATTGTCTTTAGCCTCTTGAGGTTCTGGGCCAAAACTGAAATTACTTGTCTTCTTTAAGACTTTATCTGTTTCCTGATCCTGATCACATTCTTTTTTAAAAATATATAAACTTATTTATTTTAATTGGATATTAATTACTTTACAATATTGTATTGGTTTTGCCATATATCAACATGAATCCGCCACAGGTATACATGTGTTCTCCATCCTGAACACCCCTCCCTCCTCCCTCCCTGTACCATCCCTCTGGGTCACATTCTTAGAGAAAGGAAAAGCCACCAAAAAGTATCCTCCTCCTTTCAGATGAACCACCAAAGATCAGCAACTAGAAGAAATTCAACATGTGCGCAGTAATCAGTCAAACCCAATAGAATACGAGTTTCCAAAGGGTCAGATTTCATCTGATCACCTTTAGTTTGTGTCCCCAACACCTTGAACATGACTGGCTTATAGCTATGCTCAAAAAAAAATATACTGAATGACCGACTGAATGAATGAAATAGTGGCCAACAGATAGATTTAAAATTCATGTGTTTGCTGATAAGGAATGGAGCTATGAGAGTGTGCCAGGAGGTGAAACAGGCGGTGTAGACTTTCTGAAAATATAGCAGAGCTGACCCTTGCCCTGATGAGCTCTAGTTGAACAGGGAAGATAAGACACGTATACCGTTGCTTTAGTCCAAGAGAGATCTTGGAGGTTGTAGGACAGAAGGCTAGACAAGAAATAATGGCAAATTGCATTGGAGCTGATGGGGAAGAGCTCTTAGGCCAGGTCAGAAGTCTATGGAGTAAATGGAATCCCTCTCTCTGGATAGGGATTTAGTTTTGGTTATACAGGTAATAATAATAATCCCTTGAAAGCCATATTTTGGTAAATCATAGCATTTGTTCAAATGGCTCTGTCTCTGACTCACAGTTTCTATGGATGCTCAACAGATACTGAAATTTTAACTCTTGTCTTCCACATTGGAGCTTCAAAAATAAGCTGCACTGTAGCCCACCTTTCCCCAAAGTAAAAGACAAAGACACAGGTTCATAAGAAAGTAAAATGTCTGCAGCAAGTCTAACCTTCCATCCCAAGAGGTAGCTTTTGTGAAATCATAACCATCTTGAAGAAAGGAAATCATGGTGGTTCATGACCACATGGATGCCCCCCGTTATTGACCTATCAAGCTAAAACTAACCAGCAAAGTGCAATCATTTGCAGAAGGCAGGCTCTGATCGGTGCCCCTGTACCACGGGGGTCAGTCTGACCTTCTGGGGTTCCCTAGGGCCCTGGGAATGGGCAGAACGGGGGTGCTGGAAGCACACAGCTTCCTTCCTGGGACGTTCTGCTCCAAGCTTCAGATGCGGCTCAGCCTCCATCTCTCAAGGAGGTTGACAGGGGAGGGCTGGGGATGCATTCTCAGGAAATTACCAGCAAGTACAGGGGCAGAACTCTTAAGAGTGGAGTTTGATGTACAGATGCCCAACAAGTCCTTGTGAGCATGCCTGACTGAGAGGTGATGGGGTTTCTCCCCACCAGATACTGCCTGGTATGTGTGGCTGGAAACTGGCTCCAAGGGATGCTAGACAAACCAGTTCTCCCATATCACATGGAGAGCTTTCTAAATAGAACTTAATTCCTTTTTATGTGATTCAAGTAGAAGTATTTTACAGATATTTAAAGAAAATACAGATGTGCATAACAAACAAAATAAAAATCAGCTACACATTAAACCCCTGTTGTAATCTCTGCTAATTTTTAGTCTTTTCCTCCAGTTTACACCCCAGTAGGATTTGCTTTTTTCTTCCACAATGTGAACCATTTTGTACATACTGCTTCTTTTTCCTTCCTGCCCTCGTTTAGTGCTACCTGATCGCTGTTTGTGGAGTCTGATAACATGTGAAGAAAGAAGTAAATGGTAAACCACGGAGATGAGCTGGTGTTGGTGGATGGAGTTCAGGGGTGACCACTGCTGGCAGGGTGTACAAACCAACAAATGTCTGTTTCAAAAACCAGTAAGAAGTTTAAGCTATAAACACTCACCACCCGGGTCTCGGCCTCTCCTCTGCCAGCTTCCAGATCTGGGTTGCATTGGTAGGTGTCAGCTCACTGCCAGGTCCTTCTCCCCTGGATGTCAAGTACAATCAGAGTTAGACTTTCCGCAGTCCATGGGGTCGCTAAGAGTTTTGGCACGACTAAGCGACTTCACTTTCACTTTTCACTTTCATGCATTGGAGAAGGAAATGGCAACCCACTCCAGTGTTCTTGCCTGGAGAATCCCAGGGATGGGGGAGCCTGGTGGGCTGCCGTCTATGGGGTCGCACAGAGGTGGACACGACTGAAGCAACTTAGCAGCAGCAGCAGCAGCAGCCTAAGAGATATGCTTGGAAGAATGGGTCAAGATGCACTTGGCATATTTATAATTTCTCAAACTTCCCACAAGAAACATGTGCAGACATTTTCGGAAGTGATGGGGATGTGAGGAAATGTATTGTCAAAGGGCTTGAGCTCACTCTTCTGACTTGGTTCCCATCTTAAAATTTAGAATTAATGGAAAATACAGGCTATCAACCAAAGCCATTCAAGCAAAGCCATGCATAAGCAAATCCTTCTTAGGTTGGATAACTGAAAAGGATTCATCAAATGTATTAAATATAAATCCCTAAGTCCCTAAGAGCTTCAAATGGCTGCCAAAGACCATCTTCCCCTTCCCTTTTTTGCCAGTTGGATATCTATTAAGCATTGGTAAAGAACCTGTCTGCTAATGCAGGAGACATAAGAGACACAGATTTAATCCGTGGGTTGAGAAGATTCCCCCAGAGGAGGGTATGGCAACCTACTCTAGTATTCTTGCCTGGAGAATTCCATGGACAGAGGAGCCTGTAGGGCTGCAGTCCATATGGTCGCACTGAATTAGACATGACTGAAGTGACTTAGCATGCACACCTCATCAAGGGTATATCTGGAGACACTGGCTCCTACAAAATGCAGCTGTCTCAAGAGAGATGAGGGCATACATCCTGATTTATTATAGGAAAGTATTTCACTGAAAGATTACTTGGTTGGGAAACAGTGGGGACAGAATAAAGCTGGAGAACATGGAAGTGAGCCATCAGGACATTTTTGTAAATAATGGAGCTAACAACAGTTGAGTGCCTACAATTTTCCAGGCATTGTTGTCAGTTTTAACTCATTTAATCCCCATAGCTTTGCAAGATAGATTTTATTAGTATACCCAGTTTAAAGATGCTGAAACTGAGGCATAAGAGGTTAAGAAACTTCACCAGAGTCACAAGTAGGAAGAGACAGAATTAGGACACAAAACCAAGTAAACTGGTTCTATAATCTCTGCTCTGAACCATGATGCTATAGTTACTGGGTTATGAAAGATCTTGAAAGGGTCTCTGTCTGCTTACTTAATCCAATGGTAAGTCAGGAAACATTTATTAAGCACTAACTGTATGCTAAGCTTTGTACAGGGCCCTGTGAACACAACAGTCAATATAATGAGATACATGCCCTCAAGGAGGGAGAAAGAGAAGTAGAAAAGCTACTCTAGTGTCACTTTACCTTCCAACAGAATCAAACTCAAGTAATTCCAGGCAGGTCAGAATCAATACCATTGGAAAAACCTGAGGAGTGGATTACTCATGCAAAGATACAGGATGGGCCTTTTGTGCTGCAGTCTTGGATGGCATCACGGACTCAATGGACATGAGTTTAAGCTAACTCTGAGAGATACTGAAGGACAGGGAAGCCTGGCATGCTGCAGTCCATGGGGTCGCAGAGTCAGACATGACCTAGCAATTGAATAACAAAAGATTGTGTGAAAACAGCCCAAACTTGTGCCGTGGAGGTTAAAAGAATGGAGGATAAACATATTACAGGATCTCCCTCTCACAAAACTTGACAAAATTATGAACTATAGGTGAGCCTGCCCCTGTTATTTCTACCTTAAGCTTTAAAAAAATAAAAACAAAAACAAAAAACTCAGGCAATGAACTGTAAAGGCAAATCAGGGCTGTAGATAGAGGTTATAGGAAATATATAAGAAAACTCATTATAAGAACTGCAAATATATTTTTTACTATCACCAAAATACTCCCCTCCACTCATCTTTCCCTATAAAAGTGAGTCTTTCTGCTTTTGGTATCCAGCTTGGATTCTCCTGAAACAGATCAGTTCAGTTCGGTTCAGTCACTCAGTCGTGTCCGACTCTTCGTGACCCCATGAATTGCAGCACGCCAGGCCTCCCTGTCCATCACCATCTCCCGGAGTTCACTCAGATTCATGTTCATGGAGTCAGTGATGCCATCCAGCCATCTCATCCTCTGTCGTCCCCTTCTCCTCCTGCCCCCAATCCCTCCCAGCATCAGAGTCTTTTCCAATGAGTCAACTCTTCGCATGAGGTGGCCAAAGTTGACTCTAAAGAGTCAACTCTTCGCATGAGGTGGCCTCCTGAAACAGGGTTCACCCCAAATGGCTGCCTGATGCCTAACTACCATTTATGAGTTCTCCTTGAAACACACCACGGAACTCCATAATCACGTCACAGCTCATCTGGTTTGTTGGAAGGCCTCTGGACAGAACCACTTAGCCAACCATTCCCCTGAAAGATCTTCCTCCTAGGAAACCTTCCTTACCCACTTGGAGTAAATACAGAGGCGGCCAGCTATTCACTCTTAGTCTTGTGCAGACTGTTTTAACTAAGGAAAGCTTGGGAAAAGGGTGCTCTTGGCAAGATTTCTTTTGACACGTCATAATTGAGCAATTGCAAAAGGTTGTTAAGAGCCAGCAGATGCAGCAGATAAGGGAGGCCCTATCAGCTTTTTGGCCAGTTGGGATTCCATCCTGAATTTGAAACCTGTTTACCCTTAGGAAAAAACCCGGCCCTCCTCTGCTTCTACTAGAAAGGGCAGGGCAAGTTTAGGCTTATCAGACACACATTAATTTTTCTTTGAGCCCATGAAGGCTGATCACTTCTGCAGCCAAAACATAATGGAAAGGCTTAGCAGCCTACTGCCAAACTATTCTGTTTTCTATAAAGCTCATCTCTTGAGGCTGGATTCTGCTCTCAACTTTACCAGGCCCTTCCAACCCCGTGGGGCATTGCTCAGTTCTTCTTGAAGGCAAAAGAATAGAAACCTCCCCACCTTTTCCTGGAGAGCAGAGGGAATCCCTGGTGGCTTAAATGGTAAAGAATCTGCCTGCTATACAGGAGATCCAGGTTTGATTCCTGGGTGGGGAAGATCTTCTGGAGGAGGAAATAGCAACCCACTCCAGTATTCTTGGCTAGGGCATCCCATGGACAGAGGAGCCTGGTGGGCTATAGTCCGTGGGGTTGCAAAGAGTCCAACACGACTGAGTGACTAACACAACAGAGGGAATGTGTTCTCTGTTCATCCTTTTTTGGGCTCAGGTTCCTACAAAGGTTTTTTTGAGTTTGTTTCTCAGGCCAACAAGAGTTGACGCAGCAAATTCATTTGTGGAAACTGTCTGGCTTTGGTCTGTTGTCTGTGTTTCTAAATATCATTGAGCCATTTTATCACCCTTCTACTTAGTACCCACCCACGTTTGGAATGCCTCCACCTGGAGTGACAGTCATATCTTTTTTATTCCCATTTTAGAATTTGTTTAAGATGTTAGAATTTGTTGTCTAGGGTGCAGGATTTATATAAGATGGAAACTATCAATTCTTTTTTTTTAATGACATTATTATTTTCTTGGTGTGCTGCAATCCATGGGGTTGCAGAGTCAGACACAACTTAGCAACTAAACAACAACTGTCTTCTTTCTAATTTCAGAAGCAATATGTGTTCACGGCAGACAACTAGAAAGACATAAAAGTGTCATGTAAAAAATAACAATCACCCACAATCTCCACACCCCCAGAGACAATCACCATTAGTATTCTGATGCATTTCTTTCCAGTGTCTACATTTTTTTTTAGTTGAAATATAACTGACCTACAACACTATGTTCTAGGTGTGTAACATAGGGTTTCAGTATTTATATACATTCCAAAAAATCACCATGATAAGTCAAGTTACCATCAGTCACCATACAAAATATTAGTGAGTGAGTGATAGTTGCTCAGTCGTGTCTGACTCTGCAACCCCATGGACTAAAGCCTGCCAGGCTCCTCTGTCCATGGAATTCTCCAGGCAAGAATACTGGAGTGGGTTGCCATTTCTATTACAATGTAATTGACTATATTCCCCATGCTGTAAGCTTAATCCCGTGACTCATTCAATTTGTAACTGGAAGTTTGTAGCTCTTAATCTCCCTCATCTATTTCTCCCCTCCTCCCATCCCCTGCTTCTCTGGCAACCACCTGAGAGACTTGCAGTCCTTTATAGGACCATCTACATAATTTATGGGGTCCAGTACCAAAATGAAAATGTAGGGCTCCTTGTTCAAAAATTATCAAGATTGTCAAGACAGAGACAGAGCCCGTAAATAAACCAAGTGTGGGTTCCTTCTGCATGCAAGGCCCTGCATGACAAAACATGTCAAAACATGTCCCATGCCCAAGAAACCCACCTCGATTCTGAACTATTCACAGGCAATTTGACGGTTATCCAGGATTTGTGTGTTCCCTCATCCACTTCCCTGCTTGCTGACTTGGGACAAATCCCTGGTCCTTCAGAAACTCCTTCATTAAGTTGTGGACTGGGAAGATAAATAATATAAAATGAAATATATTCATTTGGCTAAAAGCATTTGATGAGGGACAGGTATAGATAAATAGTGAGATATTTCTCCATTGCTTGATTATTTCATTTGTCCTTATTGTGAAACAGTGGGACAGAATGGGAGAATTGTAAAACCGCTCAAATGAAATGCGGAGCCTCAAAAAGTTAAACACAGAATTACCATATGACCCAGCAATTCCACACTGAAGTATATGACCAAGAAGAACTGAAAACAGGGGTTCAAACAGATACTTAAACAGCAGTGCTCACAGCAGCACTGTTCAGAATAGTGAAAAGGTGAAGACAACCCCAATGTCCATCAGTGGTTGAAAGTAAGAATTTGTGGTTTATGCATACAACAGAATATTATTCCACCATGAAAAGGAATGAAGAACTGATATATGGTACAACTTGGATGAACCTCAAATAGGCAGTCATAAAAGGCCATGTACTGTATGATTCTATTTACACAAAATGTCCAGAACAGGCGAATCCACAGAGACAGTAAACTGACTGCTGGTTGCGAGGGGCTGGGAGTATGGAAGAATGGGACGTAAATGCGTGTGTGTATGAGGTTGCCCTTGGGGGTGATGAAACGTTCTGGAACTAGACAGATGCAATGGTTGCACAATACTGTGGATGTACTAAATGCCACTGAATTGCTCACTTTTTAATTTTATGTGAATTTTACCACAATTTCTCATTCTAACATAAGAAGCCAGGTAAGCAATCCCTCTCAATGAAGATGTGGGGGTGGAAAAAGGCCCAGAGATTCAAAGCTATTGTCCCCAGGGAGCCCATCATGAAATCTACAGTCATGACCATTAGAATCACTTCAGAAAGATCCTGTTTCACCACAAGTACATTACTGGGGAGTGTGACATATCTGTACCCTGATGTTCAGAGACCATTTCACTGTTGGCAACTTTTTAGGCCATCTGATGGACTCTTCTGGGATAGAAGAAGAGGGCTGAGAGAGTAAAGTTGGAGAGCTGAAAGTTGGCGGCCTTGGCTTCCTGGTCTCTGCTTGGTTACCTGGGGAGCCTCACCCCAATTCTCTAGGTCCTGGTGTGCTTGCCAGCCAAATGAGGAAGCTGGCGTGCTTGCTCCCCAACATTCTTTAGGACTCAGTGTTCATCACATGGGAGCACAGAAGGGCCTCCTGGAGGCCCAAGAGTCATGGAAGGAACTAGAATGGAGGATCCACGCCAGGAATAAAAAGAGAGTAGGAAGCCTTAAGAGGCTTCTGCCTGGGGCCCCTATGAAACTAGGGGATCAGAAAAGACAAGAGGATCAGGGAGTGAAGGCAAACTTAGTCCATTTCATGATTCGGTTAATGGAGGAGAGACTTATTATCCCAGTTCTAGAAAACACTATTTCTGATAAGACATATAAAGCATGAGGTAAGAAGATGAAATAAGAAGATCTAATATATAAGCCAACCATCACTACCTAATAACGTATTTATGGGTATTCCAGAAATTCAAAGATGAAAATGGGACCAGGTCAGTGGGACAGGCAAGGGTAGAGAAGGTCCTGACCACTCAGAGTGTGGTGTGGACCAAGAGCACCAGCATCACTTGGAAGCTAGAGAGAAATGCAGAATCTCAAGCCCCACCTCAGGCCCCCTTAAATCAGACTCTGCATTTTGACAAGATCTCTGGGTAATAGAAATGCATGTTACAGTGTGAGAAGCATCGTCTAGACCATATTGGTAAGGACATTAGCTCACTACATCCTTCTTTTCTCTCCTACATGCAGCCCTCTGTGCATCCCCTTTCAGCATCTTTCCCAGCGGAGAAGGACGTGATATTTTAGTGACCAGAGAGAGCCTGAAATGAGAGTTGTTGGGGAGTCAGGGCCACAGTAGTGAGTCACTGTAGATGGGGATCAGTTGCTCCAACTTTGAACCACTGATCTCTCTTGGGCCATGTTAGCGGCTCACAGCAAACTTTTAGGGTCTAATAAAACTTCTAGAACAGGGGTCAGTAAACTTTTTCTGTAACAGTTCAGTTAGTCAATGTTTTTGGCTTTGTGGGGACACCGTCTCTGTCACAACTACTCAACTCTGCCTTCTAGCTTGAAAGCAGCCTTAGGCAACACGAAAGTGATTGTGCCTGCTGGGTTACAGTATAAAGTTTGTGGACACAGATTGGAATTTGATATAATTTTCATATGCCATGAAATATTCAGTTCAGTTCAGTCGCTCAGTCGTGTCCAACTCTTTGTTACCCAGAATATTCACCTTCTGATTTCTTAAAATCATTCCCAAAAGTACAAACCCTTCTCATCTCACAGGCCATAAAAACACAGACAGTGGGTGGGGTTGGGCCCCAGGCTAGAGCGTACTGACCCCTGTCCTACAAGGAAGATAGTCAGCCTGGGGAGAAATTATAGGGAGAAGCAGAGTATATTCCTACTCAAAGTCTGGAGTGGAAGATGAGGGGGAGAGAGGCATGGATATGTAGAATTTAACTGCTCGTTTTAGGTTTTGGACTGTGATAGGGGAACACTGCCAATCTCCATTTTTCATGAGCTCTGATACAAAAACAACCAAAGAGAACTTATCACCCAACAGCACTGTGGAATGCTTTGGAAAGTTCACACTGAGGCATAAAGGGTTTCTGTAAACAAGCAAGAAGATGGTAGAAGTGAGCAAAACATAATACCCTAAATTCTTTATCTTCCAAGGATGTGATATAACTTGAACTAAACTGAAGTAGACTTCATATTTCATTGTCTGTTACAATTCTGTGCCCAAAGAGGTGAACCACAAGTCAGTAATACCCTGGGTGCCAACCCACTCGCTGCAAGAACTTCTAAGTCCTGTTGACATGAAATAGAAGCCATAACCACTGTGATGCTATTTTTCCTTCATTAATTTCTAGACTTGTACTTAAGTACAACCTGATGATGACTTCACGAACTTCTACATTTAAGTTTCCATGAACTTAAACTCTTTGTGTTCATAAGGTTTCAGAATGCTCTTCATTTTCCACTGTAATTTTTTAGAAACAGGAGTGAAGTAGCTTGTTATTAGGGTTATGTGTAGTATAAGGAATCCATAGACATAAGAAGATACCATCTCTGATATCCTCCAACAAGAAAAGGAGTCCAAGAACAACAACAAAAAAATTTGAATTTGTATGGAAACACAAAATACCCCAAATAACTAAAGCAATGCTGGGTAAGAGAAACAGAGCTGGAGGAATCAGGCTCCCTGATTTCAGACTATACTACATAGTTATAGTAATCAAAACAGTATGGTACTGGCACAAAAACTGATTAATAGAATAGGATGGAAAGCCCAGAAATAAACCCACAAACCTATGGCTAACCTATGACAAAAGAGGCAAGAGTATATAGAAAAATCACAGTTTTTTCAATAAGTGTTGCTGGGAAAAGTGGACAACTACGTGTAAAAGAATGAAATTAGAACACTTTCTAACACCATACACAAAAATAAGCTCAAAATGGATCAAAGACCTAAATGTAAGACCAGACACTATAAAACTCTTAGAGAAAAACATGGGCAGAACACTCTTTGATGTAAATCACAGCAATATCTTTTTTTATTCCACCTCTTAATGAAAATAGAAACAAAAATAAGCAAATGGGACCTAATTAAACTTAAAAGCTTTTGCATAGCAAAAGAAACCATAAACAAAGTGAAAAGACAACCCACCAAATGGGAGAAAATATTTGCAAACAAAGCTACTGACAAGGGATTAATCTCCAAAATGTACACACAGCTCATATAGCTCTGTCAAAAAACCAAACAACCCAATCAAAAAAAATAGGCAGAAGACCTAAAAGAAGACATAGAGATAGCCAAAAAGTAAATGAAAAGATGCTCAACATCACTAATTATCAGAGAAATGTAAATTCAAAGTACAACTAGGTATTACCTCACGCCAGTCAGAATGGCCATCATCTAAAAGTCTACAAACAATAAATGCTGGAGAGAACATGGAGAAAAGGGAACCTTCCTACAGTGTTGGTGGGAATGTAAATTGGTACAACCACTATGGGGAATACTATGTGAGTGAAAGTGAAGTTGCTCAGTTGTGTCCGACTCTTTGCAACCCCATGCAGCCTAAGAGGCTCCTCTGTCCGTGGGATTTTCCAGGCGAGAATACTGGAGTGGGTTGCCATTTCCTTCTCCAGGAGATCTTCCCAACCGAGGGATCAAACCCGGGTCTCCACATTGCAGACAGAGGCTTTACCGTCTGAGTCACCAGGGAAGTCTGGAGAATACTATGGAGGTTCTTTAAAAAATTAAAACTAGAACTACCATATGATTCAGCAATCCCACTCCTGGGCATATACCCAGAGAAAACTATAATTTGAAAAGATACATGCACCCCTATGTTCATTTCAGCACTATTAACAATAACAAAGATGTGGAAGCAACCTAAATGTCCATCGACAGAGGAATGGATAAAGAGGATGTGGTACATATACACAAGGGAATGTTACTCAGCCATAAAAAGGAAATAATGCCATTTGCAGCAACATGGTTGAGAAGGAAATGGCACCCCACTCCAGTATTCTCGCCTGGAAAATCCCATGGATGGAGGAGCCAGGTAGGCTGCAGTCCACGGGGTCATGAAGAGTCAGACATGACTGAGCGACTTCACTTTCACTTTTCACTTTCTTGCATTGGAGAAGGAAATGGCAACCCACTCCAGTGTTCTTGCCTGGAGAATCCCAGGGACGGGGGAGCCTGGTGGGCTCATCTATGGGGTTGCACAGAGTCAGACACAACTGAAGCGACTTAGCAGCAGCAACATGAATAGACCTAGAGATTATCATACTAAATGAAGTAAATCAGATAAAAACAAATATCATAATATCACGCATATATGGAATCTAATTTTTTTTTAAGATATAAATAAACTTGGGGCATTCCAAGTGGCACCAGTGGTAAAGAACCCGCCTCCCAATGCAGGAGATGAAAGAGATGCAGTTTCAATTCCTGGGTCAAGAAGATCTCCTAAAAGAGGGCATTGGCAACCCACTACAGTAATCTTGCCTGGAAAATCCCATGGACTGAGGAGCCTGGTGGGCTACAGTCATACATAGGATCACAAAGAATCAGACACGACTGAAGCAATTTAGTACGCACACACACATAAATAAACTTATTTACAAAACAGAAACAGACTCACAGATTTTGAAAACAAGCTTGCTGCTGCAGCTGAGTTTACAGTTACCAAAAGGGAAATTGGCAGAGGGGCAGGGTTAGGTGGGGAATGAGGAGTCTGGGGTTAACATACACACTACTATTTCTGAAGTAGATAACCAACAAAGACCTACTGTATATACCTGAAACTAATGCAAGATTGTAAATCAACTACAGTTCAATTTTTTTTTTAATTGTTGAATGCATTATATCCCCTTTCCTTATTTATCACTCACTGAGACATAGCTCTTCCCCTTGGGGTCCAGTATTTTAATAGGAAAACAAAATTTCCTTTCCCAGCAAAAACCCAAGGAAAGCTTGGAAAGGCACTCATGGGCAGATCAGTAACATCTTTCAAGAAGCCAGTTACAAGCTGGCTTTCCAAATAAAGTCATTTTTCCTTGCCTCAAAAAAAAAAGCGCCTGTTATAAACACTCCAGGCCTACAAGATGTTATCTTTCAGAGACTCTTCATTTTTCTAAGATGTGATGGTCTATATGGGAAAAGAATCTACAGAAGAATGGATATACATATATGTATAACTGATTCACTTTGCTGTGCACCTGAAACTAACCCAACACTGTAAACCAACTATATTCCAATAAAGATGATTTCAAAAAAGATAATGGTAATTAACTTAAGAAGAATTCAGGCTCCTTCTCTGCAGCCCTGTGGATTCTCTTCACCAGGTTTTAGTGTATTTGAAGGTCCCTAGAATGGTGCTTGCGTGAGGCAGGTTGGGGGAGGAGGGTACCTAAATCTTCTATTGTAATTGTTTTTGAGTGCTGTCCCTGCATTTGTTTATTTGTTTGTTTTGCTAATGTCACAGTCAGGAGCCTTAAAGATAAGTTTCTTTCCAATGACGCTGCCATTTGCAAAAGAGAACCTGGATTTTCCAGAAGCTTCATAGGCCTTGCACTCTGAAGGAACTAGGAATGGATGCTCAAAAACCTGGACATCTTTGGGACCCTGGCTGGTGCCCCCAAGCTTGTCCTTTCCCATTGCCTGGGCCCTGAGTTGATGCCCAAGGATGTATGCACATTCTCAGCTGTCTTTATGCACTACAGCTGTGTTCCCTGTTGCCTGAAATCTTCTCTTGCCCTCCCTGTGGCCACAAAAGCCAAACTCTTCTCATCTGGGAGTGTGAACCTCAGAACCTCTGAAATTCAGTCATTAGTTCCAGTAACTTCACAGTTTCAACCAAAACGCCAAAAGGATTCTGTGTTCAACAAGCAGCTAAGTTTTGGCACTCCCCCTCATGACCTCTGCCAGGGATGCTTCCATGCACTCTTTCTATTAAACGCAATTAAACCAAATCTGTATTTGATATTCATATGCTGCTGAACAGTGATAAAAGAGTGTAATTCTTCACTTGTGTTTGGTAGGTATTAATTTCTAGAAGCAACAGAATAAAGTCCAGGTAAAAAGTCAAAAGCTTACATTATTATTTACATGACAATGCACTCCTTTTGTGCTATTAGTGGATAAGAATTTTGCTGGCCTCATTTTCTGAGCATGCATAATAAATTCAAAGAAGAAAACCGTGTGCTAATTTTAACTCTCAAATTTTAACTTTAATGATGTCTATCTGGTTTTATCAGCTATAACAGCAATCTATTTCTGCCCTAGCAATTCAAGAAGAGAGTGCTATTTAAAATACAACTTAGATTATGTAACTGCTGGGTTTTATAGCCTTTAAAGACTTCTCATTGTCCTTTGAACATAATCCCAAAGTACCCATAATTACCTATGGCAACTGCCAGACCCCTCAACCTCAGCTCTTGGATATCCCTTCAGCCTTTTGGCACAGAATCACCCAGGCCTCCTCTCTCATCCCTGGACCACACATGGCCATTTATGCCTGAGGGGCTATGTTTCTCCCTCCATTCACTTCATGACTCCTCTTTTCCCAGCCTTATTGAGGTATCACTGACATCCAACATTGTGTTAGTTTAAAATGTTCAATGGGTTGATTTGATACATGTATATATTGTGAAATGATTACCACAATAGGGTTAGCCAATACCTCCATCACCTCACATAATTACATTCTTTTTTTGGTAGAGAAATTTAAGATCTACTCTCTTAGAAAATTTGTAGTGTACACTACAGTATTGATAACTTACTCACCATGCATTACATAGATCTCCAGTCCTTATTCATCTGATAACTGGAAGTTTGTATGCTTTGACCAACAGCTCCATATCCCTGCCCTCCCCTGTCAAGCACCATTCCACTCTCTGTTTCTATAAGTTCAGCTTTTGAGGTTCCACATATAAGTGAGATCACACAATATTTGTCTTTCTGTCTGACTTATTTCACTTAGCACAGTGCCCTCTGTTAAGATACAATCACAAACCATACAATCCATCCTTCTGAAGTATACAGTTCAATGCTTATTAGTATATCCATAGTCATGTGCAACCGTAACAGCCAACAAGTCTACTGAATAGAACATCTTTATCACCCCAACAGGAAACACACCAATTAGTAACCTCTCATTCCTCCTTTGGAGAAGGCAATGGCACCCCACTCCAGTACTCTTGCTTGGAAAATCCCATGGACAGAGGAGCCTGGTAGGCTGCAGTCCATGGGATCTCGAAGAGTCAGACACGACTGAGTGACTTCACTTTCACTTTTCACTTTCATGCTTTAGAGAAGGAAATGGCAGCCCACTCCAGTGTTCTTGCCTGGAGAATCCCAGGGACAGGGGAGCCTGGTGGGCTGCCGTCTATGGGATCGCACAGAGTCGGACACGACTGAAGTGACTTAGCATTCCTCCTTGCTTCCCAGGTGGCACTAATGGTAAAGAACCTGCCTGCCAATGAAGGAGACATAGGAGATGCAAGTTCAATCCCTGAGTCTGGAAGATTCCCTGCAGAAGGAAATGGCAAAGCACTCTAGTATTCTTGCCTGGAGAACCCCGTGGATAGAGGAGCCTGGCAAGCTACAGTCCATGGGGTTGCACAGAGTCGGACATGACTGAAGTGACTGAGCACGCACCTCATTCTTCCATATCCCCAGCTCCTGGCAATCCCCAATCCACAATCTGTCTTTATGGGTTTGGGCTTCCCTGGTGGCTCAACTGGTAAAGAATCCACCTGCAATGCAGGAGACCTGGGTTCAACCCCTGGGTTAGGAAGATCCCCTGGAGAAGGGAATGGCTACCCACTCCAGTATTCTGGCCTGGAGAATTTCATGGACTGTATAGTCCATGGGGTTGCAAAGAGTTGATCTATCTTAATGGGTTTACCTATTCCAGACATTCATATAAGTGGAATCACAATACACGGCCTTGGTGAGGGCCTTCCTTCACTCAGCATCATGTTTTAAAGGTTCACCCATGCCCAGCCATGGATGCTGCATGTGTCAGTACTTCATTGCTTTTTAGGACTCAAAAATCTTCCATTACATAAGTAGACCACATTTTGTTTATTTATCCACTGATGGCTATCTGGGCTGTTTCCATGTCTTGGCTATTATCAATAATGTGACTATGAACATTTGTTTACAAGGCTTTGTGTGGCTTGTCTTCCTCTCTCTAGGAGAGGACTTGCTGGTCACATGCTGACTCTCTTTAACTCTTGAAGGATGTGCCAAAGTGCTCTCCAGAAAGGCTGCACCAACAGCAGTGTATGAGGGTTCCAGCGTTTCCACATCTTCAAGGTTGCTTATCATCTGTCTTTCTGAGTCCAGCCACCCTCATGAGTGTGAAGTTTTGTGTAATATCCCCTTTTCCTGGGGATATGAGCCATCTGAAGGGCTTCTTTGGAGAAAGGTCTATTGGGATTCTTGTCACTCTTTATAGTGAATGTACTTATCTACCTATTCACTTGTTCACTAGCAACCTCCCCCACTTCACCTCCCTCTGTCTGTTCTGTAACTTAATATGCAGACCTAAGTAAAGAAAACCCTGTGTCCACAGTGAGCTAGTAATGCCTGTGACCCTGGCTCTCTCAGGGCCCCTTCCTTCTCCCATCCCTGCCCGCCCCCCAACTTCCACCATCTGCCAATCTGCTGTGAGTCATCCTTTGCTCGAATTCCACATTGTGACACACCCAGTCCCAAATGAATACTCACTTCCTCCTCTTAAAGCTGACATTCTAATTGCTGAAGACTTTACTGTCTCTCTCTCCTCTCTCTCTGCAATCGGTTAAAGTTCAGCCTGCAGAAAATTAATTCTGTATTTTGATCCCCATGGCTGCTCTCTCACACTTGGCAGTTGCTCTTTTCTCCTCCGTAGATCCAAGGACACAAGTAGAGTCCATCTCTCCTGCAGTCCCGCAAATGTGCCTCTGCATGGGCCTGAAAATCCCCCCTCCATTGAGTATTGGCAGATTTTATAGATTTTTCTCATTTTTATCATGAGAGTGAACACCTCTGTTCTTACCCAACAGAATCTCCCCCTAGTACTTTGTTACTGAACAGTCATCATCAGTGCTCCCCATTTTGCTGCCACCTTTCACCACCTGTCTTGTGAGGAAACAGAGGTTTAAATTGATCTGTGCTATTTAAAAGAATGAAATATTCAATAGCCTGTGAAAAATCGTACTGGGAAAGAATATGAAAAAGAACGTTTATATGTGTTATAACTGAATCACTATGCTGTACAGCAGAAATTAACACAACATTGTAAATCAACTATACTTCAAGATGATTTTTTTAAAAATGAATGAAAAGCATTATAAATAACCTAAATAACCAAAGGGAATAAGGTGAGAAGCAATATGGCTGGGTGTTAGGAACTTGGACTCAAAAGCTAGGCCATCCGGAGTTGAGCCCTGGAAACCAAGTTAACTAACCTCTTCTTAACTCAGTTTCCCAGTTTGTAAAACAGGAGTAGTCATAATATTGACCTCAGGGAGATGGTATGGTGCTTAGAACAGAGCCGGACACATAGGAAGAACTCTATGTAGTTAGTTGTTAATATTTACAAGCCTACCATGGAATACAGTTTGGCCATTTAAACAGATGATGAAGATGCATATTTACTGGAGTGCAAGAAACTTGGGAATCGAGCACTATCTCAAAGTAGTAGATGTCAGGACAGCAGTTATTTGAAACATAAATATCATAAACACGTAGATCCATGGGAGAACATGTACCACAGGTAACAGCAGTTTTCACTGAGTAATTGAGTTTTAATTGATTTTATTTATTGATTGATCTTTTCTTTATTTTCTCATTTTCAACATGAATTATATATAACTTGAATAATGTTTTAGAATAAAGAAAATAATTCTCTGCTTACCTCATTGAATCCTTCAGCTTCCTGATTTCGGGTCCCCTTTGTATGGGAATTACATAAACGATTCTATTGTTAGGATTGTTTTGTTTGCTAGCTTTTCAGGAGGGATGGATTATATTTGGAGAGAGCAGATAACCACTTTGGTTTTACTGTTCTTCTAAATTTATGTTTCCATAAGGATCTCCACTCATGAAAGCTTAAGAAGGCGCAGTTCAGCTCAAGCAAGCAGTAGAATCCACACTCCCTGCCTCCAGGTAGCAGGCGTCTTCGTACTCCACCATCTTTAATTAACCATCATTGATCACTGGTGCCTGCTAGAATGTGAGGTGCCTTAATTATCCTAGAAGATTCGTTAACTAGCTGTATATAAAGAATCAACCCACCACAGCATTAAAACAACAGGCCTTGAGAATGATTTCAGCTGAGAGGTACAAATTTGAACGGTAACATTTGATTAATTAAGGCAGAAAGGTCAGTCCCAATTGGTTTCTGTCTGCAGCTAAAACTTAAATCATGCTGGTTGTAATTATGCAACGTCAGAATAGTTTGTTCAATTCAGGAAAAACTTCAGACCGACTGATTGTTTCGTGTTATACAGTCCACACAGCTGGCTGACTGGATTCTGTAAAGTTGCTGTTTTGTTGCTACTGTCTGTGTTTTCTTTTTTGTAAAGAACGGTAATGATTCAAACCTCAACATCCTCCATGGATTTGTTTGAAAATGCACAGAATAAGTTCTGCTTTTGTCCAAAAGAAATGTTTATTGTAAAACCAAAGACATTCCACACGTCTCTGGTGAAAAGTTCAGGATGATTTCCGGTAAGTCTAGAGGATCTGAAAAAACATGGACTGGAATCTGCTGCACCATCTCTGGTGGCTCAGGACTTGATGTAAGGACAAAAGGTTATTATTCAGGATCAAGGTGAAGAATTTATTGACATTTATTAATATGTAATCATTTACTTGTTTATCAGCTACCTTTTCCCTTTATTTGTGATACAAATAAAGTATCACATTTGAAAAGCACTTTTAAAAGATGTCTGCCCAAATTAAAGTGTGCCTAAAATAGCAGATCGCAATAAACTGTGGAAATCTCTGAAAGAGATACCAGACCACCTGACCTGCCTCTTGAGAAATGTGTATGCAGGTCAGGAAGCAACAGTTAGAACTGGGCATGGAACAACAGACTGGTTCCAAATAGGAAAAGGAGTACGTCAAGGCTGTATATTGTCACCCTACTTATTTAACTTCTATGCAGAGTACATCATGAGAAATGCTGGGCTGGAAGAAGCACAAGCTGGAATCAAGATTGCCGGGAGAAATATCAATAACCTCAGATATGCAGATGACCAGAGAAGGTGATGGCTCCCCACTCCAGTACTCTTGCTTGGAAAATCCCATGGACAGAGGAGCCTGGTAGGCTTCAGTCCATGGGATCTTGAAGAGTCAGACACGACTGAGTGACTTCACTTTCACTTTTCACTTTCTTGCATTGGAGAAGGAAATGGCAACCCACTCCAGTGTTCTTGCCTGGAGAATCCCAGGGACGGGGGAGCCTGGTGGGCTGCTGTCTATGGGGTCACACAGAGTCAGACACGACTGAAGCGACTTAGCAGCAGCAGCATGCAGATGACACCACCCTTATGTAAGAAAGTGAAGAGGAACTAAAAAGCCTCTTGATGAAGGTGAAAGTGGAGAGTGAAAATGTTGGCTTAAAGCTCAACATCCAGAAAACGAAGATCATGGCATCTGGTCCCATCACTTCATGGGAAATAGATGGGGAAACAGTGGAAACAGTGTCAGAGTTTATTTTTGGGGGCTCCAAAATCACTGCAGATGGTGATTGCAGCCATGAAGTTAAAAGATGCTTGCTCCTTGGAAGAAAAGTTATGACCAACCTAGATAGCATATTCAAAAGCAGAGACATTACTTTTCCAACTAAGGTCCGTCTAGTCAAGGCTGTGGTTTTTCCAGTGGTCGTGTATGGATGTGAGAGTTGGAATGTGAAGAAGGCTGAGCGCCAAAGAATTGATGCTTTTGAACTGTGGTGTTGGAGAAGACTCTTGAGAGTCCCTTGGACTGCAAGGAGATCCAACCATTCCATTCTGAAGGAGATCAGCCCTGGGATTTCTTTGGAAGGAATGATGCTAAGGCTGAAACTCCAGTACTTTGGCCACCTGATGGGAAGAGTTGACTCATTGGAAAAGACTCTGATGCTGGGAGGGATTGGGGGCAAGAGGAGAAGGGGACAACAGAGGATGAGATGGCTAGATGGCTTCACTGACTCGATGGACATGAATCTGAGTGAACTCCGGGAGTTGGTGATGGACAGGGAGGCCTGGAGTGCTGTGATTCATGGAGTCACAAAGAGTCGGACACAACTGAGTGACTGAACTGAACTGAACTGAAAATAGCAGAGAAAGATGAATGAAGCAATTGGCGAATGTTCAGTAAAAATGTCCTAAAATTCCTGCCTTCTTGGTGTTTCTTCTCTTTTTTTGTTGAGCTGTGTGGTAACATCTCTCTCCTCTGACATTCCACGCCATTTTGTGTAGCCTGGACATAGACTTTGAATCATGACCACAGTAGAAACCACACAAGGTCAGTGGCCTTAGAGTTTCAAGGTTTCTTCAAAGATCATCCCAAAGCCACTTCTATCACAAAAATTTGACTATTGCAACAAGCTGCAGCTCACCTCACATTTATTGAATAAACATTTCCAGGAGCAGAGCTTGGATATCTGCATATTCACCAAACTTTCCAGATTATTCTGTGCACACTGTAGTTAGAGACTGGAGTCTCCACTGTTGAGGCCAATATTCTTCTTTCAGGAGACTGACATTACCATAGAGCCAGAGTATTATGAATCGGACCAAAGCCAGTGGCACCTCCTAGCTCCTTGTCCTGCTGTCCAAGATGGTGGAAGGGTTGAGAGTAGGTCAAGAAACAATCCCAACCTCTGAAGATGAGAGTGTACAAAAGGACCCTGGTAAGAAAATGAAAAGTCAAAGCAAGACTAGGAGAAAATATTCACAAATCATCTATGTGACAAAGGACTCACATCTAGAAACATCTGGAAAACTCTCACATTCCAGTAATAAAAAGAAACAACTCAGTTTTCAAAGGACCAGAACATTTGATCACACACTTCACTAAAGAAGAGATGCCGATAGCAAATGAGCACAGGAAGAGATGTTCAACATCATTAGTCATCAGGGAAATATGAACTAAACCCACAAGGAGATGCCACTACAAACCCATGAGAATGTCTGCCATTTTTTCTAGAAACTGACAATGGTGCCAAGGATGTGAAGCAACTGGAAATCTTATACATCACCAGTGGGAATTTAAATGGTACTGCCACTTTAGAAAACTGGCAGTTTCCTGTAAGCTGAACATGCACTTAGCATGCAACTCAGCACTCCCATTTCTAGGAATAATTCATGCAGTGGACCACATTTTGTGTCCTCTCAAAATTCATGTGTTGAAATCTTAACCCTCAGTGGGATAGCATTTGGAAGTAGGGCTTTGGGAGGTGACTAGGTCATGAGGATGGAGTCATTGTGAATAGAATTTGCGCTCTTATAAACAGGCCTGCCTACTCCCCCCTTAAAAAAAATACTTCAGGTGATTTATTTCTGTCCAGAAACATCTATCTACACAAGAGGAGAGCAAAGGAAAAGTAAATGTATAACAACAACAAAAGAATAAGAAAAAAATTTTAAAAGAAAGAAGAACCCCAGTATTTTAATTTTCTGGTGTGAAAAATACAACCTGGGTGATTGATATTTCTTACACAAGCAGTCTGACTGGTGCCACAAAGACATGGCCAATTTTTTCCCATAAATGGGAAGAAAGGGGCAAAGGACAGTATGAGGACTTAGGAAAACCAAGTAAATTATGAGACACAGATGAAGTAGATTGGATCCCAGAAGTGGCATCTCAGATTCTGAAAGGAAGAACCAAGGAATGTATAATTACACCAAGCTGCCATTTGGGGAAGTATAATATGCACCTCGGGCTTCCCAGGTGGCTCAGTGGTAAAGAACCCACCTGCCAACGTAGGAGACCTAAGAGTCATGGGTTCGATCCCTGAGTCGGGAAGATCCCCTGGAGAAGGAAATGGGAACTCACTCCAGTATTCTTGTCTGGAGAATGCCATGGATAGAGGAGCCTGGTGGGCTACAGTCTATGGGGTCACAAGAAGTCAGACATGACTAAATGACTTTACACACAAGAGAAGATGCAACTCAGGGGTAAAGAGAGAAGTTTTAAATAGCAGAAAGGGTGGGATGAAGTTAATCTGAAAACAAACATGGTGCATCATTAGAGAAATTTGATGAAGCACCTACTTAGGAGGTGAAAGGAATTTGACTCACAATGAGTAACAGCCATCGTAAAGTATACCTCACGGAAAGACAAGTTTGGACATTTCTGGTCTTTCCTTTGGCATCTCAACCTTCATTCTATAGTGTTATGATGACATTATAGGGCCTTTAAAAAGTTTCCCCTTCTCTAGTCACTTTTGCAGAGCTGTCACAGGTTTCTAGAACTCAGCGGTGCTCGAGTAGGGAGCAACTAGTGCTCAGGAATTCACTTCTGAAGGGAGCTGGCAGCTGAGAAGGCCAGACATCTCTTTGTGCCCAGGCATCAGGAGAGCTGTGGATGTGGCAGGAGAATGTGTCAGAGAAAGAAGACATCTTTGGGTACTCAGATCGGCGAGGGAGGTGGGAGGGGTCCAACAGGGAGGGGATATATGTGTACATACAGAAGATTCTTGGAGGAGGGCATGGCAACCCACTGCAGTATTCTTGCCTGGAGAATCCCATGGACAGAGGAGCCTCGTGGGCTACAGTCCATAGGGTCGCAAAGAGTCGGCCACAACTGAAGTAACTCAGCATGCATACATGCCCAGCTGATTCACTTTATTATACAGCAGAAACTAATACAACATTGTAAAGCTACTATACTCAAATTTTTAAAAAATGCTCCGAACAGACACCAGAGAAGTATCTGATTGCCCTTGGTCTACAGATGCCACATACTCCTCGCTGCCTGCAGCTGCCGTTTCAATCAGGGCTTCACTACAGAGCACATTTTCCTCTTACAATATTTTCTTTCACAGGAATCCTGTCTGTGTGAGCACTGTGTTCAATCCCAATGCCAGGAAAGCCCAGCTGCTGGCATGATACGGGTTGGTGTGAGTGAGCAGAAAAAGACCTCAGGATGTTTTAAATGGATGGGCATTTGTTCTATCAGTATTTTCATGGCTCCTGACCCTCCGACTTTCTCTACCACTGATACAGTTAGCCAAGCATGAGACATCCTGTTTCTTTAAGAAATTACTATAATGGATGGAATTGGGAAAATAAGTACAGATAGACTGTTGCTACTGTTGCTAAAAATCTATTTTCTTGTATCTAAATCAAGACTAGTGATACTAATTTCTATAAAGTTAAACAGACGCCTTCCCTATGGCCTTTCCCATAACCAAGAAAGACAGAAGCACAGGGCTATAGAATACAATGCTCAGAGCAGTTTTATTTCCAATCAGCCCAAACTGGAAAGGATTCAAATGTTCATCAACAAAAGAATGGATAAACAAATTGTGGCACATCCTTACAATGGAATAATACACAGCAGTTTTTGGAAAAAAAACTACTGATACATGCAACCACACAGATAAATTGCAAAAACATTATGTGGAGAGAAAGAAGCCAGATGCCAAAGTTATGTTCTGTATGAGTTCATTTCTATGAAGTTCACAAACCAGCAAAGGTCATTAATGGGGTTCACTGGAGTGTGAGGAGTGTGGGATAGGGGAACAAGGGAACTTTCTGGGGTAACTGGAAAGATTCTGTATCTTGATACATGCGTGGTTACCAGGAGGCATTGATACACACAGGCAAACACTCATCAGGCTGTACACTTAAGATACATGCACTTTACTGTGTGTAAAATTTACCCCCATTTAAAAACAAAGGATACTGATGGTGTCTATGGCCAGGTGCTGAAGGCCTGACAGAATGTATAGGGATTCCTGTTTATAAGCATCAGACCTAGCTTTGAGCTGCTTGACTGCCAGGCAATAAAAAGTAACATTTCAGTAACATTCCTCATAGACCGGCTGGAGAAAGCACACATTCTCCATGGGTTGAGCACCCACCCTGTGTTTGATGCCTTGGGAGGCTTCATAATCAATCAAACTGGGTTCCGACTTTCTGGGCACTTACAATCTAGTATAGGGCCTATTGCATGTACAATGATAGAAAATCGAGGTAGAAAGTGACAGGTGGCTCCAGAGAGGTTGGAACCAAGCACGGAGATTAGCAGTGATTTGCTCGGCATTCACTGGAAATTGTTGGTGGAGAGGGGCGGAAGGAAGGTAGGTGCCATGTTTTCATAGGCGACGGTAACTCAAAGGGAGGGTAGTACAAAGACAGTGGCCATTCTCCCCCTCAAATCCTACCCCAGAAGGGCTCTGGCTTTGTCTGTGCTGGAAGAGTTTGTCCCTCAGCCTCAAATGATCCACATGGGGGCTCAAGGACTATCAGGGTGTTTTAGTTTCCTAGGTCTGCTGTACCAAATTATCATAAACTTGGTGGCCTAAAACAACATAAATTTATTCACATGATTCAGGAGGCCAGAAGTTTCCAGTCAGTATCACTGGGCCAAAATCAAGGTGTCGTAGCATCACGCTCCTCTAGGAGGCTCTAGGGTAGAACCTGTTCTTTGCTTCTTCCAGCTTCTGTTGACTGCCTGCATCCCTTGGCTTGTGGCCCCATCACTCCACTTTCTACCTCTTTTATCACACTACCTTCTCCACTGTGTGTGTGTCATGTGTCGTGCCTCCCCCCTCTCCTTCTTATAAGGGCACTCACGATGGCATGCGTGGGCCACTCAGATAACGAGGGATCATCTCCCCATGTCAAGACCCTTAGCTTAACCACAACCACAAAGACCATTCTTTTCCTTCATATCGGCTAACAGTTATAGGCTCCAGGGATTAGGACCTGATCTTTGTGGGGCATGATGTAGCCTACTACCTAGGGTCAGCTCCTACCTTGGTCCTGATGACTGTAACCAGAGGTGAACACTGACCTCTCTCTGTCAGGAAGAAAGATGCAATGAGTTAAAATCTGTAGGGATGGCTCTGCCGTCTGCCTAGTTGTATGAGCTGCTAGCTTCCTGGTTGCAGAATGTCTCTTTGAAGAAGCCCCAGATAGGGCTCCCTCAGAACTGTGGGTGGGATGCACCAAAGCAAAACTGTCATGCAGGGTTTCTCACCACAGCACTAGTGACACCTGGCGCCACATCACTCTTTGTGGTGGAGGGTAGGGGCTGCCCTACGCACTATACGCTGTTGAGCAGCATCCCGTGTCTCCACCCACTAGGTGACAGTAGCACCCTCTCCACTGCTGTGACAACCCAAAATGTCTCCAAACATTGCCAAATGTCCCCCGGGGGGCCAAAGTGCCCCAGCTGAGCACCACTGCTCTGCAGGGAGGATGTGGGGGCCCGTGTGGTCACAGGGGAGGCTGGGCTACTTGGCCACCTCCCTCCTCTTTCTCAGTTTTAAGAACACAGATGGACCATGTTGCTGGGTCTCTGCTATAGCCCCTGTATCTCTAGAATCACTGAGGAGGACCTTCTAGAGGGGGTTTCCTGAGACTGGGGCCCTGAGTGAGGGGCTCAGCTGCTGGGTGGTTGGCTCCTCTCTGACCAGACAATTCTGGATGCAATCTCCTAGGGGGTCACTGAGAACTTTCCCACCCTCAGGCCTGAGACAAGCCGAACAACCTCACCACTTTCTTTCCACAGGGTCCTGAGAGTTGGAGAAGGTCAATGTCTTAGAGATGGGGGCCCCTGGTGCCATTCTGTGGCTTCCCTGGTGGCTCAGATGTTAAAGAATCCACCTGCAATGCAGGAGACATGGGTTCGATCCCTGGGTTGGGAAGATCTCCTGGAGAAGTGAATGGCAACCCACTCCAGTATTCTTGCCTGGAGAATCTCATGGACAGAGATTGACGGGCCTCAGTCCATGGGGTCGCAAAGAGTTGGACACGACTGAGCAACTCACACACACACACAAGGCCTCTCTGTTCCTACCTGTAAACACAGGAAAACATGTCAATGAAGTAGAGTGACGGAGCATTAAGAGTGAGGGGCGTGGGCAGCTGACGGCTGGAGTGGCCACTAACCTCCACTGCTTATTAACTCGCCCAGACCCCTTGGGAAAGTTTGTGTAAAATGTGGAGAAGCACAGGATCTTTGTGGGACTGTGGTGAGAATGAAATGAACAGTGCATATAAACTGGATGATAAATATTAATATTCACTGGAAAAAGGCAGAATGCACTTTATCCTATTTGTGTCGTTATCGCTCCACAAGATTTGATCATGCTTTTTAAATCAACCCTTAAGCAGAAACTTTAAAGGATGCATTTATTCCTCAGAGGCTCTGAGGAACGAGTCTCCTATATATCATAGATAAAATGCAATAAAGCCTGTGACACGCCTTGCACATCCCCATCATCTCCTAAGCCACCTCTGGTTATTTAAACAAACCTAGTTTCTGTTTTCTATATATTTTCAGGTAAATGCTATAAAGCCAGAGACTGTGATGGAAACTTTAAAAAATAAATAAATAAAAGTAAAAATTAAATTTTCTACACTGGTTCCTTTCTTCACTTTGAAGCTGCCCTAGACATTGGCGGGCAGGCCCAAAGGCATCAAGATAAAACGTCTTTCATAACGGGGAGAGACATACGCATACTTCTCAAAGCCTTGCTTTTCAAGTGCATGTATTATAAATCTAGTTGAATGAAGCAAGATTACAGCCAAATATGGGCAGAAGAGGCTGCGAAACCTCAAATGTGATTGGCTCTTCTCAGTGCCCCAGAAAGAACATTGTGGTTTCAACGTCAGCCCCAGGAAGTCTTGAAATCAACCAAATGGTGTTTCGAACTTGCTTCTCATTATTTCAACTGGGGCCCCACCACTATTGGCCACCAGAGGAGCTGAACCCTGGATCAAGGCTGACATTTTCAACCCTTGTTTGACAAAACATAATTAGCAGAAAAGCCGCACCCCAGTGTCGGCGACATTTGAGTCTCTTTTTCGATCCCAGTGTTGAGTTGAATTTCAGTTTTCTTTCCTGCCACGCTGCCAATTTGTACTGCTGTAAGCCGACCAGCTTAAACACTCTGCAAAGCCAGCTACAGTTCAGCTGGTTTTCAAAGCCCCATTTACAAAGGCCAGTGCTTGTAAAAGGCTGTGGACCGGGTAGCTTCAGCTGGCCCCTCTCAGCGATGGCCTGAGATGATAAAATGCCTTGCAGTTTAAATTTCCGCCAAGTGTTTTAAAACATTGGCATTTGTTCCAGGCCTTGTGTAATTCTTTGTTATCGGCAACACAAGCACTCTCTTTGCTCTTGTGATCAGATCACGAGTCTCTTGCACAATCACCCCCAGGAACTCTGAAAGGATGCAGGCTGTTAACCCCAATCTGGTTCTGTGAGCAACCCAAGACCTCTTTAGACAACTGTGCCATGGGCTGGGACTCCCTATCAACCATTTGCACACACTGTTGGGTCTCCTCCTCTAAACCTTTGATAAGCACCAATTCAACCCCAAGGATCCCTTGGGAAGGCGATGGGTTTTATCATCCCAAGGGGAAAAACACTGATGCAGTCAGTTGTGGCCAGAAGCAAAAAGGACCAACCTCGAGCTGCCCAGTACACGGGGTGCACCAACTGAATGACCTCAAAGGTCAGCTTGTCCATTTGCTTTCCTTTATGCCAGGGCTCATCAGGAACACGTGTGCCCTCCCCTTACTGAAACCTCAAACCCTCACTGGCTACCCTGTCATGAACCCTGACTTGAGTAAAGAAGTATGGCTTTGGAGGACCTAAGGGAACTTTTGGATGAGGTATATATCTTACTCATGTTCAAGTTGAGGGTATTTTGTGTCAGTCTCTTTGGTAAAGTCAGTCATTCTGCTGAAATGGTCCTGGAAGGGTCATTTCCTTCTAGAACTACCTTAGGAAGCACCCTCAGCTGCACTTCTGATGAGTTTTCCTCTTGGATCTTGAAATTCCTGATTGAAAAGCACAAACCAGCTCCTTCTCTTGAGACACTGCATGGGCACTATTAGTCCTCAGTATCAAGGATCATTTGACAATAAAAATAAAGAAAACTTTAAGTGACTGTAAACTGGTATAGCCATTTTGGAGGGTGGTCTGACAATCTGCATCAACAGCCTCAAAAGTATTTACACCTTTTGTACTTGGAATTTTTATTTCCAGGGTCCTATGCTTGGCCAATATTCAGAGAAACAGGCTAAAGTCTATGAAAAGAGATGTTCATTACAGTGTTGTTTATCCTGGAGAAAAATTGTAGACCTTTGGAGCATCCCTCAAGAGTAATTTTTAAATACATATGGCATGTTCTTACAGTGAACAGAGCCATCAATAACCACATTGTAGGAGATGGGGGGTAATGTAGCTAAATGAGCACATGACATGAAAAAAGGAAACAAAATTACATATCCATAATAACCTAGGTTTTTAAAAGAGGGACAAGTGTTTATGAAAATATGCAGACATAGAGAAAAAACACTAGAAGGAAATACATCAAAATATTAACAGCAACTTTGGCTTGGCTGAGGATGAAGTTCATAAGGGCTTTCATGATCATGCTCTTCCATGTGTTTCAAATTCCCTATAGGTCTTAAGTATTGTTTAAAAATCCATTTAGAAAAAGAATATCCTTGATTAATGAATAACATGAAAATTAGAGAAAAGGAAGGGGCTAATAGTCCAGTGGACATGATGGAGGCCTTGAGGCCACATGTAAGCTCTCCACTCTGCTGCTTATTACAGGGTCATGGTGATTCCACGGAACTTGTGCTGGAGGGGAGGGGAGGGGGCAGGCCCTCCTTTCACACTCAGATATGGAGACTGAAAGCACGCCCAGACCTGTGGAGAAGGAGGTTGGCCACTCTTGCATGTGAGCTGAGGGACAATGGGCCACAAGCATCCTCCTACCTGACTGAGAGAATGAAGGAATTCCGAACTGACCAGCAGAGACAGCTGACAAACAAGGCCAGGGCGGCTGGTGTCCGGCCGAGACGGCCCTCTGTTTCCTTGAGTTCACACAGGGGAAGAGGAAGTCTTCATCAACCGCAGAGCACATTGAAGCAGAGCCTGGGGAGGGGCCCCAGAAGCCCCAGCTGGGAACCTGTGGCTGTGGCCACGATGCTCTCTTAAGTCTTCAGGAAACTGCTCACCGTGTGCTCAAAACTTTGACAACACTGGTCACTGGTCACCAGAGGCTTGTCCTTAACAGCACTGAATATATGTCAACTGTCGTTTGTAAGAAGAGAAGCCTCCACCGTGCCTTAGGGATACACAGCTGACTTGGGAGGACTGATGTGGATGTTACATGAGGCCGTGTTCTCCTCCTTGCTCTCTAATTAGTCTTTGGTGGGTACCAGACTCAGCAGAAGAGGTTGCAAGGCTTCTGGCCTCACAAACCACCTTGCCCTTGCCTGTCCCATCGACCCCATCTTGGAGAACCATCTTACCATCAGTCAGTCATGTTCCCCTGCCTCACGCCAATGCTACATTGAGGTCCCACTGCCAAACCATGCCGCTTTTAGCCCTGGAGATGTCCCAGCTCCTCCCTGAGGTCTCAATGGAATGGGTAAGCTGGATCTACAATCTCCTTTATATTGTCTGTGTGCTGATGGAGAGACTTACTGATGGAATGTATTCATAAATATCTTAGAATACGAAATGGGCTTCCTTGATGGTTCAGATGGTAAAGAATCTGCCTGCAATGCAGGAGACCCAGGTTCGATTCCTGGGTCGGGAAGAGCCCCTGGAGAAGTGAATGGCAACGCACTCCAGTATTCTTGCCTGGGAAATCCCATGGACAGGGGAGCCTGGCGGGCCTCAGTCCATGGGGTTGCAAAGAGTTGGATACAACTAGTACCCTGAATACAAAGTACAAGTTCTGCTGTCTCCTAGCTTGGAAACAGCACACAGACAGCGTAACTTGTACTGGACTGTGCAATCCTTCTCAGGAGCCACATGAAACAGGAAGCTTCTGGGAGGTTCCTGCAAGCATGTGATAGCTAGCTGTGGTTTCAGGGCAACAGTCAGGTAGTTCTTGCATCCGGAAACGTTTGCACGAGACACACTTTCTGGCTTCTGTCTAATTCTAGTGTTAGTTACACTGTCCTTTTTCCACTTTGAAAAGAAGCAATTTGATTTCTTACACTGTATGTATTTTTTCTGACTGCAATCATGAAAAGGACCATGAACTGGATCCAGCAGTGGAGAGGCCTGGGTCTGGGGCCTCTTCTTAGCTGCTCTTAAAGAATTCCTCAGATTGAGTCATTTTCCCTTGAGCCACAGTCCCTCAAACTTCTAAAGAGACCACTTAGGGAAGGAAGAGCCTCGCTCCACTAGGGCAACTGAGTGAGCCCTCCTGGGGAACGAAGCTGAAAGAGAACATCTTTTAGCTGTCTTCTCTTAGGAATCTGATCTCAGTGCCATTCGTTGTTATTTATCACTACCAAACATGCATTAATGGTGAATCGGAGAGGCCCAAAGATGCTCAGACTCCTAGAAACCACTCGTTCAGATCCTAGTGGCACTGGGTCAACTTTTCCCCTTCGGAGGCAGAGCAAGTCCACAGGCTTTGCAAGCAGGTTACCCTCCCATTATGAAGAAAAAAAACAAACCAAAAAAACCCCGCTTACACCACTGATTTCAAATCCAACCACACTGCAAGACTGCAAGATGATGGATTTTGCACAAGGGTACTGAAGATCGAGGGGGAGCCTTTGTAAATATATATGTATTTCCTCATTGACTTTTTTTTTTCCTTCTAAACTTTAGACAGAGTTAGCAAAGGAAACAGCTGGTTCACAAGATCTCAAATGGAGGGTGATTTCACTCCTTCTCCATCTGACTTTTCCATTCCTCTCACTCTCAAAGTCACACACCTTGATAAACAACCCAAGGGACATTTCTGAATAGATAATGCTCAGTTCTTAATAACTGCCCTAAACAGCCAATGCTTTCTGCCTCTTAAAGTCACTAATGGTTTTCTACACTCACATTTTGGTCCTCCTTTTAAGCTTCTTTCTCGCTCACCTGTTGCTGAGATGAAAATAAATGAATGAATGAATACATCAAACAGGATTTGGGTTTGGGATTCAACGCCCTTTGGTCCTCATGCCTCATATAAATTCAAGCCCCAAAAAGAAGGCAAGACAAAGTCATGAGTAAAACAGAGACTGTAAAACTATTCCTGAAATAATTGAAAGCAGATGCAGAAGGAGTAACCTAGATAGCCAAGTGTTCTGGGTGGGAGGTGTGGGCTGGGAGTGAAACTGACAGAGAAACAAACAAACCCTGCCTTCTCTGGGGTCCAGAAGGCCCAGTGTGGACTGCCTCGCTTCCTGTAGGCTGACTTCTGGTAGAGACTTCCTGTCAAAGGAAAAAACCTCTAATGGTTTCTGAGCTTTTGTCCTGTGAATTCTTCTCCCATTTTCAGCTTTCAAGGGCCTGTCATAGAGAAGACCCTCGACCCTGAAACACTGCTCTATTTTGCATAGAGGTTTGCTTGTAAAATTCTAAATTCATGAACTTTAAAATTCAGACTGATTCTAAGATCTGAGCAGAGTCTGCAAGGCCAACTTCAACTTAGGAGTAACCTGTTGTTGTTGTTCACTCCCAGGTCACACAGATAAATGGTGGCCCCAATTGTCTTAAAAGCCCCAATCTCACAATTACTGCTCTATGCACAAAGCTCTCCATGCCATGGGCAGGACTTTCTGTATTCACATTCTCAAAGGCTTCATATTTCAATAACAGTCATCGAGTTTCCTCACTAGGAAGAACAACCCAAGTTCAGTTCCCTCTTCTGGCCACTAAATTAGAAGAACCAAGAGCTCAGGCTGACTGAAGCAGGCATTGCCCAGCTGGGCTTGTATTTGTGTATACACTTATTGCTTACTTATTTGCTTGCTTGCAAGGTTGATTCAGTCATGTTGACTCTTTGCGACTCTATGGACTATAGCTCCCTGGGCTCCTGTGTCCATGGGATTTTCCACACAAGAATACTGGAGTGGGTTGCCATGCCCTCCTCCAGGGGATCTCCCCAACCCAGGGATCAAACCCACATGTCTTATGTCTGCTGCATTGATACGTGGGTTCTTTACCACAAGCATCGGCTGGGAAGCCCATGTCATTTATCTTGCATCTAAAGCCAGTCTTAGCACAAATTTCAGTCTTTCTCTTTCAATTGGGGAGGAATGATCAAGTAACCTAGATTTCTTTTTAAAAAGTCTTTTTAATGTTTCACCCTCCCTTGCCATTTCAACAAGTTTAGCCAAGAGATGCTAATGTGGTTATAAATGTTTATTATTCCAATGGTTTCAATAATTTTATTGGGAACAGAATAGCCTCTAGAGAATGACAGACATTGCAGCAAGACATAGTTAGGGAGATTGCTTACAAAGTGTTTTTTTTTTTTTTTTTTTTTTTAAAGGTCAGGCTTACATTTATTCAATGATTTTCTGTGGGGTGGAAAAGAGGAACAAGGAAATATTACTAACTAGGTTACTTGGGTTTTGTTTTTATCAGACTGTTGTTCTGGTTGATTCTACCAATTGGGGGATATTTCAAATGGGTTTATATTTAGGAAGAGGGTTGCGATGGGGGTTTCTTAACCTTGGAACTAGTGACATTTGGGGTCAGATCATTCTTTGTTAAGGGGCTGCCCTGTGTTTGACAAAATGTTTAGCAGTATCCCTGGCCTCTATCTATTTGATGACAATAGCAGTGCCCACCTCGCATATTATAAGAACCAAAAATGTTTCCAGATATCACCACATGTGCCCCTGCTGGTTTGCCCCCTGTCAAGAACCACTGAATTGGGCAATTTTTGGACTCTCCCAGGCAGCTTTCACTTGTACATCATAAGAGCTCTAAGAGGAATTGGCTTATCTGGATATTTTTTGCTCAGTTCATGCTCCAAGGACATATGAAAAATTCTCAGTGATGATGCCAACCTCAGAGCATCTCTACTCCTCCATCTATCTCCCCTTGTGATAACACAAATGCCCACTATTATTTGAGGAGGCGTCAGTTAATCAAGGAAAACATCCCCTTCAAAGTGCTTTACGTTAAATTAACAGTCCTTTTTCTTTCAGCAGCAGGCAAATTGCTGCTCTTGGTTACAAGATACGGGTATGTGTGTGGTTTTTAGCTTCTGCGTCTTTGCTGGTCTCTGAACTGGCCATTTCTGCCTCAGAAATGCAGCGTTTCCTATGTGGCTGTGGTCAGAATGCTTTGCAGTGCAGGAGTCGCTAATATCGGGTCATGCTACTTTTGCATTCCTCTGAAATTACAACATTCACAAAAAATCCCACCTCCCCTCTGCTTCTTGAATTTTTTTTTTCCCTTCAAATGGAATCCATATGGGATGGTGTGTCCAAGTCAATGCCAGGACGATGGAATGCGGATTGGTGAGGCACGCCCCTAAGCCCAGTGAGAGCGTGGTAACTGATGGGGAGAAATCGTTCCATGTCCAGAGCTGAAACTTTAGGTTCAAGAGCTCTGGTATCAAAATTCCCCACTCAGTCTCACCTACCAGACAAACTCTGGTACTCTGATCCTCAGTTTTGTTATGCTTGAGAAAGATACACATAAAAATATGAAAGAGGGGGTAGAATGTCTTGTTTGCTTTTGCATCAGACAGGGGCATTGCCAGCCAGCATACAGATCCAAAGGAACAGAGACATCCCAGCTACAAAATGTCATCGCTGTAAGCTCATGATGCTATTTTCTAATCATAGATCTCCTTGTGTAAGGTCTGTGTGCAAGAGTCTGGGGCCCAGCTTTCCGAAAGCAACTTCCTGGTTGGGGACAAAAATATTTCAGGCAGAGGTCTATTTCTAAATTCTCATTCTTTCTTTTCTCTCTGTTCCTTTTTTATTTTTCCCTTTCTCAGACTTTCACTCCACTTGTGACAAATCCACTTCTCTTACTTGAAACGCTAATATGCGTTTCTTTGGACCTCCTCCAATCACCCAGGCCTTGCACAGATGTGCTAAATAAATGCAAGCACAGAAAAAAGGTATTTTTAAAAAAGAAAAAGGTTTTATTGAGTGGGCCTGGTTTTTCCATATGATGTAACATAAAAACCTGAATGAACTTTTTGGTAAATCCAATATATTCTCCCCTGCCTCTCTTGCCACCCCATATAAGCTGTAACAACCCCAATCATCCCTGAGAAAGATGAAAATGCTATTTGGCAAAAAATAATAATAAGGTAACTTCAACCACTAGGAAATGTCTTCTAGTTCTACCACCTTCTATAATTAATAACTTTCAATCCAAAAATCCTCCTTCAGGTTCAAAATTCAAGTGGCTTGTGACAACAGAGAGAAGAGAAGAGAGGGACAGAGGAGTTTCAAAAGTTTATGCTCTTCTGCCTCCACGAGTATAAATATTGACAGAGAACAAAAAGCCATAAAAGCACTTTATGATTAGATTTGATACTTCATTTTCTGTGGATGTTTCCTTCAGAATGCAGCTAATTGAATCTGTTTGAACATGTAATTGTTTGTTATTTGATTCTGTGGAACCTTTTTAAAAATCAGTACAAATTGAACCCAGAATGCAGAAGCAGGCTAAAACCCTTAGTGGAGCTACAGTGTAAGAGTGGGGGGGGGGGGTTGGCAGGGGAGCGGAGGCCGGGGAAGAAAGAGAACAAACCATAATCAGAATCAATCAGTGAAAGTCTACAGTTCGTTGGAAGGTAACAAGTAAAGTGGAGCAGAATAGACGGAAGGGCCCTTGGGGCTGGTGTAACTGGAAACAGGGTGGTCAGAACAGGCCTCCTCGAGAAGTAACATATCTGAGCAAAGAAATGACGGAGGTGAGGGAGGGAGCACCATAGGGGCTGGGGAGAGGTGCCCTCCAGGCAGAGGGAACAGCTAGGGCAAAGGGTGGGAGACAGCTGGCATGGAGCCACAGCATGCATGGAGACCAGTGTGCCCAGTAAGAGAATAAGGGCAGCAGGAAGGGATGAGGCCAGGGGCCAACAGATCCTGTGGGACCTTAGGCCACTCGAAAGACTGGGCTTCTGCTCTTAAGGAAATAGGGAGCCAGTGCAGGTTTTCCATAACAATTTGTTTTTCCTTACTGAGGTGAAAGTCACAAAGGTGAAAGTCACAAAATGAAAGTGACCAATTCAATGGTACTTAAGACACTCAAAATGTTCTTGCCTAACCCTACCTCTATCTAGTTCCAGAATGCTTTCATTATCTCAAATGGAAACCTGCCCTCCCCATAACAAGTCATTCCGCACTTCATCCTCCTTTTCAGTCCCTGGCAACCACCAATCTGCATTATATCTCTAAGGATTTACCTCTTTTGGATGTTTCACATAAATAGAATCAATACACGGGTCTTTAGTGACTGGCTTCTTTCACCTGGCACAATGTTTTGGAGGTTCATGTATGTTGTAGTATATGTCAGAACTTCATCCTTTTTTTTTGGCTGCATAATATGACTGGTTCCAAATAGGAAAAGGAGTATGTCAAGGCTGTATATTGTCACCCTGCTTATTTAACTTCTATGCAGAGTACATCATGAGAAATGCTGGGCTGGAAGAAGCACAAGCTGGAATCAAAATTGCCAGGAGAAATATCAATAACCTCAGATATGCAGATGACACCACCCTTATGGCAGAAAGTGAAGAGGAACTAAAAAGCCTCTTGATGAAAGTGAAAGTGGAGAGTGAAAAAGTTGGCTTAAAGCTCAACATTCAGAAAACGAAGATCATGGCATCCGGTCCCATCACTTCATGGGAAATAGATGGGGAAACAGTGGAAACAGTGTCAGACTTTATTTTTTGGGGCTCCAAAATCACTACAGATGGTGACTGCAGCCATGAAATTAAAAGACATGTACTCCTTGAAAGAAAAGTTATGACCAACCTAGATAGCATATTGAAAAGCAGAGACATTACTTTGCCAACAAAGGTCCATCTAATCAAGGCTATGTGCTGGGGACCAGCCCCGGCTGATCCAGGATATTCGAAGCAGGGACAGCGTCGGCGACGTATTTATTTAAATATTTTATCAAAGATATAAAGAGTAATAGGATGAGGATAGCTCAGTAGGAAAATTCAGTGGAGAAAAGAGGCTGAGTAGCTTGGTTTACGCGGGAGACCAATAAAACTTCAAGACAAGAAGTTTGCACCACTTACGTAGGCCACAGGCGTCCTTCCGTTCTCCCGAAGGAGAGGAGACACTGAGGCCTCCCTGGTCGGATCTTAGAAGCCCAGGCATAATTAGCAAGCATGGCGGGTTCCGCGCTCCAGATGGAGACTCAGCCAGAATTTGGGAGAGCGAGCGACATGGGGAGACCAAGTTTCGGTGAACAAGGCCCGCACTTTATTTTCCAAAATAGTTTTTTATACCTTAAGTTGTGCATAGAGGATAATGGGGGAAGGGGTGGAGTCATGCAAGGACAGCAGTTCCTGGTCCTAATCGAAGCCAGGCTTTCAAACTTATCATATGCAAAAGTTCAGGTGAATTACATCATCTTCTGGCTAGGAGGCCTGTTAACATTTTAAGAAACTTATCTTTCTCTAAATGTGATTATTCCAAAGTCAGGCACCAGCCTCCAAAAAGCATTGGACAAAGCTGCATTCCTATAGGGCAAAGGTGAGGTGGGCTCAATCAAGAAAAGAATTAACTCAAGGGTCCAAGGTTACAAACATTGAGCTACTACTTACATTTCTATACACCCATTATATCAATCAATACACTGCTAAGGACACAGTAGGTAAGGGGTATTGAGACTTAGCAGCAAACATTGGCCCAATGAGTGAAAAACCCTTCACCAATACAATTTCTAATCAATCTTTTAACTACTCAAAAGAATCTGTGCTCAGACAGTTTAGAACATCTCCTCCCTCTCACAGTTGGGAGGCTCTGAACAATCACATGTGGCCGGAAAAACCTATTCAGGCAGGCTGGAGGATTTCCAAAGGAGTTTGTAGGTTAAACACTGTCACACCCAGGAATTATTAACTGGAGCTGTAAGCTAACTCTTTTTCAGAGAGAGGTAGTGGGGGACAGCCTCCCGTAAAGTCAGAGGTGTAGGTGAAAGCACAAAGCATATAGTAGGCAGACTCTGGTTTTGGGGGTAGATGCTCGAGAATTTCCAGGGAGACTCCTGAGGCTTGATCCCGCCTTTGCGTATGCCAAGCCTCCTTCCTCATGACCTTTGCCACGGGCGGAGCTCGCTCCCCGCATCTATGGTTTTTCCAGTGGTCATGTATGGATGTGAGAGTTGAACTGTGAAGAAAGCTGAGTGCCGAAGAATTGATGCTTTTGAACTGTGGTGTTGGAGAAAACTCTTGAGAGTCCCTTGGACTGTAAGGAGATCCAACCAGTCTATTCTAAAGGAGATCAACCCTGCGATTTCTTTGGAAGGACTGATGCTGAAGCTGAAACTCCAATACTTTGGCCACCTCATGTGAAGAGTTGACTCATTGGAAAAGACCCTGATGCTGGGAGGGATTGGGGGCAGGAGGAAAAGGGGACGACAGAGGATGAGATGGCTGGATGGCATCACTGACTCAATGGACGTGAGTCTGAGTGAACTCCGGGAGTTGGTGATGGACAGGGAGGCCTGGAGTGCTGTGATTCATGGGGTTGCAAAGAGTCAAAAACGACTGAGCGACTGAACTGAACTGAACTGACTGAATATTTCATTGTATGGGGAGACCACAATTTGTTTATCTCCACATCAGCCAATAGACAGTTGGGCCTTTTGGCTATTGTGAGTATGCTGCTATAAACACTGTAGGTTGTTAAGTAACAAAGGAACATGATCTCACTTGCATTTTATACAATACATGCAGTTCTATTTTGTGAGTGATCTGGTAGCCCAAATTTGTAAATCCAATTTTAAATGGCAAAAATAAACAAGTGAGATTCATTAGACCCATCCCTCTGCCATGTGCTACCACCCGCTTGGCTTCTTCAAATGCCATGTAATCCCTCCAGAACTATATTTTTTTGAACAATTTCCCTACCATTGGCAATTAAAGGCCAGTTGACTGTTAAATCCCAGAATCCGCTCATTATTCAAAGAATTCAGGTTTTCTAAAACTGACAGGGATTTTTAAGGAGAAGCAATGATGATGAAAAATGAACCTTTTTCTCCAACCAAAAGGGGAAACCACTCTTGCTTAAAAATAAAAATGAACCAAATGCATCGTGGTGTCTGGAAATGGATCTTGAAACAGAACAACAACAAAAAAGACAGCCGGGGTGTCCCTGAGCTATTGAGGGCAAGGCAGCGCCTGACTCAGATGGAGAGTTTTCAACACTTGCATTCCCTTTTCCTCCTCCACCAAATAGTTCGAGTGCCTCCGACCTTCCAGACACTGCTAGGTGGCAGAGACCAAATAACAATGACACATTTTTCCTGTCGGTCACCAAGCAGCTGTGAAAACACCAGGGGGCCAAGATGCCAGCCCTTGGGGCCCCAGGAAGCTGAGCCCCAGGCATCAAGCCTCTTCCCCAGTTTAGAAGGAGCTTCCGCTCCCTGGCTCTCTATCCCGTTTTGAGTCACAGATACCGTTCTGATAGGAAAATGAGTTGTGCTCCGGTGACAGCCTCTCCCCACTGTCTGGGGTGGCTGGAAGGGCCGGGGGCAGGGGTGGGTGGCCTGGATGATCTCTGAAATCAAAGCCTAAATGGGAAGCTCTTCTCTTTTCCCGCAGGGAGTGCCACCCCCTCCCCGCCCCCAGATTCCTCCCGTGAAAGCTGCGAAGAAGCCGAGGCTGGAGCAGAATGACTCCGTGGCATTTACCGTGCCAGCAGCGCCCCTCCATCAGCTCCGGAGAAGCAGTGTGTGTCTGTGAGCTTCCTGGGGGCAAGAGGGATAGTGGGGGGCAGATAGTGAGAGTGCCACCCCCCCCAACACCTTTAGCCAGGTGCAGTCACGGTGAAAGCATCCAGTCTTGAAGAGGAAAGAGCGTCCATCGACAAGATTTCCACACACCCTCTGAGGGGCAAAGTGACTCTCAGAGGAACAGGAAAATTAGCTGGGAGCTTGCTCCAGGAGTCCCTTCCTAATTTCCCCAATTTGGAAGGGGGAAGGGGCTGCTTAAGAAAGGCTTCTTTTCTAAAGATGGGTTGAAAGTTTGCAAAATACTGCTGTCTGGTGGTGGTTTAGTCGCTAAGGCGTGTCTGACCCTTGCGAACCAGTGGACTGTACTCCCCCACCCCAACCCACCACGCTCCTCTGTCCATAGGATTCTCCAGGTAAGAATACTGGAGTGGGTTGCCATTTCCTTCTCCAGGGAATCTTCCCGACCCAGGGATTGAACCAGGGTCTCTTGCATTGCAGGCAGGTTCTTTACCATCTAAGCCACCTGTCTGCACCATCCTATAATCTGGGGCTCCCCGTACCACCCCCAGGCCACTTGTTGGAGATAACGTGATGCTGAGAAGACCATATGCCTTGACTCCACTGACAAAGAATCTGGCTTTCTCATGCCTCCTGGCCTTGGCCCCAGCTATATCCTGCGCCTGGAACAGTGTCACCGACCCACACTCCATCCTGGCTTCCAGCAGCCCAGCCAGTGTTGGCTGGCAAGTCTCAACTTTTATATCAATTTCACAGGGGAATCTCCCCTGCTCCCTGCACCTACAAATGAACACACAAAACCTGCTGATTAGTTTAGGTGCCCATTCGGAGGCTCCTGCACTTGCCTTTCTCAGAAACTTAATCCCACTGTACTCTAGTATGATAGCTTCACCAGAGACAGAGTACCTGGCAAGAAGTGGGCAAGTATTCAATAAATGTGTCCTAAATAAATGGATGAATGAAGCTATAAATAATAAATATCCTAGTGGGCACAATATACATCCCCTTACAAAACACTGAGCTAGAGAGATGATAGACAGATAGAGCTAGATAGATCTCTGATCAGAGTTCATAACCCCCCTCTCAGAACAAGTATTTCAAGCTTTTATTTTAATAGCAGCCTCATACTATAAATGACTTGCCCAAGTCATCAGTGATAAAGTCAAGTTCTAGTTCATGGAAATATTGTTCTGTATATTATCCTATGTATATTTACAATTTTCAGATTCATTTTACTTGAAATAAATGTTATGCTGCTAGCCTTGGAATTAATCACATTAATTATATATATAATAATAATATATAAAATAATAAAAATATTATATCTATCTATATATATATATAGGCCACCTGATGCGAAGAGCTGACTCATTTGAAAAGACCCTGATGCTGGGAAAGATTGAGGGCAGGAGGAGAAGGGGACGACAGAGGATGAGATGGTTGGATGGCATCACCGACTCAATGGACATGGGTTTGGGTGGACTCAGGGAGTTAATGATGGACAGGGAGGCCTGGCGTGCTGTGGTTCATGAGTCGCAAAGAGTCAGACACAACTGAGCGACTGAACGGAACTGAACTGAATCCTATAGAGAATATATACTGAATATCAAAATACAGGAACGTAAAGTTAAAAGAAGTCTTGCATGCTCATCTGGGCCAACTCCATTATTTTACACATTGGGAAAGTGAAAGCCAAAGAGGTTAAGTGACTTCCCCAAAGTCACAGAGCTGCTGGATAAGAAGTGGGAATGGAATCTAGATTTTTCAGATGCTAAATTCAGTACTTTTTCTACCATACAGCAAAGATGATTGGTTATGGACAAATCCTTTGAACAGAGCATGTCTATACTCGGGGCCTGCTTGTGTTTATAAAACCACACATACCCAGACATCCTAGAATGATTCCTTTTGCAGAAATCCTTTGCCAGTTTCAGAGCATGGGGTCCAGTGTGGTGACAGAGTTAAGAGTTAGCTCTGAGGTCAGATTACCTGGGTTCAAATTCTAGCTGTGTGACCTCTGACAAATCACTTAGCCTCTGCACTTATTTATCACCTGTAAAAAACATGAGTATATGGGGGCTTCCCAGGTGACTCAGTGGTAAAGAATCCACCTTCAATGCAGGAGATGTGGGTTTGATCCCTAGGTCAGAAAGATCCCCTGGAGGAGGGCATGGCAACCCACTCCAGTATTCTTGCCTGGGAAATCCCAAGGATAGAGGAGCCTGGTGGGCTACAGTCCATGGGGTCACAAAAAGTTGGACACAACTGAGCATGCACGCACGCATGCAAAATGGGCATAATAGTTCTCATCTCAGAGGGTTGCTATGAAGATTAAACTGTTAACTACATGTAAAGGGATTCGGAGAGTGCCTGACTCATAATAAATGCTAGTAAACGTCAGCTTAAACCATCTTGGCTCAGAAAACTGCTCCCTGCACACATATGAGGTCACAGCTAGTTCACCTGAGTTGAGGAGAGTACTTATGGGCAATGGTCACGAGAAGGCCTGGTGGGTGCTGATATTATCTTTCCTGATCTGGTAACCGGTTCCCTGGTCGTGTACAGTGCGTAAAAATCTCTCAAGATGATCCCATGTGATCACCAAGAACTGATTTGACTCTGCCTGCAAGTTGACAAGGTGGCCTGCCATAGCCCTGTGGGTGTTGCCAGGAGACATGAGCCTCCTGAGTCAGAGACCAACGACTGGATTGCTCACAGCATAGCAGGCAGCATGAGCTTCAGTCCAGGCAGTTCCTCTTCTGGGTGAAGTAGAGGGTCAGTTGGATGCAGTGCATGTGGTGGGTTTGTGTCATAGTTGAAGAACCCACACTGTAGGAAACCCAAGTCTTTTAAAATAGGTGGTAAGCCCATCTGATCCTTGCCCTGGAGAGAAATGTTGTCTTTATTGGACTGATCTTTGCTCTTGAGGGCAATCCTAACTCTGTATTCCCAGGCTGTTTGCTCTACAAACATCCTTGAGAAGAGACTTGAGAATAAACGAAGTCTGTGCCACTGGTTCCAAGACTAACAGAAAGGTGAGAGCCCCATGGAGAATGGTCCCTCACCAACAATATGGATACTCTTCTAATGTCCTGGAGGAGCAAATCAAAACCACTCCAGTATTCTTGCCTGGAAAATTCCATGGACAGAGGGGCCTAACAGGCTACAGTCCATGGAGCCTCAAAGAGTTGGACATGACTGAGGGACTAGGCACTTTCTGAGGTATGTCATACTGTGACAAAAAGGTTTTTTCAAGTGCTATCTGGAAAAAAAAAAAGATGTAGTTTTAAGGTCAAATACATTTGGGAAAATACAGAGTGAATGGTTCTCTTTACCATTGGACTTAACAGAATATTTCATATGCTAATGCGTATCTTCAAAAATGAAGACAACAAATTTGCAGTCATTTCTCATCATTCACTGCTTCTCAAAGCCTTCCTACACATACATACAAATCAGCCGAAGGTCTGGTTAAATGCAGATTCTGATTCCACATTTAGATCTGAGGTGGGGCCCAAGACTATCTCTGGCAGGCTGCCAGGAGCTGTGGGTGCTTCAACTTACCAAGCACCACACCTTGAGTCATAGGGGCTGAGAAACTGTCTTTTGCAGGAACTTCTCACAAGATTGGATTCCACCAAGCATTCTGTGAGAGTAGTCTCAACCCTAGCTACTGTGTCCAGTCTAACACAGGTGGAGGGAACCCACAGAAAATTCTCGAAAGCAACTTCTCAGTGATGCATAATTCTGGTCACTTGAAGCTGAATAAATGTAAAATTTTAAAATACTAGAATTCCTGCGAAGGCCTAAAATGACAAGTATTTCCTCCAGTATAGGTAAAAATCATGAATGAGGGCCAAGTAGTAATGAAATGCTAATTTTGCCATAAACGATAACCTACAACACTAAAACCAATTGACTGTCATTTTGCAAAACAGATGAGTCCCAAGCTAATGAAAACCTGAACTGGCAGGGGCTAAACTGCTGGTGGAAGATTTCCTGAGCTTCAGATACAATGGGGAACTTGAACTGTCCTAGTCCTAACTGAGCATTCCCCATGGATGAGTGCCATGGACAGAAAGCTGTTTCCAGGCGGCTTCTACACAGCCCTGGGCAACAGGGCATCAGCAGTGGAGCAGAGATGACTCAGCTTTACCTCCTCGCATGCTTCCCTTCCTTAAGAATCCAGTTTCAACCTTGGCTACGCATTAGAATCAATGGAGAGGGTTTGGAAATACTCTCGATTGACTGGGTTCTTGCAGACCAGTGGCCTAGGAATCCCCGGGGGCGGGGCCCACGCATCAGTAGCTGTAAAAATCCCCCCAGTGATTCTGATGGGAACTGTTGCCCTTAAGATGGACCTCAGTGAAGGAAGTGAAAGCCATTTCAGAGTGTAGACAGAGCATAAATCAAGCAAGTACACCCAGTTTCCCCCTCCTGCACCTCTGACTCTGCTACTAAGAACCACCAGGTTTTGAGAAGACAGACCAACAAGAACAAGATTCATTTCCTTCTCAAATCACCACGTCTCGTCTCTCTAGAGCTCATGTTTGTCACCAGGGTTTGGTCTCATTTTTAGAGCATCTGAGCACAGAAAACTCCCTACGTTGGACTTTGAAGGATATTTGACTGGGGTGAAATTAATGATAGCTCATATTTATACCTTGAGGATGACATTATCTCCGTCATTATGAATGATAAAGGAATTCTGCAGGATCATACTGTTCAGTGAGGATGTCTGGGTTTGGATCACAGCTTCCTGTTTTTACTAGCTGTGTGACCTTACTAGCTGTGAGTACCTTCACCCCAAGCATCCTAGTTTGTTCACACATAAATGGGGGACTTTGTAAAAGTTCATAGAGGTACAAGAAACATGAATAGAAGGAAATTCATGAAAAGGGCTGTTCACAGTGTCCAGGGCCTAGGAAGCCCTCCATAAATACCAGTTATTTTATAAGTTGATTTGATCTCATTCAAATTCGTGAACTGTAAACTGGTACCAGTCTGTGGACTATTTATTATCCTCCTCAATTAGATATGTAAATTAAGAGTAAATGTTGAGAAACTTTTATACTTATTTGGCAGAGAAATTATACATCTATTAAATCTGATAATGAAACTCTTAGGTTTGCATTTTGTGTGTCTTTTCATTGAATGTTTCTAACTCATTTTTGTTTCACTTTATACAAGTATTGCTCTAAGGACTGGTATTTTGTGTGTCTTTTGATTTACTTTTCCTAGTCATTCATTTTTACTTCTTCTAGTCATTCATTTTTACTTCATTTTATGAAAATGTTTTTCCAAAAATAGACTGGAGATTAAAACACTGGTTCTTCACAGAGAGTTTGAGCATAATTGGTTTAAAAATAAATTTATAAATACTGTGTCATAGAAATGAATGGAAAACTCACTGCATTTGTTTTCTATACTGTATAACAAACTATCACAACGTTAGTGGCTCAAAATAACATGCATTTATTAGTTCCTTGGGTCAGGAGCCTGTGTTCAGCTTGACTGGGCTCTTGGCTCAGAGTCTCCCCAGGGTGCAACAAACAGCCAGCCTTCAGTCAGAGTTTGGCTACTTGAAGCTCTAGGACTGGGGTCCACATTTTCTTCCTAGTTGCCAGCCAGGGGCTGTTCTCAGCTCTTAGAGGCTGCCCAGAGTTCATTGCCACATGACCCTCTCCCAACATGGCAACTGACTTCTTCAAGATTGGCAAGGGAGAGACTCTTACTTCAGTCCCCTCATACAAGGTCTTATGTAATATAATCAAGAGAGTGTCACCCCCATATAGCCAGAAAAGATGAAAACCCTAATTTGAAAAGATACATGCACCCTTGTGTTCATAACAGCACTATTTACAACAGCTAAGACATGGAAACAACCTAAATGCCCATCGGCAGAGGAATGGACAAAGAAGAGGTGGTCCATATGTGTGATGGAATACTACTCAGCCTTAAAAAAGAACAGAGTACTGCCATTTGCTGCAACATAGATGGACCTAGAGATAATCACACTCGGTGAAGGAAGTCAGACAGAGAAAGACAAATGTCACATGATGTCACTAATAGGTAGAGTCTAAAAATAGTACGTGATGCTGCCCTCCTGTATCAAGCCATGGGGTCTAGGTCCTCTCCCTTCCATCTGGGGGGACGGTGAGGCTTAGCAAATCAAGTCATAAAAGGCAATACAGCCTCTGTCCAGTCCTCTCGAGACACTCACCATGAGAAAGCAGGAACCAGTCTGTGAGGCAGCCCAGCTGCCACATGGAAGGTTCAAGCGTAGAAGTTCTGGCTACAGCCACAGCTGATGTACCCGTGGATGCTAGCCTGCAACAGATGACGGTGAGTTGGCCAACAACTGTGGCCCTCGGCCTTCAAGACATCCCAGGAGACACCACATGGAGCAGAAACAAGCTGTCCCCACTGAGCCCTGTCCAAATTGCAAGTTCAAAACGAATGTTGTCACTGTCATGAGCCAATAAGTTTGGGGTGATTTGCTGTGCATCAATAAAGAACTGGAACAGAAAATAAATAAAAATAGTACAAATAGACTTATTTTAAAAATGAAACAGAATCACAGACATAGAGAACAATTTACGGTTACCAAAGGGGAAGGGGTAGGGCGAGGGATAAAATACAAGGTTGGGATTAACAGATACATGAAAAGTGAAAGTGTTAGCCACTTAGTGGTGTCCGACTCTTTGCAACCCCATGGACTGTACATACTGCTATATGTAAAATAGATAAACAGTAAAGATTTACTATACAGCATGGGAAGTATATTCAATATCTTATAAAAATGGAAAGTTGAAAATAATTGGAAATATTTCCAATGGAAAATATTTGAAAACTGGAATATAATTTTCAATTATATAATTGAAATAGAAAATAATTGAAAAAAGAATATAGATATATACATATATATGTATAACTGAATCACTTTTCTGTACACTTGAAACTAACACAATATTGCAAATCAATTATAGTTCAATTTTAAAAAAGAGAGTGCCATCCCATCAGTTTTGCCATATTCTACTGGATGGAAGCAGGTCACAGGTTTCCCTGCCACTTAAGGTGAGAGGATTAAATAAGAATGTAACTCACAAGGGGTTACCTTAGGGTATGTCCACCACAGCCATCTACAGATCACCATATTTTAATTGGTTGAGTCTTTCAATAGTGAACTACCAATCACTGTATATATCTGTGTGTGTGTGTGTGTGAGAGAGAGAGAGAGAGAGAGAGAGATATTTGGCAGCAAGAAGCATACATCCATTTGCAAGGAATAGACTAAAAGAATCGGAGAGAAGTTGGATAATTTGATGCTCATGTAACATCAGGCATAAATAAGCCAATCTATGAATTAGTCCTGCCAAACTGCCATGTCACGATTTTCAAATACTACCTAAAAAAGAAATGTTACTTTTGAGTTCCACCTTCTATAATGCTGACACCTCCAAAAAAAAAAACTGGTGTGCTTTTTTCTGCAATTATTTTCTGATGAATATGGATTTCAACATAACTGCCCTTGAAATGAGGGACTTAAGAATGTGAAAGCTATTGACCATATTAATAGTGATTCCCAATAAAGATGTACTTATCCTCCAAAACTCCCTGAAATATAATCCTGGCAGTGGCACCCCACTCCAGTACTCTTGCCTGGAAAATCCCAAGGACAGAGGAGCCTGATAGGCTACAGTCCATGGGGTCACTAAGAGTCAGCCATGACTGAGCGACTTCACTTTCACTTTTCACTTTCATGCACTGGAGGAGGAAATGGCAACCCAGTCCAGTGTTCTTGCCTGGAGAATCCCAGGGACGGGGGAGCCTGGTGGGCTGCTGTCTACGGGGTCGCACAGAGTCAGACATGACTGAAGAGACTTAGCAGCAGCAGCAGCAGCTGAGGAAATTGCTTAATAAACCTCTTTTAGTCTCAGCTAATAGATTATGGGTTAGTTGAGGGGGACTTTTTAAAAAAGCCCAGTTCCCTACCTGAATCTACTTCAGAACTTCCCCAAGGGCCTGGCCTGCTATTTATTCACAGCAGGATGGATTTGCTCATGGAATCATCTTCCTTCAGGAGAAGCCCCAGGCTGGCAGAACAACATGGGGAGAGCCTGTTTGTACACATAGGAAAGATACCTCATAATTTCAAGAACTTTGGGGATGTGCTCATGTATATTAAATACACAGTAAGTGGAGGAGAAACATGACCCTCCAAAGGGGAGTGAGCCATCAATAATGGAGCACAGCTAAAAACATTGGATGGATAGTCATGCAACATAAGTCATTGGGTCAATAACACTGCCTTCTGAATTTTAAAGATGTTTAATGGAGGGAGAGAATATGGTCCAGGAGTGGAGGGGCTGAAGTGGAAATTGGTAGAGATTATTTTAGGGGGAGTCCATTTGTGCCCAAATAACATTGATTGGAAGAATGCTAACTCAGCCTTCAGCAGAGAGAAGATTAATCTATTTATAGAATAGCTATGCATTGCCAATGCTTGGTTTCCACACATTACCCCAAAACCACTGGCCTTATTCAAAAGCCATTTGGTAGAAGGGAACCAAAGTCTCTCAAAGTGGTTTAAGAGTAAGTGAAGAATTTATTAGAAACAAATGTTCAAGTATTTCCTGGAACACAGAGGGATGCACACAAAAGTTAGAACTAGAATAGCAGCAGAATCCGGGGAGATTCCCTCTGTCCTTTTCCTTTCCTCTCTCTGTTCCTGTTCCTTCCTTCTTTGTCCCTATAGCTAATTTTCTCTTTCTGCTTGTACAGTGCCCAAATGTGGCCATCCCAGTCACAAACACTGACAAGAATCACTTGGTCCCCATTCTAGCTTCCTGGGTGGGAGTCTGATTGGCCCAGATGATAATACCTCCCCCTCCCTACAGTCAAATAGTGTGCAATTCTTCAACACTGTCACAGCACTTTGATAAAATTATAAACTTCATGTTCTACAATGTGAAGTGAAAAGTGCTAAAAAAAAAAAAAAAACGCATTGTATTTACTGCATGGGTGTGACTCTTCTAGAACTGCTTTGAAGAAAGATACTAAGAAAATATTCTAAGATACAATGGGGTGTTTGAGTTATAGCTTGCTGCCTAATAAAAAATTGCAAAATTTAGTGTCATAAAACAATGATTATTTATTATTTCTCATGATTCTGTGGGTAGACTGGTCTTAGCTGGGTGGTTTTCTGCTCTATGAGACATTAGCTGAGGTCACAAATTCAGCTGCACTGAACTGCTGGCTGGGCTAGGCTGGAAGGTCCAAGAAGGCTTTCCTCACCTGTCAGACACCTTGGCTCTCCTCCGGGTGGCTTCTCCATATCATTAGCTTGGGCTTCCTCACAGCATGGAGTCTCTACATAGTCTCTTTCATGGCAGCTGGTTTCCAGAGGGAAAATGACAGTTGATAGGCCTCTTCAACTCTGGGCACAGCAGCACCTCTTGCCCCAGGGAAGTCCAGTCTCCATTCAAGTTGCGAGGGGGAGTCACGGCAGGAGAATCGGGCCTCAAGATGCATTGAAGGGGGAATCTCGAGTTGCGAGTCCCTTCTGGTGGTCAAAGCAATTCAGGACATCAGCCCAGGTTCCAGGGGGAGAGACCGCCAACTCTTGACAGATGAAGAGCATGTGCATCCATGGAGAGAAGGAACTCAGGGCAGATAACTCAGGAGCCCACCAGAGAGGGATCAGCATCTTAGTGCTTGGAATTATAAGGAAGGGGATATTATTTCTTCTTCTTTCTGTTTTTCTGTACTTTTAAATTCTCCAACGAGCACTGTGTTAATAATAATACTATCAGTAGTAGTTTTTCTGATGAGCTTAAGTTCGTAATAATAATTTATTAAGTGATGCCACAGTGAATGTCTGGAATTAATAGATCAAGGGGAAGATGTTTCCATGCATTTGAAAACATGACCCTTGCTGGGAAACAATGTCTACAAGAAATTCTTGGCTTTGCCTCTCTCCAGTAATAAAATCTAGCCATAATGGCAGCTGAAGCACAAGAGGAAAAATAATATTTCTTGCTGTCAACTAAAAATAAATGCCTGTCTTAACTACTGATTCCTAGTCATGTAGCTTCTCTTGTGTTTGTCTGAGGAGTACGGCCTGCACCCTTGAGAATAAATAGACTGACCCTGCCTGTGGCCGTGAGCATCTTTTATATAAGACCTTCTCTGATACAACCAATCTGACAGCCACTCTGGGGCCAGGAGGCTCTCGAATGTGATGTCTGCTGGCTGCTGCTCGGGAGAAGCACTTTCATCTTCTCTAAAATGCCTGCGTACTCATTCTTGCTGTCAGCCTGCCTCAGTACTACCGAACATTCTGGAATGCAACATCAGATGAGCTCCGTTCACCCAGGTGATTTCTATACACAGGTGACGTAGTGCCCTCTCTCACCTTCCCGGCTTTGTCTTCCACCAGCCCCCTTTCCACGGGCCCTCTGACCACATCTATCACCTCGCTCTTTCTCTAGGAGATGTCCAGGCCAGGCTCCGACTATTTCAAATGACAGGACTTGCCTCCGGTCCTGGTCCAGTCCCCCGCCTCCAGGAACTTTCCGTTGATCTTCAGGTCAAGATTTTCTCCTCCATCTCCATGTTCCCCAGAGCACTCTGCTCTGCAGTTCTGCCCTCAGTGCTGGAAATGGGAAGAGGAGGAAATTCTAGATCCCTGCTCTTGGAGAGTAAGTGCTTGGTCCAGGGTAGAGAGATGTGACGTCATGTGGGGGGGGGTGGCGGCCATCATGGAGCTCTATCTGGGGAGCTATGAGCCCAGAAAGTGGGGCACTTAGTCCAGCCCAGGCGCCCGGGGAAGCGGCCTGAAGGGAAAGAACATATTGCAAAGGGGGCGCAGTGAGCCCTTTGCAGAGGCAGGAAAGCCCCTGGATTGGTTTTATGAGACCGGATTCCCCCACCACGGGCGGCTCCAGGCTAGAAGAGGATGTGTCACTGGTCGCCTCTGCGGTGGGAAGGCCCTCTGGACCGCAGAGGCTCATCTGTGTGACATTCATCCCAGCCCCGGGCTCACGCAGAAAGGGGGTGACTTACACTCCCAACTCTACCAAGGGGGAGCCCCAGGGATTGCAAACAGCCAAGATACCATGCCTTTTTCTCTCTCCTTCTCTTTCAAGTGGACAGTGGAGTTTCCCAGAGATGAACGTGGACAGACTGAACGCAGAGTGGATGATGAGCAAATCCAGGTGTCTACTGAGATGTCATTTACCAAACAGATCTAATGTACAACCTGGCCACTCTTCTCGTGACACATTTCTGTGTTTAGGAACATAGAGCTGGGTTTTTCCCCAAATAAAAACAGATCACATTTAACAGGCAAGGAGCTTATTGTTATATTGACATACATTAATATTTTAAATTTTCTTGGGTTTAATTTCTACTGCAGTCAATTTGGAGAGATTCGGCCCACATAAAGGAAGTTTCTTTGAGGTCCTTGATAAATTCTAAGAGTACGAAGTGGGGCTGAGACCAAAACTTGGGGAATGGTAGGTATGGTCCGCCCTGGAGCCAGATTCTTTGGCTCCAATCCTTGCTCCTCTAATGACTAAGCTCTGTGACCTTGGATTAGATTCTGAACTTCTCTGTGCCCATTTCCTCCATCTATACAGTTGAAATAACAGTAATAATGCCACTGCAAGGATTAAAGCGTTAATCAGGGAAAGCGCTTCTGAAAGGTGCTTGATGCCTGGTTAGTGTTCAGAAAGCATTAGAAAACATTAGGGCTTCTCAGGTGGCACTAGTAGTAAAGAACCCACCTGCCAATGCAGGAGACATAAGAGACATGGGTTCAGTCCCTGGGTTGGGAAGATCCCTTGGAGGAGGGCATGGCAACCCATTCTAGCATTCTTGCCTGGAGAATTTCATGGACAGAGGAGACTGTCAGGCTCCAGTTCATGGGGTTGCAAAGAGTTGGACATGACGGAAGTGATTTAGCAAGAAAACATTAACCTACACTCACAGAAGCACTCTTGGGCTCTGGGTGCTGTGCTAGCCTCTAGTGACATAGAGATGACAAATTCAGGATCAGCATCCTCAAGGGACCCACAGCAGGCAGAAAGAGCCCAGTGAAACAGATCATGTGTGTGTGGACTTGGCCAGGACCTTCATGAAAAGAATTTAAACATCTTGCTCCAGCGAGATGCTGCTGAGACAACCCATCATTGAGTCTGGAACGTTCTGAACTGACATGTTTTTCAAGAATGTTTATAAAGCTGAGATTTCATAAAAGAAGGGCTGCTTGGGAGTCTGGTTACTGGAGACACTCCTTCACTGACTTGCCTTAGCAACTTGTTTAATAAACAGCAAACATCTGGTGTGTTCTCAACACTCTGCTCAGAACAGAGGGACATCAAGATGGTTCATATACACCTCTTGCCTTGCAGGGACTTCCAGAACTGAGAGGAACACAACCTGACTGTTATGATGCACCACGGAAAGTACATGAAAAGAGGCAGTGGAGACACCTGACCTCTCTGACCTCAGTCCTTCACCTATCGGATGAGTATAGCACTGCATAACCGAAGATTCTTCCTGATCTAAAACCCCAGTCCGCCATTCACCTGTTATCCATCCTCTCGGAAACCATGTTTCAAGTTTGAGGGCCATGTGTCATCATCATTAAGCTTGGGGGAACTGTGTTATGTGAGCAATAATATTCCCAGCTTATCAGTGGAGCCACTGGGACCTGGGCAGTTTTGTATGTTGCCATGGTGACTCCATGTGTTTCTTCCTTTGTCTATTTCCCCCCTTGTATTTTTGTGTGACAAAAATCACAGAGAGGCACTACTCTGTCTAACATGATGTTATTGCCTTCCTTATTTAGTTCATTTCCTCGGATAACCACAAACACTAAGTTTTTTTCTCTTAACATAACTTAAAATATAAAGGTTAGACAATCAGGCATAAGACTATTCGATTTTAGAATTTGGATTTTACATCCTGTAGCTTACAATGGCACTATTGGAAATGTCTCAACTTATCTAATATTCACAGAAGGACACAAGAACTTGATTTTACTTCTGCCCTGGATGCAGAAAAACACCCAAGCTATCACTTATACTTGTATAGAGAACACTGATTCTAGTCACTTGAGCATTGAATTTCCAGCTTAAATGTCTGTACACTCGCAGGAAGCATTTTGCTAATGTAATGTTTTGGTACATAGCCAAGACTAAAAGAAATTTAGGACAATCAAATGGAAGAGAGACTCAGTACAGGATTTTAGGCTTCCATTTTTTTTTAATGAAACAAAATCTATAAATTTGGAGAGACCTGATGGGACCTAGTCTCAGCCACTAGATCATTAATGACTCGATTCCATGACCTGTGCAAGGCCTTTGACCTTTTTAAAATTTCTATTTCTCCATCACTAGGTAGTCAACTATTTCTGCTTTATTGACTATGCAAAAGCCTTTGAATGTGTGGATCACAATAAACTGTGGAAAATTCTGGAAGAGAGGGGAATACCAGACCACCTGACCTGCCTCTTGAGAAATCTGTATGCAGGTCAGGAAGCAACAGTTAGAACTGGACATGAAACAACAGACTGGTTCTAAATAGGAAAAGGAGTACGTCAAGGCTGTATATTGTCACCCTGCTTATTTAACTTATATGCAGAGTACATCATGAGAAATGCTGGACTGGAAGAAACACAAACTGGAATCAAGATTGCCAGGAGAAATATCAATAACCTCAGATATGCAGATGACACCACCCTTATGGCAGAAAGTGAAGAGGAATTAAAAAGCCTCTTGATGAAAGTGAAAGTGGAGAGTGAAAAAGTTGGCTTAAAGCTCA